>NC_064644.1:425898357-426504468 GCF_023864345.2 Schistocerca serialis cubense | reverse complement strand
GGGAGGACTCGAACCTCCGCCGGGAGCAGCCGCACAGTCCATGACTGCAGTGCCCAAGACCGCTCGGCTAATCCCGCGCGGCATGTCCACCAACAACCACTGAAATTTCGTCAGCAGAGTTTTGGTTCACCCTGTATAAATACGCATTTTTTAGTAGTGGCAAAAACAGATTTGAAATGGCTTTAACAAACTATATCTACTGCATTATAGTTTTAATGGGAAAATAGGTTAATGCTTCTTGCGATGTCTTTTTCAGCATAAAATCTTCAAGAAATTATTCGATATCGCTCATTGTTGTATACAACTCTCCATCTAAATAGCATCCTTTTTCTGCGTTCCTGAAATAGTGTGGACAGGAACGGCAATGTTGGTTTCATTGGCAAATCGACGTTCTCTACATCTTTGGAGCTTAGAACGATCTATGAAATGTCTACGACAGTTATATTCGGCACTGTACACCCATGTTATCATCGACTGTGACAAATTGATTCAGTAATGCTGTAGGGAACTCTAGGAACGTAGTTTTTCCAAACATTAGATTAAATGTGGGTTCACTTTTAGTATTCGCCGTTCTTGGAGGCGCCAATGGAACTTTGGAGAAACTCGTATGGCGGAAACAAATTTTGAGCGGTTTTAACAGTGAGGTTAAACTGCCACGGATAAAACCGATATAACTGGAAACCGGTTGTTTCAGCGATAGCCTCCATTCCTACAGGGCATATCCTAATTACTGGAGTGGTCGTGGTAGTTCAATTGACCGGCCGGCTACACATTACGCCATTAGATTTTTGTTTATACGGTTGGATGAAGTCTGGTGTGTACAAACGAAATATGAATACACGAGATGAAAAGCTTGGTCGCATCATGGGGGCTGCTGTCCTCAACAGGGAACGTTCGAGGACACTCAGGCAGGCAACATGTTCTCCCAAAAGCGCACAAATGCAGTGAAGCTGACCGTGGGATATTCTAACAATATTGTGAGCTGAACGACAGTTGTCATGCGAGGTGCACGATAATGCTTAGAGGTGAATGTCCGAGAAATACCTATTTTTCAGTCGATACTTTCTAAAACCTAATGCGTAAATCTCACAGCCTCACAATGTATTGAATAATACGTAAAATAAATAAAGCGCAGAATCTGAAATTGGCACCTGTAGTAAGTAGGAGTCAGGCGACTCCTTGAGACTTCCGAGTAACGTTGCCGCCTGTCAGAATCCTGAATACATTAAATGTGTCTTGAAAACCATTCGGAATGGTGGGTATGTCTATAAGAAGTTTTTTGTTGTGGATGATCGTTCCTGTCAGAACCCTGAATACTGTTAAAATGGCTCTGAGCACTGTCGGACTTAACACTTGAGGTCATCAGTCCTCTAGACTTAGAACTACTTAAACCTAACTAACCTAAGGACATCACACACATCCATTCCCGAGGCAGGATTCGAACCTGCGACCGTAGCAGTCGCGGGATCAAATGGCCCTGAGCTCTATGAGACTTAACATCTGAGGTCATCAGTCCCCTGGAACTTAGAACTACTTAAACCCAACTAACCTAAGGACATCATACACATCCATGGCCGAGGCAGGATTCGAACCTGCGACTGCAGCAGCAGCGCGGTTCCTGACTGAAGCGCCTAGAACCGCTCGGCCACAGCGGCCGGCCTCCTCAGGTGCCTCAGTAACCTTCAACAGATTTGTCACCATCGACACTATGTAGTTTTGATGATGTACATAGCTTACGGTCGTAGTTTCATATTTCACTTATCTAGCTGCCACCAAGAGATCCATAGTTTTGTAATTTCAGTACATTTTTTTCGGTTTTCAGTTTATTTGTTTCTGTAGGTGTTTCACATGCTTTTCTTCATTATTAGTAGCCATCTTTTTTGGGGCCATGATAAAGCAGATCCTGAAAAGTTCAAAAAAAGATATATTAGCAACAAAGCTTGAAATATCTTTTAAATGGCTACATATTTAAAAAAATAATATTCTTTTGTAAGAGAAGATACTTTAGAAGCAACAAACAACAATAGGTTAAATAATTTGGGTACTGTCTGATATTCAAATTTGGTTTTAATTATGTGTATCAGACTCTTGCCTCTTGTTATGTTTGCAGTAGACGTCTTGCAGAAGTATGTGGAACTAATGGAAGAAGCAAGTTAACGAGTCATCCAACTCAGTGATCCATGACGGAGTTACTCTAGCCGTTGACTTCCTAAGGTTTTCACACATTTTACAAGATAAATAAAATAAATTATTTATGTACCACTACACGCGTCTCATAATACCTATTGTGTATAAGTAAAATGTGTATTACTTGCTTCTTGCAGCTCTAAAATAAATTTTCAGCCGTAAAGAAACAAACCGCCCTGCTTCTATCAAGAGATACGTCACACAAGAATAACTTGTTTCAAAGCTATTTTGTCGAAAACTGGTTTATTGAGAACCATGGCTGTGATACTACAAGGTTTATAATTGAAACAGTAACCAGCCACTAATAAAGTTTAACGAAGTTTTTTTTGGACCAAGCGATGACCGGTTTCAAATTTCTTACAAATCGGTCTTCAGATTGTTGTTACAGGTTTCGTTGTTATTTTGTTGGGGCCTCGTTTCGTATCCGTTATTGGTTTGCTGCATTAGGATAGATAGAAAGATTTTTGTTCACTGTTTGGTAAAATTTACAAAAGATTTAGTGCTTATGACCTCTGTCAAAGCATTTATGAAATCGTTTTAAAGTTCTTAAAGCGCGAAATGTGGTGAAGGCTTACATGCTATATGATCCTGTGCGAAGAAATCGTCCCGTGTTTTTGTTGTGAATTTCAAAATCAACACATTTGTGGACGTGCACTATGCGAGTGCTGGTCAGTTCACTGAAAACTTCTCATACAGCAGCACTCTCCGTTTAATGTCAGCACACACGATAAACATTTACAAAGCGTGGTCCAACATCACATGAGCAAGATAAACAGTGTTTGGAGACTGAGATACATCGGCATAAGAGCATTTTCTCTTATTATATTCTGAATGGATAAACAGAGTCATCCAATGTGTCCTTTGTAAATAATTTCCAAGAGGTCTTCTCATCGCTTAAACTGACGTAATATTCCCATAGTTCAAGATAGTCAGAGTGCTTTAAAATTTGTTCCATAAAAATATTTTTTATCCAACTTAAATGAATGCAGCACAAACTACTTATACATTTAGTGTTAAATTCACATTTAAATGATTTGCGTAGTCTGATGTATCAAAACATATTTTCTAATGAAAAATGCAACCATAGGTTCAATGCTCAATTTTCACTCTATCACTATAATAGAAAACAAATCCTATTGTGGTTATGTACTGCAGACAGTGTTTGGTATTGTTTATGTACACTTTTGTGTTAGTGATTCTAACCATTCAGCATATTAGCAATTTTACTTGCGTTTTTTAAATTACTTCGAATGCACTAGCAAATACACATCTTAGTACGCTCATACACACTTAACAGTATCGCTAACGTAACATGTATATGACTGTTAACATCTTTGAAACCACTATTTATGCTAATTACACTACTGGCCGTCAAAATTGCTACACCACGAAAACGGCGTGCTACAGACGAGAAATTTAACCGACAGGAAGAAGATGCAGTGATATGCAAATGATTAGCTTTTCAGAGCATTCACACAAGGTTGGCGCCGGTGGCGACACCTACAACGTGCTGACATGAGGAAAGTTTCCAACAGATTTCTCATACACAAACAGCAGTTGACCGGCGTTGCCTAGTGAAACTTTGTTGTGATGCCTCGTGTAAGGAGGAGAAATGCGTACTATCACGATTCCGACTTTGATAAAGGTCGGAGTGTAGCCTATCGCGACTGCATTTTATCGTATAGCGACACTGCTGCTCGCGTTGGTCGAGATACAATAACTGATAGCAGAATATGGAATAGGTGACTTCAGGAGGGTAATACGGAACGCCGTGCTGGATGCCAACGGCCTCGTATCACTAGCAGTCGAGATGACAGGCATCTTATCCGCATGGCTGTAACGGATTGTGCAGCCACGTCTCGGTCCCTTAGTCAACAGATCGGGATGTTTGCAAGACAAAAACCATCTGCACGAACAGTTCGACGACGTTTGCAGCAGCATGGACTATCAGCTCGGAGACCATGGCTACGGTTACCCTTGACGCTGCATCACAGACAGGAGCGCCTGCGATGGTGTACTCAACGACGAACCTGGGTGCACGAATGGCAAAAACTGGCGTATCACCCGGCGTGATGGTATGGGGTGCCATTGCTTACACGTCTCGGTTACCTCTTGTTCGCATTGACAGCACTTTGAACAGTGGACGTTACATTTCAGATGTGTTACGACCCGTGGCTCTATCCTTCATTCGATCTCTGCGAAACCCTACATTTCAGCAGGAAAATGCACGACCTCATGTTGCAGGTCCTGTACGGGCTTTTCTGGATACAGCCAACGTTCGACTGCTGCAATGGCCAGCACATTCTCCAGATCTCCCACCAAGTGAAAAGGTCTGGTAAATGGTGGCCGAGCAACTGGCTCGTCACAATACGCCAGTCACTACTCTCGATGAACTGTGGTATCGTGCTGAAGATGCATGGGCAGCTGTACCTGTACACGCCATCCAAGCTCTGTTTGTCTCAATGCCCAGGCGTATCAAGGCCGTTATTACGGCCAGAGGTGGTGCTGGGTACTGATTTCTCAGGATCTATGCACCCAAATTGCGTGAAAATGTAATCACATGTCAGTTCTAGTATAATATATTGGTTTCATGAATAGCCGTTTATCATCTGCATTTCTTCTTGGTGTCGCAATTTTAATGGCCAGTAGTGTTTATGAATGGGCCATGCTTCGTAAATGTACGTCGTGTATGCCGCCTTTGAATAGAGAATGGTGTGTCGTAAGGTGTGTTTCAGTGAACCGAACAGCACTCGCAAAGTGCTCGTCCACAGATGTGTTCATTTTAAAATCCACCAAAAAAAAAAACCCACAGAATCATACTGCACATACACTTTCCTCACATTTTCCCTTTATTAACTTCGAAACATTTTCAAAATGCTTTGATAGAGATCGTAAGAACTAAATCTCTCCAACACTTTATCAAAAAGTGAACAAAAGACTTTCCGTCTATCCCAGTGTAGCAAGCCAATAACAGATACAAAACGAGACCCCAGCAAGAAAACAACGAAACCGGCAACAACGCTCTGAAGACAGATTTGTAAGAAATTCGAAACTGGTCACGGTATGATTCACATAAATCTTAGACCTTAGACCTTGCTTGTGGCTGGTTGCTGTTTAACTTATAAACCTTACTGTAATTTGTTTTGCCAGTACATATCACTAATTACGGAAGAGTTCGGCTGCAGCGCAACTAGAGAAGACATTCTCGTGATATCTGTTGCCAAAAATAGCAAACACTACAATGGATGAATCCACCGCTTCACGTTTATAAGAAAAAGTGTATTGCAGAATTACCTATACTGGAAACTTATGTTACCTTATCCTTCGCATACAGACCCACGTACATTGTATTTCGCAGACTGCAAGCTATGTGCTGACGCGGTGTTCGGACACGATTGTCGGTCTGTTAGTCGTGGTGCCCCACGAACTGACACATGTGCACCAAAAGTAATGGTCTGTGTTAGAGTCCCTGTCAGGCAGGCTGTGCCATCCTGTCAGGGAGCTTCTAGTACAGTGGTTGCCAACATGGTAAAATGAAATTTTCTGAGGCGTAAAAACTAAACAATTCGATTCCGTTTCAGTCACAAAACAAAACTATTTTCAAAAGATCATTACTATTATTACAATATTGTAAGAGTTGTAGCATTATGTGATTGCCTTGTCATTTTAAATCATTCACTAATCGAGCAGTCGCTCGGCAACAGCTACAGTTACCAAATAATGTAAAAGGTAAACATTCTGTGACGTAACGTGTTTGTTGTCGAAGCGCCGTCAGAGATGCAGTGACTTTGAAAACCGCGGCGCGAAAAACGGACAGAAGAAGAACACTTTTACACATTTTTTTGATGTACGAGATATTCTCGATGAACAGTTACTCATTCTTCTCTTGTCTCTTGTAACTTGTGTCGGACGCGCATGCCTTGCCGCCGTATTATTATTATTAAAAATAATATTATTTTAGTGTAAAGTAAAAATGCAATACTAAAAGTGCAATACTGCATAGCAGTAGATTTATTGTGCGACGTGTATGTGAAAACGTCAAAGGAATTATTTTCATTACAAGAAGAGAAGTGCCAGTCAAAACGGCATCCATGTTAAATCCTTCATTGCAGTGTAAGTTCATCTATTAATTGCCATAAATTCAGAGTTAAATGGAACTGGTGTATGGACTATTTCATGAAGTTATTTAATTTTCTTTATGTTTCTGCCAAATAGAGTGTTCACAGTCACGAATTCTTTCGTCGAAATCGGACGGAAGTTGCATGCGGCGAAATATTTTCTTCGCGCCGTATTCTTACTGGTAAATACATGATAAACTACGGTCCCTTAGGAAATTCATGTTGAGCTATCCAAAAAGTAATTATATAAATATATTAATTGAATAGGCATTTATTCTCCTCTGCAATGCAACTTCCGACTGATCAGACGATCCAACAAGAAACAGCCGCACACGGTCTGCGTTAGAAAATATATTTCCACCGCTGATTACAGCTAGACGTTACAGCACAAAAGTAAAAATATTGTAATAATTAGCGACTGCGAACGGGGATATTTATAACTGTATGTTTATGTATACACATTACGTAAGCATATCGTTATAGAGTCTAATAGTGATTATATAAGTTATCAATTATCACTTTCGCATAATTAGTAGCATTAAGGGGCTCCGGAAAGGCTCAAAATCATGAAAAGTTCAATTTTTACTTTTTTGCGTTTTCTGAATCTGCAGACTATTACCTTTTAATAGATATATAATTTATTCAATTCCGAAGACTACAACTATTTTTAAATTTTTTTTGAAATGTGTTCTACATGGGCGTGACCCACTGTGGCGCTGTTAAACTGCTGTCAAATGGTGTTATTATTAACGTCCGTGTTCATCAGGTACATTTTAGTGATGTGAGATAAAGTATGTGTTGTGGCTAACCTGTGATGGTTCAATATATATCGCTGGTGTGATTGTCGATTGTTTCATGTTTATTTACTCTGTCGTTATCTCGAAAATATTCGTAATTAATTCTGTTTCTTGAGTCTCTGTTTTGTTGAAGTATAATAATGAGTAAAAGTAAAGTTATTAGAAATCCTCTGAAGGCTTTTAAGAAAAAGAGAAATGTTGGAAAGCCAAAGGTATGTGTTGTTACTGTAAACAATAAAGACGATAACCAAGTGAGTGAACCTAACCTCTCAAGTACACCTGCCCATACCAGTCAAAGTGGGAAAGAAAATACTTCACAGAAGAAGCTTGGTTCAATGAGTGAAAACTATGAATGTTTTATGGACGAATCGGATGTGAATGAAATATTTGATATGTCGGTTCTCAAAGGAATTTTTTCAAACTGTGTAAGATGTATTCATTGTAGTGAAGTTGGTCTGGAACTCTCCATAATAAAGCACGTAGGACTTGCTAGTGAAATATAACTGAAATGTGATAAGTGTTCATACATGACCACCTTTTGGAACAGTGTTGCAGTAACTGCAACTGAAGAAAATGGTAGCAAAAACTACGAACACAACAACGAGCGATGCTTGCTTTAGACAAGGAACGACTTCGGGCTGCAGACAGGGCTGTAATGAGTCTAGAAATACAAGCAAGAGTAAACAGGAGGAGGAACAAGAGGAAGCTGGAGGAGGAGTTTGCAGAGGATGAAGATAATCCATCCTATGGACCTGGAATGCACTAAAAAGTTAATCCAATCTTTGTCGCTCGATTCCCAAAACTTTTATTTTCTCATACTAATTACACGTTTTCTAAGGATCTTCCAAACATATTTGTTTGAAACTTTCAGTAAATGTTACACAGTACCTTCTGCATAATTTAACATAGCCTTTTTCCAAAAAACTGTATATTTTTGAATATATAAATAAAAAATTGCAAAAAAATGTTGTGAATTTTCATTACAATTGAAAAATATCATCTTTAATAACTGAACTAAAATTTTGTAAAATCCCTGTGTTAAGTTGTAGCCCATATTCCAATAAATAATCTGTAAAAAGTTCAACTTCCTACCTCAAATACTTTGTGAGGAAAGATGTAATTTATAAGCGTTATTTTAACATTGCAAGTATAGGGCGTTCCGGAGCCCCTTAATGCAGTATAGGCACAGGGCCCTCACATAGTTCATCCACTACACGCATATGTCGTATTTCGTCCCTTACATCGCTGTTGATAAAAGTCAGGCATACAGATAACAAATTCCAAATATCTCAAGAAAATGTCTTCTCCACGTTGTAGATACTACCTGGACTAGTCCAGAAATTGCTTCATTACTCGCTTCGAAAAAGATAAATGAATTAATTGATAGCACGACACAGCAGTAACTACATAAGGGCTACTACAGTGCTGTACACAATGTTGTTGTTATTATTATTATTGTTATTATTCGAGAGATTAGACACAAAGTATTAACAGCCAAGTCTTCTAATTTCTGCCGGTTCAGAAGTAAGGAATGGAGCAATCTGGTGATTTGCGAACAGTAAGTATAGTGGACACATCTGAACTTGTTTGGTTATAAATGGGGTATGTTTTGTAACAAGTGTCTACGTTAACTGTGGATAGTTAGCTTACGTATCTGAGAAGGAGTTGTGGATAGCACTTGCGATGCATCACGAATTCCGGCGTCATTCATCCTAACACCCCCTCTCCCCGCCCCCCCCCCCCACCCACTCACCCACCCACCCACACACAAACACACACACACACACACACACACACACACACACACACACACACAAACTAAGTATCATTCATCTTCCACCATTTTAAAAATAAAAATGTTCCAAAAAGTGTAATTCATTCTACAGATTAGTTAGATACTTACCACATTCGCTGCCATGGGCGCACCAGCGCTCCCGGCCGATACTGGTGCACATGCCGTCGACGCGGATGCTCGGCGAGAGAATCAGATGTTGCGAGGCACCACGGTTTACTCGGGTACGGCCGTTCGGTGTGGTTTATTGCGCAGGCACTCTAAGAACGTATTGTTCTCAGTTTTTACGGGCGCGGTTCGCGTTTTTTCCCTACATTTTTTTCTCTGTTGTGGGACTGAAAATGGAGAACAGTCGTAACACGGCGGGCCGTTCAGAACCTATGAAACGTAAAATACGGGACACAAACGTACAAAAACTAACGGATGCGGAATTATTACGAATATTGGAAGAAACCGATTCGGAAACAGAATTGGCCAGTGGGGAGGACTGGTGGGAATCCAGTGAAGAGTCTGACGGAGCCGAGTGTGCTTTAGATGAGACCGTAGAAATGGCTGTGAAACCAAGTGACAGGGAATGGGCAGAAGAAGTGGTAACAAGTGGTAACGTAGCTGATACACCTGTTGCATGAGGAAGCGAGCCAGTTCGAATGGTAAATTGCCCGTTTATAAGAAATGAGGGACTGCTAATTCAACTAACGGGAAACACTCCATTAGATTATTTTCCTCTTTTGCTGACGGACGAATTTCTATTGAAGGTTGAAGAAGGAACTAATCGAAACGCAATTGAATTATTCCTTTCTGTGGGAACCAAAGAACAATCACGAATAAATTATTGGAAAGGTGTAACGGTTGGCGAATTGTTAGTGTTCTTGGGAGTTGTCCTGCACGTGGGAAATGTAAAGATGAGGAAGTTGCAGGACTATTGGAAAAAGGACCCTTATTTCACGTGAAAGGAATTGCCGATGGTATTTCAAGAAATCGTATACTTCTAAAACTACGTTCATAGCATTTTTCTGAAAATCCAAAACAGGGTGAACCAAAACCATCCGATAGGTTGTATGAAATACGTCCAGTTATCAATTTTTTCAATGAAAGGATGTGCCAAGTGTACTACCGTGGACGGGAACTGTCACTTGACGAATCAATGATCCTTTGGCGTCGAAGATTACTTTTCCGCCAATACATCAAAAATCAAATGCAGAAATATGGCATAAAGGTATATATTTTGAGAACTCCCACTGGAATGGTCCTAAAATTCGCGGTATACACTGGCATGCTGGACGTTTTAGGAGGAAGAGGCCATGCGCAAAAAATTGGTCTTCATTTACTGGATGATAAGTTGAATGCTGGTCACTACTTGTACATGGACAATTACTATAATAGCTTCACGTGGGGTAAGTTGGTCCTGGATAAGAAGACTCACTGCGCGGAAACTCTGAGGGCGAATAGGAAGGACACAGCCAAGAAATACACTCCTGGAAATTGAAATAAGAACACCGTGAATTCATTGTCCCAGGAAGGGGAAACTTTATTGACACATTCCTGGGGTCAGATACATCACATGATCACACTGACAGAACCACAGGCGCATAGACACAGGCAACAGAGCATGCACAATGTCGGCACTAGTACAGTGTATATCCACCTTTCGCAGCAATGCAGGCTGCTATTCTCCCATGGAGACGATCGTAGAGATGCTGGATGTAGTCCTGTGGAACGGCTTGCCATGCCATTTCCACCTGGCGCCTCAGTTGGACCAGCGTTCGTGCTGGACGTGCAGACCGCGTGAGACGACGCTTCATCCAGTCCCAAACATGCTCAATGGGGGACAGATCCGGAGATCTTGCTGGCCAGGGTAGTTGACTTACACCTTCTAGAGCACGTTGGGTGGCACGGGATACATGCGGACGTGCATTGTCCTGTTGGAACAGCAAGTTCCCTTGCCGGTCTAGGAATGGTAGAACGATGGGTTCGATGACGGTTTGGATGTACCGTGCACTATTCAGTGTCCCCTCGACGATCACCAGTGGTGTACGGACAGTGTAGGAGATCGCTCCCCACACCATGATGCCGGGTGTTAGCCCTGTGTGCCTCGGTCGGATGCAGTCCTGATTGTGGCGCTCACCTGCACGGCGCCAAACACGCATACGACCATCATTGGCACCAAGGCAGAAGCGACTCTCATCGCTGAAGACGACACGTCTCCATTCGTCCCTCCATTCACGCCTGTCGCGACACCACTGGAGGCGGGCTGCACGATGTTGGGGCGTGAGCGGAAGACGGCCTAACGGTGTGCGGGACCGTTGCCTAGCTTCATGGAGACGGTTGCGAATGGTCCTCGCCGATACCCCAGGAGCAACAGTGTCCCTAATTTGCTGGGAAGTGGCGGTGCGGTCCCCTACGGCACTGCGTAGGATCCTACGGTCTTGGCGTACATCCGTGCGTCGCTGCGGTCCGGTCCCAGGTCGACGGGCACGTGCACCTTCCGCCGACCACTGGCGACAACATCGATGTACTGTGGATACCTCACGCCCCACGTGTTGAGCAATTCGGCGGTACGTCCACCCGGCCTCCCGCATGCCCACTATACGCCCTCGCTCAAAGTCCGTCAACTGCACATACGGTTCACGTCCACGCTGTCGCGGCATGCTACCAGCGTTAAAGACTGCGATGGAGCTCCGTATGCCACGGCAAACTGGCTGACACTGACGGCGGCGGTGCACAAATGCTGCGCAGCTAGCGCCATTCGACGGCCAACACCGCGGTTCCTGGTGTGTCCGCTGTGCCGTGCGTGTGATCATTGCTTGTACAGCCCTCTCGCAGTGTCCGGAGCAAGTATTGTGGGTCTGACACACCGGTGTCAATGTGTTCTATTTTCCATTTCCAGGAGTGTACATAAGGCAACATTACGAAAAGGTGAAGACGTTTCCACATTTGCGGAAGGAGCTATGATAGGTAAGTGGCGTGATAAGAGGGAGGTTTGGTACATTTGTAATGCATTTACAAATGAAATGGTTGAGGTTAAAAACAAAAGAAAGGAGAAGAAATCAGAGCTCATGGACATTGTAAACTACAATAAATTTATGTCGGGAGTTGAACGGCACGATCAGATGTTATCATATTACCTCTCGGAACGAAAAACCATATGCTGGTACAAGAAACTTTTTATCCACGTTATGGAAATGATGCTGACAAACGCACATGCCCCACACAATAAATATTCTGGCACAAAAATGCCCCTCCAAGAATTCAGACTCAGTATTATAAGAGCACTATTGCCACAAAAGCAGGTAGAACGGCCAGTCAGAAATCCCCAACATGTTGTGGTAAAACGTGAATGAACTGGAAAGTCAAAAACACCGAGAAAAAATTGCAGATTATGTTCCAGACGAGGACAATGAACAGACAAGATTTACGAGTGCCCAGATTGCCCAAAAAGCATGGTATTGTTTGAATTGCGTTGTTCACCGCCTCTAAAGGCAGGTAGCACTTTCGTTGTTCTTTCATTTTTCGACAGTTATGTGTAGGTACTACTCTTGAACTTTGTATTTATTTTATTTGTTTGAGTGTAATCGGTAAAGTTCTTGATCGTATCTTTTGTGAGATTTGACATACATTGTATTTCAGAAGTTTCTTCAAGATCTTGTGTTTGTTTTTGTATGGTGTTTCTACTATATTTTTAGTTCAATAAATATGTCGTTTGTCAGTAGGATGTTTCGTTTTGTTTTTGAATATAAAATAAAACATGTAGTACCCTAAACTGTCAAAATTTTCAGGAAAAATAAACGAGATGCACTAGCGCGTCAATGGCCACCCGCTACAGAATGTGGCCTGATATGCCACTGACGCCTCAGTGCGCCCCAAAAAAAATTTGACTCACGATAGTAAATTTCATCTTTTACTTATAAAATAAATACATTTTACATTACTTTTAGCAATACAGTTTGAGATTCTATTAAAAAAATAATTGGTTACGTAGCAACGGAAGGCCAATTATAGTGGCAGCGAACGTGTTAAGTAAGTGATAATGTGGGGGAGAGGGCGCACAACAGACATCGGGATGGAGGGGAGCTAATCTTTGACTGCACTCAGGGGTCAGGGTCTAAGAAAGGTTGAGAAGCACTGTTCCAGTACGACGCGGTGTCCTTACAACTCGCGACGTCCGAAGACGAAAGCCTGGCAGCAGACGCGCGGCCTTGACCCACCGCGACACTGAGCACCGCACAGTGCCAGCTCCCTGACCCTCGCCCAAATGCCGTTGCTCGAAAATAAGGACCCATCTCTTGGCGACAGTTGAGAACTTCACTTGTAAACACATTGCGGTCGTGTCAGACGTGTAAGCACATTGCTGTCATGTGAAACAATAACTCCCGACGCGTCATCCACTTCGATAAAATTAAACACCGCCACTAAAAATAACTCTTGCCCATCTACGTGTATACGAGGGGGTAACGAGGAATTTTCTCTGGCAGTTGGTAAAAAACTAGCTCCGAATTCTCCAGCTAGGAGCCTTCAGTAGACACCATTTTGTATCAGTTGTCCTAGCGGCATTGATGCTGAAACATTATTGTGGACAATGTTACTGTTTTTTTTAACTGCAGTTCCACGTTTCGGCGATTTCTCAAAGACAGACATACACCAACGTGCTAATATCAGATGCTGTTTCCTGATAAAGAAATCAGTAGCAGAAACTATCGCAGTGCTTCGGACGGCGTATGCCGAGGAAGCTTTGAGGCAGACAAGGGTTAAAAAGTTGTTTTCTCGTTTTAAAAGTCAACTGAAGACGAATCACGATTGGGAGGTCCCTTGTCTTCCAGAACAAACAAAAACATTGAAAAAGTCCTTGATGCGATCATATTTGTCCGATCATGTTAGAATAATCGATGAATTGCTGGAAACGACTGGAATCTTCTGTAGTTCGTGCCAACGAATTTTGACGGAGATCTGAAGATGGAACGTGTTGCAGCAAAATTGGTTCCGCGTGTGTTTTCAGTCTACCAGGAAGCCAGGTCGATTGTGCCTGTGCGGGAACTGAAAGAACAGTTCGAAATTGACCCGAATTCTGACGCAAAAGTCATGACGGGAGAGGGATGGAGATGTTACGGGTATGACTTAGAAACAAAGCAACAATCCAGTCAGAGGACGACTCCTTCATCACCAAGCAAGCCAGGTGAGATCCCATGTCAAGACAGTGTTGGTTTGTTGTCTCGGCATCAAGGGGATCGTATATCATGGATTCGTTCCTTAGGGTACCACGGTTAACCAACATTACTATCTTGAAGTGCTGAAATGGTTACGTGAAGCAGTGAGAGACCAAAAAACCGCACTGTGACAATCAGGAGATTGGCCTTTACACCATGACAACGCCCCTGCAGACACGGTATCGTATGTCAGGCAGTTTCTGACCAAAAATCAAATGACAACGATTTCTGATCCAGCCTAGTAACAGAATCTGGTCCTCTG
Source organism: Schistocerca serialis cubense (assembly GCF_023864345.2). NCBI lineage: Eukaryota > Metazoa > Arthropoda > Insecta > Orthoptera > Acrididae > Schistocerca > Schistocerca serialis. Next base: position 426,490,111 of record NC_064644.1, on the reverse strand, counting down.
CTAAACTTCTTTTACTCCCAAGAATGGAAAAAAAGATTTTCAAGGAGTAGCAGAAGTGGAGAAAAGCGCTGGAGCCACTAAATAGCATAGCTTCAGGCGGGTTTAAAATCTGTTTCCAATATGGAAAAGACGCTGGGACAACTGTATTACTCGTATGATGGACATTTTTTTTTTCAAGGTGTTTAAGTTCCGAAAATGTTCCGTCAAATACACGATCTTTTGTGAAATAATCGTTATAAAATTTGAGTCCCCTTCATAGTCTACAAACCACCTTTAGGTATGTGGTGGAGGGTACTTAAGGTATCCCTATATTTCCCTCTCTTCCCTGTTCAATTCGCGAAAGGTATGCTGGAAAAGAACACTTTCGAAAAGCCGACGCAAAATGACGCATCGTACGTAAGTCTAGGAACATGTACACTGGATTTGAAAATCAGGAAAAGAGACATAGGTTAATTGAAGGTAATCAAATAGAAGTACGAAGGTTGCTTGGGCCTGAGGACAATTCGAAAAGTGAACACAAGATCGTATTCGGCAACTGTGGAAAAATGAATGGGATGTTTCATGCACAGACGGGAGGGAGAACGTACAAATTTCTCCTCACATGAAAAAAATTCACTCGTCGTGCTGACTGGCACGTTACGTGTCCGGCCTTGGCCAATACGCTACATTTCTATAGAAAGTCAGAAGGCAGATGAATGATAGTTGCCCCAGTGGGAATGCAGGAACTACGGAGCACGTGTTGTGAGACATTACGCTCTATGAAGATGCGATACTTCACCAACAGTATCCAGGATGGCCAAGGTCGACTTCACGAGCCATTCAACCACATGTCAGCGACAGTACGGTTCATTTACAAACTTCAGATATATCTCGCTGTGGGTGTTCGCTTCCGTATTTACTGTAGGTACCGTGTCAACTAGCAACGCAAGTGGAGCAGTTTCCACCGGTCGTTCACCTACGTGAACAACGTCACATGGCAGCGCAGTGATGACGTAGATGTAGAAGAAATATTTCGGTGGCGATCGCTGCTCTGTAACGAGTTCAGACTGCTCCGCTCCCCAACACCGCCGGCCACTGACGCGTACGGCGCAGCGATCACGCCGTAGGCGAAGCGGCTGCATTGCGCGGCTCTTGACTTCCAAAGAACCTGAGCGGCTGACGACATTGGCCTGCGAAGTGGGTTAGGCGGCGTTACCTCACAAATGGTTTCACCAGTGACGCGGCGCTCCCAGCGCTAGCACCGGCCTCCAGCACTCCACACTCTGGAGACGAATGCGCCCATTTCGCGTCATCCGCTCGTCTCGTGTAACGGCTCACGCTGCGTATTCTTTGCCGGACGTGTTGCAGGCTCTTACAGTCATTTTAAAGATCCTTTGCCGAGTCCGTAGGCGCAGTGGTAAACACAATGGACGTCCATCCAGGAAGACCAGTGTTCAAATCCCCTTTAAGCAATCCAGACTTAGTATTTATGTGATATTCCAAAGCCTGATCAAGGTATATGCTAGGATAGTTGCTTTCAACAGAACAGCCAAATTTTCTGTCATATCCTAGTCCAAGCTTCTGCCAGTGACCTCATAACCTAGTCATCTACAGAGTGTTAATACCAAATGTATTTTCTTTTGTTGCCAAGCTCTGTCTACTTATCCAGAAGAAAAGCTAAAGACGGAATGTTCATCAAAATAAGTCAAATTTCAGTTTACTTTTTGTTTATCAATAGAACTCATAGACAATAAGTTCCCAAATTTTCAACGATGAAATCGCATCTGAAGTGCCTGAAAAATAAATAAATGTGTGACGCGACCTACCTGCCGCGGTCATCTTCCGAAGTGAGACTTCGCTACTAGCTCCGTGAACAATGATTCTGTGGATTACTTTCAAGCAAACTTGCTCGCGGTACATCTAGAAGGCTGTGATATGTACTCCTTAGTTTTATAGATCGTCTGTGACTCCGTATCTTAGCAATAATAACAAACAAACTGCTTTATTTATGAAAATGCAATTGTTGTACTGTCTTGTCCTACTGACCGATATTTGCACGATTTTTAAATTACTTCGTCATTCAATAATGCCACGGTCACAAAGACAGTGTAGAGAACTGGATAAACTGCGTTTGCAGAAGTTATTGAATGCAAGACTTGAGAAACATCAATAGACTAACAATGGGGCTAGAAATGAAGTAAGAACATCTCCTGAAAATAGAGGGATAACAACCCTTGCATTCACAAAGCTTCTAAATTGTATCCTGGATGTTTTCAAGTCGATTTACAGGTTTTTAGCCGATCCTAACCTGCTATAAATGTCAGTTCATGGCAAAACCCAAAAGCCAAATGAGTCTATGAATTGACTCATGTGGAACCGATGACCTAAGACGCAATTTCATATCCTGCAGTTGTCAGAATTGCAACTTATGATGCAGTCCTTGCATTTAATGATGCAAACATAGGGCGGAAGAAGGTGTTAGAGAGAATGTGTTTCAAGAGAGGAAATTTCTCTCAAGACATGTTCAGAAAAATAGATTTAGAGCGCTTCTCTGTAGCTCAAAAGTCAGTTGAGGACCTGGTAAAGGAAAGAAACCAGAAAAGAAGAAACCAGAAGAGAATCATTGAAGAGAAAGAGGACCCTGAGTACAAATCTGAGGCTTTTTGAAGAGGTGACATATGAAAAATGTTAGGTTGAACTTTATACTGCATTTCCCGAAAATTATATGTTTTAAAGTTTATGTACCTGTTTCTCAGTATCTATGAAGGCTAGAATTATCAAATTTTGTATACTTTTTGAATAAACCCAATAAATTAGGTCTCAAGAGTAAAATTTGAAATTCTGGATGTAAGATGAGATATGAGGTAAAGTGCTTGTAATTTTTTCATGAATTTTTTATTATACACATAATAATAATTAAAACATTATTAAATCTTTCTTATTCGATGTATTCAAAAAACCTCATGAGAAAAGCTTACTACATGCAAAGACATTAAATAGAGAGAATTTTGTAGAAATCTCTTGAATAGTTTCTGAGAAAAATGTGCTTATATTATTTTTTGAAAATAAATTTTTTTAAATTCCATAAAAAAATAAAAGTATATAGTCCAAGGAAATTAACAGTGAATGCGTAATTTCATGTAAAGCTTGGTTGAAACTTTCATTGCCGCATCTTAAAAATTGCGTATTAGGTGTATCTTCTAAACAGAGCGTAATTTTCTTGAATGACGCCCCTTGACGATTATAATTTCGCTTAATGTAGTCTTTCTGTGATGTCACCGCCAGACACCACACTTGCTAGGTGGTAGCCTTTAAATCGGCCGCTGTCCGTTAGTATACGTCGGACTCGCGTGTCGCCACTATCAGTGATTGCAGACCGAGCGCCGCCACACGGCATGTCTAGTGTAGAGAGACTCCCTAGCACTCGCCCCAGTTGTACAGCCGACTTTGCTAGCGATGGTTCACTGTCTACATACACTCTCATTTGCAGAGACGACAGTTTAGCATAGCCTTCAGCTACGTCATTTGCTACGACCTAGCAAGGCGCCATATTCAGTTACTATAATTACTATCTTCAAGAATGTATTCTGAACAGATAATATTGTGAATCATGTACCGTCAAGAGCGACTTTTATCATTAATGGATTAAAGTTAAATATCAAACTAATTACGTCTGCTTTCTGAATTCTCATTCCTTGTCATGTTCCAGAGCTCACGTCAGTATAGTTCTTCCCTCCTCACGCCAGCCTGTGTGAGCTAAAACGCGTGCATTTCGGCCTCCACTCGTAACAAGGTGTTGGCTCTTCTGCTAACATAAAACTTGCTTCCTTTGCTTTGACTAACTGAGTAGATAACAAAACACCAAGTTACTTTATACATTGATCTAACTTCAGTAGGTACATCTCTGTGCGCGTGCGTGTGTGCGCTTGTTCGTGCGTATAAGCAGAGGTCAGTGAAGCAGTATCAACAAAGAGTATACCAAGATTTTCTTATATCATTCGTTAACTTGTTTACTATTGTGTATAGGAAGCAGTAATGGAAAAGAACTTTAAATTGGGAAAAGGAATGGAAGTACACGGAGAAGAAATGAAAACTTTGAGATTCTCCTGTGGTATAATAATTCTATCAGAGGAGTTGGAGGATCAGTTTAACGGAATGCATAATGTTTTCGAAAGAGATTACAAAATGAGTATTAACAGAAGCGAAACCAGTGTAATAAAATGTAGTCGATTTAAACCACTTGAACCTGTGAGAAATGGGTTAGGAAAAAAACTAGACGCAGTTAATTCGCTGTGCTATTCAGACAGCAAAACAACTGACAGTTGCCGAAGTAGGAAGGATATTAAATGACAACCGGCAACAGCAGAGAAGTGTTTCTCAAAAACAGGATTTCATTAACATAGAATATAAATTTAAGTGTTAGGAAGTCTTTCCTGTTGGTATTTGTCTAGAGTATAGCCTTGTTCGGGAGTGAAATGTGAATGACGAACAGTTAATAAGACGAAAATAGATGCTTTAGGAATGTAGTACCGGTTCAAAAATGGCTCTGAGCACTATGGGACTTAACATCTGTGGTCATCAGTCCCCTAGAACTACTTAAACCTAACTAACCTAAGGACGTCACACACATCCTTGCCCGAGGCAAGATTCGAACCTGCGACCGTAGCAGTCACGCGGTTCCGGAATGAAGCGCCTAGAACCGCTCGGCCACCGCGGCCGGCTGTAGTACCGCTACTACAGAGATGGGTACAGCAGGTAGGTAATGAATAGGTGCTGAATCTAATTAGGGAGAAAATGACTTTAACTGCCAACTCGACTAAATGAATGAATCGGTTGATAGCACACATCCTGAGCCGTCAAATAATTGTCAGTTTGGTAGTAGAGGGGAGTAGGAAAATGTGGTGGACATGAACGGCGGTAGCGGTGGAGGGGGTGGGGGGGAGAGGAAGGAAGGCTTGTAGTGTAAAGGAGGACTGGTCTATAAGAGAGGTTTCCAATAGATGTAAGTTGCGGTAGTTATACAGAGATGGAGAAGCTCAAACGCTGAACAGAGGAGTGTAGTGCGTCAACAACATACACAAGCAGATCATTGTACACAACATAAAAATTCTTTGACAGCTAAATCTGTCTGTAATAATGTGCATGAATGTATGAATCAATGAATGTTTTATTTATTTGTCTCTTTGTGTTAAGATGAGTTCAAATATCATAGTGTAAATCATCTGTGGACGGATTAATTGCACTGTGTACATGGCGAACCTGCCTCATACTTCCATATCTGTTAATCAGTCGCATAGCCTTTCATTCGAAAGTTCCACGGAAGCATGTTCACTATTGCCCGTTTGATGTTACTTTTTTTGAGTTATTGGCTTTCGGTACTTTCTCATACAGCCATCTCAAAAGTGCAATGTCAGTGATGACGATCCGAGCTTAAGTACAACACAGCACCAAGTTCTCTAACAGGTTCAGGACTCGAACCCGGGATCCTTCGGTTAGCCATCCGCCGTGCTGACCATGCAGCCGCCTAGGCGGACATGTTTGTCGTTTCCTATGCACTATAAGAATTAATAGTTTAATTCCTTTAAACAAAATTGTGTGCTACAGATGCTGCCTAATTGTAAACTGTATAGATGAGAAACGGGGGTGCGGCTGGAAGACAGATACAGGAAATTACATGGGTTTTTTGCTTATACTTATGCCAAGCCCTGAGCCGGACTTGATTTTTTAAACACAACATTAGTATTGAGAACGAATTGCCTGAGCGAGAACCTGTCCACTACCCAAATTGTTAGCAGCAACCAAACTTCTTTAAAAAAAGTCAAGGCTGACATAAAGAACATTATGAGTAATTTAACATGGGGAATTTTCACGTAACAAGTGGATCACTTTTACTGGCGTTGTAAATTTCAGTATAGTTTTTCTTCAGATGTAAGGGTCCTCTGCTGAAGAACACTGTACTTGCACTATAAACAGGAGACACTATATAGTAAAATATTAAAATATTTTTAAGTCAAATGATGAAGAACAAAAACATGCCTTAATTAAGAAATTCCTGTCACGATGTTTCTACGGAGTATCATGCAAGGCGTTACTGTATTTCTTTTCCTGCTCACAACACCTTTCATCTGTTTATTTGAAAAGTTTTTTTTGTGAGCAATATAAAAGAGTTTTTGATTAAGTAATGTTCACGTTATGCGTTAGTAATTATATTGACACTGTGATCATTTCAACAAAAGTCTCCTTTCGAGTGGACTTTGTATTTACGTTTCTCCCATGATTCTTTATATAACATGCTGATTTCATAAGTACTGCATTCCATATTTTGAAGAAAATTTCTCCATTTATATTAAACAGATATTCTCATCTCTCAAGCACTTTTACCTCAATCCTTGCTACTGGTTTCCATATAAAACAAATCGGTAGATCCATTTGCAAGGCAAGAACTTTTCCATCAGTCACAGTGACGCACACTGAATGAACGAATCCCGATGACAAATAGGCGTGGCTGTAAACTTAAATACCAAACATCTTCCACTTCTGTGTCGTCGGACATTAAATAACCTATGATAATGTTGAACTAATTAAACTGACCACATGCAATTATCATACACAATATTTCTCAAAGGTTTTTTTCTTCGGTACACCATATCTCCTGTAATAATTAATAAAAATTAATGACTGAGACATCATTTTCAAGATTTAGTTCACCAGAAATGACAAACAAGTAATCTAAAGTTGCTGTTTTCTTTCAAAGAACTTTATTTTGAAAACATTTTTATAAAATAGAATGTAAAAGGTGCCCTCTATTGACAGTCTGTTTAACAAAAATGTACGACAACTGCTGTAGTTTTGTAGATTCCTTACACATGGCCGGCCGGTGTGGCCGTGCAGTTCTAGGCGCTTCAGTCTGGAACTGCATTACCGCTACGGTCGCAGGTTCGAATCCTGCCGCGGGGGCATGGATGTGTGTGATGTCCTTAGGTTAGTTAGGTTTAAGTAGTTCTAAGTTCTAGGGGACTGATGACCACAGATGTTAGGTGCCATAGTGCTCAGAGCCATTTTGAACCTTACGCAAGCGTACCTTATCACGCGATTTCGGTCATACACGTCGATGTCAGAAATTTAGAATGCGCCGTCTATTTGTTAAGCACAACTGTGATTGGAGGTGTTAACTTTTTTTTAAGCAAGCATTGTGTACTGTACGAATAAACTGAATTAGGTAACGGCATAAACGGCAAGACAGCTTACAAAAACCTAAACGAAGAACGAAGGCAGTAGTTGAGAAAGTCTTACATTGAGTGAGAAGTAAGATTCCCAATTGTTACTGCGCTGTCAGATCGGGAACCTCCTGTAAAACATGTGGCTGAAAACCTTCGTATCGCATTTTATGATGTGAAAATAAGGTTGGTTTAATAATCGCATGGATAGGCGTTGTAGCCATTCTCCTGCCAGAGGGACACACATCACATTCGATTCTCAGACTACTTGTACCCATCTTGAACGCATCAGTCTCATCGATTCGCACTCACACTAACGATGCAAAATTTTTCAGTGACTCTGAGCTCTTCATTTAGGACGCGATTTCAATAATTTTCAGTCGACTTTTAAATGAGAACATGAATAATAATCTACCTTATGGAGGCAAAATAATTCAGTTGCGTGGAGATTTCCGTCAAGTATTACCCGTCGGTACCACTCCTTTCAGCCTCTATTTGTAAAATATGACTGATCAATGCTCATTAGATAACAAAGGAGTAGAAATTGGAGGAAGAAGAGTAGGGTATTTGAGGTTTGCTGATGACATGATCCTTCTAGCCATAAGGTAAAAAGAAATACAGGATTTGGTGGACACCATTGAAGCTAACGGAAAAATTATGGAATGAAAATTAACACACAAAAACAAAGTATTGGCAGTAGCAGCAAATTAAGAAATAAAAATTATGCTGAATGGAGAAATACTAGAACAGGTGCGAAATTTTAAGTATCTTGGAAGCAGGATAGACACCGACTGGAAGTGCACCACAGAAATTAAAACGAAGATAGCAATGGCAAAAGAGGCATTTCATAATAAAAGGAGAATTTTCTGCAGCGGTCTGGACAGAGAACTCAGGAAGAGACTCATAGAATATCTTGTATGGAGTTTTCTTCTATATGGCGCTGAAACATGGACTTTGAGGAAGAAAGACAGAGAAAGACTGGAGGCTTTTGAGATGTAGACATGGCGGAGGATGGAAAGAATAAGTTGGATGGACAGAGGAAAAAATGAAGAGGTACTGAGAAGACTGGGAGTGAAGAGACAGTTACTAGAAGTAATAAAAAGAAGGAAAAGAAATTGGATTGGGCATCTATTAAGAAAGAATGACGAACTGATAAAAACAGTTTTAGAAGATTATGTTGAAGGGAAAATGAAGCGAGGAAGGAAGAGATTTCAGATACTACGTGACGTGATGGACGGTACAACATACAGCAGTCTTAAGAAGGAAGCAATGGATCGCAGAAAATGGAGAGGTGAAGGACCTGCTAATATAGCAGATAACTGATGATGATTACCCGTCGGTAGACACGTCAATAGAACACCCTGGGTAGGAATTGCACCCTTATGGTCTCCTGTTAAGATTCGTAAGCTGACTCAAAATACGAGAGCTTCAAAGAAGCAATCAAAATTACTACACAATGTCATTGTAATTATGATAATTTCATTAACACCACATTCAGTGCCACTGAAATCGATAAACAGAATGTTTCGCAGTTCTATTCAATGGCGATACTACGTCAAAAACATAACGATTCTACAACAATTAGTGAATGTCATTTTCAATTTGTTACCTAGAGAGGCAATGGTTTACCTCAGTTATGATTCTGAAGAACCACACTGCCAAAAAGTAAACGATGATCACGTTATAGGTGCTAATGTTATTTTGACATCTAACCTGGTCGCCTTCTTCAGTGTTCCGCGCGCTAGTGTGTGCTGCCAGGAGTAGCGAGCGGAAAACACACAAGCTTTATACGTAGCGAGTTCTACTTTCAGTTGCGTAACAATATGTGGATACGAGACGACTTGAATTTCTCAAACATACAAAACACTCCCAGGCATGGGTCATATAAATTGTCGTACAGAGAATCTAGGAAGAAACGAAATAAAGTTGGAGTTTATGTCCCATAAACGTTAGATGGGATTCATTTCAGGCGATCTGGGTGGCCACTTAAAACCAATCGCGAACAATTGTGGCCTGACAATATAACGCATTGTCATCCATAAAAGTTCAATCGTTGTTTGCGAACAAGACTTATATGAATAACTGCAAATGGTCTGCAAGTAGCCGAGTATAACCATTTCCCGTCAATGATCGGTTCACTTGGACAGAGGACGTAGTACATTCCATGTAAATGTAGCCCACACCATTATGCAGCACCATCAGTTTTCACGATGACAACTTACATCCACAGCTTCGTGGGGTCTGTGCACCACTCGAACTGTACCGTGTGCTCTTACCAACTAATCAAGACTGATCTGACCAGGCCACAGTTGTACATTCGTCTATGGTCCAACAGCCGGAACCACGCGACTGCTACGGTCGCAGGTTCGAATGTGTGTGATGTCCTTAGGTTAGTTAGGCTCTAGTAGTTCTAAGTTCTAGGGGACTGATGACCTCAGATGTTAAGTCCCGTAGTGCTCAGAGCCATTTGAACCATTTTTTTATGGTCCAACCGACATGGCCACGAGCCCAGGAGAGGCGCTGCAGGCGGTGTCGTGCTTTTAGCGAAGGCACTAACGTCGATCGTCTGCTGCCATCGCCCATTAACGCCCAAATTCGCCTCACTGTCCTAAATGAAACGTTCGTCGTACGTCCCACATTAATTTCTGCGGTTATTTCACGCGGTGTTGTTTGTCTGTTAGCACTGACAAATCTACGTGAACGCCGACCGAGAGTTCGTTAAGTGAAGGCTGTCGGCAACTGCGTCGTCCATTGTGAGAGACAATGCCTGACATTTGGAGTTCTCGTCACACACTTGATGTAGTGTTGGCAGAAGAGCCAACACCGTGTTGCTAGAGGAGGTCGAAATGCACGCGTTAAGTTCACGCAGGCTGGCGTGAGGTCTGGAAAATGACAAGGAATTATAGTAGCCAAAAATAGTACATAGCTTCTGGAATACTTAACTTTAATCCATAATTGGAGAACATCGCTCTTGTTGATACATGATTTATAATCTCAATATAAACTGGTAATGGCGCCTTGCTAGGTCGTAGCAAATGACGTAGCTGAAGGCTATGCTAACTATCGTCTCGGCAAATGAGAGCGTATTTGTCAGTTTAGCATCGTTAGCAAAGTCTGCTGTATAACTGGGGCGAGTGCTAGTAAGTCTCTCTAGACCTGCCGTGTGGTGGCGCTCGTTCTGCAATCACTGACAGTGGCGACACGCGGGTCCGACGTATACTACCGGACCGCGGCCGATTTAAAGGCTACCACCTAGCAAGTGTGGTGTCTGGCGGTGACACCACACTTGACATTGTGGATCTCAGAATACTGAATTCCCTAACGGTTTCCGAAATAGACTTTCGCACGCGTCTACTCCAACTACTATTTGGTATTCAAAGTCTGTTAACTCATGACGTGCGGCCATAAGCACGTCGGAAATGTTTTCATATGAATCACCTGAGTACAAATGACAGCTCCGCCAATGCACTGCCCTTTAATACTCTGCCTGGGCGATGCTTCGCCATCTGTATATGTGCATATCGCTGTCCCATGACTTTTGTCACCTGACAGTACAGCAGAAAGGATACGTGATTATATTTCTACGTGATGTGCAGGTTTACATGGTAAGAAAATACTACACTTTCTCGCAGAAAAGATGGCTCTAAGATAACTGAGCATCGAATACAACTAAGCTCTTATGACAGATACGGGTGCGGCGTTCCATACTGCCAGAGTTCGCCAGTCACAGTGGCTGGCGAGTGGTGACCTGTCAGTCTCCCAGCAACCTATGACCAGTTGTTTCAGGGGGTGAGAGACGCTTGTCAGGACAACAGTCGATCACCCTCTTTATCGAGGAAGGTTTGGACAGTATGGACACTATGTTATTGAAAAGTAACGTCACTGACAAGGGAACCTCCCCATCGCACCCCCCTCAGATTTAGTTATAAGTTGGCACAGTGGATAGGCCTTGAAAAACTGAACACAGATCAATTGAGAAAACAGGAAGAAGTTGTGTGGAACTGTGAAAAAATAAGCAAAATATACAAACTGAGTAGTTCATGGCAAGATAAGCAACATTAAGGACGCTCGGACCGCATCAGCGCCATGGTCTCGTGGTAAAGTGAGCAGCTGCGGAACGAAAGGTCCTTGGTTCAAATCTTCCATCGAGTGAAAACTTTAATTTTTTATTTTCAGTTTATGTGACAAACTCTTATGTTTTCATCACTTTTTTGGGAGTGATTATCACATCCACAAGAAAACCTAAATCAGGCAAGATAGAAGAATATTTTTACCCATTCGCCAAGTGTACAAGTTAGGTGGGTCGACAACATATTCCTGTCATATGACGCACATGGCCTCACCAGTGTCGTATAGAATATATCAGATGTGTTTTCCTGTGGAGGAATCGGTTAACCTATGACCTTGCGATCAAATGTTTTCGGTTCCGATTGGAGAGGCACGTCCTTTCGTCTACTAATCGCACGGTTTTGCGATGCGGTCGCAAAACACAGACACTAAGCTTATTACAGTGAACAGAGACGTCAGTGAACGAACGGACAGATAATAACTATGCAAAAATAAAGAAAGTAAAATTTTCGCTCGTGGGAAGACTTGAACTAAGGACCTCTCCTTCTGCAGCTGCTCACTCTACCACGGGACCACGGCGCTCTTGAGCTCACTTTGTCCTTTATGTTGCCTATGTGGCCAAGACTGATGACCGGTTTGTATATTTTGCTTATTTTTTCACAGTTCCACACAACTTCTTCCTGTTTTCTCAATTGATCTGTGTTCAGTTTATCAAGGCCTATCCACTAACTAAATCTGAGGGGTGTGCGATGGGGAGGTTCCCTTGTGAGATTACCACCGCCACTGGCCTCAACACATCAGTGGCTGCTGTACAAATTATTGACTATACGAAACACATGTGATCGTGTTGTGTTCCAGTGGTACACCATAACACTACACCAACTTCTGCGCTCGGACGATGATAATGAATGGTATCTGTTGTCCTCGGAGTCTCCAGGCAGGAATACGTCCATCATGTGCTGTATGCAACACCGGGACTCCACTGAAAAGTGGTGCTGTGATGCCATTCCTCTGTGCATTGCACTCGTTGCTATGCTGCTACGTTAAGGGAAGCCGTAGCAGCGATCATCGTACCGATAGTTTTGATCCACGCCTAGTCACACTGTTTGTTTGTATTCTGCAAACAAGTGCGTTAGTTGCTTCAAGTTGCTTGATGTGGCTGCACGATACTGCACAGCCAAGCGACCAGTATATCTGCCATCTGAGGTGTTGGCCACCAGAGGCCACTGAATTCCAGTATGGCGTTAAGTACGATCTTCCTGAACCCATCAACTCCATATTCTCTTGTCAGACATGGGTTACCGACCAGCGCAGGGTACAATATTGTGGAACAATAAACCGCTGTCCCTATAGGCCATCTATTGATACACATTTTTTCCTGTTAAACGCCGCACAAGACGATCAGTACATGGACGACCAGCACTGAAATGTAACTTCTCAATGAGGAACATCTTAAAAAATAATTCCTTGCAGAAAGAATGTACGGGAGCGTTCAAAAAGTAATGTGAAATTGTTTTCTCGACCAATTTCGCTTGAAAAAAATGCGGAATTTGTTGTGGGACATGGTGGAATATTTTCACTTCAGCCCCTATAGTTTAGTGAATTTCCGATATGTGGCGGCGCTATAGGAAATCTTCAAAATGGCGTCGTACCAAGCAGTTTCTTTTGGCGGCAAACCAGAGCATCGCAGATGGCGATTGCAGAATGTCTACGGAGACCTGGTAGCAAACAAAAGCACGGTAAGTCGTTGGGCGAGGCGTCCGCCATCATCGCAAAAATGTGGCGAAAAACTGTGTGATTTCCTGCGTACCAGCCAGCCAAACACAACTGTGGTTTCTACAATGTATTCCTCTCCACAAAAATGCAAACGAACATCTCCTCCTCCGGCCGCAAGGGAAGTGAGCCTTCAGTTACATGGCGAGCGACCGGCGACTTGCGATGTGATGTGCCAGATACACAAAGCGGCGAGTGGTCCGGCCCACACAGCCCTGCCTGCGTTTGCCTCCGGCCGACGCGAGATTACATCACGGCGCTTGCGAAAGATCATCTACTCTACATGACTCAGGGCTCGCGCCGGCTCCCTTCGCGTTTCTTCACTTGCGTGCAGACAGGTACCAGGCATATCACCACTCTTCCGAGACACCGTTTCTTACGTGAACCACTTCTAGACAATCTCTTGACGACTTCTTTAAAGTCAGTACCGCCATTAGACTGTTGTTTATTTACAGTGTTACATTTAGACTTACACAATCATGATTTTGGCTTCAAAGTGCCATTATCAAGTGTTTTAAGTGTTGTAAATTGCCTAAGATGTCATACTGTCTGAGGCAACTTATAACACTTAAAACACTTGATAATTGCACTTTGAAGCCGAAATCGTGATTGTGTAAGTGTAAATGTAACACTGTAAATAAACAACAGTCTAACGGCGATACTGACTTTAAAGAAATATAACTGTGGCCCCGCATTATGAAAAAAAAATAATTGAACTCTTGACGACTGTCTTAGGCAATCCTATCTTTTCCGACCCTCCTCACCTTCTACATGAGTCAAAATGGCTCTGAGCACTATGGGACTCAACTGCTGAGGTCATTAGTCCCCTAGAACTTAGAACTAGTTAAACCTAACTAACCTAAGGACATCACACACATCCATGCCCGAGGCAGGATTCGAACCTGCGACGGTTCCATACATGAGTCGTCGGAGTCGAGAATGACTCACCGTAATGCAAAAGTGTTGATCTGCTTCTTTCATATTGATAAGATAGAAACGACGTGACAGTTTGAATTCCGTACCATTTAGTTCTTCTTTTCCTCCCAAATTCTTTAATCTCTTTCCATGTCTTTCTTCAATCATGGCTTTCTTCAATCATTTCACAACTGTTCTCTTGATGCTTGCCTTGGAATGCCTTTAAATACAGTTCTCGAAACGTTTCTTTCTGCAGCTTAGACTTCTTTTATATTGTGTGACATAGATAAATTTACTTATGATTTTTTTTTAAATTAATAGGGAAGTAGCATCCAAACAACTATTCACGTTGGTGTGTCGAACCTACGAAACTGGAGATGTGCCGTTAGACTAACGGAGAAACGTCATCCACGCAATCCCGAGGATAGCAAGGATGGATAAGTGGCGTAAACGCTCGTACATCCAGGTTACTGACAATAATCTTATAAGGAAGAATAGAAAAGGAAACTTATTAGATGACGATCAGTTTAGCTTTCGGAAATGTGGAAGCAGCATAGAGGCAGTTCTGACGCTGCTGTTCATAGTAAAAGCAAGGCACATTCGTAGGATCTGTCGACCTTTAAAAGCGTTCCACACTGTGCAAAGATACAAGATGTTCGAAATTCACATAAAATTGCTCGTAAACTAGGGGTAGAGACGTTTCCTACACAAATATGTGTAAAAACCAAGAGAAGACAATAAAAATGGAAGACAACGATCGAAGTACTCACAAGGAACTCCTTGAGTGCGAGGTCGCAAAAGGTCAATGAACATTGGCTGCTAATGGCAACAGGGGGCGGCACTGGATATATCCAATGATTAGCACAGCTTGAGGCTACGGAGGTAGTTGAACTGCTTAGTTGACGAGTAACTCACAACAATGGCAACAGAGCTCTGGCAACGGTAAACAAAGCAAAGATTGCATGATATCTACAACAACAGTTGTCGAAGGTAACATTCCGTCAGGAGAGAACGCAGGGAATTTCACGGAGTGTAAAAAAGTGCCAGATGAAAAATTAGCGTTTCTGCAAGATAAGTCAGTGGAATGTGTGGTTTCGCATACGCATGACTGTGCGTACAGTGTACATGAGGAATGCTTACGATATGTGCTTAACAAGTGAAAGTCATATTGAAACAAGGGTCGAACTATCCTTATCTGACAGGGAGCCACAAATACAGTCTCGAGCGAAACGTAATAAAGGACAAGCATTGTCCTAGAAGCGGGTGCTAAACATAATTACGTACGTGGAAGATCATCCGCAGCATAGTAAAAAAAACAATTAAGAACAGATTTCGAAACGTCCGCAACAATATAATCGTTTAGTGCGTAAGGTACGGTTATTCAAGAGAGAACAAGCTGCAGTTGTTACAAAAATTGGCGTTTGCGCGTTTCAAGGATGCTCGAAGCACCGTACAGGATGTACATGATATGACCTGCTACGTTATTCATATCAAATATAGGTTACAGTGATTTCAAGGGAAGCAGTGGATGGTTGCATAACTTCATACAGTACTACGGAACTGGAGGACGCAAATTAACGAAATTTCAAACAAAGGGTCAACTTGTCGATGCATAGAAAACTGTGAAGCCGGCCCGAAAATTTGTGGAGGAGATAAACTTATCCCATCGTTTATTAACGAATTCATTTTTAACTCCGACCATTAGGGATTTGAAGAAAAAATGCATATGAAAGGAACCATGGAAATTAGAGGTACCAAGAAAGTTGTTTCAAGACTAACAACATCAATGCCTTAACGCACTCGTATACAATTATGCTGACTGTTAATCTGAGTGGTAAATTGGCTGGAAAGTTATTTACTGTGCTGCAAGAAGTTGTAGGTGCTCTGCCCCCTACGTTTATTTATCACGTACGTGATCTTGCAAGGGCAGTAGGCAATATTTACGACACGGCAAGGAAAAGTGGTAAAATGGGCGTAAGAAAATTATGATATGAACACTGCTTTTGGCCAATAGCTTGCTTTTACTTGATTGCTGGTCTGTGTATAAAATCATACTCCTTTAGAGCAAACTGTCCATCCTGAAAAGAGTGTGATATCGCAATTCATATTACCTGGAAATTCCGGACAAATTAAGCCTCTGGGCATTTGTTTTTTTTCCGTGCCTGTTAAACATATTATCCGCACTTTTGTATGTCCAGCCTTTTAGCAGAACGTCTCTGGGACGACGGCCGTGCACTATCGTGACAAAAAATAAAAACACCCACAGCCGTTCTTATGATTTTATTTTATTTTGTCGCTACCGTTTTCGCCGCTTCATTGCGTCATCTTCAGGCTGTTTTGATGCGGTACAGGTTGATACGATCCCCATGCATAACGCATCAGTTGCCAGCATTATTGGATTCGCAATGAAGCGTCGAAACTGGTAGCGACAAAATAAAATAAAATCATAAGGACGGCTGTAGGTGTTTTTATTTTTTGCCGCGATATTATCCGCACTGTCTGTAGCTAAGCCTTAAAGAATAGTAATTTACACAATAAGCTCTATGACTGTTTCGGATTCGGTTGCATACCATCACATTCCATCAGTTGTCATCACCACGTTACACCAACACGATTATATATGAGAGTTCCTGGCAGGTTAAAACTGTGTGCCGGACCGAGACTCGAGCTCGGGACCTCAGATGGTAGAGCACTTGCCCGCGAAAGGCAAAGGTCCTTAGTTCGAGTCTCGGTCTGGCACACAGTTTTAATCTGCCAGGAAGTTTCATATCGGCGCACACTCCGCTGCAGAGTGAAAATCTTATTTATGATTACATATGCATCCATTACAGTGAATACCTAACTGAACGTCCTGCACAGTTTGCAACTTGCAGGAAATGAAGAATGCATATGTAAATAAACAGCGTAGTACGTGTAAATTCGTACGCATGTTAGTTGTAAATAAGCTGGAAAACAGTAATGCTAGACAAAGCGGTAGATGAGTTTCCTTAAGCTGGCTTGTGCGACGACAGGTTCCCTATCTCGTACTGTTCAGTGGAGCGTTCTCTGTGTCCTGTAACATTTTTGCACGCTCTTACGCAAACACTCTGTATTATTATTTTTTGCATGATGCCTAAATATTGATTACGTCAACCATTATCGTAACTGGTCAAGTAAAAATGGTCATATAGCCGCTTGTTGTAAATCAAGTCTTATTTTTTTTATTTTTTTTTTTTTTTTTTTTTACTTTATGCTCTGGGGGAGCTCCGTTGAGGGTATTATGGAACGAGCCTTCATGTGCAGTATCGAGATCACTGGGAATTTCTAATCGCCCTGTAGCCTTGGTTAAGCGTAAGGAGACTCGAGTATCATTATTGTTGTCTTGCGGTTTGTGGCGTCAGATTGCCCTATACTGTAGGGCAGTAAATAACGGAATACGAAAATGGTTCAAATGGCTCTGAGCACTGTGGGACTTAACATCTGAGGTCATCAGTCCCCTAGACTTAGAACTAGTTAAACCTAACCAACCTAAGGACATCACACACATCAATGCCCGAGGCAGTATTCGAACCTGCTACTGTAGCGGCAGCGCGGTTCCGGACTGAAGCGCATAGAACCGCTCGGCCACCTCGGCCGGCAACAATACCATTTAGTTTGGCCATTAATACCCATAGAAATAGCCACTTACTCATTAGTACGATTGAAATTCATGGAAAGGTGAATATTTGACAGTTTTCGGTTATTTCAACTTAAGCTACTATCATAAGACGACGATAGACAATCTTTCTCAATGGTAGTCGTATACAGGGAGGAAGTGAATAACGTCTGAGGCCGTATATGTATATTAGCACAATACAGCTATGGACAGCAAAATACGGGAAGCAGTCTTCAACTCAGAGGTTGTCGTACTTTGGTAGACAAAGTAGGAGTGACGTTTAATAAGTAATTCAATGCATTTTTTCTGAAAGCAAGTTGGTTTTATTCAGGATTCCAATACACTATGTTCTTTCCCACTCTTCTGGCTACAAAACCCTATTTTTAAAATAATCTTCGTTCACTGCGATGGTCTTATGCCACCTTACTGGGAGAGCCTGTATGCCGTCGAGGTACCACTCTGGTCGTCGTCGTAGTCACCGTCTTGCTGCGTCAATAACCTCCATCGTAACGCGCAAGCAATTCCAAACAGATGGCCCTTCGTTGCTCTTTATGGTCTTGTGTTAGGCGGCGAGAAACCCAGCGCGAACACTTCTTTGGGTACCCCTACTGGTGGACGAGCGTGTCTGCACTATTAACAGAGACGTCCAGTTGCGCAGCGAGGTGTCTGCTTGCGATCCGTCGGTAACCTGGAATAAATGTTTCCATTTGCTTCATTTGCAGCAGTCACAGATGTGTGCTGCCGGCTAGTACGCGGTAGGTCGGAAATACTTGGGCGAACTTGCTGCGATGATGACAGACGTCTCGCCCAACGACTCAGCGTGCTTTTGTTCACTGCCTATGAATTGCTCCAATGCTCTGATTTTTCACCGAAAGAAACTAAATGACAGCTATCTGCTTGGTACGTACATCCATTACAGACGCTATTTTGAAGGCTACGCATAGCGCCGCCACCAATTGGAACGTCATGAAAGTACAGGATCTGAAGCGAGAATGTTCCACGATGTTCCACAATAAATTCAGCATTTTTTACACCGAAATTAGCCTTGAGAAAAAATGTCTTACAATGCTTATTTAACGCCTCTTTTTCTTTGTCATCGGTCTTCTGGCCGATTTGATGCGGCCAGCCACGAATTCCTCTCCTGTTTCAACCTCTTCACCTCAGTGTAGCACTTGCATCATACGTCCTCAATTATTTGCTTGATGTATTCCAGTCTCCGTCTACACCTTTAACCTCTACAGATCCCTCTAGTACCATGAAGTTATTCCCTGATGTCTTAACAGATGTCCCATCATACTGTCCCTTCTTCTTGTTAATGTTTTCCGTACATTCCGTCTTCGATTCTGCGCAGAACCTCCTCATTTCTTACCTTATCACTCCAAACATTTTTCAGCAATCGTCTGTAACACGGCATCTCAAATGCTTCGATTGTTTTCTGTTCCTGTTTTCCCACAGTTCATATTTCTCTACCATATAATGCTGTCCTCCAAACGTACATTCTCAGAAATTTCTTTCTCAAATTAAGACCTGTGTTTGATAGTAGTAGATTCTTGGTCAGGAATGTCCTTTTTGCCAGTGCTAGCCCGCTTTTGATGTCCTCCCTGCTACGTCTGTCATTGCTTGTTTTGCTGCCGAAGTAGCAGAATTCCTTAATTTCATCTACTTCGTGACCATCGATTCTGATGTTAAGTTTCTCGTTGTTCTTATTTCTGCTAGTTCTAATTACTTTCATCTTTCTTCGATTTAGTCTCAAGCCAATTCTGTACTCTGTTCGTTCCATTAAGTGGTTCTTGTAATTCTTCTTCGCTGTCAATGAGGATATTAATGTCATCAGCGAACCTCATCATTGATGTCATTTCACCCTGAATTTTAATTCCACTGTTGACACATTATCTTAATTCCATCATGGCTTCTTCAGTGTGTAGACTGAATAGTAGGGGTGAAAGACTACATCCCTGTGTTACACCTATTTTAATCCGAGCATTTCGTTCTTGGTCTTCCATTCTTATTATTCGCTCTTGGCTTTTGTACGTGTTGTATATTACTCGTCTCTCCCTATAGCTAACGCCTATTTTTTCAGAATTTCGAACATCTTGCACAATTTTAAATTGCCGAAAACTTTTCCCAGGTGGACAAATCTGATGAACGTGTCTTGATTTTTCTTTAATCTTGCTTCCATTATTAACCAAACCGTGAGGACTGCCTCTCTGGTGCCTTTAGTTGTTCTAAAGCCAAACGGGCCATGGTCTAACATATCCTCACTTTTCTTTCCCTTTGCCGGCCTCTGTGGCCGAGCGGTTCTAGGCGCTTCAGTCCGTATCCGTAGCAGTCGAGCGGTCGACTGCTACGGTCGCAGGTTCGAATCCTGCCTCGGGCATGGATGTGTGTGATGTCCTTAGGTTAGTTAGGTTTAAGTAGTTCTAAGTTCTAGGGGACTGATGAGCTCAGATGTCAAGTCCCATAGTTCTCAGATCCATTTGAACCATCTTTCCCTTTCTTCTGTATATTATTCATGTAAACAACTCGTATGCATGAGCTGTTAAGCTAATTTGCGATAATTCTCGCACTTGTCGGTTCTTGCAGTCTTTGGAATTGTGTGGATGATATTTCTCCGGAAGTCAGATGGTATATCGCCAGTCTTATACATTCTACACGCCAACGTGAATAATTGTTTTGTTGCCACTTCTTCCAATGATTACAGGAATTCTATTCTTTCTGCAGCATTTCATCTTAAGTCTTCCAAAGCTCGTTTAAACTCTGATTCTAATACTGGATCCCCTATTTCTTCTATATCGATTCTTGTTTCTTCTTCTATCACATCAGTCAAATCTTTCCCCTCACAGAGACCTTCAGTGTACTCTTTCCACCTATCCGCTCTCTCCCCTGCATTTAAGAATAGAATTCGTATTGCTCCCTATATGGTACCACCCTTGTTTTTAATTTCACCAAAGATTCATTTGATTTTTGTGTATGCTGAATCAGTCCTTCCGACAATCATTTCTTTTTCGATTTGTTCACATTTTTCATGCAGCCATTTCGTCTTAGCTTCTCTGCACTTCCTATTTACTTCAGTCCCCCGGAACTTCTGTTTCTGTATTCGTGAATTTCCATGAAAATTTTTGCGCTTCCTTCTTTCGACGATTAACCGATGTATTTCTTCTGTTAACCATGGTTTTTTCGCCGTTACCTTCTTTTTACTTACGTGTTTCTTTACAAATTCTGTTATTGTTCATTTTAGAAATGTCCATTCCTCTTCAACCGAAATGCCTACTGAGCTATTCTTTAACGCAGTATCTACAGACTCAGAGAACTTCAAGCGTATCTAGTCATTCCTTAGTACTTCCGTACCCCACTTCTTTACACACTGATTAGACTCTTAAACTTCATTCTCACTACTAAATTGTGTTCAGAGTCTGTATTTGCTTTTAGGTACGCATTACAACCCCGTATCTGATTTCGGAATCTCTATCGGACCAAGTGGAATTTCCCAGTATCTGGCATCCTTTTACAAGCATACCTCCTCCTGTTGTGGTTGTTGAACAGAGTATTCGCTATTACTAGCTCAAATTTATAGCAGAATTCAATTAATCTTTCTCCTCTCTCATTCCTAGAACGAAGCCCATATTCTACTGTAACGCTTTCTTCTATTCCTCCCTCTACAACCGCATTCCAGTCCCCCGTGAGTATTAGATTTTCATCTCCCTTTATTTACTGAGTTACTCATTCGGTATCCTCATATACTTACTGTATCTCTTCATCTTCAGCTAGCGACGTCGGCATGTATACCTGCACTGTAGTTGTCGGTGTTGGTCTGCTGCCGATTCTGATGAAAACAACCCTATCACTGCACTGTTCACAGTAACACACTCTCTGCTTTAGCTTCCAATTAATAACGCAACCTACTCCCGTTATATAATTTTCTGCAGCTGCTGGTAATACTCTACATTCATTTGACCAGAAATCCTTGTCTTCTTTCCATTTTACTTCACTGAACCCCACTATGTCTAGATAGAGCCTTAACATTTCCCTTTTCAGATTTTCTAGCTTTCCTCCCACGTTCAAAATGCTGAATGCCGCACCTCGACTCGTAGAACTTTATCCTTTCGTTAGTTATTCTCATTTTTCTTACGGTCACCTTCCCCTTGGCAGTCCCCTCCCGGTGATTCCAAACGGGGACTATTCCGGAATCTTCAGACAATGGAGAGATTATCTTCAGATTTTTTTCAATTACAGGCCACACGTCCTGTGTATACACATTATGCCTTCTGCATCGTCATGCCGTTGGTCATTGTTGATTCTTCCGCATTTATGGGCAGTTTCCCTCCCCAAGAGCAAGAGAGTGCTCTGTAGCTCTGTCCACTCCTCTTTCCTCTTTCACATGGCAGTTGGCAGAATGTGGGTGACTTCTTATGTCATCGAATACCAGTGCCGATGATTTTTATTCAAAATTTAAGCGGTGGCAGTGTTCGAACCTGGGATGCAAGACTTCTGATTACTAATCAAAGACGCTATCCTTACATCCCTCGTACTTCAGTGAAAGAAGCTGCAACTAAACGACGACTTAAATATTGTTGATAGTTGATTTCAAATACGGCAGTGAAGGAGTTGACAGGAAATCATGAATTGTGAAGTATGTACATATATAAAAAAAACCACAGTCAGTGCTGGAGAGCAGCGTGTTGAGGAACCATCGAATATTAGGAATGGGTCTGTGCAACCAAGAAATCTAAAAGAACCGAAATGATTGTGCACCCAAACTCTTAGCTGTTATTAGCTAAGTGTCGATGTATAAGAGCCAAAAGCAAAGTTCGCGTCCTGGCCCTATTATGCCTATCAGCACCAACCAACTGTCGTGTCATCCTCTGCCAGTGGTCTCATCAGACGAGATACAGAGGGGCGTGCGGTCAGCACAGCGGTCGTCTGGGCGTTGTCGGCTTTCTTGACCCTTAAGCCGCTACTTCTCATTCAGCTAGCTCCTTAGTTGGGTTCACGAGGCTGAGTACACCCCGTACAGTCCTCCCACCGAGAAAAAATCTCTGGTGGTACCGGGTATCGAACCCGGGTTCTCCGCATTGCAGTCATGCACTGAGAAAACTGAGCTACGGGGGCAGACCTTCAGATCGAAAGGTCCATTTTTATCACTGAAACAATTAAAAACTTATACGGATACACATGAGGTATCCTTCTTTGGAAAATAAACAATCCACTTTTACAGTTTGAGCAACAAGTTGAAAAAATCGTAATTGTGATAGCTTTTGCCCTATAATTATTCTACAAGAGGATCGTAACAAGTGATTCATGGGCTGGAAGAAGCCACTTCTGTGTGTGTGTGTGTGTGTGTGTGTGTGTGTGTGTGTGTGTGTGTGTGGCTGGCTGGCTCTGAGCACTATGGGACTTAACTACTGAGGTCATCAGTCCCCTAGAACTTAGAACTACTTAAACCTAACTAACCTAAGGACATCACACACATCCATGCCCGAGGCAGGATTTGAACCTGCGACCGTAGCGGTCACGCGGTTCCAAACTGACGCGCTTAGAACCGCACGGCCACACCGGCCGGCCGTGTGTGTGTGTGTGTGTGTGTGTGTGTGTGTGTGTGTGTGTGTGTGTATGTGTATGTGTATGTGTGTGTTTATGTGTGTGTTTATGTATTTGTTTATATAGCGCGTCCAGCACTCCTGAGGCCATGCATGATTCAAGAGAGAGAGAGAGAGAGAGAGAGAGAGAGAGAGAGAGAGAGAGAGATCATTTAATAACTCAGACAATTTGGGGGTAGGTGGACAGAAATATTGTTTTGGGAATAACGGGAAGTTCAGGGAAATAACATGTTTGCACTAGAAATGGAAGTAAGGTGAGAATGTGGAAAAAAGGAACGCAAATGGAAAACTGAAATGGAAGATGGCATCACAAAGAATATTAGAAAATGAAATGGAGGACACAAGACAAACGATGTGAGCCAGTAAGTTACGAAACATGTATTTGGATAACATTCCCAGAAGCGAAGGGGCTAGTATTATTTGATATGGTAGCGAATGGGAACTGTGTTTACACAGATGTACGACAACATGATTCTCGTATTTCGCTTCATTGACAAAGATATTTGTAGTTGATGTTGAGAAGTAAATTAAGGACGGAAGGTACATAACGCCAGTAACTAGACACAATATGAAACTTTCTGAGAGATTAAAACTGTGTGCTGGACCGAGACTCGAGCTCGGGACCTTTGCCTTTCGCGGGCAAGTGCTCCACCATCTGAGCTACCCAAGCACGACTCACGCCCCGTCCTCACAGCGTCAGTTCTGCCAGTAACTCGTCTCCTACTTTCCAAACTTCACAGTAGCTCTTCTGCGAACCTCGCAGAACTAGCACTCCTGGAAGAAAGGATATTGCGAAGACATAACTTAGCCACGGCCTAGGGGATGTTTCCAGAATGAGATTTTCACACTGCAGCGGAGTGTGCGCTGATGTGAAGAGACGAGGTACTGGCAAAATTGAAGCTGTGAGGACGGGTCGTGATTCGTACTTGGGTAGCTCAGTTGGTAGAGCACTTGCCTGCAGAAGTCAAAGGTCCTGAATTCGAGTCTCGGTCCGGCACACAGTTCTAATCTGTCAGGAAGTTTCAGATCAGCGCACACTTCGCTGCAGAGTGAGAATCTCATTCTGGACACAATAATATCTGCTTGAACTAAAGCCTTGGTTTTTAACATGTTTTTGGGGATTTTTCACAGTCGATAAGAAATGTAATGCTATGACCATTCTAGGAGAGTAATAGAGGAGCGATAACGAATGGCAGTTTCTCGTTAACGCTATAAACATCAGCCCAGAACGCAGGCCGGCGGGGGTAGTATTATGCTAGAGAAACCCTCATCTGGGTTGCTATGAAACCTAATGGTAATCGAAGGCACCGTGACAGCTGTGGTCATTGCAGACATTATTGGGGACCACCTGCGTCCCTTGGCACAGTTATCCAACTTCCCCAACGGCAATGGCATTTGCCAGCAGGATAACTGTCCGTGTCACATGCCCAGGATTATGCTAAAATTGTTTGAGGTTTCAGTGAACTCACTTTAATGTCGTCTTGGCCACTAGGTCTGAACTCCAGATAACACATCTGGGACGCTACTGGACGACATTTTCGCGCCCACAAATTAGTACCCCGTAATTTAAGATAAAAGCGTTACTTGTGCGTGGACATCTGGTGTCTCTGGTGTCACATACCTCTTGGAAACTACCAAGGATTTGTCGAATTCGTGCTGAGTCGCTGCCGTATTGCGTTCCGTAGATCGTTCATCGGGATATTAAGCAGGGAGCCATGAGTTTTTGGCTCATCAGTGCGTCTTGTAATAGTAACTGCGTCTGGCTTAAAGGCCAAGAGTAAGTCGTTAAATCTGACGCCACTTATACGCCTAAACTACTCCAGTTATCCAGTCGAGCAAAAGCGACCTGTAGTTCAACGTGGAATCCGAACCATGCGGCGTTCCTCCTCAGATCGTTGACAGCCGAAGGCTAAATTAAAGACAGACTGAACACTGCTGTGGTCCAACCGGGATCCGATCCCGCTATCTCCCGCCTTCCAGGGACGAACTTTACTGGACCACCAAGCCCGACAGTGCATAACTTGAGATATCTGAATAAATTAGCCGTGCGCTAACCGAACAGGAAATAGGGTTACAGTAAGAAATTAACTGGCCGGATGGGCTGCGCGCACTCAGGGCTTCGTATAAACTAGATCTATACTGCTATGTAAAGACGAGTCGTTGTTACCAAAATCTCGTAAAGTTCTTGACCAGTTTATATCAGAACTCCAATAAATATTCAGACGGACACAGGCTATGTATCTTTTTTAAGAACTTTGTACGGGTTCTCTATTAAAACCGACAGCGAAAAAGAAAATGCTGTGCAGTGAAAATGTGCGGTTTCATTTTTTTTCTTTCAGAGACTTTTAACTGCAATAGAAGGGCGTTTAAAGTATTACATAAATTGCTTCTCCCATTTATATTCTCTCTCCGTATACGTAATTTTAAATAAAGATTGCGTACACAACTAGCATACAAAGCATTACACGAACTGCTTCTCCCATTCATACTCCTTCTCCATATACACAATTTTAAACAAAGATTGCGTACACAACTGTGCGTAGTTGGGTTTTCTTCTTTACAGTCGGTTTTAACAGAAAACAGGAAAGTTATATTAATGGCTCATCGGCTTAGATTAGAATACTGCTATAGAATTTGAATATTCTGAAACTTCGTCGTCTTACCCGTTCAAAGATTAAAACGAGGCGAATTACTGTCACTGAAGCTGGTACCCTCGCAGATCCTGCAACAGGAGAGGTATTCCATACCCCGTATGCAGTGACCCATCACGATCTTCCCATTAATTATGAAGGCAATACAATTCCCATTCAAGGATTCATTGGCAACGGCAATAAACAAGACACAAGATCAGAGAGAGGGGAGAAGAAGAGATGAACAGTGTGGAAGTGGGAATGGGGGATGGGGAAGTCAATGGACATAGAGGGGGAGAAGAAGAAGATAGAGCGAAGGGGGTGGGGGAGAAGGCGGTGGACAGATAGAGGGGCTGGGTGGTTGTGGACAGAGAGAAAGGGGGGCAGGTGATTAACAGATAGATGGGGGAGAAAGATTAGGACGTATATACAATTCCCCTACATATTTAGCAATTACGAAGCATTACCGGGTACGCTACTTATGTATATAGACAGCTCATCCGTTCTGGGAATAGAGGATCTCGACAATTTGTGTTTGTTAGCGAGATTGATGCTATCAAGATATGGGCCCCACGCTTCCAAGACTTCCGAGAAGTCTTTATTTTGAAGTTTGATATCGTATAACAAATGACAAACCATTATTTTTAACGTATGATACAATTAAAAATTCACAATTTTCGGATTTTTTCTCTTAATTTTTATTGGGAAACCTTTCTTATTGCGAACTTTCATGATTTCACGGCAAAGGGAAGTACCCTGTGGGTTTTGATGAGTGAGTTTACGAATGTCAAAATATGTGATACAAGTGGCCGTATGTTTCGATTGCATTGACGCAGAAGCCGTAGACTTTAAAATGTGACATAAATTTCAG
Source organism: Schistocerca serialis cubense (assembly GCF_023864345.2). Taxonomy (NCBI): domain Eukaryota; kingdom Metazoa; phylum Arthropoda; class Insecta; order Orthoptera; family Acrididae; genus Schistocerca; species Schistocerca serialis. Next base: position 426,463,427 of record NC_064644.1, on the reverse strand, counting down.
TCTGATTCCTCAGACCGTCATACAGATATAAGTTTTCCTCAAGGATTCCTTTTTTACCGATTGTGTTTGTTGTTGTTGTGGTCTTCAGTCCAAAGACAGGTTTGATGCAGCCCTCCATGCTACTCTATCCTGTGCAAGCTTCTTCATCTCCGAGTAACTACTGAGTTCCGCGGAGCGTCCCATTCTGCTCTCTCACGATGTCTAATGACTACTGAGGTCGCTGCTATGGAGAACCTGGCAGTAGGTGGTAGCACAATGCACCTAATATGTTTTTGGGGAGGGGGGGAATCCGGATACTTTACATCACATAGTGTATGTCCTGTTCTCGACTGTTACTGTGCGGAATGGGATGCATACTAGATACGATTAACGGAGGGCATCGAAAAAGTTTAAAGAATGATGGCATGTTTTGTAGTTTGTATGCCGGCCGCGGTGGTCTCACGGTTCTAGGCGCTCAGTCCGGAACCGCGCGACTGCTACGGTCGCAGGATCGGATCCTGCCTCGGGCATGGATGTGTGTGATGTCCTTAGGTTAGTTAGGTTTAAGTAGTTCTAAGTTCTAGGGGACGGATGACCTAAGATGTTACGTCCCATAGTGCTCAGAGCCATTTTTTGTAGTTTGTATGGCGTGTTTTGTAATAGGTGAGGGAATGTTACGGATATTAACGTTAGTTGGGGTAGCATTATTAAAATAAAACCGTTTTTCGTTGCGATGATATCTTCTCGCGAAACAACAATCACCACCTTTCTTCTATGAATCCCACTAGCATGGGGAAGAATAACCTTCGTAATAAAACAAAAGGTTCAGGTACTGACACGTGTGAATATTACCGAACTACCAGTTTAATATCTCATGGTTGCAAAATAGTAACACAAATTCTTTATAGAAGAATGGAAAACTGATAGAAGCCAAACTCGGGAAAATCAGTTTGGATTCTGGAGAAATGTGGACACACTTGAGCCAATACTGCCCGTGCGACTCACCTTATAATATACCTTAACGAAAGGCAAACCTACGTTTATATCGTTTGTAGACTTAGAGGAAGCCTTTGATAATGTTGAGTGGAATACTGGCTTTGAAATTCTGAAGGGAGCACATGTAAAATACGGGAGCGAAAAACTATTTACAACTCGTACAGAAACCAGACGGCAGTTATATGAGTCGAGGGGCATGAAAAGGAAGCAGTAATTGAGGAGGGAGCGAGACAGGTTCGTAGCCAATCCCCGATGATATTCAATCTGTGCATTGAGCAGGCAGTAAAGGAAACCAAAGAAAAATTTGGAGAAGGAATTACAGTTGAGGGAGAAGAAATAAAAACTTTGAGATTTACCGATTACGTGATAATTGTGTCAGAGACAACAAAGGACTTGAAGGGGAAGTTGAACGGAGTGAAGAGTGTCTTGAAAGGTGGATATGAGATGAACGTCAACAAAAGCAAAATAAGTATAGTGGAATGTAGTGGAAATAAATCAGATGATGCTGAGAGAATTAGATTAGGAAAGTGCTTAAGTAGTATAGGAGTTTTGCTGTCTGGACAGCAAAATAACTGACGACAGCCGAAGTAGAGAGGATATAAAATGTTGAGTGACCATGGCAAGGGAAGCGTTTCTGAAAAAGAGAAATTTGTTAACATCGAATACAGATTTAAATGTTAAGAAGTCTTTTCTGAAAGTAGTTGAATGGAGTGTAGCCATTTATGGAAGTGGAACATGGACGATAAACAATTTAGACAAGAAAAGAATAGAAGCTTTTGAAATTTAGTGCTACAGAAGAATGCCGAAGATTAGATGGGTAGATCACTTAACTAATGAGGAGTTATTAAATACGATTGGGGAGAAAATGTTGTGGGACAAGCTGACTCGAAGAGAGGATGGGTTGTTACGACACATTCTGAGACACCAAGGGTCACTAGTTTAGTACTGGAGGGAATTGTGGGGGTAAATAGTAGAGGGAACCAAGATCTGAATACAGTAAGCAAATTCAGAACGATGCAAGTTGCAGTAGTTATTCGGACATGAAGAAGCTTGCACAGGATAGAGTAGCATGGAGTACGGGATCAAATTTGTCTTCGGACTGAGGACCACAACAACAACAATAACAACAAAGATGACAAATTTTCGCTGTTGCTATTGGTGATTGTAGCGGTCGGAAATAGCCTGAAAGTGGTTCTAGGAACCCTCTGTGAATAAATTAAGTGTGAATAGCAGAGCAGGCATGTAGATGCAGACGATACGTAGTGTTAGCTGAAGTTCGTCGTGCACTGTGAACTTGAATTGCTGAAACAGTTCCCGAATGGGCGACTAGACATCTGTTTTAAAGGATACGTGGAAGATACGGTACCTTGAAGACCCGAGATGCAGCTGATGGACGTGCGAAACGGCCGCGCGTGGGCAAGGACTTCCCAGACCGCAGCAGTTAATCTCGGCAGCACGGGGCGAACAACAGGTGGCCGTGAGGCGGCGACGTTACTCGGGGATCTCAAGGACTCGCTCTGACTCCTATTACAGGTGCCAATTTCCGATTCCGTGCTTTATTAACTTCTGCGAGGTGGAAAGACCAGAGATACGATACTTAATTCATTTAGTAACTTCTCTGTATTTATCTTTACGCTATAAAATTTCTCGATGCGACTGTCAAAACTCTGATTATCCAGCAAATCAAAGTACCCGCTCATCCTTTAAATAAAACCCAACTGAAACTTTTATTTTTAATTTCTGTATTTTAGTTATTTTTTTACGCGAAATGTTATCGCAAACAGTTGACTGACATCATACGTGTAATGACGGAACACAGTCGAGTTTTCCTCATTATGATGACAGTTTGTAGGGGTCGGCACAAGCTGTATTTGCACATTAGAAATACAAACTCTTGGTGCAGCATGTAAGCAGAGAATAAGATAGTTACTTAGTCGTCGTGGACGGGTGAACGATCCGCGACAAGAAGTTAGAGAAACGAAGTCCGTAGTAAATTCACACGAAGTTGCATCCAAGAAGAATCATGCCCATTGTACAACAGCTTGTCAGCTGAGTATGCGGCACTTACAAAGTACTGAAGTTTTACTGAAGATGAGGACTCAACCGACGGTGTTTCTTCAAGATGTGTATTGAATATATTTATAACTTATTACTTTCACGCTTTTAGAAGAATATCCTTCAGTGTCCAACACGCACACTAAACACTATTGTGATGTCTTGCATCGTGTACCCTCTCATCGGGGTTCAAGGAACACGCAGCTCATTTTGAGTTTCCAATAGACCTTGTTCCATATAGCGATGCTCCCACATCTCATCTACATTTAGTCACAGGAGTCTACCAATCTTTTTCTAGTTCGCTTTACTTTACACGTTGGTCTGTTATTCGATCTAGGTTCAAAATCCTGCTCGACAGTCCTGATTTAGGTTCTCGTGCGTTCTCTACACAATTTCTGACGAATTACGAGATCATATCTTAAAATCATTTTACGGATGGTTGCCCAGTGATGGCTTGAGTTAAGTCTTCATTGATCTGCATGCTGACCGAAAGTTCAAGCGGAATTTTTCTTTCATCTACACGTATCAAACTTCGAGGAGATGTGAGAAATACGGCAGGCTTACATGCAGTACTTCTTCAATAATATAATTCACATTGCTTTGAAATACCACTGCTGTTAACCGCACGGACACTTAGCTGCTTTATTTGAAGAACGAGAAAAAAGAGAGTTTTGAATAGATTAGCGGGAGGAATTTCGGTGGCAGGATATACTTTGATCAAAGCAAATTAGAAGGGCAGTCGAAATATATTGACGCATATTTTGAAGTAGCTTGTCAAGACGAGTTTGCAGCCCCAGAAAATACGATCACTATGGGAAGAAGAAAAAAAGTTAGTTTTGCTCGTAGAGCATCACGCTTTTCTGCTTGCATAACCACTTATCTCTAGAGCGGCAGTTTTTAGCTTGATGTATTCTGATTTGAGACGAATTTTAAGGAACTTATTATGGTAAATAAGAAGAAGCTTTAAAAAATTAGCGTGTGTCTGAGTTCTATTCTTCTGCTTTCAGATTCTTTGCTTGGTTTTCTCTTACTTGCTACCTGGTAACTGTGAAAATAATTGACAAGGGTATTAGCAACTCTGCTGACAGTCGACTTTCCCTATCTACACTGTTACTGGTTAGTCTTTACACATGACAACGTGGAATCCAAGCTCTTCATAGCATCTATACTCCTAAAACAACTGAAGGCTGAGTGGCGGAGGATAAGAGGTATCCCAGAATCACCCCCATCTTTCCGATTCTATCCGTGAAAAGAGTGCCTGAAGGCTAGTAACAGAAACTGCACACTACCTTTTTCTAGAAGTAAAAGGACAAAAAAAAATACATGAAGCTAATGTTGCTTAGCTGCCAGGTCGACATAAACCAGCATGAATGCTTTTCTTGTGATTTTATCAGTTACTTTTTTTTTAAATATCACTCAGTATTTCTTATTTGGTAATCCACTTCCTCTCCTCAAGAGATCTTCAGAAGTCATAAACATTTCATACTGCACCATACACGCAAATCTAACGTTATTAAAAGTATAACATAAAACTGTTTTTGAGTCTCCAATATCAGCACATAGTGTTTACTGCAGTTGACTGTAAACAAATGCAAACACAAGTTCCTAGAAATCATTCCCAAGCAACTCATGGCGTAAGTGTACATTACAGGTTTGAACTGGCGACGTCTTAGAATGTGATGCACAATGATTTTAGGAGCACCAGTCTCCTGTTCAAGCTGTCTTGCGCTCACTTTTAGATTAATTGCAACGGAAGATGAAGCAGTAAATTCACCAGTTTCCACTGTGCGAGATCTACAACGATTGCGTTCCCTTGGGTTGATACTTACTTTTTTCCTGAAACTTCACAGCAAGACGAGAAAACATCCGTCGAAAGGTGGGTTATTGTCAACTGTCCAGTGCGCTCTATAGAGTTCCTCTGTTCGAGTACGAGGAAGCCTTTATTCAACCACAGTAAGAGAAACAAAATGATGCAGTTTTTAATTAAGGACTGCCTTTACTGTACACAACATATCGTTTAAAAATACAACGCTACTGTGCTACATATAAGTGTATTGTGAATGAGAAAACTTTGTTACAGTTACCAGTCTGCTAAGTTACTTGGCTGGTAGACTAGTGTGTATTTTCCTTGTGTTTCCATTTGTTTACTATTAGCTCGAGCAAGTGGGCGACTTAAGTTCCCCCGGCACCTGCTGATTATACCTTCGTAACGAACAAAGTTACATGAAACGTAACAATGTTTTTTCGTCCCCCCCCCCCCCTCCCCACCCTCCCCCGATAGCTCCAAGGTTGATGTATTTTTTATTTTACTTCTGGAAAAAGCTATTCTGCATGATTACGATAAATGGGACAGCCTGAAAAACTTGCCTGGCATAGTAGGTTGTACAGAATATGCCAGTCACTCTAAGATCAACATGTGATTCAACATGTGATAACAGTTCCTATCATAAATACAAAGGTTCTGTGATGAATAGAAAGAACTGATTATTTTGTAGCTTCCATGGTAAGTGAAAGAGTGGAAATGTTAGCTGATAAGCAACTAACGTATTATGATAGACGTCTACAGAAGACGCCATAAGAAGGAGCAGGCTACTGGGATACGCTCTGTGGCTTCCAGAAATAGATAACCTGAATCTGGAAGGAGCAGTAGAGAAAAAAAGGCGGCATTGTAGAGATATTAGGTGTAATAGTTACATAGACATGAAAAAAAATTAGCATAAGAGTCGAAAGGCATGAAAGCAGTGATAGAAAAGAGAGTGAGACAGGATTGCACCCTATCCTCAATGTCATTCAATTACTGCGTTGAGCGAGTAGTAAAGGAAACCCAGGAGAAATTTGTAAGCGGAAGAAAGTTCATCGGGAAGAGATAAAAACCTCGAGATCTGTCTATGACACTGTAATTCTATCTGAGTCAGCAAAGAACTTGGAACAGCAGTATAGCAGTAGAGCTGTACAGTCTCTTGAAAAGAGATTACAAGATGAAAATCAACAATAGTAAAACAAGGGAAATGGTATTTAGCAGAATAAAATCAGGTGATGCTAAGGGAATTAGATTAGGAAATGAGACAGTAAAACAAGTAGATGACCTTCGCTATTTGGGCAGCAAAAAACTGACGATGGCCCGAAGCAGAATGGCTATAAAATGCAGACGGGGAACGGCAAGAAAAGCAAATGTGAAGAAGAGGTATTTATTATCATCTAAAATTTAAGTTTAACGAAGTATTTTCTGAAGGTGTATGTACTGAACAGGGAACCTAGAAACGACGAAGAGGCTTCGTCCCGCCGTAGCCCACAGTGGTCCACAATCCTACAACAGGCCACAGCAGTCCACCCACCCCAACTCCGCCCCACACCGAACCCAGACGACTGTTTCTGAAGGTACTAGTGTCGTGTGCAGCCTTCTACGGAAGTGATGCGCGGACGACAAGCAGTTCAGACAAAAATAAAGTAGCAGCTTTCGAAATGTGCTGTTACAGAAGAATACTGAAAGGTGATTAGATTGAATAACCAATGATGAAGTCCTGAATCAAATTGGGAAAAAATAAATTTATGGCACAATTTGACACAACAAGGGATTGTTGGCAGGAAAGTAAAAAACAGCAAAGTCGCATGGCGTGGTTGTCGGGGAGACCACTAGGGGCGCTTTCAGCCGCGTAATTGGAAAGGCTTTTACTACCCTTCGTGCACGTGTCTTCCCTCGCGATGTGTGACAATCGTATGTTCAGTGTATCTGATACGTGTAGATTACTGTGATGAGAGTGTGTGTGTGTGTGGGGGGGGGGGGTCATGTTTGCGTTATATGATGATGAGTGAATGGAGAGGGTGAAACACACATAGCCTACTCCTCTCCACGTGTCCTCTCTCCACGTGACACTATGGAGAGGTTTGGCATCTAACCTAGGAGACTTGCTGACAGTCTGATAATCAGGAACTTTGCGCCACCATCAAAGGGATATTTGTAGCTTGTTAGGTTTGTTGTTGTATATTATAAACTAAACTTAGCTGAATTGAACTGCTTTACTGTTATTCTTAATACTTTCGTGTACGTATGTATTGTGATCCTGAAGAATGCAAGTGGTGTTATTATGTAAACGATATCTGATAAAATAAGACGCCAAAAATCTGATACTGTATAACTGTGTTGCAATTAGCTTTAGCCAAATTAATTAAAAACTGTAAACTAAATAAGCTGGTGGACAGTACTACAATGCTGACGTGACAGTGATTGATCAGTTCCAACACACAAAACTAACAGAATAAATTCTACATATAATCACAAATTTAACTTTGGAAGAATAACTGCCCAAAATGCTTATCTAAAAATTCCTTGTGAAGTTACGTGCTCAAACTGACTAAACAAAATTCCAAGCATTAAATAATGCACACGCAAATGTACCACTGCTCTGTAAGAATAAGACTGTGTAACAGGAAGGTGACCTGAATTGAACTTTACCATGACTGAAGCTGATATTAATTTTGAAATACAATGCATAACTCTGAATGATCTTATTGTCTCCTGACTGTGATACTAATCTGGCATGAACAAATTTTATGTCCTACCTGTGGCGACGGAAACTCAGTACCGCTTAAACGTGACGAAGTCGGCCGCTGTGGCCGAGCGGTTCTATGCGCTTCAGTCCGGAACCGCACGACTGTCACCGTCGCAGGTTCGAATCCTGCCTCGGGCATTGATGTGTGTGAAGTCCTTAGGTTAGGTAGGATTAAGTAGTTCTAAGTTCTAGGGGCCTGATGACCTCAGATGTTAAATCCCTAGTGCTGAGAGCCATTTGAACCATTTGAAACGTGATGAAGATTAAAATTCAGCGTAGCACGAAATTAGGTGAAGCAAAAAAAGCCATGCGCAGTGTAATCCAAGGACATGCACCTACGCTAAGTGCATTAAGCTTTAATTTTATTTTTGTGCAACTCTGTTTGAATCGTGAGGAGATGATGCTGGAAATTCGACGTACTGAATTTACATAGTATGTAGAATAGACTAGTGATCAAAAACAATATTGAACATTTAATACCTTAACTATTTTCATCATGTAAACGTAGGCTTTCGCGGCCATTGTCACAGCCAATAAAATTTTTCTGGGGTTGTGACCGCATTGTCAATATGTAAAACTACCGACGTTTCGGTCACTGTTGCCAGTGAAATCTTTCAGGGCTTTTTTGTTTACTGCATAATCAAAATTAGATAAGAGTCACGTTTGCAGGTATATAAGAAACAAAGTTATCTCATTCAGCAGTAAACAAAAACACTCTGAAGGAGGTCACTTCACTCACTTGGAACAGTGACCAAAACGTCGTAGTTTTACATATTGACAATGCGGTCACAAACAGAAAAATTTTGTTGCCTATGGTCATCATATTTACAAAAATCGCTTATACTAAAATACGTTACTTTACCATGAGAGTAGTATCTGAAATGATGCTGGAGTGGTAAATTTCTTACTGTGAGTGCAAGTTACATGTACAGCAAATTTTCTTAATCGTGTCTCGACATTCAAACTGACCGAACAAATCAGGAAAAAATCGTTACGTAATCGTCTTTCTCAAACTCATGATATATTACTCGTGAGCAAGTACTGCGGCAACAACATTACATGAAAAACTTCACTCTTCTCAAATCAGTCTTCACCAAATTATATTTCCGAAATTCAACACCTTCTGCATCTTAATCTGTGTGCTCTGTCAGCATTTTCCAGGCTGTGTGGTATCATGACTAACACATGACTCACCTACTTCTCACAGATGACAACCAAAGATGACTTTGCTTGTATTCAGAACATCTGTGACGTAGCACACCGACTATTGAAGATTCCTGTTTGAAGAATGACCAGTCTACAAACAAGAAGTACGACACATCGAATTAAAATAGAACTCTCATCACTTTCATTGAATACGAAAAACAAACTAGGAACCTTACATAGTCAATTTGTTAATTGAGGGAGACCTCGGCTATTCTTGTATCCGTCGTCATTATTGGAGCGCGCCCTCTGGGCTTAGCGAAAGGTTTCTTTTTACTCACTCTTCAACTTTCTTAGTTCGAGCCTAATTAGTCGTTGCTTACCCTCTCCTTCTTGTGCTTCGTTTTCTTCTTCTCCTGACATTCTCTTAATCCCGTTTATTCTCGTTCTCACTTTGCTGCTTGTTATTCCGCTGTGGCTCCCGTTGCTCATTCCATCATCATCCCTCTCCCTTCCCTTCTCCCCTCCACCGCTGCTGGCCCCCTGCCCTGCTCCTCGTCCCTCGGCTGTTATCAGAACCCCACGAACACGCACTTCGCCGGCCGCCTTGCCCGCGTGGGACGGCGTGACGTATGGCGAGCGCCGCTGCGGCAAATTAACGTGGCGTTATTACGCCGAGATGCCGGGATAAGGAGAGCCGGGGCAGTTTGGCTAATGAAGGTCCTGAGAGGCCCTGATAATGGCTGCTTAAGCATTTTAAAGCGCCGCTTTGTAATCCCGGGCGAGAAGAAAATTAAATCTCCACTCTGGAGGGCCGCCGCTGGCTGGGGTTCCGCCGAACTCCGCCGCCCTGGCAGCTACATTTCCTTACACCCGCTAGCTGGTGTCTCCAAACCATCAAAGACTTTTAACACTGGAGGCTCAGACATCCAGTTCGGAGGCCATTCCGTGGGGACAACTGTTGCGCTCCTCGCCAGTTTACAGGCTACTGTAAGCTAGCGTGGCACCGTGCATTCTTCCTCGGAAATGATCCTACACGCCTTCCATTTATATGCGCAGCTGTCCATCCAAGAGAAAATCTGTATTGTTAGCCTTGATGATATGTACGTGAAACGTATTCGCAGTTGCGAATAAGGACAACCTTGAGATGTAGAATGGAATGGCGGCAGTGAAAATTTGTGCTAGAGGGGGACTCGAACGCGGATTTCCCGTTTGTCACGAGCGGTCACCTGAACGACTTCGGCTATTCGATCACGCTTCACGGCCAGGCAAAATCTTCCATACGTCGTCGTCCATGTCCAAGTGAAGGGATGTTTCGCGCAGGCGAACGGCCGATCTGAATTACGCAGTTGTCTCCGCTATTCGGACAGTTTACCTTTCCGACAAGACGTCACAAGTAATGAACTGCTTAGCTACCCTGAAGATGTGGAGGCCCCTTAAAGATAGAATTCGTTATTACCGTCCAGCTGTAGTGCCATGTATATCGGCGTTCCAGCCATGTTGTCGAGCTTAGCTTTGGGGATTCTCTTGCGCTGACTGCGTGTGAAATAGCCCTTTGGACGGACTACTGTCACTTATACGTCAGACAGGAGGGTTTCGAACTGTTGGTACTTTCCTTAGGCACTGATTGGTAGTCTGACCGCACTTCTCGAACGTAAGTGGGAACATCAACTCCTTAGGATTCGACTTCAGAACCTGGGCTGGGCTGGGCTGTTTTGAGGGAAGAGACCAAACTGCTAGGTCATCGGTCTCATCGGTTTAGGGAAGGACGGGGAAGGAAGTCGGCCGTGCCCTTTCAAAGGAACCACCCCGGCACTTCAGAACCACCATAGCTTTTGCTGAAGAGTATTGTATCGCAGACGCTGGTACTATGTAAATATGATTGGTAGTGACGGGAGAACAGAGTACGTATTATAGTATGATGCTATCATAGATACTTTGTACATGAATTTTAATATAACGATCTTAAAAAGAAATTAGAAGCTACGTATTCACAAAAAGTATTGTAACGCAGATCATTGTTTTTCTTGTCTTTGGCCCAACACAAACCTGTATTCCGTCTCGAATAACATCCTCGTCAACAGGATGTTAAATTCTAATCTTGCTTTATTCTAAGAAGTGCTGATTAGAGGACAGAACAGATAGACTCTGCTGGTCTGTGTAGAGAACAGAAAACATTAGTGCTGGCATCCAAACACCTTCACAATGCACTATTATTCCAATCTCATAAAGCACGCGGAAAAAACGAACGCTTATATCTTTCCGTACGAGCTCTGATATCCCTTATTTTCTATCATGGTGACCGTAGGTCGGCATCAACAAAATATTTTCGCATTCAGAAGAGAAAGTTGGTGACTGAAATTTCGTGGGAGGAATCCTTCGCAACGAGAAACGCCTTTGTTTTAATGACGTCCATCCCAAATCCTGTATCATTTCAGTTACACTCTTTCCCCTATTTCGCGATAATACAAAATGTTCTGCTGTTCTTTCAACATTTTCGATGCACTCCATCAATCCTACCTGGTAAGGATCCCACACCGCGCAGCCGGCCGGAGTGGCCGAGGGGTTCTAGGCGCTACAGTCTGGAACTGCGCGACCGCTACGGTCGCAGGTTCGAAGCCTGCCTCGGGCATGGATGTGTGTGATGTCCTTAGGTTAGATAGGTTTAAGTATTTCTAAAGCCTAGGGGCCTGATGACCTCAGCAGTTAAGTCCCATAGTGCTCAGAGCCATTTGAACCATTTTTTTTAACCACACCGCGCAGCAGTATTCTAAAAGAGGACGGACAAGCGTAGTGTAGGCAGTCTCCTTGTAGATCTGTTACATTTCCTGCCAATAAAACGCAGTCTATGATTAGCCTTCCCCACAATATTTTCTGTGAGTTCCTTCCAATTTAAGTTGTTCGTAATTCCTAGTACTTAGTTGAAGTTACGGCCTTTAGATTTGACTGATTTATCGTCTAACCAAAGTTTAAGGGATTCCTTTTCGCACTCATGTGGATGACCTCACACTTTCCGTTATTTAGGGCCAATTGCCAATTTTTGCACCATACATATATATTTTCTAAAAAGTTTTGCAATTTGTTTTGATCTTCTGATGTCTTTACTAGTCGATAAACGACGGCGTCATCTGCAAACAACCTAAGACGGCTGCTCAGATTGTCTCCCAAATCTATTATATTGATAAGGAACAGCAAAGGGCCTATAACACTACCTTGCTTAACGCCAGAAATGTCTACTGTTTTATTCGGCCTCGCGGGATTAGCCGAGGGGTCTTGGACGCTACAGACGTGGACTGTGCGGCTGGTCCGGGCGGAGGTTCGAGTCCTCCCTCGGGCATGGATTCTCAACCGAGAAATGGAGCATAGCTAGCCACGCCACTGGAGTCAGCGTGGCTCCACATCCAGAATCTCATTAACTCCTTCCCTGCATGTCCACGCTGCAAAAGGTACTTATTCAGGCCTTTGAAAGGTGATCACATTAATGGGACTGGACCGTGCAATTACCCTGCAGTTTGACTTGACAGAGCTCATAAATTTAAACTTCAAAGGCATTTTTTTTGTACTTTCGTTGAGAATTACAGCGTATTGCTTTAGAAATCTGATAACCGTGCAATGAGCTTAAAATCCTTAACTCTAAAAGAGCCAGTCTTTAGGAAACTGCTACGCTGCCAGGGTTGTCATTGGTGGAAACAACTTATTTTCCGAGGGAAGAGAAATACTGTATGTCAGCCGGATGGAGCCGTCAGTGATGTGGGACTGATACAGCCGGGGACAAAGCCGCTGGCCGCAGACGGCCAGATATGAGGGCGGCGGGCCGCAGCCACAACTCACGCTGCTCTCGCTGCCTTAGCGGAGGCGGCCCGGCAGGTGGCCTGCTCTTTTAATTACGCTACGTGGGCCACCGCCTATCTGTCCGCTAAATCACCGCGCAGCACCGCACGCGATCCCGGCCTGCGGCGCCATCTGCACCAAAGGCTGGCCGCCCGGTATCTCTGCGACCTGTGTCGTACCTGTACTATACGAGAGAAGGGAGAGACAAATGGCTCAAATGGCTCTGAGCACTATGGGACTTAACATCTGAGGTCATCAGTCCCTTGGAACTTAGAACTACTTAAATCTAACCAACATAAGGACATCACACACACCCATGCCCGAGGCAGGATTCGAACCTGCAACCGCAGCGGTGGCGCGGTTCCAGACTGAAGTGCCTAGAACCGCTCGGCCACTCCGGCCATCGAAGGGATAAACAGTTCAACAATTCAGGAAACTACGTACGGTGAATGGCTGACAGTATATTCTACTGTTGTTCCACTAGCCAAGGCAGTGTGGGTAGGACTATGGACAAGACTACTGTCTATTTACACTGAATCAAAAAAATTCCCAACACTAAGAAATAATGCAGACTAATGAAATCTCGGGAATATTTGTCTAACAATGCACCTGGAGACCTGAGGAGACAATAGATTGATTACATTCTAGTGAAAGCACGTTTCAGGAACCAGATAAAAGATTGCAGGAGCTATCCATCTGCAGACATAGGCAGTGATCATAAACTGCTCCTGATGAAAAGTTCACGGAGATACAAACGTTTGAAGAAGAAGCCAGTAAAGCTTAAATGGGACCTAGAAAAAACTGAAGAAATGTGCAGAGAAGTGGAAGAAAATATGCAAAACGAAGAACTGATTTAGCCTACATAACAGCAAATCAATTTTTTAACAAACGTAAAACAACACTGTCAGGCGCAATAGAAAAATAAAGAAGGGAAAATGCTGTTTGGTGAAGACATGGTGAAGAGATGGAAAGAATGCATAGAGGAGTTGTATGCCGGAACACCTCTTTCGGATAAAGTAATAGGAAGAGAAGAGCAAGTAGACGAAGGTGACAAGGGAGATGACATTCTGCAAGAAGAATTTGACAGAGCTGTAAAAGAACTACGGGACAATAAAACAACGGGTATTGATGACAACCCTGCAGAACTAATACAGAATGCTGGTGACGGCATGAAAATAATGCTGGTTAAGCTTATTAGGTCCATCTATAACACGGGAGAGATACCGACAGACTTCCAGAAATGTATCATTGTTCCCATACCAAAGAAGGCAGCAGCTACAAAATGCGAACAGTACTGAACTCTAAGCCTAATATCACATGCACCAAAAATTCTCATAAAAATAGTTCTGAAGAGAATTGAAGAGAAGGTGGAGGATATGCTGAATCAAGATGGTTCAAATGGCTCTGAGCACTATAGGACTTAACTTCTCAGGTCATCAGTCCCCTAGCACTTAGAACTACTTAAACCTAACTAATCTAAGGAAATCACACACATCCATGCCCGAGGCGAGCAGTCGCGCGGTTCCAGACTGTAGCGCCTAGAACCGCTCGGCCACTCCGACCGGCGCTGAGTGAAGATCAGTTTAGTTTCAGAAGGGGATTGGGAACAAGAGAGGCGATTCAGGCATTGAGACTCGTTATCGAAAAGCAATTACAGAAAAATAAACCAACTTATATTGCCTTTGTAGACATGGAAAAGGCATTTGATAACGTTATCCGGCAAGAGATTTTCAGAGTGCTGAGTAAAAGTGAAATAAAGTACAAAGACATCCGTGTTATACTCAAGTTTCTATAAGAATGAGGTAGCAGTGATTAGGAACTGTCACCATGAACAAGAAGCAAATGTTAGAAATGGGATAAGGCAAGGATGTGCTCTCTCTCCTCTTATATTCAATGCCTACATCCAGGAAGCTATAGACCAAGTTCGAGAAACTACTGAGGTGGGATTAAAATTAATGGGCAGAAGATAGACATGCTACGTTCTGCAGATGATACTTCTATAGTGACAGAGACAAAAGAAGATCTAGAGGAAGTCCTCAGAACAATGGAAAAAATTCTATGCACTTAGTATGGAACGAGAATAAACAAGAAAAAGACTAAAGTGATGGTATGCAGTACAGGAGCAGAATATGAACCTCTGAGAATGAGAACTGGAATAGAGGAGCTGGAAGTGATAGAGGAATTTACTTACCTGGGAAGCAAAATCACAAGAGATGGTAGAAGCCGGAAAGAAATTGCGACCAGAATACAAAAGGCCAAAACTGCATTTAATCGGAGAAGGAACTTACTCACCAGCAACAACATCAGTCTGAAAATAAGGAAACGTATCATGAAGGGTTTCGTTTGGCGTGTGGCCCTATACGGATGTGAAACTTGGACAATTGGAAGAGAAGAGAGAAGACGGCTAGGGGCCCTGGAGATGTGGTATTATAGAAGGATGATGATCAGCTGGAGACACAAAGTAACAAATGAAGAGGTGCTTATAAGAGTACAGGAAACCAGATCTCTGTGGAGGCACATCCAAACAAGAAGAGACAAACTTGTAGGGCACATCCTACCACACAACATCATTGGAACAATAGCAGAAGAAGCTATTGAGGGAAGGAATCGGCGGGGGCGACCAAGGATATCATACATGCAACAGATCATGAATGACGTTGGATGTAACACACACGTGGAAATGAAGAGGAAGGCAGACAGAAGAGAGGAATGGCGCTCTGCTGCAAACCAACCTCAGGGTTGAACACTAAATGAAGATTTGTCTAGCTATCATATTTAAGTTATTAACGGTGCAAGGTCAGACGTTAATGCAGGCAACAGAAAAGCCATTGTAAATGTGACATACTGGTGCATTAATAACCTGCGCAACAGCTAGAATATTGAATTCAAGCTTGCAAAGGTCAATGCATTGTAAAGGTTTCGTATTTCTGTGTGTGGAGTTCCCTGCCTGTTGTCCTTGGTCCTTCAGTAGAGGGACGGTCAATGCTGGTTGTGAATGACGCTGGAGTTGTTGTCCGATGATGTCCCATACGTGCTCGATCTGAGCCAGCTCTGGTGATCGAGCAGGCCAAGACACGTTGTCGACATTCTGTAGGACATGTTGAGTTACAATAGTGGTATGTGGGAGAGTGTTATCCTATTAGAAAGGCCCCGTTGCAGTACTGTTCATGAATGGCAGCACAACAGATCGATTCACCAGACTGAAGAATAGATTTACAGTCAGGGTGTGTAAGATAACCATAAGAGAACTCCTTCTGTCAAGTGAAATTGCACGGCAGTCTGTAAGCTTGGTTATTAAATCAACTACGGTAAATATACCATAATATCATTAATTACAATGCAGAAACGGCATTGTACTTAGCCGACACGTGGTACTCTAAGGTGCATGTACACATATTACTCAATTAAAGTACCCCGCCGCTTTTTTCTGTGTGTTTATTCGGCCTAATCTCAGGAACTACCTTGGAGATGCTAACACAATTTGCATTAATAGACGGACTGATTCACGAGGAAGGTTGTCGTGAATAATTTATTACCACTACGCTAGACAGGTCGCCGGGAGGCAGATAGTTTTACGCGTGTGAAGCAGGGGCGGTTCGCTAATTATCACTAATAATGAAATCTAAAGACCTTTTTCGCTAATATACTGAGAACATATCTTTTCTACATCTACATTATACACCGCAAACCACTAATGGTGTGTGACGGAGGATGCTCCTGGTACTACTAACTGATCCTGGCATCTCTTTTCCATTCGCGAATGGCGTGTCGGAAGAATTATTGTCGGTAAGCCTCTGTATTAGCTCCAATTTCTCGAATTTTCCTGACCTATACTTTCGCGAGATGTACGTGGGAGGAAGTGACATGGCCGACTCTTTCCGGAAAGTTCTCTCTCGAAATATCCACAGTAAACCTCTCCATGATGCACAACGCCTCTCTTGCAGCGTCTGCCACTCTCGCGCCGACGAAACGACCCTATGACGAAACGTGCCGCTCTTCATTGGCTCTTCTTTATCTCTTCTATTCAGTCGTACCTGGTAAGGATCCCATACTGATGAAAAATACTCAAGAATCGGTTGAACAAGCACCTTGTAAGCTACTTTTATTCTAATAAGTACAGTATATCAGTCCATTTGAAATAAGTGATGAAAAAGAAACCAGATATTAAATTTTAAACACTCTTCCTCCTAAAATTACATTTTGTTGTAGAAAATACTCGAAATATCTGCCTATAACATCACTACAGAGTTTACATCGCCGAAGAAATGATTAACGTATTTAATGTAACGTATCCGTGCTATCATATGCTGATCCCTATCAGTCTTATAAACACTTTGAAAAAGATGGGGAATGTAGAAACCATCTCTGATGGAAATGGTAAAATAATTCGAGGCCTGCTCTTGCAAAGGACAGGCAATTTTAATGCACTGTTATATTCCATCTCCACGAAGCAATGAAGAATGAAATTGGCACAAAGCCTCATCACACGAGTAACATTACTTTCTGACAATAACTGTGTTTTGCCCAAAGATCGGGTACAAGTCTTTCAGATGGAAGCGACTTGCGGCATCTTGCGTTTCCTAATCTATCCCAGTTGCACAACCAGGGAAAGTGGACTTACAGTTCAAATGTATGTGAATTCCTAAGGACCAAACTGCTGAGGTCATCGGTCCCTAGACTTACGCACTACTTAAACTAACTTGTGCTAAGAACAACACACACACCCAAACCCGAGGGAGGACTCGAACCTCCGGCGGGAGGGGCCGTGCAATCCGTGACATGGCGCCTCTAACCGCGTGTCCACTCCGCGCTGCCGGCCCTACAGTTCAACGTGGAATGTGAAACATATGTCGTTCCTCACGACTCCTCCCCAGACTGTGTTAAAAGCAACGAGAAAAATTCCTTGGACCGTTACCACTAGACCCCAAGGCCCCGACATTTACGGTCTAAAGCACGGTGTATCCTTACACCACCAGATGATGCTTCTTGCGATCTCATACTTTTTTATGGATTTATGTGCATGGTGATGTTAATAGTAAATGAAATGTGAAAAACAAACACTTTCAGACAAAATTCAGCATCATAACAGCAGGCGTAAGTTCTGGCTACGACGTTGTAGGCTGCTCAGAGTGAACTAAGTGATTTTCGATGTATGGTTTAATGCCTGACCATTTACAGTACTGTAAATAAAGTACCGATGAGTGCCTCAGTGTCCTGAGGACGAAAACATTGCTCTCTTAGCTCTGTAAACACTTCCTGCCGCCAGACTTCCCCAAACAACCGCACAGTAAAACACACACACACACACACACACACACACACACACACACACACACACAAACCAGCTTCATATTTCTGCCCACGGGAGACACGAAAGGCGATTCATATATGTTTCATTTAAGCGCATATCTTCTCAGTACCTTCCCAAGTTCATCATCAAATCAAATCGACGATCGACGACCCTGTAGATCATGCATCGACCTCACAATGCTCCTCCATAGATGGCGATCTTGTGCGCTTTGGATCCAGTCGTCACCTTTCTGTAGATTATTGTCCCATCACTTTCTGGGTCTTCCGATTGGACGGGTACCAACAGGTCCTCTCATAAGTACGGCTTTTACCCGAGAGGTGCCTGCCAAGCTTATTCTCTGCGCTTTTAGTTTCTGAACGATGTTCGGTTGCCTCATCAGCTCATACAATTCTTGGTTATCTTCCCACCTTAACGATCCGAAATCTGCTTCTAGGACGGTTGTTAATAGTCTGGTGGTGCAGTATCCCTTTCCTTGATTTCTCCTAAAGATCTGTATTAATAAAACCCAATGTGAGGTGTAACATTGAAGTCATAGTTCACGATATTTAATCAGTGCCTCCATTTAAAGTCTGCTGGTACTGATACTTTTAAACTGGGTCAAATACATTTTCAGAGTGAATGAAACCCAGGAAACGCGATCATTTACACATACCGCTGGGTTTCGTAATTTATATCACGATTTCTAAGCGATCCATTATGAAATATCGAAGTCTAAAGCCAGGTTACTCGTTTGCCTGATAAACATATAAGGCTTACTCAGTCAGATTGGTCATAATTTTCGTGAATATTTTGTACCTTACAGAAAGTTAAGAGAAGAACGAGCGGGTCACACAGAAAGTTACATAGAACACCTACGCGCACCGCCCTATACCTTCATACCTAGAGACATTCAACACAAATGAATAATTCGGTGTTACTGACTCTAGACAACACAGTTGGAACACGCCCAAGGAGAGAATCGCCAGATAATTATAACTCATGTGGTTGGAGTTCCGAAGGAATGCGGAAAAAGGAAAAACAAACCTGCAATGTTCGAATGCTGCTTGACACGGTCACACCGGTTATCTGGCAACAACGTTGCAAAGTGACACGAAATGGAACGAGAACGAAAGATCGTTTGTAGGGAAGGCCAATGGCCAACCTGGCTTTACCGAGGGAATTCTAGTGTCAATATATGAGACTGCGTAGCGAAAACTTGTGAGAAACTTCCTTCAGTACTGCTCGAGTATTTGGGGGCTCTCTCTAGGTCGGAAGAAAGAAAGACATCGAAGATATTCAGAGACATGAAGATAAATTTGTTACCTATGGGTTTTATCAACGAGCGAACTTTACGGATGTTGCCCCGTGAACTCTTTTGGGAATCCCTGGCTGTGAACGACTAGCAGTGGTTCAGGGTACCATTCTCCATTCACCGTATGGTAGCTTTCGAGCTATGCCTGCAGCTGTAGGTGTAGAAGATCTACAAATTGAGTGGGCATTGCAGGCATAATCAACAATGCATGAGGAAGGGGATGAGACTGAGAACACGGAAAGCCTAGAATCGCTTATCCATCTTATTGTGGTCCAGTCTTCGGAAAGATCCGTAGACTCTTACGCAAAGACGGTATCCAGTGTATTTCGCTCGTATCAACGACGCTTCCGAAAGCAAGGTGCGTTCGCGTTCCATGCGAATATGGCATATTTAACGTGCTGCAACGAACATCATCCACACCGCCGGCTAAAAGAACAGAACAAATCCGCTGACACCAGAATATAATCTTGAAATACGACGGGACCGCATCGTTGTGCGGACGCCAAGTTTCTGGGACGGCGTAGCTAAGGCGTCTGCCGAAATAGAGGCGGGAATCCCGATAAACCGGGACGTAGGTTTCCATTTAAACATGGCCTGGAGTTCGGCATTTAATTAACAACATCTTGCCGGCCATCTCGTCCTTCAAATCTGGAAACCGCAGTGAGAATGTACGTTTCATGAATTAACATAGCGGATTCTGAAAAACAAATGAGCATCAGAGTACGTAGTGGGTGCCGGGAGTCGAACTCGGCTATAAAAAGCGATACGACGCTATCAATACTTGACATTATGGTTGAAGTCTAGGCAGCGACTATTCGCAACATCCATCTCTCAGCATTATTGAGTCAAAATATTGTGCGTAAAATGAAATCAACGGGTGGGATCCATAAGTAATTCCTACGATGAAGAGCAAGGATGTGTGTTGATTTTGAATTTCTTAGCAGACTGAAACTGTGTGTTGGAGCGGTACTCGAACTTTAGACCTGTGCCTTTCGTGGGAAAGAACTCTACCGATTTCTCTATGTTTTTTTTCTTTGCTTTACTCGATAAAAGTTATACTCAGAATGCTGAAGCTAAGCCTTAACTGCAGTAGATGAATTACATAAGTAAGCTGGTTAAAGGAACGTACATAAGTTATCTTTCCAGAAAATGAAACCGATTTTTCAGTACATATAGGTAAATCTTTCACTCGTGAATAATAGTTTTTGTCAAGTTTATTCTGTTTGCGTTTTCTCTTGCTTTTCATCTGGGTTCTACTGTGCTGCTTCTATGACAGATGGTTTATTTTTCTGAACGGTGGGCACTACACGCTCTTTGGCGTCTTTTAAGGGGATGTCTTGGATATGTAATATTCAGAATACCATTTGATGATAACTTTGATGGTACTGCATCAATACTTTTGGGTACCGTAAAGCTGTTATACATGAGGATGAAAAAGAATTTAATTTGCATTCTTTTAAATTTAAACAACCTTTTATAGAAGAGTAATAATGAAGAATATGTATTTCTAATAAAAACTGGATTTTTGCATGCCACGTGTTAATTAGAAATTAGAAGACGTGCATTTTTCATAAAAATAGCAATTAAATATCTATTAGATGGCATATATTAATTTCATAATTAAATGACGTAGGTATTCAATCCGAGCCAGCCAGGGTGGCCGAGTGGTTCTAGGCGCTACAACCTGGAACCGTGCGACAGCTACGGTCACAGGTTCGAATCCTGCCTCGGGCATGGATTTGTGTGATGTCCTTAGGTTAGTTAGGTTTAAGTAGTTCTAAGTTATAGGGGACTGATGACCTCAGAAGTTAAGTCCCATAGTGCTCAGAGCCATTTGAACCATTTTTTTTATTCGAACCGAACGGAAAATAAACGGAAAAAATAATGACCGGAACGAGACTCAAACCAGTCTCAAGTCGTACTGACTTTTTGCCATCCTTATGTATTTTAAACTTCACCTCTGTTTAAAAATGTTCATCTGCCAGGAAAGGAACTTAAAATCCCTATGTAGCAGGCGAGTATTGTATCACACAGCCGTACCTCCTATCGAGAACAATCGACCTCGCTTTTGCATGTTGAAGAGGGTCGGGAAACTTCAAAGTCTATTTTCTCGAGAATTTTTGACAGTTGCATCGAACTATTTTGGGTAATCAGTATTCCAGTTCTGAAATTCATGTACAATAAGTATACAAGGGATGGTCAGTAAGTAATGCAACACACTTTTTTCTGAAAGCAGGTTGGTTTTATTCAAGATTCCAACATAGCATATACCACGAATACAAAATTCTATGTTTCGACATACTCTCCGTTCAATGCTGCAGCCTTACTCCTCCATACTCAGAGATGTGTATGCCCCTATGGTACCACCTTACTCGTCGACGTCGGTCCCAGCTCCTTGCTGATTTAGTATCGCCCCCCTGTCATCCACGTACTATTTCCCTCGGGTCAAAATGATGGAAGTCGAAAGGTGCGAGATCCGGGAAATACGGAAGATGAGGAAGAATAGTCCAATTATTCAAATGGTTCAAATGGCTCTAAGCACTATGGGACTTAACATCTGAGGTCATGAGTCCCCTAGAAATTAGAACTACTTAAACCTTACTGACCTAAGGACATCACACACATCCATGCCCGAGGCAGGATTCGAACATGCGACCGCAGCAGCAGCGCAGTTCCGGACTGAAGTGACTAGAACCGCTCGGCCTCAGTGACCGGCGATACTCCAATGAATTTTTGTGAGCTCCTCTCGGGTGCGCAGACTTACCTGAGCCTTGCATTGTCATGGAAAAGTTGGTTTGCATGTTTATGGCGACGAACACTCTGTCCTCACGTTCTGAAACTGCAGGAGTCACAGCTACGTGCAGGCGGCCTGCACGTGGCAGATTGGACAGGTTTGTGCGACCTTGTTGCGATGATGACAGATGCCACGCCCAACGACTCCCCGTGCTTTCGTTCAGTGTTGTGTGTTTGTAGACGTTTTGCAAGCGCCTGCGAATATCTGCGACATTCTGGTTTTCCGCCAAATCAGACTCATAGACAGCTCTCTGCTTGGAACGCCATTTTGAAGGCTGTGTACAGCACGGAAACCTATCGGAAGTTCATGAAACTTCATAGGCTGAAGCGGGAATATGCCACGCCGTTCTACAACCAATTCCACATTTTTTCAACCGATATTGGCCGAGAAAAAAAAGTGTTGCATTACATTATTGAATGCCCCTAGTAAAAAAAAAAAAGAGTTATGCCTATGACGTGAGGCGGTGTACCAGATAATTCTTCTGTTTTGTCCTGGGCTAAGCTGACGCTGTGATATCGGAAGACTACCAGAAATGGAACACATGTGTGCACACCCCCGAACTAGCGGAATGGCTACTGGAATTGCAATACGCACAGCCATAAACGATGATTGTCTAAAAAGTTAAACTGTCGCACAATAGGGAGTCGCACCATGCAGGAAAAGGAGCACATGTGATGGTACCGGACGCAGCGGCGGCTGAGTGGATGTAGGTGCCCGGCGGTGCTGCATCGCCGGCGGCCACCGCAGTTCCGGGTTCCGAGCCGCGGCTCGCTTTACGACGGGATCATCTACCTGTGGGCGCCACGCTGCTCATTAAAAAGCGATTGCGTGCGCAGACCGCTATTTGCACTGCAATTACCAGCAGCGAACGTCACCGGGCGCCACTGGTGCCTGTGCAGCTTTAACGGTACAGAAAGCATGCGAATGATTGCCAGACAGAAAGGTGGTCCCAGTCCCGAGAACAGCACCGGAAACTTTTCCTGTGAAGGATCCATATCGTCAGTAGTACAACAGGCAAGTCACTCTCAGACTGAAGAACCGTTGATTTATACAACTAACACTGCTGAGCACAGCAAGCAAATTATATAATGAGACGAATGCAATGCGATTATTTCTGTTTCAAAACGATTTTGCTGGAGATGGCCAAGATGCGTACATCCTGATGTCACTGTAGTGGTGATCACTGTCGCACTGTCTTCTCGTCTTGTTGTAGGGGAGCCAAGTCGACAGGGAATTCATTGAATAATAAAGAGCGAGAGAATTGTTAACGATGTACCTGACGTGTCAACGTATCATGGTGCATTGCAGGGATGTGACCGAAGAACAAAACGTGATAATGCGACAGCGATGTGATAGAGATCAGAAACGGAGTGTGTACGAGTCTAATGTTGCGGGTTGCATACTTCCCAGATCATGGCGCCACTGTTACGTTATTACTAATGGGACTCAGTTCCCGCCGTAGTTCCGCGACTATTCCGGGTCCGAAAGCTGTGCCGCTGCGGTCGCTTCATACTCGTCGACTCAGTCTCTCTTACTGAAGCATGCAGGGTGTAAAGCTGTCGGCACACGGACCGTGCTGTCGAACGTTAACGTTGAGCGTGGCAAGTTCAACGTGCTGCTGGACGCTCAGGAACGTTGCGACTTTTGCATACGGTATGTGGGCCCCAACGTGGTATACGCGGTCGCAACGCACTCCAGAGGCAGTTGAGGGATGTTTATAGTTCGTAATCCACACTGTTTACTCAACGGGCACGCGTAAAATTCCCACGTTAGCTCTGTTAAAACGCACATTTCCTCCATCGCCCACGAAAAGAAAAGTACCATGTCCATTCAATAAGGACACAGGCTTATGAAAGTTCCATTACAGACAGTGCGGTACAAATTTTGAATACTTCTCCGCATAAGATAAACATTATTTCATCATTCCCACATTTAAAAAAAAAAAAATGGCTCTGAGCACTATGGGACTCAACTGCTGAGGTCATTAGTCCCCTAGAACTTAGAACTAGTTAAACCTAACTAACCTAAGGACATCACAAACATCCATGCCCGAGGCAGGATTCGAACCTGCAACCGTAGCGGTCTTGCGGTTCCAGACTGCAGCGCCTTTAACCGCACGGCCACTTCGGCCGGCTCCCACATTTTAGTGAAACCCCAAGGTCAGTCTTACTTCATCACTGTTCCTACCCAGTAGCAGAATCATTGTAATATGTGAATTACGAAGTGTAAAAGAAAAAGGAGCAAAATATCTTTATACAAGTAGCGCAAGCTGTCCTGTAGATTAAGCCAATCGAACAAAGTCAAAAAAAGGTGAACTTATATTTACATAACATCCAATATTATAGCATATACTTATATTAAACTAATAACAAAATATCAGAACCTAATAAATACGCGAATGTTAGAAAAAAAAATTGGAAGTGTTAAGACGCGAACGACCGCTCCAATAAAGACTCATTACTTTTTTTTTTTATGCGCGAACTTCTGTCCCCTCATTTCGCATACCCACGCACTAACCACTTGTTTTCTTTCTTTTTGTTCGATACAGTTCGTTGCGTTTGGTCTGGGCGGACGTCACAAGACATCCATTCAAGTTGAACGTTGATGCCTTGACTCAGTTTTTTTTTATTACAGAGAGCACGCAGCCCTCTGAGCGAACATGCTGAGCTACCGTACCGGCTTTTATTAGACAGAGACGCTCTAAAAACGTTAATCGTAGATAATTATGTTACTAATTGAAATTTAGTTATAACAAATTGTACCAAGAACAATGCGTTTTGGGTGGATCTTCAGTGTTTCGATGCTTTCAAATAGCCTACTCTCATAATACGCAAGTTACAATAATTCTTTTGCCACGAATATGATGCTTCTCATTATTTTATTGGAACGAATTACACAACTAACAACGGGCTTTCCAGTGATTCTCAATTTGCTGGTGGTCAGAAACAGCATATATATATATATATATATATATATATATATATATATATATATATATATCTATAAGCTTGAAATGAATGCCAATATGGCGCCTCACTACTCTGTGGTGAAGGGAGACGGCGTGCGTATGACGTAGGCGGCGTTGTGCCATCTCATTGGTCAACGCCCAGACGCACGCTCAGAATATCTGACATGCCCGATATTGCTCTGCACGTTCGGAAAGACTCCCGAACGTAATATTCCACGCTATGACGCCAGAAACTTGGCACGCTCAACGCTCAACGTTCGGATGTACGGTCCGTGTGCCGACGGCTTTAGGCTAGTTGTGACTTATTGGTAATACGCGAGTTTGCTGCTGTAAAGTAGCACTGACAAGGGAAATAACCGAACGTCGGGATCAGATGGCCTTTAACCGTCGTTTATGAAACCGTCGACGGAGTGAGACGAAAATAAATTAATTGATGACAGGGACACAATTGCAAATGTAATCCATTCGAGGAGGAGTGATATCTGCAATAAGTTTCACGCTGTAGTCCACACTTCTGACGAGAAACATATAAATTTCGTCCAACACAAACAAAATGGCTATATTATTGTTTATTTCACGTCCACCATGAGAAAACATATACGCTGCGTCAAACGAAAACTGCCACATAGCAATGTAACTGTTACATACCTGTGACACAAAGACGCTCTATTTCTGTATTCAGTTGGTCATGGCAAGTTGCCTTTGTGGGCTAACAGCGAATTGTGTAGCTTATCAAGCATTTCTGTGATTTATTTTCACAATTACCCACCATTCAGAGATTGCACTTTATCCTCGTGTCACGTTTTCTGGTGCTGTCGTTATACACTGTTTGTATGTCATAGTAATTGTTGGACATTCTTTGAATACATAATAAATATTTAAAAAATTATCTATGTAAATGTATGTAATAACATAAAAATACTCCAGTTTTAAGCATGGCTGTTTCGCAGAAACCGTATATTAGTTTCAAAATAAGATTATACAGCTAACCGGTTGCAAATAACTTTTAGCATATTGATCCAGGTTTCGACATATCTAAGGTTGTCTCCATCAGTATGAAATTTTGAGAAACCCTATAAAACAATACACAGAAAATTAAATATGACAACAAGCGTTAACTAAGACGACAATTGTCATGACGTACAAAGGCTACTTACGTAAAATTACAATGCGAGAAAGCAATGGTCGGAATTAAGAACAGATATGCTGAAGTCAAAAAAAAAATAAATAAATAAATAAAATAAAAACACATTTTAAGCTTTAGCACATGTGCCTACCTAGGAATAATATCAGACTGATCGGCCCAGTGGCTTACATTGCAGCCACGAAAATAATGCAAGTTGCGCCGCCTATCGGGGACAGACAGTGACATGTACCCATTTGAGACATTATAACAGAAATATTTTTAAAAAAAGACAGGTAATTTTAAAAACGAAATACAAAGGAAGAGAGCTTAATGTAGTTTTGAAAATACAGTGTACAATAGTGAAGCAGATCAAGTATAACTAAGAGCCATCTATTAGGCTTTCTTTACAGAAATTACTGTTACGTAAGGGACAGAATAATATGGAAAAATTACACTGACAGCTGTACATTCCAGAAAATACCTGCATGAAGGTAGATGTGTGCTAGTTAAGTTACTTTCACGCACATATTTTCTGGGATGTACAGCTGCTTGTACAATTTTTCTATATTATTCTGTCCTTTACATAATAATAATTTCTGTAAAGACAAACAGATGGCTCTTAGTTATACTTTATCTGCTTCACTACTGTGTGTTTTCAAAAATACAGGGTTATTACAAATGATTGAAGCGATTTCACAACTCTACAGTAACTTTATTATTTGAGATATTTTCACAATGCTTTGCACACACATACAAAAACTCAAAAAGTTTTTTTAGGCATTCACAAATGTTCGATATGTGCCCCTTTAGTGATTCGGCAGACATCAAGCCGATAATCAAGTTCCTCCCACACTCGGCGCAGCATGTCCTCATCAATGAGTTCGAAAGCATCGTTGATGCGAGCTCGCAGTTCTGGCACGTTTCTTGGTAGAGGAGGTTTAAACACTGAATCCTTCACATAACCCCAGAGAAAGAAATCGCATGGGGTTAAGTCGGGAGAGCGTGGAGACCATGACATGAATTGCTGATCATGATCTCCACCACGACCGATCCATCGGTTTTCCAATCTCCTGTTTAAGAAATGCCGAACATCATGATGGAAGTGCGGTGGAGCACCATCCTGTTGAAAGATGAAGTCGGCGCTGTCGGTCTCCAGTTATGGCATGAGCCAATTTTCCAGCATGTCCAGATACATGTGTCCTGTAACGTTTTTTTCGCAGAAGAAAAAGGGGCCGTAAACTTTAAACCATGAGATTGCACAAAACACTTTAACTTTTGGTGAATTGCGAATTTGCTGCACGAATGCGTGAGGATTCTCTACCGCCCAGATTCGCACATTGTGTCTGTTCGCTTCACCATTAAGAAAAAATGTTGCTTCATCACTGAAAACAAGTTTCGCACTGAACGCATCCTCTTCCATGAGTTGTTGCAACCGCGCCGAAAATTCAAAGCGTTTGACTTTGTCATCGGGTGTCAGGGCTTGTAGCAATTGTAAACGGTAAGGCTTCTGCTTTAGCCTTTTCCGTAAGATTTTCCAAACCGTTGGCTGTGGTACGTTTAGCTCCCTGCTTGCTCTATTCGTCGACTTCCGCGGGCTACGCGTGAAACTTGCCCGCACGCGTTCAACCGTTTCTTCGCTCACTGCAGGCCGACCCGTTGATTTCCCCTTACAGAGGCATCCAGAAGCTTTAAACTGCGCATACCATCGCCGAATGGAGTTAGCAGTTGGTGGATCTTTGTGGAACTTCGTCCTGAAGTGTCGTTGCACTGTTATGACTGACTGATGTGAGTGCATTTCAAGCACGACATACGCTTTCTCAGCTCCTGTCGCCATTTTGTCCCACTGCGCTCTCGAGCGCTCTGGCGGCAGAAACCTGAAGTGCGGCTTCAGCCGAACAAAACTTTATGAGTTTTTCTACGTACCTGTAGTGTGTCGTGACCATATGTCAATGAATGGAGCTACAGTGAATTTATGAAATCGCTTCAATCATTTGTAATAGCCCTGTACATTAAGCTCTGTTATTTTGTATTTTGTTTCCAAAATTAGCTGTCTTTTTTCAGTTGTTTTTGTCATAATGTTTCAAATGGGCACGTGTCACTGTCCGCACCCGATGGGCGGCGCAACTTGTATTGTTTTCGTGGCAGCAATGTAAGCCACCAGGCCGATCAGTCTGATGTTATTCCTAGGTAGACATACTTGCCAAAGGCTGGAACGTGTTTTCTTTTCTTTGACTTGAGGATATCTGCTCTTAATTCTGATCATTCCTTTCTCACAATGCAATTTTGCGTAAGTAACTTTTGTACGTCATGACGATTCTCATCTTAGTTAATGCTTGTTGTCATACTTAATTTTCAATGTATTATTTTACAGGGTTTCGCAAAACTTCATTCTGATGAAGACTTCCATAGAGGTGTCGAAACATGGGACAATGTACCAAAGAGTTATTTGCAACCGGTTTGCTGCGTAATCCTAATTGAAAAAGATGGCAAAATATTCACTGCTACCCGATCAGTCGTCACATTGGTATATAACTTGCTTCTGTCATTTAGGAGGCTGGGACATATTGTGACATTTCAACTTGCGGTTGTGAATGGCTACAAGACAGAAATCAAGATTATGTGAAATAAATCAGTTGTAATATACAGTTTAATGACGTAAATTTCATTCAAGGCGGCTGCATAAGTTTCGGGAATACCGCGAGTCCGCGGTTATACTTGCGAACACGTGTAGTAGCTCTCCTTTCTGAGCGAGTCAAGTCCACTTGCACCCGAGGTGGCGGGTGAGCTGCGGCGGAGACTCACGAGTTGAGTATACGGACACGCGGAGACGGCGAGCTCGGAGATGACGTCACGGAACTCACTGGCGAGTTTAAAGCGAGTACCCGGAGTTCATTTCTGATATCTAGTGTGTAGCACTCACCTAGATTCCAACCAAGACAACAAATTTTATAAATGGGCCACACACATAATCAAGGCTTTTTACACGAAGAGCGTGTGAAAGAAACAGTTGGTATGCCGCAAAGTAAAATGGAAATAATAATCTACCAGTTAAATTTCTGAAGTGCCGAACGTAGTTTCTTCTATCTCTGAATCCATGGAGAAAATGTATTGGTCTCATCGCAGTAATCGTCTACATAACAGTTTTAAAAGTTGTTACCGTCCAGATGATACGAGAAGCACTGCATGGAAAGAGTATAACGCGTCGTTCGAAACTTCGATGGCGGCATAATTTATGGTTCAAAAATGGTTCAAATGGTTCTGAGCACTATTGGACTTAACATCTGTAGTCATCAGTCCCCTAGAACTTAGAACTACTTAAACTTAACTAACCTAAGGACATCACACACATCCATGCCCGAAGCAGGATTCGAACCTGCGACCGTAGCGGTCACACGGTTCCAGACTGAAGCACCTAGAACCGCACGACCACACCGGCCGGCGGTATTATTTATCTGTCGATTAAAACTGCGTGATGGGATAGGAATCGAACGCTGATTATTGCTTTACACTATAAATCCTCTTACCGACTGAACTATCGTGATCGTATCTTCGGTCTATCTCTACCTCTCTCATACTTTCCAAAGCCGAAATCCGGTCAGAAACAAGTTTTAGACTGAGAAGAAGTTGCAGCGTTGACCTTAACGCAGAGGGAAGCATTCATTCTGAGATCATCTGGATATTCGTTTCAAGTGAAACGATCACTGAAAAACTAGAACTGTGACTACAGAACAGGAGTTACAAATCCAGATACTACAGCATTCGTGCACCGAGCGGTGAGATAACTGGAACTGCATACGGTAACTAGCTGCGCGTCTAAAGACCGGCAAAACAACTCTCTGTATTGTAATTTAATGCACGGTGTAGATCATTCTGCGCCTAGTACAGAATATCAGATAAAGAGAATCCTCTCTATCATGACCGATGTAATGGGTTCCAGCGCCCTGGGGCAGTGAACTGCTGCCTGCTCGGCTGTGGCTAATGAAGAGGAACACAGCGATACGTGCGAATCGCTCAGCGGGGGCATAATGAGCTAGCGGCACAATCTACCTTCCTCCAGCATCTCAGACAGAAATCCCAGGTTGTAGCTGCTCAATGCACACACAGCTGGCGGTACAGGGTGGGGGGGGGGGGGGGGGTTGTAATAATGAACTAAAAATAAATGTGTGTGTGTTTTCGTTCGTTCGATCGCTCGTGAAGTATCATAACAAAAACTCATTAACTAGAAATAATTCCTGGTAACGTAGTGATGGATGTGCATTTCCTTTTCTTCTTATTATTATTATTGTTTTCGTATTGAGTAACTAGAATCACGAAATTTAAGTTTTTTTTTTTTCTTTGCTGTTGTTTCCTGTTTCTCCAGTACTCCGTCATTTTCTCCCCCTGTTGTCTTTTCCTTGCTTCCCAAATTCTTATTTCTTCTGCTCTAAAAGTATTCTAAATTTAGAACTTCATTGTGAAAAAGGTTCCTTTGAGTTATTTCCGATTCTTTCGTGCTGTCCCTTTCTAACTATTTCCTTTTTCTAATTATTTCCTTATCTATGTAATCAGTGCTATTGTCGATTTCTTCTCCCAGAAGCACAGGAATATTTGTTTCGTCAGCCTGTTCCCATTCGTTCGATAGAAAAAAGATTAAACTTCGCATAGCCATTACTTCTGATACTTTCTCTGTATTTCAGTTATTCCCTAATTTTTTATAGACCTCCTCATTACTTATTATTTTTCGATAAGTCGTGTTGCACACATTAGTTTCAAACAATCTTTATTGCAAGTACTTCCAGTCTGTCCAGCTTATATTTCATCGGTAGGCATTCACATCCACGTAAACATTCTAGTCGTACCACTGAGGTACAGTGTTTTTGTTTTTCTAGATACGCGTTTCTTGTTCTAAATATTCTTTGTCAGACCATATGCTCTTTCCATTTTGGTAACTATTACATTTACTGCAAATTTTTCAAGTCCATTCAGTCGTGAAGTTTCTCAAAGTCATTTAAGTTCACTTACACGCTCTGTTTTACTTATTCATGTTTCTATGAATTTACTTTATATTCGTGTGCTTATGTACATCCCGTCTTTCGGGTTGAGAGCCAGACGTGCACACAAATTTGTACACTCCTGGAAATTGAAATAAGAACACCGTGAATTCATTGTCCCAGGAAGGGGAAACTTTATTGACACATTCCTGGGGTCAGATACATCACATGATCACACTGACAGAACCACAGGCACATAGACACAGGCAACAGAGCATGCACAATGTCGGCACTAGTACAGTGTATATCCACCTTTCGCAGCAATGCAGGCTGCTATTCTCCCATGGAGACGATCGTAGAGATGCTGGATGTAGTCCTGTGGAACGGCTCGCCATGCCATTTCCACCTGGCGCCTCAGTTGGACCAGCGTTCGTGCTGGACGTGCAGATCGCGTGAGACGACGCTTCATCCAGTCCCAAACATGCTCAATGGGGGACAGATCCGGAGATCTTGCTGGCCAGGGTAGTTGACTTACACCTTCTAGAGCACGTTGGGTGGCACGGGATACATGCGGACGTGCATTGTCCTGTTGGAACAGCAAGTTCCCTTGCCGGTCTAGGAATGGTAGAACGATGGGTTCGATGACGGTTTGGATGTACCGTGCACTATTCAGTGTCCCCTCGACGATCACCAGTGGTGTACGGCCAGTGTAGGAGATCGCTCCCCACACCATGATGCCGGGTGTTGGCCCTGTGTGCCTCGGTCGTATGCAGTCCTGATTGTGGGGGTCACCTGCACGGCGCCAAACACGCATACGACCATCATTGGCACCAAGGCAGAAGCGACTCTCATCGCTGAAGACGACACGTCTCCATTCGTCCCTCCATTCACGCCTGTCGCGACACCACTGGAGGCGGGCTGCACGATGTTGGGGCGTGAGCGGAAGACGGCCTAACGGTGTGTGGGACCGTAGCCCAGCTTCATGGAGACGGTTGCGAATGGTCCTCGCCGATACCCCAGGAGCAACAGTGTCCCTAATTTGCTGGGATGTGGCGGTGCGGTCCCCTACGGCACTGCGTAGGATCCTACGGTCTTGGCGTGCATCCGTGCGTCGCTGCGCTCCGGTCCCAGGTCGACGGGCACGTGCACCTTCCGCCGACCACTGGCGACAACATCGATGTACTGTGGAGACCTCACGCCCCACTTGTTGAGCAATTCGGCGGTACGTCCACCCGGCCTCCCGCATGCCCACTATACGCCCTCGCTCAAAGTCCGTCAACTGCACATACGGTTCACGTCCACGCTGTCGCGGCATGCTACCAGTGTTAAAGACTGCGATGGAGCTCCGTATGCCACGGCAAACAGGCTGACACTGACGGCGGCGGTGCACAAATGCTGCGCAGCTAGCGCCATTCGATGGCCAACACCGCGGTTCCTGGTGTGTCCGCTGTGCCGTGCGTGTGATCATTGCTTGTACAGCCCTCTCGCAGTGTCCGGAGCAAGTATGGTGGGTCTGACACACCGGTGTCAATGTGTTCTTTTTTCCATTTCCAGGAGTGTAGATGGTGCAGTGTATACTGATGTACTCACCTCTCTTATCAGGCTATACGTGGAGTAACTGTTACGAGTTGCGCCTGTACCTACCATCATTCCGTTTTCTTGTTTTATCAATAACGAGAAACCCATACTGTGAATGATTCCAGGAATCAGTACGTATCTTTATAAAATCATTGAACGACATGTTAGTTCCTGCATGTGCTTGGTAAATGTGTTCGAAATTCAGATTGTCTTGTTTTAAGGCTATAATGAGGTTTGCATTATCCCTAACAAACTATTTTGGGATTCTGGAATACGTTTGGCTTAGATAAAATACGTCAGCATATATATGGTGACCGAAACAGAAATATTATCGAATTTTGTCTTGGTTTTCCACGGTAACGTCGTCAAATATGAACACAGTGTTTATATTTGTCATGAACTTTGATGTTTCAGCTGAAATTTTGACACCAGTTCTATTTGCTGTTGTTTCCAGAAGATTTATTTGAATAACTGCTGTTGTTAGATTTTCTGAAAGTATTGCAAAGCTGTCTGCAAAAACAAGGCATTTAATATTAATTCCCATAATAATAATAATTATTATTATATGCACATGGACAATTTGCGATCTCGCAGCTCTTTTGCATTCGTTTTCCCTGTATTGCATATACTTCCCATTGTCCCTCCGTGGGCTGTTTTCTCTTTCTTCAATTCACTTGGATCATGTTTCTTTGGAACCTCGTTCTCTGGCTGTACTACTGAACAGTTTAGCTTTCAGTTAAAGAGACTCCTATCTAGTGTGCAACACAGTTTACAGAGGCCTTCAAAGGACCCATCGAAGTCTCTATGGCGGTCGAGCCCGCTCTCCATACAAAGATAGGGGGTAAATTAAAATTAAAACTGCTGTTCCAGTCTCACATTCTGGTTGCTTATATACTTACGAGTTTAATGAGAGGAGGCACTGGACTGCACATCCATTTATTAAAAAAGACCATGAATTTAATTTGCCTGATTAGAGGTGATTTTTCTCAACTGATCTGCAACCGCCGACAGCTTGCCTGAGTACAGTACTATCAAATGGCGGGGGCGGAGCAGTTTCTTAGTTCACCTACCATTCAGCTCATAAATTCCTCAGAATGGCGTAGAGCTGCAGAAGATCCAGTGGCTGCTCGTTTCAAAAATCCACCGCAAGGCGCCTCCCCAGGAACGCCATCCTGCGTTTAGGTATGTCGAACTACCACTCGGCTGAAAGTCTAAGCGACCGCGGGCATTCCCGCCGCCGCTCAATGTTGGCCGCTGGGACTTTTTGCTGTCGGAGGAAGCATGCAGTGCGCGAGGACCTAAGATTACAAAACTGCTGAGAGTCGCCATCTCGGCCTCAGTTTAAGACAGTGCTCGGTAGGGCCAATTCGTGGTAGTACATTTTAGGCTTTATTTCGTGACGAGGAATCATGCAGCAGTGACGTCATTTTGCACTGTATGTGTTCTTTACCATACCCATTTAATTTTAATGTCGTGTGACCAGGGCCTCCCGTCGGGTAGACTGTTCGCCTGGTGCCAGTCTTTCGATTTGACGTCACTTCGGCGACCTGCGCGTCGATGGGGATGAAGTGAGGAAGATTAGGACAACACAACACCGAGTCCCTGAGAGGAGAAAATCTCTAACCCAGCCGGGAATCGAACCCGAGCCTTTAGGATTGACATTCTGTCGCGCTGACCACTCAGCTACCGGGGGCGGACTCCATCCCCATGAAAGGTGGTGGTGGTGGTGGTAAGTTCCTATGGGACCAAACTGCTGAGATCATAGGTCCCTAGGCTTACGCAGTACTTAATCTAACTTAAACTAATTTACGCTAAGGACAGCACACACGCATGCCCGAGGGAGGACTCGAACCTCCGACGGGGGGAACTGTGGCTGGGCGCCCTAGACCACACAGCCTCGCACTGCCCCATGAAAGCTACTAGGCACCATTGCGCTCAGTTTTGATCAAGCCATTCGCGGTAGAACGCTCATAGCAAACCCGACTGTGTTCTGTCTGGACCGCGAGTGATCAACCTCCCGGTTTTATCACTGTTAATTTGGTAGCCCTTGCCGTGTTGTCCCTGTCCTTGTGCTCGCAATGTGTTTCCATAACTTGTTCAAAATGGTTCAAATGGCTCTGAGCACTATGGGACTTAACATCTATGGTCATCAGTCCCCTAGAACGTAGAACTACTTAAACCTAACTAACCTAAGGACACCACACACATCCATGCCCGAGGCAGGATTCGAACCTGTGACCGTAGCAGTCGCGCGGTTCCGGACTGAGCGCCTAGAACCGCGAGACCACCGCGGCCGGCTCCATAACTTGTGATTCGCTTTCTGAGGCTCATCTTTCTTAAGCCGCATCAGAACTCTCTCTAGCGACTGTAATAGTTATCGTAACCTTTGCTCGTATTTTGTATCTTTTCATGTAATTGTGACTTGGCCTACAGCAACCTGAGGTTCTCTTATGTAGTCCGAAACTGTGGACTCACTAGTTACCACCGATGTCTGTCGAGAATGCCTCTCATTTCAGGGTCTTTTACGAAGGCATATGTGCATTCCCATCAGCTATGTGTTACTGCTATGTAGACTTCCCCTGTTCTCTTTATTAACCAGTTAATTTTAATCAGCAATCTACATCACTGCACTGCGTGAAGATGAATCCGATAGCATCACGGTCCGGAAAGCAGCAGATCATCAGTTTAGATTCTCGTAATCTGATGGTAGGGAAGCCACTGAGAGGCAAAACAAATTTTTTTTCTCATTTCGGTACATTCGAGGCCAAAAGGTACGAGCAAACTACAAATTCTTCCACTGTGTCTGTCCGCACTTCGCCGATTACGCTTGCGGTGAGCACGAAATAATCAAGACAGGACCGTTGATCAGTGGAGACGTGTCGCATGGTGGGATGAATCACGCTTCTTGACACACGAGGTAGATGGTTTTGTCCTGGTGCGATGTCATGCAGGTGAGCGGCTGCGCGAAGTATGAACTACGTAACGGGCGAATGTTAGGGGGAGCAATATCGAGCGATGGGGGACATTCGCCTTGGCTTCCGTGGGAGATGTAGTAGTACTCGAAGGCACCATGACAGCCGTGAATAATGCGAACGTTATTGCGGCCGGAGTGGCCGTGCGGTTCTAGGCGCTACAGTCTGGAACCGAGCGACCGCTACGGTCGCAGGTTCGAATCCTGCCTCGGGCATGGATGTGTGTGATGTCCTTAGGTTAGTTAGGTTTAATTAGTTCTAAGTTCTAGGCGACTGATCACCTCAATAGTTAAGTCGCATGGTGCTCAGAGCCATTTGAACCATTTGCATTCCTTCATGCCTGATGTCTTCCACGACGGTGATCGCATTTTCTTCCAGAAGGATGACTGTCCATGTCATAAGGTCAGCATCGTGCTGTAGTCCTTTGAGGAGCGTGGAAGCTGAGACGTGGGACTTAGGGAAAACAAGAAAAGGTGCGGACGGGGACTAATCAGTTACCGTTGCATGCACAGAAAACACATACACTTTATTTCAAAAAAATAACTCTCAACAATCTTTTAAAAGATTTGACTACACTGACGGCTGAAGGCCGTATCACACGGAAAAAATTTCACAATTCTGGTGCCGTAGGCCACTAACAATAATTTCAAACAACAAACGGCTGAAGTCCTGAATTATAAATAATTCTCAATAGCATACATTTCAACAAATACTTTGGTTTTAAAACAAGTTTGCTTTAAAAATACTTATTGTAAAACGGCTGGCCTTATTACGAAAGAAGTGAAATTATTGCTCGGCTGAAGGCCACACACAACTTCAAATCACAAACGGCTGAAGGCCTGAATTAGAAGTGAGGGAAACAATTCCAAATTGCACCTTTAAAAATAAATACCTTGCATTTAAAACGAATTTGCCTAAGAAAACTTACTGTAACACAGCTGAAGGCCTTATCACGAAAGAATTGAAATTATTGCTCGGCTGAAGGCCACACCAACAATAATTAGAAAATTACAAATATTGTTAAAACAAACAAATATCACAATGTAGGGAATCAGGATAAGCGGTTCTCAGCAAGTGTTCCAAGGGTCAGTCTGGAAAGATAACTCAAACATAAAGTAAGGTGAGACAGACAGCCAAGAGTTGTACTCACGTAACAGGATGGCAGCTCAAACTAGGGGCAGCTTAAGCGCCGACCGACCAACTAACCAATCCGCCTAACGTCCGATCACTGGTACAACAATGGAATATTTTTAGGCAAGGGCGAAGAGACAGACAGCACTACGTCTTCAGAAAATCTCGCGCTGCACGGACCTGCTTGCTGCTGCGCCCCAACCGAACTGATGTCTGTTCGCCACCATCTCACCAAATCCAGAACGCACACAGCATTAAAATAGCTGCTCATTCGAAACCACAAGATACACACGGATCCGGGAAAACAACTCCACCAACAACTCACAATACTAAAACCACTCACTGTGAAACAACACGGACGAAATTACAAGTCGGCACAAACATAGAGAAGCCAGAGTGGGTCTGAAGACCAAAAGCACTGCGACGAACGACCGAACGACCAACCAACGGTCGTCCCCACTCAAGTCAGGCACGGGAAAGATCCCAGTATAAATCGTCGACTGACAACTTATTTGGCTCAAATGGCTCTGAGCACTATGCGACTTAACTTCTGAGGTCATCAGTCGCCTAGAACTTAGAACTAATTAAACCTAACTAACCTAAGGACATCACATGCATCCATGCCCGAGGCAGGATTTGATCATGCGACCGTAGCGGTCGTTCGTCTCCAGACTGTAGCGCCTAGAACCACACGGCCACACCGGCCGGCGACAACTTATTTCCATAAGGTTACTTCGACGGGCGGACACACACACACACACACACAGGTGAAAATTGCACTACACGAATATCACCGTACATTCAACTAAAACTCCCTGAATCCGGTCCATGACTTGGTCGTGCACTCTTGCGATCATGTTCTTCCATCAGACAGTGCATGTGTGTCGCCAGCGGTCGGATCGGGCGAGAACTGGCTGTCCGGACCTCACTGCTTCTCCCGTCCCAACTCTCAGGACACACGACGACCCGGAAATACTAGAGGCCGCTGCAAAGGTGGTACCACAGTAAGCACTATCGATAAGCGCTGCTGCTGCCACTCACGGACAGACAAAGCGAGGAGACGTTGTGGCGCCTGTGAACACACTAAGAAAACGGGACGCCACTATCGCAAGTGCAAGATGCCAAGCTATGAACGGCATTAACGCGAGCCGCACACGGCTCAGTATCAGACTCAAGTTGATATCTTGGCCACCAAATTAGACTGGTCTGAACTCGAATGGAAAACATCTGGGACTATATCGGACGCCAGCTTCCCATCCACAAGCCACCCGCCCGTGATTTGTGTGCGCAGGCATCCCCAAGCAGCTACCTCCACAAACGTAGTAGGCATGAGGAAAACCAACCGGTTAAAGCCGATATCGGTATTTCACTTCTGAATAACGGATATTTTTCACTATTTGTTTGGTCTAGATCATAGCCGGTATTTCTCTTTTTTACTGACAACCGGGTATAAAACCGCTACATCAATTAGCCGTAGCAGTGGTGCTAAATTTTTTGGTTTTAAATGAATCATTTTCAAAAAAAGTTTGGTAGCTCGTTTTGTGACTTTTGAAAAAGTGGAATCCTCTTTTAATGATATTGTCTCTGATCGAAGTAGTCAATTTACAGATCGACACATTACAGAAAAAGTATTTCCGAATAGACTGGACACTGAATATTCGCCACTGGATAAATTCATTATTTAAATTATACTTATTGTCGCATAATGGTTTGTTATAAGTTTACATTTTGCCTACTATTTAAATTGTTCGTTTCAATTTTTTGAGAGACCGTTTTTTGTTTTGTCAGTGAAAAATCAGTTGTATTCAAATTCCTAGTAAAAAGTGAAGTTATGTATATTTGACTAGAACTGTCTTTTTCCTTAGAAATAGTTAAAGAAAAAGAATGCTACACAAAAGATATTTTTCTGCCATTTCTATGAAATAATAAAAGAGACAGGATGATATGCAACAGCAATAAATTAAAATCTGGTCAGTTCATTCATAGTTAACATTAAAAATAGAAAGTAGATGATTTGCTAAATGTGTCTACATAGCATCCCTTTATCTTCCTGTAGCCCTCGGAAAAGGACAACTTATCATAGATTTCTCCAACCTCGTTTTTCACCCTTTGGCACGGACTATCCATAATGCCAAATAGTGTATGATCCTCGATTATATCGTGATTTGTTAACAGAGATATAAAAAAAATTTCAATCAATAAGACAATACCGGTGAAAATTTTGTAGTGTTCAATCCCTAATTATTTTTCGAGAAAGGCAGCGAAAGGTGGCCTAAGTTTTTTTATATTTACATATTTTATACGGCATTTTAATTCTATTTATCTTCAAATTTATGCTGCGAAA
This sequence comes from Schistocerca serialis cubense, assembly GCF_023864345.2. NCBI lineage: Eukaryota > Metazoa > Arthropoda > Insecta > Orthoptera > Acrididae > Schistocerca > Schistocerca serialis. Next base: position 426,424,388 of record NC_064644.1, on the reverse strand, counting down.
GTCAAAGGGAGGCTTAGAATTTTTCAGCCTTCAGTTGGAAATAATCATCTCCACTAGTCGTTTTACTCATTGCTGAGTGTCGTGACCTCATTTCCTCATTCATTCTTACGTAGTTGAAACTTCAGACAGATATCTCCATCTACAGCGATCTTCGGCCTTTCTTAACATGACGTGATGCGGCAGGCTGGTAATCTTCTTCGCTTGATCCAACTATCTGTTTGCTGCTCTCCCACGTGGTCTTCTGCCCTCAGATTTTCCCTGCAGGATGGTCTTATTATCCCCTTTCCTTCTCAATATGTGCCCAAGGAACTGAAGGTATCTTTGGCTGACACGAGAAGATAACCTTCTTGTGATTTTAAGTTCTTCTGTTATTGAAACATTTGTTCTTTTCTATGTCCACCGTACACGTAGCACCCTCCGCCAACACCACATCTTGAAGGCATCAATGCGGCTCTCATCACAATCTTTCACGGTCCAGTTCTCGCATCCGTATAAGAATACAGGAAACACCAATGCTTCTACCAAGCGCATCTTCGTTGACTTGGATATTGCCCGATTCTGCCATATCTTAGTGAGTTTGACCATTGTGGCTCGGCCAAGAATGATTCGTCGTCTTATCCCTTTATCCACTTTCCTTTGTGATTGATCAGAGAGCCTAGATATCCATAACCACCCACTACTTCCAGATTCCTTAAGCATCCTGTAAGTTAGTTTTGGAAGTAATAGACTAGCAATAAAGATCCTAAAATCAGTTATTTCAGAAACCGGTTATTTTGAGCGATTTTAATAGTCTGGTGAAATCAGAACCGAAAAAAAGCCGATACAGTCAAAACCTATTGTTTAGCGATAACCGCCATACCTACGAATGACTTGTCGAATCCAAGCTACTCAACGCCGTTGCTGTAGTGCGTTCCAAATGTGGAGCAACTTGGTACTAATCAGGTGGTCATAATGTTTTACTCATCAGCGCTTCACACTATGGTGTACAGCTTAGCATTTTAATTTATTGTACTCGTCATGGTGGTACCGTAGTTCTAGAACGTGTTCTGTACTCTGGGCATTATAGAAGACACGGTGTAGCGTGCAGTTTGCTACGCCACCTTAAGATTCCAGCGTGAGGCCGTTCCGGCGCTAACAGCTGCTAGTTAAAGCCAATTTCGCTGCAATTTTCCCTTCCCCTATGGAAATGGCACCACGCCCGATAAAGCTTTCGAACCCCTGTGAATCAGCCTTAATTCCGTGCGGAACAAGATGCAGACTGTTATTAAAATAATAAAATCATCATTTAGACTCCCACATCACTGCGTTTCGTCGCACAGCGTATAAAACTTGTGAACTGTCATGCAAAGATGCACTTGATTTTATTAATATTGTTGTTGGAGTAACTATTCACTGGATTCTGTGCTTTGAAACCTAGCACAGTTGCTAGGTACGGAGGATTCTCTACATATTTATGCCATTAGAAACCTTAAAGTGGCTCGTGGAGGGAACTTAGTGTACGAATATTATTTTGCGGCCTTCATACTGTATTCACGAATAGTTTGTGGGAAGAATGACTGTCCCTAAGCTTCAAATTTCTTTAATTTTGCCGTTATTTCTTGAGATATATGCAGGGAAAAGTAATACGTAGCTTGTCTTTTCTATAAACCTATTCTCTCGTAAGAATAAACCTCTCTGTGATACACAACACTTTCTTATACTGTCCACTACTGGATATGGAAGAATATCTCAATGATGATTGTTGTATCTCTACTGGGTTCGGGCACTATGAAATTATCAGTATATGAGCTTTCTCCTTCGTCGATGAATCACATTTGATTTGCTTTTCAAAGGCACTGTCTGCCATCTGTTTTATGTTGTTTTTTTATCTTTATCACATTTAGGGATTTGGTTCTGTGTGTTTTCATTGATTTAGCGTTGATGCTATTATAAAACAATAACGGTTTTCGTTCGTTTGCCACTCCTTGCACGATTCCAAGTAGGTCTTCCTGAGTTGCGCTACAGTCACTCACCATATTCAAGGCTACCATTTAATGTTGATTTTTCACCAAAGACGTCGTGTTTGCGAGACGATGGGAAATTATCAGCATGAGCAGGCAGTGGTGGAAATTTGTACGTTGTTAAAGCATGCAGGGTCTTTATGGTGGTTCTCCTTCGAATAGTATTTTTCTGGAGTTGAGAACAAGCAAGCATTTCAGTAATTTAACAGTAAATCTAGCAATGGACGTTGGGAGCCTGAAAACCTATTAACCAACAAAGCTATTAGGGATAGGAACATCTCGAAGCACTTACTGGGGACAGTATGCTGGGTCCAAGAATTTCTTCCACGGTGTGCAGACAATGCGTTCGATCGGTGGGGCGGAAAAACGGCCTACCTGGATTTGACTGTTAGGCGCCTCTTGCCTCTGCAGACGCAAAGGGCGTGAGAGAAACCTAGGTCTTCCAGTCAATGTGTTAAACAGTGTCATAAACGCCATTTCTGAACGAGGATGGAGCCCATAAAAATTCAAGAGTTCACATGTTCACTATGGGCAGGATACTATTGAGGCAGACATTAATTGGTGCTTTCCATCGATATTCAGAGTTTTTTGGGAAGCCTCAGGCCTTCAAAACAATTTTAGAAGCAGTGCAACATTTATGGCAGCTCTGAAATGATCCGATGTTTTGACACAAAATCACTTCTCTTGGTTTAGCTGGGGCCCCTGATTGGACAAGTCACAACATTCAGGCCAACCAGATAATGATCTCCATGACAAATGTGCTGTTCACTCTAGATCTTTATGGAAACTCAAAATAACACGCTGCCTAAAGTGACCACGAAAAAAGTAAGACAAGTGAGTAGCACGTCTCCTTCTCTCCGTGCAGGAATTTGCGAGTCAACAATTGGCCACTTCCTTTTAAACGAGTGGAATACTGTTAACCTTGATTAGGATTAGCAAATGGCTAGAGTAAACGAATAAGAGGAGAGATATGAACCCTGTCGAGTCTTGTGATTGACACGAAACCGTTGTGTGGGCGGTTGAGGTAGTGCTTTTGTGGAGTTTACTGAGGTTGGATAGAACGTGAATGGTGATGATACTATGTGTTCCAATTCAGACTGCTGGATCTTCTGACTCTAATCTGGAGAGGATTGTGGTCCAGACTTTTGTTATGAGTGGGGTGCTGCTGGGACACTTGTCCTGAGTGTGACTGTGCACTAGCATTGGTTTTTACTGGGGAGCCTGTGGGCTTAGCTGAACCAACAGTCTAGACCTCAGTCATCTCTGTTCCAAGGGCAATCTTATTAGTGACATGTACACTGCTGTCACGTTTGATCTCCTTGTGGACATTGCTGCACAAGTAAGTCAAATTGGTCCATGGTATGAACGGCGGACGGGAGTGTCACACACTGGAATCTGCTGAAATTTCAGGGCTCTGTTAGAGAGTAATTGCGAACCGTCTAACAGATTGCAACTTCGCGTATTTTCAGGCCATGATAGGACATTACAGGCGCTACGTGTCACTGTTCTGCGGACACTCGATGCAGCGCTGCACCTCAAGAAAAAGGGCATTGTATTGCTGCTCTGGCTTCGTGGGCCAAAACAGATCACAATCTTACCAGTTGTTCTCAGCTGCACCAACATAGTATAACATCTGTGGAGAATAAATCCATCAAGATCTATTCAGTGTTCGGTAATTTCAGATTGCGATGTCCATGTCTAGAGCCAGAGTAAGTAGTTCAGTGAGACAAACCCTAGTCTTTGCCAACCAGCCACCAGCCAGGACTGTCAACTGTGAGTTGCATACTTGTGCTACCATCAGATCATGTTTATTTATGTCATCGTGCTCAATGTGTATTGTTGTCTAAATTTTAATCAATAAACTTACATCATAACTTTAATAAAAGATCAGGCACATGTGGCTATATTTATCACCGATCAGGAATTGATAAAAGTAATGACAGATCCGCCATTTCATTAACACTATTTCCGCCTTCATGTTATTTCAGCTTATAATAAATGTGATAACCTCTAGTGCAGGCTAACAACAACGAAAACAGTTAAAGGGCGAAATCAGTTTAGCAGATGCATGGGACAGGTAGTGAAGGGGAAGATTTACTAGTTAAAATGATTGCTGTCAGGGTGGTAACTCAGAGTCGCCTGTCGTCTTACAAAACATACTGAAAGTCCAGTGTAGTCTTGCAAGTTTTCAGCAAACAGTGGCACTAAAGTGCATCCATTAAGAACTATGAGCATTTGTTCATTTTCGCTACTGCGGAACACATCTCTTCTACTGAACAAGTGCTCAGTTATCTTAAGAAACGCGCTGTAGAGCCCATGTTTACTGGTCACTTTTTCATATTTTGCACCATACCACCTCCGCCAAAAATATCGAAAGAAGTGCTCATAGCTCTTAAAGTACACATTTTAGAGCCTAAGTTTAACAGACTTTTTTGCTTATATCCCTGAATTCCTCCTGGTATACCTCTTATGTGACATATTACTGAAAAATATGTATGTATCAGAGCACCACACATGGAATATCCTCATAACATTGGCTAGGGTCTTCGTGAGTTATAGTAAGACTAACAATTAATTGCGGTCAGCTTCATAAAAAATAATATAATGTGTGAAAGTAATGTCGTCTACCGATGTTTCGAAGTTCGCCAACTCAAGTTGTAGCTAGAACCAAATCAAGGAATGGCCCATCAAACCACGTACTTTTTCCATTCTTTTTGGGTGTATTTACGTGGTTTTATTGTAAAATTTTTGGGGTGATAATCAGAGCTTTGGAAATTACGATCCAGTAGTAGACGTAGGTTTTCTCAGAACAAAATTAATGGTTTCTTCTCTCGCTGGGTGTACAGTTTCAAATTTATGAATGAAAATATTGTGAATGTTCTGAAATATTGATATATCTGGTTTAGTGGGTTCCTCTTATAAACTAATCGTCATACAACAGTAGTCTGCATTTTAATGGTAAATGGGTATTACCACATTTCAGAAGTACCTGAACGTTCCTTCGATAGTTTTGTTTTGGCGGTTTTTTCAGATTCCGGGTCAGTGTCCAGTGTCTTTTTAACTTATAAAGGTGTTCTCCGTATTCGATTATAAACACTTAGGATTTACTGTTGCACAGTAGACACACATCGGTGGTGGGTGCAAGAACATCGACGTCAGATGTAAGCATAGAGCAGAGATTTCTCCACATCGGAATTCTCAAGCTGGGAGCATTATCTTAAGCGCATATTGTACACTAGAGGCCACAACTTCGATGTCTGGACTAGATTCGCTTATCGTTCCTGGAGAGTTCCATAGGGAGACACTTACTGTAAGATGTAACGGTACGGTATTGGATTTTGTCACGAATGTGGAGCCAACAAAATGGGTGATATCTGCCCTGGAACTTGTGTTCTTGAAATCACTTTTGCTGACTGCAGCGCCACCTAGTAGACTGGCTTGCGAAAGGACACGTGAGTCGCAGCCTCACTGGCGCCAGACAGACACAGCCAGACAGCGGTGTTGCTATTTCGGCAGCAGGCAGAGAGCGTCCGGCCGACAAAGGAACGAGCTTGATATTCCGCCGGCGCGCGACGCGGGGTTAGGATTCTCGTCGTGTAACCCAGGTGCAGCAACGGAACCCAATATCTGCAGCGCAATGGGAGCAGCGACTCGCTGCAGGAAAATGTCTGAAATTTGTGCTGTGCCCTATCGAGACGTGCAGAGCTGACTGCATTAAGGGCACTGTGGAGAGTCAAGCAACGGATAATTACATTCGACGGAAGATGAAACTATAGCTTTCTTCCGTGAGACGATAAGGCAATAGAAGGAAGCCAACGGAAGAACTGCTTCTGGGTGAAGAAAGGTGACCAGCCTCAACCACTGTCTCATCTCTGCCGATAATAAATCTGTAAAACTGCCGTGTCTGTCTGAACACGCATCTCCAAAACTACTAGACGAATTTTCGTGGGGTTTCCGCAAGATAATTTGAGCATAGCTTGGGGCACCTTTAGTTCATTAGTATCGAATAAAGAAAAATACGTCGTGGATAAAGTTTTACTAAAACCGTCTTGAGTGTCTAAACACGCTAGTCTCTTTCGTGTGTTATATGCGATTGCAGGCTTTCTCGGCGTATTTCAGCTATGAAATCTTCAACGGGTTATCAGCTGAGTGGCGTCGTCTTCTAGTCGCAACGTTTCAATGGATTGCGTGTCCATCATCTTCAGGCGAAGATGATGGATACGCAATCCACTGAAACGTTGCGACTAGAAGACGACGCTACTCGGCTGATAACCCGTGAAGATTTCATATCTCTTTCGTGTGGTTTTCCCAGGTAACTTGAGCTTAGCTTAGAGCTTACTTAATCAAAAACAGATCACAAGAAAAAAAAATATCGTAACTAAAAGTATTATCCATACTAATATTATAAATGCATAAGTAACTCCGTTACGTTTTGACGACTAATCCGCTCAACCGAATTCTTTGAAATTTGGTATGGACACAGCTCTAAATTGTACGGTCTAGTTACTTGCAGATAAGACCGCATCTTACTTTATTTCTAGTTTTGCTGTTTCACATACGTTAAGTGAATGTGTCGGCGCTGCAGCAGGAACGGAATAAGGAGCGAGCGGTAGGTTCCTACACAGGCTAGCAGAAGCGGTTGGCCATCTGGCGTCTTCAGAGCCAGTACGAAGAGGTGTCGATGCAGAAATTGCTCGTGGAGACAGCAGAGAGACACGTAAGGGAAGTACATATATTCTGGCGCCAATCGAGTAGTTTTTATTAATAAGTATTTCCTAACAAAAGTTGCCTTTTGTCACTCAGACATTAGGAGGAGTCTACTGGTCATAAACAGTATCTTTCAGTATCTTTCAGTATCATTAAAATGCCAGGAAACGTTGATATTAATAAATAAATGAATAACTTTGGCATAACCGAAGATGTACAGTCTTATACGAACTTTACCGATTGTACGTTCGAGTTACAGACTGTGCGCCATTGTCGAAAGTCGTCGTTAGGATGCCTTTCGATCTACTCGTGCGGTACACCAGGCTCTCGTAGTTTATAATAAGTGTGAAGAAGTTCACTTTACGATGTTTCTTAAATAAAAACACCGTAATGGCATTTCGTGTAAAATTATTTGCACAATAAAAGTCTTCATCCTGCTTCATTACGTAAAACATCAACAGTAGAATTGCGCTTTCAGAAACCGACGGCACTGCTACGGATTTGCAAGGGACATAAAAACAACTACAGTTCTCCACAAAACAAGTAGGAAGAATTCCTGCACGGTGGCTCATTAAGTCAATTCAAGGACGGACTGGCTTAACTAGCGCAGAACGCAGGTGGGGAAGCGCGGCCAGTTATACTGTACGCCCCTTATACTACCATCTGCGGACTCACCAGCTAAACTGAGACATTTCTGAAGGTTTAGTACGAGTGGAGGGTTCTTCAAATGGTTAAAATGGCTCTAAGCACTATGGAACTTAACATCTGAGGCCATCAGTCTCCTAGACTTAGAACTACTTAAACCTAACTAACCTAAGGATATCACACACATCCATGCCCGATGCAGGATTCGAACCTGCGACCGTAGCAGCCGCATGGTTCCGAACTGAAATGTCTAGAATTGCTCGGCCACCGCGGCCAGTGGAGGGTTCTTGAAACCCTCAGGAATAACAGAGGCTGCTGTAGAAACTGCGCACTACAAGATACTTATTGATTTGAAAAATATTACGTGAATAAGGTGAAAAATTTTTACTCTTTCAGAAATTTATTTAATTTTTAACTTTTGATCTTTAACGTATCTGGGAAAATGCTGCTGTTGATTGATAGGAATGTAGGAATGTGTGCCACGTGGTGCTTTTCAAAGTAATAAATACAATGCTTGTGTTTAATCCATACATCCGCACTATTTGTTGTACAATGTGTAGCCACTTCAGTAGCACGATGGATAGATGCGCGCTCCTGCGCACGCCCCTTTGTACGCACTGCTCGACAGCGACGCTGCGTGTGCCAACGCATCTTGCGCTGGGACGTCTTCCGAGGGAGCAGAGTGGGACGCACGTCACGAGCTTTGCTTATCTCAACAGATAGACACATGAGGGCAGCTGACGTTATTGCACATACAACAGCTTACTCACCCATCATCACTCATCATAACAAAACTACTGATATGCGAGTGCAGCCACAGGCAACTATCTGTTAATATTTATGTTTAGTGGCTCCAACATAGAAATCTGCAATTTCGTCCAAATGAATTACTCTGAATCAACATTATTCAAGGGTACGTGCAGATGTAGGGTACTAGCAGTAAGGCAAATTATTTTTCTCGCTGGTGTGTCGAAATCAGAAATATTTAACCATAATGTGGCACTCACATCTTCCATGGTTCGTCAAAATCTTCTGCATCTTACTTCGTCTGAGTATTTATTCAGTGGAAATCAGTGTCACTGCAGCTACATTTTTCATTTTACACTGAAGAAGCAAAGAAAATGGTACATCTGTCTTATATCGTGTAGGGCCTCCGCGAACACGGAGAAGTGCCGCAACTGGACGTAGCATGGACCCGACTAAGTAGTGCTGGAGGGAACTGACACCATGAATCCTGCAGGGCTGTAAGAGTACGAGGGGGTGGAGATCTTTTCTGAACAGGCATTTCAGATATGTTCAAGCGGAAGTGTTTAAACTCAGAAGAGTGTTTCGGGAGCCCTTCTCTAGAAATTTTGGACGTGTGGGGAGTCGTATTGTCCTGCTGGAATTGCCCCTGTTCGTCCGAATGCACAATGAGCACGAATGGATGCAGGTGATCATACAGGGTGGTTAGTACGTGTCATCTCTCAGAATCATATCTGGAGGTATGAGGGCTCCCATATGACTCCAACTGCAAACGCCTCACACAATTACAGAGCCTCCACCAGCTTAAACAGTCCCCTGCCGACATGCAGGGTCCATGGGTTCATGCGGTTGTCTTCATACCCGTACACGTCCGTCCGCTCGATACAACTTGAAACGAGAGTCGTCAAACCAGGCAACTCGTTTCCAGTCATCAACAGTCCATTGTCGGTATTGACAGGCAAGGCTTTGTGTCGTGCAGTCATCAAGGGTACACGAGTGGGTCTTCGGCTCAGAAAGTCCATATCGATGATGTTTCGTTGAATGGTTCGCGCTCTGACACTTGATGATGGCCCAGCGTTGAAATGTGCAGCAATTTACGCACGCAATGAACGAGGACGACCCAGATCGTGGTTTACTAACATGGTGCGCAACGATGAAGAGTTTGCAGAGATGATTGTGTGGTCTGATGAGGCACAGTTCAAACTCAATGGTACAGTAAATCTCCACAATTGCATCTACTGGGCCGCCGAAAATCCGAACGTCCATGTAGACAAAGCTGTGAATTTGCCAGGAGTAAATGTGTGGTGTGGGTTGTCTTACGGGGGCTTGATTGGGCCATTATTGTTTGACGGCACAGGTACCGGTTAGGTGTACCTTCAGAAGCTTCAGACATCCATTTTACCTGCCATCCGAGACTTTTATGGAGACGGAACACTTTTCTTTCAACAAGATGGTGCCCCAACCCACTACCAAAATCGTATTAGGGCGTGTCTCGACGAAAATCTACCAGGAAGATGGATAGGCGGTAGAGGTGCTGTGGAGTGTCCACCACGTTCCCCAGACCTAACTCCTCTGGACTTTTACCTGTGGGAACACTAAAGGACGTCGTTTATCGACAAAAGCCACGGACATTGGATGAACTTCGAGAATCGATCGTACATTCATGTGCAAATATCCAACTGAACACGTTGCAGTTAGTAGTTCGTGCTGCAGTTCGGTGGCATCGTTTGTGTGTGGATGTTAATAGTGACAATTTCGAACATCTACAGTGATATCTTTAAGTTGGACTTTAAGCTACACTTTCACCAAAAATGAGACAACTCCGTCAGTTAGTTTGCAAGTTATGGAGTTCTAAACAATGGATACATTTTTTTGGACCCCTCTATATTTATACGCATGTTTATACCAATTTATTTGAGGTTTCAGTGTAGGAGAATGATAAAAATAATAGGAAACATCTGCCCTGCAAGCACAAACTCGAAATAAAACGATAAAAAAGCGAAAGGTTGAAACAGGAAACTGGCAAAGAGAAAAAATAGTAGGTAATTGAAAAATTTTTGCCCAAAAGTTTTTACGGAAAGGAAGAAAAAAAGGGAGGACGTTTAAAAGTAGAATGGGACGATGATTGGAGTACCTAAAAGAGATCGTCATGTTGATTGTGGCAAGAAGATTACCTGTAGAAGGAAATCGGGGCGTCGGAACAGTCAGAATACCACTGGGAGTGAGTAAAATGGATGTGGATTTTTATATTTCACAACGAGTCTGTGAATGTGGATTCCATTAGGCAGTAAACAACTCCTTTTGTCGATCTGAAGAAGGGGGGATGGAATTTAAATTTCCCGCACAGTTTATCTGCTGCTGGAACAAGTTGCGGTTGGCGTAAATAAAAAAGAAAAAAAGCGACGGCTAACACAAGCACCAGCGGCAGTACGACACGGAGTTTGCGATAAAACACGAGTGCGTGGGCGGGCCTGAGGTTTAGCTGGGCGTACCGCGGGGGCGGCATGCAGTCGTTAATTTGCGAGGGGCGCAGCGCCCTGCTCTGGTGTGCTGTACCGGACCGACCGCGCCCGTGTAATGAAAAAGCGATACCAGGCCGACTCAGTGCGACATACCAGGCCGGCCAGCTGGGACGCAACACGAGCGTTTGGCCGACGGCCACACAAAAGGCGATCCGTAGCTTGGTGGCGGGGGTGGGAGGGGGCGTAAAACCAGGAATCCCGCCCACAAAGGAGGGTGGCGGAGCGCCACGTGGCGGGGCTGGGCTGCGCGCTGACCCACTTACCGGGGGGTGTGGCCGTGCCAGCCCGCTGTCAGCGGCTGCTCTCGGCTTCTTACTGCAAATGTGCCAGAATTTAAGGGTCGTAGAATGCGCTTGACATCGACAGTACGGAACTAAAATTTTCAACTTTCGAACTACATATCACTCAATTTGAATCGCTTTTTAGAGAGGCCAGGAACGTCGACACATGCTCCTCTCTCTCTCTCTCTCTCTCTCTCTCTCTCTCTCTCTCATACACACACACACACACACACACACACGTATGTGCGCTCTCACTCGTCGTAAAAATAAAAGAATAAAGGAAAGAAAAATCTCGATGCTGCGGCCTGTAAATTAGGAATCCCGTAACATACACTTTGACTTTGCCTGTCCTGACGACTTCTGTGTTTGCTGACATGTGATGGCAGGTTTTAATTAAGTTACCAGAAGTCGTGGCATGTTCTGCAGCTACAAACATACTCTGAAAACCACTGTGAACTGCATGGCAGAGGGTAAGTCCCATTGTACCAGTTATTAGGGTTTCTTCGCGTTCCATTCACTTATTGATTGCTGGAAGAATGATTGTTTAAATGCCTCTGTGCGCGCTATAAATATTCTAACCTTCTCCACACGATTCCTATGTGAGCGATGCGTAGAGTGCTATAGAATATTCCTAGATTCCTCATTTAAAGTCGGTTCTTTAAACTTCGAAAGAAGTTTTTCTCGGGATAGTTTACTTCAGTCTTCAAGAGTCTGCGAGCTCAGTTTCTTCAACATCTCTGTGACACTCTCCCTCGGGTCAAACATACCTGCGATCATTCGTGCTGCCATTCTCTTAGAAGTTCAGTATTGCCTGTTAGTTCTATTTGGTACTGTCCCACGAACTTAAGCAATATTGTAGAATGAGTCGCACGAGTTGCCTCTTCTGTCGATGTTTGAGTTTTCTGACATGTGCCAGCAGCTTCTATTTTAGTTAACAGAAATAGGCACATGTTCACGTTGAAATTTCGGTTTTTTCGAATACTTGTCGAGTTTCCGTAAGTGAGAAGTGGAGTTGCTATCACATGAGACAAATCTCAGAAATCGCAAGATCAGGTGGAAAAGACAAAGCCGACGAAAAACCTTTCCACATTAAAGGGTATGTACCAGCTCCTTGGTATCTGTCTTGTTTATCTGATGATCTGTGTAAATGTAACTGGATTTGTACCTTGTTCATTATAACCCTTGTTTCTTCAGGTGTGTTGATTTGTGTGTGTGTATATTAATCTGCCACCGGCCGGGGTGACCGAGCGATTCTAGGCGCTACAGTCTGGAACTACGCGACCACTACGGTCGCAGGTTCGAATTCTGCGTCGGGCATGGATGTGTATGCTGTCCTTAGGTTAGTTAGGTTTAAGTAGTTCTAAGTTCTAGGGGACTGATGACTTTAGAAGTTAAGTCCCATAGTGCTCAGAGCCATTTGAACCATTTACCTGCAAACAGTGCCGATCGACCACAGTGTCATCCTTAGTCCATAGGCGTCACTGGATGCTGTATGGGGGGGGGGGGGGCTGTGGTTAACATCTCTCTCTCCCAGCCATTGTCAGCTTTTGTAACAGCTAGCTGCTTCTCAGCCAAGTAGCTCCTCACAAGGACTGTCTGCACCCCGTTTGCTGGCAGCGCTCCGCTGACCCGGATGGTCACCCATCCAAGTGCTAGCCAAGCCCGACAGTTCTTAACTTCGGTGATATGACGGGAACCAGTGCTATCACTGCGGAAAGGCCATTGGTATAATGTGTACCACATATCATAAGTATTTCTGTTCTGCGTGCTTTTGTATCGTAGTGCGGCTATTGGTTGTAGAGTTTTGCAGTGCGTGTGTTCTCAGTTTGCTTTCATTAGCCTTTAGTGTTTTGATTTTGCTATTCAGCATACGTTAAAGAAACACACCCCTCAGTCACATTTACGCACACATCAGTAAGAAAACCAAATAAGTAGCAGGGAGCTCGAGGTATGAAACTAATCATTCTACCTTTACTAACGATCTAATAAGTTATGAGTAGAACCATGTAAAACGAACAAGGCATGAAAATTACTAGAATGAACAACCTAAATAGAAAATTCTCGACATTATACGAACAGCTCCATCCACAAGGTCCTTACAGTGAACAACAAAGTAATAAATGACCGAATTAATATAAATAATGACTCACTGTACAGATTATCCTCTAAAACATCAAGCCCATACGTACAATATAATCAGACTAAATAAGAACTAACTCATTCAACCGCTAATGCTTTGTAATAGAATGGTGCATGGCCGAGCGGTTCTAGACGCTTCAGTGCGGAACCGCGCTGCTGCTACGGTCGCAGGTTCGAATCCATCTCGGGCATGGATGTGTGGGATGTCCTTAGCTTAGTTAGGTTTAAGTAGTTCTAAGTCTACGGGACTGATGACCTCCGATGTTAAGTCCCATAGTGCTTAGAGCCATTCGAACCAGTCTAATGTCACGTGCTGCGGTTATACTGAAGAATGACATTAGAGCAGATACAGGAGTGGAAAGCGGCCAGATACGCTTTCCAGGGGTTTGAAGAGACACAATAGCCTTGTGTAATAGGGCAGGTGCAATACGAACGTCGGATTTCGTCAACGGGACGTCGGCATGTTAAACTGTTGAGCGACCAGTGCGCATCAGTTAACAGTCCAGCCGGCCTGGCGTGCCTAAAAAGTACTGAAATGCGTTAAAAAACGGAGTCAACGAACCACAGCCCAGCATTTAATTTGTGTAAGTCCTATTTACTATAAAATCGAATATCCAAATTCAAGACATAGAGACAAAGATGATCTGTCTCCCACCAAGTCAACTGGAAAGAGTAATTACTTTGATCATACAATGTAGGCTTTCACGGCTGGTATTGTCTTCACTTAAAACTTCCGGACTGATAGGCCCTGGTCGATGTGTAAAGCTCTCAGCTGACGTTTCGTCTCCGACTGCGGGAGACATCCTCCGAGGTACCTCTCCAAAAAGGACACTTTGTCCTGGATACTCGTAAACAGTTCACCGCTTTACCTCGAGCGTTACAAAATGTTGTAAATTTAGGATACTGGTGACCTAAGAAACGGTGCATATTAAAGTATGCAATGTCAGAATGAAATTAGCAAATAAAAAAAAGAATGCGGCCCAATCCAGGATCGAGCCCTCGGCCTCCTGCATGCTAACCCGAAACTCTATCCACTGCATCAACTGTACAGCACTACTAATAGGTGCTGACAGAGGCAGTTACCATACATTTGGGTACAATGTTGCCAGATTGTCACTCTTCTTTCTGCCGGATGTATTCGCCCGACGAAATTTTGTGAGAAACATTTTTTTATCGCTGGCACTTGAGGAGGCGCGCTGCGAAGCCCGAGTGCACGAATACCCAGAGGAAGTGAACTGATATGGTAAAATAAGGTCGCTAACACCGAAAATCGGACATCCGCATGTACCCAGGACAACTAGACACAATACTGTGGGGACAAATACTCTAACTGATTAAAAGTGTCCAGATACCAAGTAGTGAACATTAATACGGGTTGTGTCCAACCTTCGGCTTTATGACGGCCTGAATTCTGCTGAGAACACTTTCAGTGAGGTGTTTGTATGTCTATGAGGGATTGGAAGCGCATTCTTCCTCAAGAGAAGGTGGTGTTTTTTGGGCGCTTAAGTCTGGAGCGAACTCAACGACCCAATTCATCACAAAGGTATTCCATTGAGTTCAGGTCGGGACTCGGCAGCCAGTCTATTTCAGTAATGTTATTATCCAAAAAGCATTGGCTCAAAAATGATGCTTTATGACAGGGTGCATTGTCATAATGATACAGTCATCATCCCCAAACTGTTCTTCTACTGTACAACTCTGTAAAATGTGTTCATAGCCTCCTGCGTATAGCATTCTCTTGATAAGGGGACTACACCCTAACTCCCTACGTACAGTCATTGTTCTAGCTGGACTGTTGGTAGCACTTCGGAACTCATTACTGAGTCTTTTGCTGATTTCATGAGAATTTTTAGAACAATCCCCGCCATGTTCAACAGCCTCTGTCCGTCAGTACATGAGGCCTGTGTGATCTTGTTTTAGCCGTGGTTGTTCCTTCAGTGATCCACTTCACAGTCATTATTCTTTCAACTTGGGCAGCTTTCTAAGGGTTGAAATGTCCCTGATGAGGTTGTTACTCAGATGATACGCAACGACTAGCCCTCGTTCTAGGTCAGTGAGCTCCCCTGACTACCCAGTCTGCTGTTACTGTATCTGCAATGACAACGAAACACTCCACGCCTCCGTTTATACTTCTCTAATGACACCTAGCGGTCAATTTCGAATTACGTGGTAGTGTCCGAATACATTTGATCAGTTAATGTGATAACGAGGTTCCAAAAACTCGCAAGTAGAACTAAATGTAATCTGACCTTGCCAAACTTGCGCTCCAAAAAGCTGGTTCTTCAGTAATAAATTGTTGTATAATGTTTACAGATATATTGCTATACTACAGATATTATCTTATTGTTTCCCTCCAAAAAGTTTTTTACCTACGAAACAACGTTTTGGAGAGGAACAAAAAGAGATTAAAACAACTGGAATGTATACACGTTATACAGCATATTTATTATATGCATATGACAAACAATATATTGAGCAGTGCTGCGGCTCGCGTTGGTGGGTTTCCGCCCTCTGTTGCAGGCCAGAAGGTATCGTTTAGTCGGCATGGTTGCGGTTGTTTGTCTTCTTCTCGTGTTCACTGGCGCCACTCGGTTTCGCAAGCGTTGCCTGTCCGCTACTGGCAGCAGCGGCGGTTATCGATATGTAGTAATTATTGCCCTATCTTTGGGGCGACGTCGTTGTTTCTCCGGGTCGTCTGAGTGGGCCGTTCGGTTGGAGACTCAGGAGGAGCCAGGTCTGCGCAGTGCCAGAACACTCCGGGACCGCTGGCGGCACGCATGGTCTGCCGGATGGACGGGCTGTGGTCACAAGGGTGTACGACCTAGTCGTAGACCGGATCCATTAGGCATTAAGATGAGTGCATTTCAACCCAACTAGAGAAACCTCCACTATTGTGACATCTCGCGATTCTCCAGTGCAGCTGCTCGTAGTGTCACCGAGGTGAAGAGCAGTGCTTTCTACTCTGGTGGTAGTGGTTTCTTTCTCCTTCCGGGCGCTCTAAACACTGTATTCTGGGGACATTGTGCAAACCGCCCGTTGCATTTGGTTTATCAGACGTCAGGTAGCTTCAGCTAAATTATCATTAGTTACCGTCTTGTGAAGTGAATGTGTAAGTAGGCTATTTAGGGTTTCTTTTTGGAAACTCCACGTAGCGCTCTGTATGAGAATCACTGGCTGTGCTGTGTGCAATCTGTGGCTAGTTTGCATTGTTGTCTGCCATTGTAGTATTGGGCAGCTGGATGTTAACAGCGCGTAGCGTTGCGCAGTTGAAGGTGAGCCGCCAGCAGTGGTGGCTGTGGGGAAGTGAGATGGCGGATTTTTGAGAGCGGGTGATCTGGACGTGTGTCCGTAAGAAACAGTACATTTGTAAGAAGGGATGTCATGAACAGCTATATATATTATGACTTTTGAACACTATTAAGGTAAATACATTGTTTGTTCTCTATCAAAATCTTTCACTTGCTAACTATGCCTATCAGTAGTTAGTGCCTTCAGTAGTTTGAATCTTTTATTTAGCTGGCACTAGTGGCGCTCGCTGTATTGCAGTAGCTTGAGTAACGAAGATTTTTGTGAGGTAAGTGATTTGTGAAAGGTATAGGTTAATGTTAGCTACGGTCGCAGGTTCGAATCCTGCCTCGGGCATGGATGTGTGTGATGTCCTTAGGTTAGTTAGGTTTAAGTAGTTCTAAGTTCTAGGGGACTAATGACCACAGCAGTTAGGTCCCATAGTGCTCAGAGCCATAGGTTAATGTTAGTCAGGGCAATTCTTTTGTAGGGATTTTTGAAAGTCAGATTGCGTTGCGCTAAAAATATTGTGTGTCAGTTTAAGCACAGTCATGTACAATTTTTTCTAAGGAGACGTTTCAAATGCAATTCTTCGCTGCCTGTCTCATCGCTCGTGAAAGTGTTTGTTGCCAAACATTCTCAGAGGCCGATACCTGGAGCACAGTCTGTGGCCCCTTGGGTTACAAAGTTTACCATCATCTTACTTCACCCGTTTGTGATCAGTTGCTTGTTTTTTAATTATCCTTTGCTATTGTATTTGCTGTTTTACAGCAGGTTTCTAATTTTTTTATGTTATTGCCGTTCCTGGCGTGTTTGGCCTTCAGCCGTGATTGTGGTCATTTGCCTTAAAATTCTAATTTGGTATTTGTATTTTAGCAGTAAGCATTAAAACTTTATTTACTGCCATTCATGGCTTCTGATGGCGTCTGCTGTGTTTGTGGCGACTTACCTTTAATATTTCAATACCTGTAAGTTATAAATTGCAGCGAGTTCTTAAACAATTCTTAATTTATTGCCATTCCTTGCGTCTAAGGCCTTCGGCCAAATCACAGTGGCTTGCTTTTAAAACATTATCTGTTGTATCTGTATTTAATGGTGATTTGCTAAATTGTAACTCACTAGAAACGGTATTATTTACACATTTCTTTATTCCTTCATTAATAACGTGTGGTATTTTATTTATTGTGAAGTCTGGAATTACTAGTTGAAAATAAGTTGTGTGTAACGGTAGAAGGCAACCAATAGTAACAGATTACGGCCCCGTCCACAATCGTAACCGAAACCTGCCTTCCCTTGACTTCCAGGTTTCAAATATACTGTATAGTGCTCAGCTTTTCAGGATGCGTCCCGATCAATAAATCAACTAAATTCTCTGCATCTTTCTAAATATCTGCTTTCTTTTGGTCGTAAGAAGGCTGTCTTTGTTATGTTCTGGATGCAGACTATTTAAATTATATGCTATATGGAACATTGATTCGGTCTAAAAAACTGGACCTCAATTAGGAGTGTGGCTCGCCTCGCCACCCAGATATGGCACCGAAAGATGCACTAGAGTACTGTGAGGTACCTCATTACAATTCCAGGAAGAAAATACAATGGAACTCTCTCAGTTTGTGGAGCCATTTAAACCTTGGGCTAGCAATACGACACGGCAGACTTAAGCCTTGCGATCGTCACCTAAATACAGAGTCCAAAAACTTCATGCGGCAGTAATCTATGCTGCAGACACATGTTACTTTGCACGTTTCGTCTGTAAACGAAATAAGATTAAATCAATAATGCGGCTCCGTTCTTCACTTACTGGACATTCAGTTTGTGAAGTTCGTGCACAAAAATCCATATTACCACTAGGAGAATTCGAATCGACTCATACCTCAGTGAATAACTCTGACACCTCTTATTTCTGCGTTAGAAGCAGACCTTGAACTTATTTATTTACTGCCCTCATTTAGTCAAAAGATACAGCCAGGCTCTCAATCAACTATTGAAACTATAACCATGAAATATAGCAGTCACTGAATATTGAACGCTGTGCTATAACAATAAAGAGATATGTTAGAAAACAGTATCACGTGATCTCACAGCGATCAGTGAAGTTCCATTATATTCATTTACTGAGTTTCATATTTCAATAAAGTCGGATCATTTAATAATTTATAAAACAATGTCTGCTTAAGACAAACAGGAAACTAAAGATTTGCGGTTAGTTTGCTTTTTAATACACATTACAACATATATCGTACTGATAAATGCGACTCTTTGTCTCTCAAGTTTCATGTATAACCCCTCTTTCTCTTTGTGTTGCATTTTACATGCCAGAACGATGTGGCTGAAAAATATTATCAGGGCAGCACTTTCAGCTTATGGAGATGGTTTGAATAACATCTATTACTTTATCTACTTGTGGGACTCCGTAGCTGTGGATTATATTACATTCAGGACAGATACTGGCGCTTTTTTTGTGTATCACACAAAGAAAAAGTGTTTGCGCCACTATTATAAACGCAGAAAATAGTAACAACAAGAGGAATAGAAACGCAGTTGCAGAAAGTTAATTGTAGTGAGTGATTTTAACTATGTGCTAATTGAAGATATAAATAACGTGTTATACCAACTCAAGATGGGCGAATGCCTGAAAGTAGTGTTGATATAAATAAAAATACATAAAGACTGCCTGTTGCTGTATTTCTTAAAGTGAATATCATGTGTCACCGAAACGTAGTCTGATGATGCCGTATGCCGTTTTCTAACACTCGTTTAATAAAAGCACGTCGCTTTCTAGAGATGAGTGATAAGACGTAAATACATGCACACAAGATGAGGTTAAGACACTGCACGCTCATTAGTTCGAGCAGAGTTCATATTCCCATATACAAATGGCTCTGAGCACTATGGGACTTAATTCCCATATACAGGCCCATGTTAAGGTTCCCAGTGGTTTACTCCGCTCCAGGCAGATGTCGTACGTTAAATGGCTCTCTTATCCATTCTGAGCTCTTACATAATCCCTAATCGACATTAACATCTGCAGCGTTGCTCTGCAGTCTCATTTAAATGAACAGAAGAAGGTGGGAGACAACACTTTCAAATCGTTTCTCCAACGTCCCACTCTAGAGTAGCGCGTGGCAACAATGAGCAATTAAATATACTGAACGAAAAAAATAGTGATTAAATGGGAATATTTAGAAAACCTCATTTAAACTGCAATCAGAGTTTCTGTGCACAAGTTTCGTATCGCTACGACTTCGACACGACCACCTGGCGCTTGCGCGGCTAGTTCTCTGTTGCTAGACGCCGGAGATAACAAGGTATTGATCCCTAGCAAACGCGGTAACCCGGCTACCAGCGCAGATAGGACACTGACTTCCAAAGAGGTCTTTGCGGACTGATAAGATACACGACACGTCGCAGAGCAGAGCAACGAGTTTTCTACCTCGACTGGACGTCGACTGCTGTGAATGGACACAATCTTATCGCTGAATTCCTACTCGGTTCTTTCTCCGTCTACTGTATTTACTCGTTAAATAAACCACCGTGAAATGCATCACCACGCTCCCACTGTTGACTCATTAGAAATACTTTTTTATTTTACAGATTCTACCATTTGGCAGAGGACCTTCTCTTTCAATTTAATTTAAATATGAAACCTAGCGTACAAATAGTGGGAGTTTGGCGAATCTGTAAAGTAAGCATGCACCTACTATTGCAACGCGGATCCCGAGATACTTTCCGGGAAATTGTCCGACATTTCCGATTGCCTTATATTTACAAAAGATGGACAGGCATACACCAGCATTAATATTCTTGGATAATTATACCGCTTTACGTAGCCGTAAAGTTTGATAAGTAAGCATACGGCAACCGTTTTAAGGAAAAATCAGATTACCGACACGGGTATCGACGCTTCTTATTTTTATTTTGCCAGAACGACCGGTTTCGTGATTTAATAACCTCGAGATCAGTTACTAATAATTTAAGACCGACCACCCATAATGAGCTAAGTGTCAGAATTTGCAAGTATGACTTATATCCAAAAAACGAAGCTAAGTTCCTTCAGAAACAACCTCAGTAGTGGGCTATTTGCAAGAACCATTAGTAGTGATCGATACACGCCTCGATAAATGGCATGTGAGGTACGCCAGGCCGCTGTTCAGGCTAAACGGGCTAAGACGTGCCGAAAAAAATTCTTTTTCAGTCGGTCTGATGGTCATTACTTCTGTAAAAACAAAGTGTCACTATAAGTGTGATGATTCAAGAGGATAGCAGACGATAAGTAACGGTATAGTATTTGTTGCAAGATGGGAAGGTGGTGTTGTACAGATCTCGAAGAACACGATTATGCACGTTTTCACAACAACCAAACACAGAATAGAAACTCTCATAACATGAAAAAAAAAGTTAAACAGTAGTTGTTATGAGCGGACGAAATTAGAATCGTCCGACCATAACTGTGTGTTCTTAGACTCCTCTGGGAGATGGCTCATTGGAACAACAGATGAATCATTATTTCACTTTATTACGTGAATGATACAAAAATTTGCTTAAATCGATACAATCCTTTGCCACAGGAATGCCTGGTAATTTACAACTGTCACTGGCTGTTAAAGTACCACTTGATGCACTAATTAACAAAGTGTTGTTTTGAAGTAGGATGTTCAACATTTACAAAAGTACATTTCCATCTTTGACTTGAATAACTCTGTAGTCCTACTCGATGATGCTGAGTGCTTCAGCTGAGTCCATCATCTGGGGCAGGACACTTCGATGCTCGGCACTATATAGAGCTACGTGCAATGGTGCCGCTGTGCTGAGAGAGGGGACGTGTCTTCTGTAGCCTCTCCCATTCGTCGTTGCAAATTGCAGCGAGACATCTGTGGTATCAATGCTAATTGCTGGATGTGGTGTCGCACTGTTATCTTTGGACGAAATCATGATATTCACAGAAAAGTGGGGATAAGGAGGCCCAAAATAGTATGGGGGTTACTACTAATGTAATCATGAACTTACTTTTACTGTAACTTCTTCTTCCTCTTTTACTCCTGCCTTTCCCCTTTTCCATACCAGTTCGGCATTGTTAAACGTTAGTTTTGAAAGTGTTAGTGGCATTTGGTGATAGGATGCCGTTCTTGATGCTACCACTCTCCCGTCCCCCCCCCCCCCTCCCTCCCTCTGAAGAAGGAATCTGTACACTCTGCCTGTCTGCGTCTAGTATAAATGTCGTGGTCAAGTGTGATAACATTTTTGAAGTGTTTACGTAGCGTTTATTTGAGGTAGGACGTGGGAGCCAGCCCAGTATTCACCTAGTTGGCTGTGGAAAACCGCCAAATGACCACGTCCAAGCTGACCGGCTCACTAGCTGTCGTCGTTAACAAGCAAGGTGGTTACGACCCAGGGCGGGTTAGCTCTCTCAACTACCCGAACGCGCCTGATCTTACGATGACAGCTACGAAAAAAACCACTTGTCAGCTGACAGGAAGAGGGAAGTCGTAACGCAGAGACTTTCTAGAGACATTTAGGAGAAGCGTCGAAGTAACTATAGCAATCTTCCCAGTCCCTGTACAAAGAGAGGGGGTAAAATAAAACTGCTGCTCCAGTCACAGATTCGGGGTGCTTATACAATGACTTCAGTGGTAGTAGAAAAATGATGACTTTAATTAATTTAATTATGCATTAAAAGTAATTCTCTCAATCCATCTGTAACAACGGCTAGTTTGCATGAGTACAGGACAATCACATGGTATGGACGGAGAAATTTCTGGTTTCAGCTATCTCTTAATTCATGAATTCCTCAAAATGGCGTAGAACTGCAGAAGACCAAGTGGCCGTTGGTTTCAAAAATCCACGCCAAGACGCGCGGAGGGACACCGGTATATCTGAAGGCCAGACGGCTGGCACCAACCAGTGCATGGGTAGGTCGAACAGCACCTCGGCTGAAATTCAAAGCACCGCCAGCATTTACTCCTCCGCTCATATTGGCAGCAAGGACCTCTTGCTCTCGGAGGAAGCATACAGTATGCCAGGACCTGAGTTTACGAAACCACTGAGATACGCTCTCTGTCTCAGTTCGTGGCAGAGCTTGGTGAAGTCAGTTCGTGGCAGTACATGGCAGGCTTTATTTTGTGACCAGCAGCCGAGGGGTAGGACACCATTTAGCGCTGCACGTGTTCGTTTCTACAGCCATGGCACCATCAGGCTCAGTTATTATCAAGTCACTAGCAGTAGAAAGATAATGACATAGCCGACCCCGTTTAAGATGTATTTGGACCGCGAGACAGCAGCCTCCAGGTTTTATCGAAGATAATCTTTGTCGTGCTGGCCGTGTCCGTGTGGTCTCATCGTGTTTCTACTCATGGCTCTCTACCGTAACTTGTAATTCACATCCTGGGGTTCAGCTGTAGCAGAACTTCTCTAGCTACTGGAACAGTTATCTCTGTTCGTGTTTCGTGTTTTGTGTTTTTCTATGAACTTGGGGCTTGAGACGCACCATGGCTGGCGATCGCCTGTGTAGTCTGAAATTGTGGCCTGGCTAATAACACCTACTTGTATAAAGACTGCCTCCCATTTCAGTGTGTTTACGGGAATATATCTGCTTTTCTTTTAGCCTCCTGTTCCGTTCATTAACAAATGAATTTCAATCAGCAATCGAAGTCGCTGCAGTACGTGAGAAAGAAGCCGACGCCATCATGGTCCGGCGAGCAGCAGATGATCATGTGACGTTCTTCTAGTCTGGTGGTAGGAAATACGGTAACAGGCAAAACTCATTTACTCCTTTCATTTCGAACCCTCCGAAGCCAAGAGAAACGAGCAAGTTACAATATGCAAGAGATCTACTATTAGAAGGTATACACTATTCTTCGAAGAATTAATCAATTTAAATTGCTTCCTGTTCTTAAAGAAAGAAAATAAGGTTCTACAATAATTAATCGCGTGATAATGTAGGTGGACAGTGTTACTGTTATTATTATTTGAAAAAAAGTAAATGCTGACATTTTTCCACTGAAAAATACCTCATCTTCCTGCTAAAATTATGCCCCTTACCACGTACTACATTTTTTCCAGATAAAATGTTATTTTTCCTTGATAACACGAAAATAAAAAAAATGCAGTGGTAAATTAATTCTGACCCTTTATAACGATTAAAACATTGTTTTATATTTTTATCAAAATATTTCGGCAAGACAAATAAAACCAGTTAACTGCCTCAATTATTACACATAGTTTGTATGGAGGTCACTATAAGTCGAAAAATAGGTTTATTGCCAAAGTTAGCTATAGTTACTAGTAATGAAGCACAACAAATGCACACTGAGGTTACAAAAGTCATGAAATAGTGATATAAACATATACAGATGGCGGCGGTATCGCGGATACAAGATATAAAAGCCATTGGCGGAATGTCATTTGTACTCAGTTGATTCATGTGAAATGGTTTCCGGCGTGATTCTGGCGGCACACTGGACTCGCATTCGGGAGGACGACGGTTCAATCGCGCATTCAGCCATCCTTATTTAGGTTTTCCGTGATTTCACTGAATCCCTCCAGGCAAATGCCGCGATGGTTTCTTTGAAAGGGCACGGCCGACTTCCTTCCCCATCCTTCTCTAATCCCCCAAACAACCTAACCCAACCCAACTTGAAAAGCGGAATGCCAGTTGAAGCTAGACGCATAGAACATTCGTTCTTAAATCGTTAGGGAATTCAATTTTGTGGTATCTTCAGAGTCAAGAGAGTGCCAAAAATACCAAATTTCATCATTACCTCTCACCACGCACAACGCAGTCACCGACGTCCTTCACTCAACGACTGAGAGCAGCGGCGTTTGCGTTGAGTTGTCAGTGCTAACAGACAAGCAACACTGTACGAAATAACCACAGAAATCAATGTAGAGCGTACGATGAACGTATCCGTTAGAATTGTGTGCCGAAATTTAGAGTTAATGGGCTGTAGCAGCAGACAACCGATCCGAATGCCTTTGCTAAGAGTCAGATACCATCTGTAGCGCCTCTCCTCGTCTGGCGACGATATTGGTTGGACCCTAGACGACTGGAAAACAGCGGCCTGATCGTATCAGTCTCGATTGAAGTTGGTAAGACCCGATGGTAAAGTTTGAGTGTGGTGCAGACCGCACGAAGTCGTGGACCCAAGTTGTCAACAAGGCACTATGTAAGCTGATGGTGGCTCCATAATGGTATGGTGGGCTGTATTTACCTGGAATGGAATGGGTCCCCTGGTCAAACTGAACCGGTTATTCATTGGAAATGGTTACGTTCGGCTACTTGTCCCCAAAAAGGATGGAATTTTTATGGGTGATAATGTGCTATATTACCACAATTATTCACGATTTGTTTGAAGAACATTCCGGACAATTCGAGCTTTTAATTTGGACAACCAGATCGCCCGACATGAGTCCCATCGAATATTTATTTAGACAGTCAGTTCGTGCACAACATCCTACACTGACAACATTTTCACAATTATGGGCAGTTGTAGAGCCCACATGACTCAGTATTTCTGCTGAGCACTTCCAACGGCGTGTTGAATCCATGCTACGGTGGAGGGGGGGGGGGGGGGGGGAATTTATGTGCTACATCGGGCAAAAGTAGGTCCGACATATTAGCAGGTATTCCAAGACTTTCGTGACCTCAGGTTATTAACATTTCTCACATTAGATGAATACGGCGAAACCCAGTGTTTTGGGGTGGAAATTGACATGCACGAGGCGTAGTCAAAAAGCTTCAATTAATTACATAAGTTAATTAATTTTTTGTTCGTTTGCTGGAACGTGTCTGCAGTTTTGGTACAAAACATCGGAGGTCATCAGTCCCCTAGGACTACTTAAACCTAACTAACCTAAGGACATCACACATATACATGCCCCAGGCAGGATTCGAACCTGCGACCGTAGCAGTCGCGCGGTTCCAAACTGAAGCGCCTAGAAACGCTCGGCCACTCCGGCCAACGAAGCCGCTAGAAAGGCCAAAACAAAAACCCCACATTCACATTATCTCTAGGTGCACTGCTTTCTTCCCTAGCGGCGTTGAGTGGTACCATGGTTCTGGGATATCAGTGTGTACCATTGCTGCAGACACATGCCAGAAAACAAACAAAAATTAGTTATGTCGCTTTAGTTTTTTGCGTTGCTAATGAAAACTTCAATACATCGTAATCATAATTGCAACCACGTGGTATGGGGCGGAGGTAGACGGGGAAATGGAAGAAAACAACAACAAAAATGTGTCTGTGCTCAATCCATATCGAGTCACGTTATTCAAACTACATACTGATTACTATGAAATACTGTAGGAGTAACAGTATGGACACAATGCTAGTATGGCCAAATATTATCACTTTACAAACACTTTAAAATGTCAATCGACGAAAACAGGCCACAAAACGCGTCACTCTCAAATTAAGCCTAATTTGAAAACCTGGGCTACCACCAAGCGTGAAAAACAAACTGTGACAGTGAGTGAAGAAGATGTGTTTAAGAAATGATTCTATGATAGCTTGAAGCGTGCCAAAATGGATTTCCACACGTTTTTGGACCTCCGACTATGAGCATTTTGAGCGACCATAAAGCTTAAACTGGACGGACCAGATGGGTGTCTGTGTAAAGACGTACAGAACTTCAAGAGATTTACACGTTATTGTTTGGACAGCACTGTGGCATTAGAAGACAACAGAATGACTTCTAATGCTTACGTAGATATATTTGAATCATAACTAATTCAAATGTATGAAACATTTGCAGATAGCCTTCGACAAGATCACACAGCAATTTATTCTCGCATCTATTAAGGCGAGAAAGTTGTTTTGGCGGAAAGGCATGTTCACAACTCTTAGCTGGCCAGTTGTAATCCCTTGTTTACGGCTACTGGAGAACCTGTGGGGGAATTTGACAGGATCCACGTGTTCCAATGGGACTATGACTGAGCTGAGAATACAATCCGGAAAGAGAGGCCTGCAATTCCAGTAGGGGACTTGTAAAAAAACTTACGCTGGAACGCATTACAGTTCCGTTCCTTTGAACAAAAACTCTACTTACATGTCCAGTGCAAGTAAGAAATTCGAAGCACAGCAGACACTCCCGGCTGGCTGCGTTACACAAAGAAATAGCTCTGTGACGTAGCGCAAGTCCTTGAGATAAGTCAGTATGGTAATTCCAACCAGGATCAAACACCGTTTCGAGACCCAATACGCAGCCTACAGCACTCTAGGGTTCCACGAAGGTTTAAACAGCAAGGTGTAAACTCATGTGAAAAAAAAGCGAGACCTTAGAAGTTCACGTAAGGTATAAGGTGGCTTAATGATGTTACATTGACATCAAATTTCAGCAGAAATCTGCCCAAAGCCACCATGTCACCCGATGGAAAGTTGTACTCCCCCTGTTACTCTCACTTCACTCCGACTCTTGATTTCACACGCGGCCAGCAGTTTAGCTACATTGTGTCACACAGCTGAGGTATGTCGAGATGCTTGGTTGTCACACTACGCATAAGGGTCAATGACTGGCTCTCCCTGTACGGCGGCATTTTCAAAGCGTCCAACAAAGATGCACGGGTGGCACTGCTGGGCTCCTAGAGGGATCCTCTGCCATTCACGCATTTGTAAATGTCGCATCCCTCGTGATCGCGCCACAAGAGGGTGCGAAGCAGTAGGGCTGAATCAGCGTAAACATCATCTGCTACAACGGATCACGTCCAAATTCCATCGAGTGGTTTTGAACGGTCCTTACTGGTTCTACCAGAGCAAAACTTGCGTTCGCGTTACGTTCCAGAGGGTTACAATAACGTTCAGTGGGGTTGCAGACCAACTATTTCCTTAGAGAAGGGTGGAATCATTAGGTGGCTGTCAGCAGTGTCGAATGTTGTCAAAACGTCGTCTTGTTGCTCACCCCACGGCAAACTGTCGTTTACGACCGTGAAATATGTGGAAATCCACGTCCCAAGGGAAGAGGTCTTTTCAATGAGACCCTTTATGTCACCCGATGAGGCATTTTCGTTTTAAGAAACACTAATTAGCGTGAGAACAGGAAAACTGGAAAGCCTGGGAAAGTCAACTACATCATTGACTCTGTAAGGGTATGTTGATTAACAGACAGCAGCTACGAACAGCTAATAATAAGTTGTCGGATAATGCGCGAGGCTTAGCCACATATTTCTACAGCATTTACTACAGAAATATTTGTCTAACGAGGACCTGATCGCCGGCCGATGTGGCGACTGCTACGGTCGCAGGTTCGAATCCTGTCTCGGGCGTGGATGTGTGTGTGATGTCATTAGGTTAGTACTTCTAAGTTCTAGGGGACTGATGACCTCAGATATTAAGTCTCATAGTGCTTAGAGCCATTGAGGACCTGATCGACTATGGTAGCCTATTGTTTTCAACTACCCACGAACAGTTACTGTGCTACCTGGCCTACTGGCAGAACTCTGGGACACACGAGTTATTCCTTCATTTCATTTCATGCGATTTTTTACAACCATCCTCGGCCATGCTGTCTACGTGTTCTTAATTTAGTTTTGTTCATTCTTTCGCTCTTCCACCGGACAGTCATTTCACCAACAGTCGCCTTGGGTCAACATAGAAGGGACCGAACGAGGGGGCGCTGTGGCTAGCACACTGAACTCGCAATCGGGAGAACGACGGTTCAAACCCGCGTCCGGCCATCCTGATTTAGGTTTTCCGTGATTCCTTTAAAATCGGTTCAGACATATGCCGGGATAGTTCGTTTGATGGGGCACGGCCGACTTCCTTCCCCATCCTTCCCTAATCCGATGGAACCGATGTTTGGTCCCCTCCCCTGAATCAACCAACCAACCAATATAGAAGCGTTGACATGTCCGTGAGGGATTTGATTCTTGAGTAACATCTAATAAGTAGTCACGTTCGAAGCCTATTGTCATCTTGCTGTTAATGCTTCTCTACTGACAACATAATAGTCCCACATTCTTTTATATTGTTGTGCCTCTCGTGACATCTATTGGTCAATTCCACATTACTTTGCGGTGTCCGGTATTATAAGGAATTATTTCTCTAATTGCACAATCACGTGATTTTATTGGTTTTGTTATTTCTTAAGTTCCAGATTTTAGGTCCTAATGGCTCCGATTTTCTTGACAACCGATCCCTAAGTGCCGATATTTCGCAAACTGGATTTGCTAACGGTGCTAATACGTTACCCTGTGTGAATGCTACTCTGGCCTAGCTTCGACGATCTACATCTACATCTACATCTACATGACTACTCTGCAATTCACATTTAAGTGCTTGGCAGAGGGTTCATCGAACCACAATCATACTATCTCTCTACCATTCCACTCCCGAACAGCGCGCGGGAAAAACGAACACCTTCGGATGCCCATACTAGACGGTAAATTACAGCATCATCTGCGAACAACCTAAGAGAACTACTCAGATTGTCACCCAGGTCATTTATATAGATCAGGAACAGCAGAGGTCCCAGTACGCTTCCCTGGGGAACACCTAATATCACTTCAGTTTTACTCGATGATTTGCCGCCTATTGCTACGAACTGCGACCTTCCTGACAGGAAATCACGAATCCAGTCGCCCAACTGAGACGATACCCCATAGGCTCGCATCTTGATTAGAAGTCGCTTATGAGGAACGGTGTCAAAAGCTTTCCGGAAATCTAGAGATACGGAATCAACTTGAGATCCCCTGTCGATAGCGGCCATTACTTCGTGCGAATAAAGAGCTAGCTGCGTTGCACAAGAACGATGTTTTCTGAAACCATGCTGATTACATATCAATAGATCGTTCCCTTCGAGGTGATTCATAATGTTTGAATACAGTATATGCTCCAAAGCCCTACTGCAAACCGATGTCAATGATATAGGTCTGTAGTTAGATGGATTACTCCTACTACCCTTCTTAAACACTGGTGCGACCTGCGCAATTTTCCAATCTGTAGGTACAGATCTATCGGTGAGCGAGCGGTTGTATATGATTGATAAGTAGGGAGCTATTGTATCAGCGTAGTCTGAAAGGATCCTAATCGGTATACAATCTGGACCTGAAGACTTACCCGTATCAAGCAATTGGAGTTGCTTCGCAACCCCTAAGGTATCTACTTCTAAGAAACTCATGCTAGCAGCTGTTCGTGTTTCAAATTCTGGAATATTCCATTCGTCTTCCCTGGTGAAGGAATTTCGGAAAACTGAGTTAAATAACTCCGCTTTAGCGGCACAGTCGTCGGTCACAGTACCATCGGCACTGCGCAACGAAGGTATTGAGTGCGTCTTGCCGCTTGTGTACTTTACATACGACCAGAATTTCTTCGGATTTTCTACCAAATTTCGAGACAATGTTTCGTTGTGGAACCTATTAAAGGCATCTCGCATTGTAGTCCGTACCAAATTTCGCGCGTCTGTAAATTTTAGCCAATCTTCGGGATTTCGCGTTCTTCTGAACTTTGCATGCTTTTTCCGTTGCCTCTGCAACAACGTTCGGACCTGTTTTGTGTACCACGGGGGATCAGTTCCATCTCTTACCATTTTATGAGGTATGAATCAATTGCTGTTGCTACTATATCTTTGAATTTGAGCCACATCTCGTCTACATTTGCATAGTCAGTTCGGAAGGAATGGAGATTGTCTCTTAGGAAGTGACACTTTATCCGCTTTTTTAAATAAAATTATTTTGTGTTTGTTTCTGGTGGATTTGGAAGAAACGGTATTGAGCCTAGCTACAACGACCTTGTGATCACTAATCCCTGTATCGGTCATGGTGCCCTCTGTTAGCTCTGGATTGTTTGTGGCTAAGAGGCCAAGTGTGTTTTCGCAACCATTTACAATTCGCGTGGGTTAGTGGACTAACTGCTCGAAATAATTTTCGGAGAAAGCATTTATGACAATCTCGGAAGATGTTTTCTGCCTACCACCGATTTTGAAAAAGTATTTTTGCCAACATATCGAGGGAAGTTTGAAGTCCCCATCAACTATAACCGTATGAGTGGGGTATTTATTTTTTACGAGACTCAAATTTTCTCTGAACTGTTCAGTAACTATATCATCGGAGTCTGGGGGTCGGTAGAAGGAGCCAATTATTAACTTAGTTTGGCTGTTAAGTATAACTTCCACCCATACCAATTCGAACGGAGTATCTACTTCGACTTCACTACAAGATAAACCACTACTGACAGACACAAACACTCCACCACCAATTCTGCCTAATCTATCTTTCCTGAACACCGTCTGAGACTTCGTAAGAATTTCTGCAGAACTTATTTCAGGCTTTAGCCAGCTTTCTGTACCTATAACGATTTCAGCTTCTGTGCTTTCTATTAGCGCTTGAAGCTCAGGGACGTTCCCAGCACAACCACAACAATTTACAACTACAATTCCGACTGTTCCTTGATCCAAGCACGTCCTGTATTTGCCATGCACCCTTTGGGATTGCAGCCCACCCCGTACTTTCCCAAGGCCTTCTAACCTAAAAAACCGCCCAGTCCACGCCACACAGCCTCCGCTATCCGTGTAGCTGCCA
This sequence comes from Schistocerca serialis cubense, assembly GCF_023864345.2. Lineage (NCBI taxonomy): Eukaryota > Metazoa > Arthropoda > Insecta > Orthoptera > Acrididae > Schistocerca > Schistocerca serialis. Next base: position 426,393,556 of record NC_064644.1, on the reverse strand, counting down.
GCTGACAATTGTCATTCTGCCAAACTGCCGGCGCATGAATATAGTCTCAGGAACGGTAAGAAGCAAGTCTCGAGGTGGTCGTGAAGCAGGATATGTGCTGGAAAGAGAGCAGGTGGAGAGTCTTCCAGAATGTTGTCGACGTGATAGTTACTACGCTGACAGAACTAGGAACGCATACGTGATATATTACCAAAGCCAGCTGCGTGTAGTCAAAGAGACTGCGTCGTTAAGCTGGGAATAAAACAAAATGCTGGTTCACATACAAAGGGAGGAAGCAACAAAGAGTGACTGTGCAGAGGGCGACGGTAGGTGATAATTTAGGGACTGGCTGCTGGAAGCGGGCGCTCCGCTAAATCCGTGCCGGCCCGGCAGACGGTGGGCATCAGCTGGCGAGGGCGGTCTTTTACTGCGCCAGTAAAGCACGGGACATTAACTCAGGGCGGCCCGCCCTGCCGCGGCTTCTTCCCGCTTTATGACGACACTAAATCTAACCTGTCCGCGCGACGCTTCAGATTTGGCTGCCCTGTGGCGGCGCTGCGGGCCGACGTCGCGGGGCGCGCGCTTCCTTCCTCAAACACCTGCTCTGCAGCCGTTGGTCGTAATACCAAAGTGTACTCCCACTACCACCTCCACATACCGGATGTTCCTTCTAAGAGTAGTGAGATACAGTTCCTTCGATATTTCCACGGACATTTGCAATTCTTTTGTGACAGTAACTGTAGTCCTCATCAGAAAGCCAGGTGACTCCGGGACGCACGTACCTGTCCCTGCCCCATCCCGCTCCATCCGTGGCCCCGCAATATTGCACCGTGAGGTACGGACTGTCAACAGACACAATTCGCTACTTCCTTGGATTTCACTTTGTTTTGTAAACTTGTTCTGCGTTAAAGAACAACGTGCTGCGCATGACATACTAGGTCACGTCTTCTCAGTGTATGCCGGAACTAAATGGACATTAGAATGCAAAGTATATATGTAATCGCTATTGTGTTCAAGTCATTCAACAAAGAACCTAGACGGAACTCTAACTTTGTCCAGCACAGAAACTGATAGGTGAAGTTGAAAGTATCATGTCCAAAATTATCTTTAAAAGTGAAAGTATCTAACCAAAATTGTTTCCTTTTGAATTAGTGAAAGTATCTAAGATAAAATTGTTCCAAAATAATTTTTCAACACACCTGCATCTGAATGCGTCTGCGATCTTCTTTCGTGCACTCCTCCATTTTGCCAGTAATGAAACATGTATTTGACTCACCAATCAAGTTTAAGAGAATAATGCCGTTTGTGCAATGGCATTAAGATGGTACTGAAAAATTAACTTTTGGCCCTGATGTTTACTTAATAAAATTATATCTTGACTTGGATAATGCCAGTTGTGTAGTGGCATAAAATTAGTTATTTGAAATAACTTTGCTCCGATAACTGTAGTTATACCAAAATCGATTTCAAACCATGAACAGCACATATATATTGTATAGAGGCCTCATTTTCTTCACGTTCTTTCATTTGGTGGGTAACTTTACTTTACTACTCATTTTCATATTCAGTAAAAGGAAAGGATGTGGATTATGATTCAGGCTGTTAGATTTAAACACAATGTTGATCTCAATATATTGTTAAAAATTTAAATCATATACAAAAACTACCATTTCCAACCATTTTGTAGCACGAATTACTCTTACAAAAAATTTTACTGCGTCAAAACTTGGACATACAAATCCTAACTCTGAACATTATCTAACAAAAACCATTTTGAAATCATTTTATAGCTTCTCCCATTAACGTGCTAAAGTTTGCTCAGTGTACAACCTGAGAACTGTGTAGCGCGAAAGCTATCTTAAAGCTGTCCGCAGACGTCTGCTTCCTCTGGGCACCTAGATGCAACGATCGAGCTTTTTAGTGCCCGCGCCCGGCTCTCTTAACCATCAAAGATCCTCCTACTCAAAGATATTATACTCATTCCACTTTGCGGTTGGCAACTACCGACTTTATTTTCTGGATCTGTCCTGATCAGACCTTAGCACATACCTTTCAAAGTACGTCGGGTCTCAGAAAGAACAGTGCAACGTATCCGCGGTATCGTAACTTGTTCTTGCTCTCTTCCATTCGCTATGAAATGCGTATAAAAGAGACAGTACATTTACTCAAACGGGTGATTTTAAGAAAGAAGTCCCCCGCAGTACTGTGTTACAACTCTCTCTCTCTCTCTCTCTCTCTCTCTCTCTGTCTGTCTGTCTGTCTGTCTGTCTGTCTGTCTCCCCGTCCGAACAGGACTTGGAAGGTCCAATGGTACCGACCGACCACAGTGGCATTCTTCAGTCCACAGACGTCACTGGATAGGGATGTGGAAGGGCATGTGATCAGCAGACCACTTTTCCGGCCATTATCAACTTTCGAGATGGAAGCTGTTACTTCCTAATGAAATAGCTCCTCAAGTCTTCTCACGTGGGCTGATTGCACCCTGCCTGCCAACTGTCCCCGTCAGCCCTATGAAGTCTCCTGTCCAGGAGCTATCCAAGAACGACAGCGCTTAACTTCGGCTATGCTGTTGACAGAGAAAATCCTTTTCGACCACTAGACGTCCTCCCAAAACTACAAAATTGAGTATTGTGGTATCCCCCATTATTAAATCTCCACCAGCGGCGCGCTCCGACAAACACATCGTTCGTCCAGTTCCTCCATGCGCGGCCCGGTGCTAGCACCGCATGCCGCTGCCGCTTTCGCGCGCGCGCGTGCTTGAAACCGCGACGACTGGCCACCCAGAACACGCAGCGATTGTCGCCCAGAATATACAGGGTGAGTCACCTAACACTACCGCTTGATATATTTCGTAAACCACATCAAATACTGACGAATCGATTCCACAGACCGAACGTGAGGAGAGGGGCTAGTGTAATTGGTTAATACAAACCATAAAATAATGCACGGAAGTATGTTTTTTAACACAAACCTACGGTTTTTAAATGGAACCCCGTTAGTTTTGTTAGCACATCTCAACATATAAACAAATACGTAATCAGTGCCGTTTGTTGCATTGCAAAATGTTAATTACATCCGGAGATATTGTAACCTAAAGTTGACGCTTGAGTACCACTCCTCCGCTGTTCAATCGTGTGTATCGGAGAGCACCGAATTACGTAGGGATCCAAAGGGAGCGGTGATGGACCTTAGGTACAGAAGAGACTGGAACAGCACATTACATCCACATGCTAACACCTTTTTATTGGTCTTTTTCACTGACGCACGTGTACATTACACTCCCTTCCTTCCGGCACATCCATTTTTTGTTTAATCCTCAACACTACTTATGCTGTTTATTCGTTTTCTGAGAACAATGTAACATGCAGTAATAGGTTGACATTTCAATAACTGTTTGTTTGTTTGAGAGAAACGTATATCATGTAAAATACACGCTCCAAGGACACATTGCTTGGAAAGGTAACGCGATCCTTCTACAGTATATCGATTTCGAACAACGCAAAGCTGTCAACAAAACGGCATATCCAAAATACTCTCTTTACAGTTTCGCTGCACTGAATCACGCAGTATAACGAAAGTGATCTAACCTTGTGGCGATTTCCAGCGTCATATGTTAGGGAAAAATATTGCCAAGAATCACAGAAAATTCTAGTGCTACGAAAAATCGCGAAGAGGGGTGAACGTTTGTATTCGGTCATTGGTAGAAAAGTCTGGTTCGGTAACAGAATACAGAAAAATTGAAGCTGAAAATCTAAATATCGCATTTAAAGAAGCATTCACGCGTGAGGATCGTACAGATATACCGTCGTTTAACCGCCATACAAATTCCCGTAATCCTGGGCATAGAAATACGCATCTCTGGTATTGAAAAGCAGCTGGAAGGGTTGAAAGCACATAAATGAAAAACCAATTCGGTTTTACAGAGTCTTCTCCGGCACTGGCCTTTTATTTAGCTTGGATTTATTGCGAATATCTCGCCCAGAAAATAGGCCCAAGCGGCTGGAAAGAAGCGTATCTAACTGCCTTGTAAATAAGAGGACAAAAGAAAGAACCCAAAAAGTACAGACCAATAACTTTAACGTCCATTTAATAAAGAATTATTGAGCATATTGTTAGTACGAATATAATAAACTTACTTGATACAATTAATAAAATATTCCTGGCTATTATGCCGTGATCAACCACGGTGTAATAGCCCGGAATATTTTATTGATTGTGACAATTCTGGCCGTGAACGTTTACATTTTACATTTAAAAAACTTACTTGAGGGAGAAAAGCTTTATCTACAGATTTAGAAAGCATCACTCGTACCCAATCCGCCTTGCCCTTTTCTCACGTGAATCCTGCGAAGTACGGAGGAAGAGCAATAGGCAGATAGCATGTCTGAGAAACGTTTGACACAGCGCAGACTGTTAACGAAGGTCCGAGCTTACGGAATACGTTCTCAGCTATGAGAATGGCTTGAAGGCATTTTAAGTAACAGTAAGTTGTTCTGGAGGCAAGAGTTCACATGAGACAAAGGGATTGTCAAGAGTACCCCAGCGGAGTGTGGTACGACTACTTGTGTGCTGTAAGAATACAAACGCTCTGGCCGAATGGGATGAGCAGCAATCGACGCCTGTTTAGTTTTGTGACCGATGATCTAGCTGTTTGGTCCCCCCCCCCCCCCCCCCCCCACCCTCTCCATAATCAACCAACCAACCAACCAACCAACTGTTTGGTTATGATGCCATAGTATACGGGAAAGTGTCGTCGTTTGGCTACTGCAATAGGAGGATACAGGATGATGACTTGAATATTTATTTTATGCAATGAATGGCAGCGTTCTCTAAACGTTGAAAAATGTAAGTTAGTGAAGATGAGTAGCGGATAAAATCTTGTAATGTTCAACCATACCTTTAATGGTGTGCTGCCTGACACAGTCACCTCGATTAAATATAGGCGTAACGCCGCAAACATAGATGAACTGTAACGAGCACGTATTGTTGGTGTTAGGGAGGGCGAATAGCCAACTTCGGTTTAATGGGAGAATTCTTAAAAGTTTAGCTCGTTCATAAAGGATACAGGGAACAGAACACTTGAACGTCAATTTCTTGATTTACTGCTCGAGTGTTTGTGATCCCCACTAGGTCGGAATAAAGGAGGATATCGCAGCTATTCGGAGGCGTAGTGCTGGATTCATTACCGGTAGATTCAGTCAGTACACATGTATTACGGAAATGCTTCAGGAATTCAAATAGGAATTTCTTTAAAGTCAGTACCGCCATTAAACTGTTGTTTATTTACAGTGTTACACTTACACAATCATGATTTCGGCTTCAAAGTGCCATTATCAATTGTTTTCTGAAAGCAGGTTAGACAATAACATTGAAATACATAACAAGCTATGTAACGGTATAAGAATCCATATTTGCAGTGCTTACTTACAAGTGTTATAAACTGCCTAAGAGGGCATACTGTCGTATTGAAAGACACTATTAGACACATTGTCTAAGAGTCGGTATTTCTGGGATAGCCTACTCCTTTGTTTCATTACTGAGTACATTATCTTGACTGAATGACAGATGGATAAGTGTCAAATTGTCATGGACAAAGAAATTCCTGTTACAAGCAGGTGACCTTTTTTTTAGTCTTTGGACTCAGTGTACGGTAGGACAGCAAAGGTTAGGAACAATTTGTTTTCTTTGGTAGTTGTTACATCTTTTCAGTACCTGTTTATCTTAGTATAAAATGAAGTTGCCTGCTCGTCAACATAAACAGTAACAAACCTCTCGATAATATTCGCTGCATCCATAAATATAACAGTACAAAGCTGTATTTTTACCTGCTAAAATGCACTTTAAACAATGTCAATGATTAGCTGGATTGCTATATATTATCGAGAGGTTTGTTACTGTTTATGTTTACGAGCAGGCAACTTCATTGTATACTAAGATGAACAGGTACTGTAAATATGTAACAACTACCAAAGAAAATAAATTGCCCCTAATTTTTTCTATCCTACCGGGCACTGAGTCCAAAGACTAGAAAAAGGTCACCTGCTTGTAACAAGAATTTTGTTGACCAAGACAATTTGACATTTTGCCTACTTTCATTCAGTCAATATGATGTACTTAGCAATGAAACAAAGCAGTAGGCTATGCCAGAAATATCGACTCTTAGACAATTTGTCTAAAAGAGTCTTTTAATACGACAGTATGCCATCTTAGGCAGTTTATGACACTTGTTAGTAAGCATTACAAATATGGATTCTTATACTGTTATATCACTTGTTACGTATTTCAATGTTATTGTCTAACCTGCTTTCAGAAAACACTTGATAATGGCACTTTCAAGCCAAAGTGTAAAAGTAACACTGTAAATAAGCAACAGTGTAACGGTGGTACTGACTTTAAAGAAATATATTACGACTGTGGCCCCACATTATGAAGGGAAAAAGTTTTTTCGGGAAACACTACTGAGAAAGTCAGAGAACGGCCATTTGCGTGGAATGCAGAACGATCCTACTGCCGCCAGCATACATCCCGCGTAAGATAAGAAGGATCATCGTTCGTATGGAAACATGTAGACTGTCGTTTCCCACACGCTCCATTTGCGAGAGGACCAGGAAAGGAAATAACTAGCAGTGGTACAAGGTACTGTCCGCCATGCACCATATGCTCTCTCGGCGTATGCATTTATGTGTGTGTAAGATTAATGCTCGGGCACACCTAAATTTCAGCTTCCTTCTGAAGCACTACGTTTCAGACGCTTCGATTCTCCTCTCTTCGGGCTTTCTCACGGTCCATGATACTCTACCATCCCCCGTGCTCCGAAGATATATTCTGAGAAACCAGAGGTCAATATTTGATACCAGTAGACGTCTCTTGGCTAGGAATGTCCTCTTTTTCTTTGAGAATCTGCTTTTCACGTCCTCATTTCTTTGTGTGTCGTGTGTTATTTTGTTTCCAAGGTAGGAGAGTTCATTTACTTCCTCGTTACCCGTTTTGACATTAAGTTTATTGCTAATCTCATTTGTGGTACTATTTGTTACTTTCGTACTCCTTCGTTTACTCTTCAATCCATATTCTGTACTCGATAGATTGTAGGTTCTGTAAAAGTTCTCACTTGCGCTGACGATAGAAATGCCATTAGCGAATTTGACATACTCCGGCGCTGAATTTTAATCTAACTCAGGAACTTTCTTTTATTCCCGCCATTGCTTTTTCGATGTAGAGCTTGAACAGTAGAGGTGTAAGATTGCATCCCTTTCTTACACACATGCTAATTCGTGTGCTTCGTTATTGGTCTTCCATTATTATCATTCATTCCTGTTCATGTTGTATAGCACCCGTTGCAGTCGTAGCTTATTTCTATTTTTCTCAGAATTTCGAGCATCTTGCGCCTATTTACATTATCGAATACTTTCTAGGTAGACTAGTAGTATGAAAATGTCTTGGTTTTGCTTGTGTTATGCTTCTACAATTAATCGTAACATCAGAACAGCCTTTACTTTTCCGAATTCGAAACTGATCATCATCTAACAGATCCTCAACTTTCTTTTCGATTTTTATGTGTATTATTTTTGTCAGCAGCTTGAATGAATGAGCCATCAAGCTGATTTCATAATAGCTCTCGCACTCATCTGCTTTTGCTGTGTTCGGGGTTGGGTGGAGGACACTTTTTCAAAGGTCTGATGGTACATCTACAGGCTCATAGATTCTACACACGAACTTCAGTGATCCTTTGGTTCCCACTTCCCCCAATGATTTTAGAAATTCCGAAGGAATGTTAATTACCCTATCTGCCTTATTTGATCGCAATTCTAACAAAGCTCTGTAAAAACTCTCTGTTATTGGAGCTGCGAAGTCTGCCATATTAGCGCGAAAGAAGAAGTGACGGTACTGGATATCGAAGGCTCAGCAAAAAACAGCAAAAAGTTTTGAATGTAAAAGCCTTTCCAGTCACAGTCATCGGTCTTAACTAAAAAGGGCTACTATCAGCTTGACAAGCGATTCCTAGATATTACAGTACTTAGCAATCAAGATGGCGGCACTTCTTTCTTCCTGCTTTTACACATGAATCAAAATTAAAGAGCTAGAAATAATGAGTCAGTGGAAAACCTAAATACGATGAAAAATACATCAGCAAGCATACAGTAGCGCCATAGTTACCGCAGTTGCTTTACATTTTTTAAAGGTATCGCAGAACCATACGTGCATCAACGAAATAGTACAATCTATTTTACCATACTTGTTTCGTTTCACTATCTTAAAAATTTGTCAGAAGTAATCAAACGTATCTACTTTTTTTTCTTTTAGATGCAAAAACAGTTAGCTGCAAAATAAATTTCAGAGTAATTTTTAATTATATAACATTATCTGATTTCCGATTACATTTGGGAGTATCGTCTGTTTCCATGTTCTTCATGTATACTGCACTGAAGTATTTGGCTTAATTACACGCCGCGTTGCAGCACTACGTATTTCTTGACGTAAAACAGAACATAACATTGCACTACTAGTGTTTAAGTTTTACTTCAATAAATGTCTAATGATTCAAATCGACGTGACTTCAGGCCCGAAACATCAGTGTCAAAGCCAGGAAGAATGGAAAAAAAATGTGCAATCAGACGGCACAACTAAAAGTAATTGAAAATCGGACAAAATTTCTCTACTTCATTATGATTTCTAATAGTTTTTAAATCTAGAAGCAAACTAAAATTCTAAATATGTTTCATCCCAAACCACGAAGACATTTTGAAAGCGTAAAACAAAACCCTTACCGTAAAATAAATCTTTTATTTTGTATCAATATGGAAATTTTAAGCTATTTTCCCGTGCTTGCAGAAAATAATAACGAATTACAGAGGGTCCGCCTTCTTGCAAGAAGTTTTTTTTTGTTTAGTCCCCAACCATGTTTCACCACAGTTGTGGCACCTTCAGCGTTGTTATTTATGTTTTTGTTTTAGTGATGGCAATATAAATTATATGTAGGTTAGTTTGCGTGTGTACTTTATCTTTTTCTACATTGTGTATGCGTTGTGGCTGCCAACAAAATCAAGCCATAAGTCTATATTAATACCACATGTCATCCGAAACATATGGACGTAAGGTCAGAAAATTACCACACTGGACTGGAATCAATAAAATACAGGCTGTTGGGAAATTCCCGTTACAAACATCTAAGAGTTGTTGGGGGGAGAGAGTACAGAATATTTTGAAAAAGAACCCATGTCCAGAAACTTACCGCTTCCGTTCTACGGTGGTTTCAATATAGATGCGTAACACGTCCACGTCTTTGCGTAAAAGTTGATTGTCCTGGTATGCAATAAGGTAGACAGAATGACGTGTAGTACGTCAAACGGTCACTAGATGTCAGGTAACGTCTGCCTTAGTGCTTGCGCGGTTCGGAGACATCTCAACCGACGATTTTGCGAAAGATGGATTGGCCGAGGTGGCCCAACCACGTGGCCGCCACAGTCGCCGGATTTAGCTCCTACGGAGTACCTCTTGTGGTGTCATATGCAAAGTTTAATTTACGGGACCACTGTATAGGCAGACGAAGATCTGCTCGCACGAGATCTGGCCGCCGCACTAGAAACTGAAGAGACACCAGGTGGGATGTGGAGTGCGTACCAGAACATGCTTCGACGGGACAACGTCTGTAAAAACGTTAGCTGTCGCCGCATGTGCCGCTGTTGTAGTGAATCCCTAATGTTCTGTATGCTGGCATCTTTTTTGTTTTGGAATTACGAGTATGTAAACACGCAATGTTTAAGTGTTATTACAAACAAATGTGCTCATGTGATGAATGGATGTTTCGTTATGCTTCCTTTCGAATTGTTGGCTAATAACTGTACTGCATTACGTCTCATTCAATTCCTCAAGCATAAATCGATGAGTTAAACATCTGAATTAAAATTATCGTAGAATGGAAACGGCACGTTGCTGGACGTGGGTTTCTACACTACCGGCCATTAAAATTGCTACACCGCGAATATGACGTGCTACAGGCGCTAAATTTAACCGACAGGAAGAAGATGCTGTGATATGCAAATGATAAGCTTTTCAGAGTATTCACACAAGGTCATCAGTCCTCTAGAACTTAGAACTACTTAAACCTAACTAACCTAAGGACATCACATACATCCATGCCCGAGGCAGGATTCGAACCTGCGACCGTAGCGGTCGCGCGGTTCCAGAACCGCTCGGCCACTCCGGCCGGCCCAATTTTGATAAAGGTCGGATTGTAGCCTATCGGCTATCGCGATTGCGGCTTATCGTATCACGACATTGCTGCTAGCGTTTGTCGAGATCCTATGACTGTTAGCAGAATATGGAATCGGTGGGTTCATTGGAAGCGTGTATTCCTCATCGCCATACTGGCGTATCACCCGGCGTGGTGTTATGGGGTGCCATTTGGTTACACGTCTCGGTCACCACTTGTTTGCATTGACGGCACTTTGAACAGTGGACGTTACATTTCAGATGTGTTACGACCTGTGGCTGTACCCTTCATTCGATCCCTGCGAAACCCTACATTTCAGCAGGATAATGCACGACCGCATGTTGCAGGTCCTGTACGGGCCTTTCTGGATACAGAAAATGTTCGACTGCTGCCCTGGCCAGCACATTCTCCAGGTCTCTCACTAATTGAAGACGTCTGGTCAATGGTGGCCGAGCAACTGGATCGTCACAATATGCCAGTCACTACTCTTGATGAACTGTGGTATCGTGTTGAAGCTGCATCGGCAGCTGTACCTGTACACGCCATCCAAGCTCTGTTTGACTCAATGCCCAGGCGTATCATGGTCGTTATAATGGCCAGAGGAGGTTGTTCTGGGTACTGATTTCTCAGGATCTATGCACCGAAACTGCGTTAAAATGTAATCACATGTCAGTTCTAGTATATTTGTCCAATGGATACCCGTTTATCATCTGCATTTCTTCTTGGTGTAGCAATTTTAATGACCAGTAGTGTATTCAAAATATTATGTGGTCACTTACCTCTACAAGTCCTAAATGTTCGTAACTGGAATCTCCCTACGTATATTGTAACACAACGAGTGGTTCGCTTTCATAGTTCCTTCACGGGTCGTTGATACACTTGGTGGCCACTTACATGCTCCACCCATTTCATTGTCCGTCGTACGATGACAGTGAAAGTGACTGTGTGTGCTCAACTTTAATATCCCAGCGAGGAAGGAATCTCTAGATGCGGAGCGAACTTTTTGTGATTCGGAAGAAGGCCTTAAGACATTAAGTGGCTTTTAATTTCTTTCAAGGGTAGGGCGGCTGCAGCGGAATCAATGGGAGTCATTCAGTCCGACTACCCTGTGCCTTAGCAGCAGAGAGATGGAGAGAGGCTCTTTAAGCCTTGCCGAACCCTCAGCAAGGCCCTCCTCCATTAGAGGCTCGGATAGAACGAGAAAGAGAGGGAGAGAGAGAGGGAGAGAGAGAGAGAGAGAGAGAGAGAGAGAGAGAGAGAGATGGGGGTGGAGGGGGGCAGCTGTGGTTAAGGGTGGGGACAGGCGGCTCTTGATGGCTTCGTGCGAAGGCCGGTGCTCTGTCGGCGGTACGGCATAGTGACGCAAGTAACTTCGTACGCCCCTAATGCACTTCGGAGCTCCACCACATCATCTGCCTAACGAGTACAGAGGTACTGCTTGCGGCGCCCTTCCGCCATTATGTAAAGTAACTCAGGCCAGCCATTACACGCTCGTATGTTCACGAAAAAGAACGCTCAGCGTGTGATGCCATCGTGCCCTTTAATAACCGATTACCTACCTCTTACCAAGAGATAAATATCCGTAATGCAATCGTACTAGACCACAATTCCTTACAACGTAAGCAATTGTCTTCCAGACAATTTTGTTTCCCCAAAACTGCTACTTAATTTTGCTTAGTTACTTAATAGCTGATAAAAAGTATAGGTGTAGTAATTGAGAATGGAGAAAAGTAGTTTCCTTCCGCAAAACACGCGGAGGGTAACCGACCTGATCGAGATGCAGATTGAACGATGTCCATGTACTGTGGACGGCTTATAAAAAAGAAGCGCTATTCCATGCACAGTTTCAAATGCGTCAACAGTATGCGCGTAATAAAAGCAAAGCGCAAATATAATCGCAGTGACTGACATGTAGTATGATAATGTGAGAATCTCCATTTTAAAAATTTTGGTAAGGGTTACGTACTTGATTTTTCGATACGTACAAAATTAGCACAATATTCCTAGGTAAGCTGTAATAGTTTGATTAGTAACGTTTCTTCTTTACTATAAGCTTGTTTCGGAGGCTCTAGCGCCATTCTCAAGTAAACCTGCAGATGTTGCATTTGGTTAGTGTACTCACTTTATAAAAGCTGTAGATAGCCGGCCGCGGTGGTCTAGCGGTTCTGGCGCTGCAGTCCGGAACCGCGGGACTGCTACGGTCGCAGGTTCGAATCCTGCCTCGGGCATGGGTGTGTGTGATGTCCTTAGGTTAGTTAGGTTTAAGCAGTTCTAAGTTCTAGGGGACTTATGACCTAAGATGTTGAGTCCCATAGTGCTCAGAGCCATTTGAACCATTTGAAAGCTGTAGATAAATGTCAGTTTACATATATACTTATCTCTAGTTCGAATTGATGGGCATATTGTACCCGTGAATAAACTGTCGACTGTCTATTTGTTGCTATGTTTTTATAAGCGCGTAAGTTCCGTTTGTCTAGAATATTCTTTACAAATGCTGTTGGCATTTTGATTGATAGCTTATTCTGGTTGATGCGTTATGTTTACAGTGTAATCTTTGCTAGTCAGTGATGTTAATTGTGTTTCATTGATATTATAATTCTGTTAACATTTGTATCTGAGGTTATCTTTTTTTTTTTGGTTAAGGTGTTCCTTATCCGTTCATGTTTACCAAAATGTCCATAAAATTTTATATAGAATTTTTATGTTTGAGATAGATTTGTTCAGTAAGGATATCGTTTGGTTGATTTTTTTTTTTGAGCGTATATATTTCTAATTTTCCAAAATGTTCGTGACATGTCCTTTCGGTATTCGGTGTGCAACATGTAACATATTTTCGGTATGTTCTGCTTTGTGGTTTTAGTTTGGGGATGCAGGTAAAAGCGTCGCAATTTCTTCCGCGTTCTTTAAATCTAATGCAAAAATTTTATTCCGTTTGACCGATATAGAATTTGTCTCAGTCGTTGCACGAAGTTTTGTATATGAGTCGATTGAGAAAAACTGAAGTTTCGATTTTAGATGATTGTTTGGTAGGAAAACTGGTTTTATGATTGTTTTATTTAAGACTTGTTTATTTTATTCGATATTTGTCCCAAATATATTATCGGTATGTATTTTACTGTTTCTTTTCTCTTGTTAATCGCACAATATGTTCTTTATTCACACGAAGTAATGAGTGCCGTCGAGAGGGGACCGCAAGTTGATTCCATATTCCTAGATTTCTAGAAAGCTTTTGACAGCGTTCCTCACAAGCAGCTTCGAATCAGTTTGCGTGTGTACATAGAATCATCTTAGTTATGCGGCTGGATTCATGATTTCCTGTCAGAATAATTACAGTTCATAGCAATAGACGGGAAGTCATCTACCGTAACTGAGATGATATCCAGGATCCTCCAAGAAAGTGTTATAATCTCTCCATTGTTCTTAATCGAGATAAACGATTTACGAGGCATTCAGAAAATCCTCTTATATTGTTTGCAGGTGATTCTATCGTTTACCCACAAGTAAAGTCATCAGATGATCAGAACGAAATGCGAAATGATTTAGCCAAGATACATGCATGGTGCAAGAGAGTGGAAACTACTCCTGAACAATAAAAAGCCAGGTTTCGTCAACGTAAGTACTTTAAATTATGTTACCGTTACACGATAAATCGCACAAACCCACTAATTTAAAAGTTGTCGTTTCATCTAAATACCTAGGGCTTACAATTACGAACAACTTAAATTGGAACGATCGTACGGAAAATTTAGTGGGAAAAGTGAACAAAAGAGTGTGTTTTATTGACAGTACGCTTAGAAGTTGCAACAAAAACGCGCAGAATCTGTAAGAAATATTTAAACATATTGCTTACATTAACCTTGTCCCTCCTCATCTATAGTATATCTGCAATCTATGGGATTATTACCAGAAAGGATTGACGGAAGACATCGAAAAAGGTCAAAGAAGGGTAACTTGTTTTACATTATCGGGAGACTTATGGTATACTATGCATCAACCAACATTTGCTACGCGACACTTCGGACAAAAATTACCTGTTGTTATATGCACTGAAGATGACCATATAATAGTTGAAATCTAGGCCTGATGTAGTAAAACGACGGATTTCTCGATCGACTACTGCTCTTTTCTCCATTATCTAAATGTATTATTGACACTCCTCTGCATAGGGATAAATGACGGAACGGCTGAGAAATGTCTGAAAGTGGTTCTATGAACTCTGTCAAGCGCTTACTGCAGGGTAGTTATGTAGATGAAGACGTACCAAAATAGTCGTTGGAGCTATAAATAATACTTAATACAGAATTTACGAATTTAGCTTGCATTTATAGATATTTATGAAGAAAAATGCGTTGAATATGAAGCCAATGTCCGCTACGACCACTTCATACTGAAAGAAGGCATTTCTGGAGAAGTCACGAGGTCGAATTCAAACGTCGTCATAATGACGTGCATCAAAACTGGTGCAAATGTTGCCAACGATGAAAGCAGACCTCGTGCTATGCTTGAGATCGTCTGTCAGCACAATATTTCGCACGTACATTCACCAGCTCACATTCACCATCCAATCTAACGCAGACCTCTGGTAACGCTTTATGTCAGTCTGTGACCAAACCCTAGATTTAGAGAGCGGGAAAGGGGCATGGGGACGGGTGGGGGGTGGGGGGTGGGGGGTGGGGGGGGGGCGGAATATCGGCTCGCACGAGGCAGAAGTACAAAGTACATGATTATTGCTGATACAATAGCTCGATATTTAGCAATTACATACATCCAGTCGCTCACAGAAAGATCCGTACCTAAAGACTGGAAAATTAGTCAAGTCACACCAATACGCCCAATGGGAAGTAGGAGTAATCCGTTGAATTACAGGCCCACATGACTAACGTCGATTTGCAGTAGGGTGTTGGAACAAGTACTCGAAGAAAACGATGTATTGATACATAGTCAGCACGAATTCAGAAAATATCGTTCTTACGAAACACAACTAGCTCTTTATACTCGTGAAGTAATGAGTGCTATCGACAGGGGATGTCAAATTGATTCCATATTTTTAGATTTCCAGAAGGCTTTAGATACCGTTCCTCAGAAGCGTCTTCTAACCAAAACGCGTGCCTATGGAATATCACCCCAGTTGTGCGACTGGATTCGTGATTTCCTGTCATAGTTCGTAATAAGAGACGGAAAGTCATCGAGTGAAACAGAAGTAATATCCGGCGTTCCCCAAGGAAGTGTTATAGGCCCTCTATTGTTCCTGATCTATATAACGACGTAGCAGACACTCTGAGTAGCCGTCTTAGATGGTTTGCAGATGATGCTGTCATTTACTATCTTGTAAAGTCATCAGACGACCAAAACGAATTGAAAAATGATTTAGATAAGATATCTGTATGGTGCGGAAAGTGGCAATTGACCCTAAATAAAGAAAAGTGTGAAGTTATTCACATGAGTACTAAAAGAAATCCACTAAATTCCGATTACGCGATAAGTCATAAAAATCTGAAGGCTGTAAATTCAACTAAATACTTAGGGATTACAATTACAAATAACTTAAATTGGAACGTAGATAATATTGTGGGTAGAGCAAACCAAAGACTGCGATTCATTGGCAGAACCCTTAGAAGGAGCAACAGGCCAACTAAAGAAACTGCTTACAACACGCTTGTCCGACCTATTCTGTAGTAATGCTGTGCGGTGTGGAATCCGTATCAGGTGGAACTGACGGATGGCATCGAAAAAGTACAAAGTAGGGAAGCTCGTTTTGTATTATCGCGAAATAGGGGAGATAGCATCACAGAAATGATACGAGAATTGGAGTGCCAATCATTAAAACATAGGCGTTTTTCGTTGCGACGGAATTTTCTCATGAAATTTCAATCATCAGTTTTCTCCTCCGATTGCGAAAACATTCTGTTGGCACCTACCTACATAGGGAGAAATTATCATTACGATAAAATAAGAGAAATCAGGGCTCGCACAGAAAAATTAAAGTTCTCCTTCTTCCCGCGCGCCGTTCATTGAACCCTCTGCCAGGCACTTTATTGTGAATAGCGGAGTAATCACGTAGATGTAGATGAAAAATAACACTCCTCTTTTACCAATTCAAACCGAATTAAAAATTTATTGTATTCAATAAGCTAATCAATCCATTAAAAGAAAATGTACCTCTTGTGTGTTATATCGCGTTTCAAAGTTTTCTGGGAGACTTTGATATACACTAATATCCCCACACAATCACAAGACCCGTATCTTTGCTGAAAGAATTGGTTTAATAACGTTATAAATTTACTATGACATCGTTATATGTAATGAAATTCTACAATAATAATATTTGTGAGCATACAGCTTAGAAAGTTACTCTTCATTTATGTCGTTAAGCGATTTTATGAAGACATACAAAACGCGTGCACTTGACCGAAGGGATCTGATATACTCAAGAGCTGTTCCCCAGAGTAAATACTATTATTACGTTAATAAATATTGATCAAAGCTTGTGTGGTAACATACTCACGCTCATTAAATTTTATCTAATTGTGAATCTCCTCAGTTTCAAAGCAATCCCGCTCTACACCTGTCAGTTAAGAATGCAATTAAAACATCTATGATTTTTTTCTTGTTTCTTCCCTGTACATTGCCGGATTCGGTGTATCTACATAGTTACCACAGCGTAATGTTAGATGTTCGATTTCTTGCTTCGTACTATGATGAGACAACCCCTGGTGCTGTGTTAGCACGAGGTACAATGGATGCTGCAAAACAGAGACGAAACGCTTTCGGCGTTCACAAGAGTGTAAGCTGTATGTTGCCTATCCTTTTAGAATGAAATTACTTTCTTTCAAGTTCTGTAGCGACAGTGGAATGGAGCCTGGTAGGAAACATGTTAATTACAGTGAATCCGGTAGCTACAGAGCTCCTTTGTGTAGTAATTACAGGACAGACTCATAATTTTCCAAGAACTCTGGCTTCGCGTTCGGTGGGAGTAACGTTCAGTACAGAGTTGTGCGCCATCGTAATTTATGGCGCGGCTTCCTTTATTTCTGCGAATGCCATTCACTTTTACATTCGCGTCGAAATAACCAGAAAGATGCATTTCCCTTTTTATGAGTAGTAGCTATGAGGTTCCTCTGCTCTTCGGTCTCTTTGGAAAAATCATTTTTTTCTCCATATTGTCCTCGTCATCCATAAATACTGTTTAATACAGAGAGAAAGAGCGTGGAGGCGATGGAAGCTTTGCATATATCCTCAGCCAATTTTTTAAAATCATATGACGTGCCTGTTATGTGGACTGTTATGTGTACCAAACACCAGTAAAAAATAATTTTTTGTCGTGTAATGGTTATGCCAAACTTTGAGACGCTGGCCATAGAATGTATCTAAAGTTCCTGCAGTCTCTTCTCTCATTGTCTGAAGGCAAAGAAACCAGTATGAGAAAAGTAACTGACGAGGCAAAACATTGCGACCACTGCCACTGCGAATGACCATCACGCACCGCGAAGTTGAATGCCACCTTTTGGCCCTACCTACAAGTGATGTTGTAAGGAAGATACAGGGTGACTAAAAAAGAAATAAGAGATGTCAGCTGTTTATTGCAGACAAATTACGAAAGATGGAAACACGCTGCGCGTATCACTAGAGCACAATATATTGCTCGAGAAATTTCGAAACGGTAGTCCATTTCATGCCACAGATGAACCAACTGGTCCCTGGTTATTGAATCGACAGCTTCAACAACGATTCCTCATCTCTTGAAGAGTAGCTGCCACAGGTGGAACAAAGACTCTGTCTTTTTATGTACTCCCACAGAAAGAATCGCATGGCGTAAAATCTGGTAATCTGGAAGTCCAAAACCAATGAACAAGATCTTGTTGTCCGCCTCTTCCAAGCCGACGTTGAGGAATGGTGTTGTTAAGATAACGCCACACCTCAATGTGAAAGTGATGAGAGGCGCCGACATGCATGAAAATGAATTCATTGGAATTTTTGTGAAGTTGAGGAAGCAACCAATTTTGCAGCATGTCCTGTTATGATATTCCTTTCACAGTTTCCTCCGCAAAAAAAGAAAAGTCCATAAATTTTGTGAACAACAGTACAAATGACATTCAGTTTCTGACAGCCTCTTTCACGTTCGACGACGACGCCAGGATTTTTGTAACGTCCAAATCTTACATTACGCCGCTTTACTTTAGCCGACAGATGAAACTTAGATTCGTCCGAACAGATGAGTCGGTTGGAAAAAGCGTCCTTTGCCTTATCTTGGAGAACTGGAATGAAAAATTCGCACCTTCTGTTGTGGTCGTTGGGACGCAATTCCTGCAGTAAATGCAACTGGTAAGGTCTCACACACAGGCGTTATTACAGAACAGGCCATACGTTGTTTCAGGAAGTTGAAGTTCTTGGTCTGTCCGTCTTGTGGACTTCCGAGGCCTTCGTATCAACTCATCCCGGATACGTTCGACATTTTCATCAAACATGCGTGCCCGACCAGTGTGTTTCCCTTTGGACACGCAACCGATTTCAAAGAATTTTGTATGCCAGTCACAAATCCGCTCGTCCAGGGGCGGCTTCTTCCTGAATCGAAGGCGGGGTGAACGTTGATCTTGAAAAATGCACTTCAGCAATGTACTTCAACAATGGATTGACTTCGCGCAATTTCCAACATACAAAATGGTTTCACGTGTGGTGTAGTCCCATGCTGCTGTGTCAAAACTTCGATCCTTCCTCTTTTCAGCGACATGCGCAGTGTGTTTTATATTTTATAGTATATCTATAATAAACAACTGAAACCTGTTATTTCTTTTTGGTTAGCCGCTGTGGCCGAGCGGTTCTAGGCGCTTCAGTCCTGCTACTGTCGCAGGTTCGAATCCTGCCTCGGGCACAGATGAGTGCGATGTCCTTAGGTTAGTTAGGTTTAAGTAGTTCTAAGTCTAGTGGACTGATGACCTCAAATGTTAAGTCCCGTAGTGCTTAGAGCCATTTGAACCATTTCTTTTTTAATCAACCGGTATATGAGCGGAGCTGAACGAATGGAGAATCTTTCTAGCCACGGTAGTGGCAGAAAGTTTGCAAAGCCACTGACCGAAGCGACTTTCACAAAGGACAGATGCCTATGGTTCTTTGCCTGGGAACGGGCATATCGGAGACTGTGAAGATGTTGGTCTATTCGCGTGCTGCTATCGTGAACATCTATGGTAAATGCTTGAAGAAAAGTGAAACCACGAGTAAGTCACCTGGGACTGTACCTCCACGCCTCATAACGGAATGTTCAGACTGACGGCTTGTTCACTCTGTAACGTAGAATGGGCAGCTAGTTATAACAGAGTACAATGGTGGCCAGTCGCAACTGTTTCGGAACAGCGTCCAGAGCACATTGTTGCACATGCAGTACCGCTACAGACGATCCCTACGTGTTGCCAAGTTGACTCAACATCGTCAGTTACTGTAGCAGTGCATCTACACTCCTGGAAATTGAAATAAGAACACCGTGAATTCATTGTCCCTGGAAGGGGAAACTTTATTGACACATTCCTGGGGTCAGATACATCACATGATCACACTGACAGAACCACAGGCACATAGACACACGCAACAGAGCATGCACAATGTCGGCACTAGTACAGTGTATATCCACCTTTCGCAGCAATGCAGGCTGCTATTCTCCCATGGAGACGATCGTAGAGATGCTGGATGTAGTCCTGTGGAACGGCTTGCCATGCCATTTCCACCTGGCGCCTCAGTTGGACCAGCGTTCGTGCTGGACGTGCAGACCGCGTGAGACGACGCTTCATCCAGTCCCAAACATGCTCAATGGGGGACAGATCCGGAGATCTTGCTGGCCAGGGTAGTTGACTTACACCTTCTAGAGCACGTTGGGTGGCACGGGATACATGCGGACGTGCATTGTCCTGTTGGAACAGCAAGTTCCCTTGCCGGTCTAGGAATGGTAGAACGATGGGTTCGATGACGGTTTGGATGTACCGTGCACTATTCAGTGTCCCCTCGACGATCACCAGTGGTGTACGGCCAGTGTAGGAGATCGCTCCCCACACCATGATGCCGGGTGTTGGCCCTGTGTGCCTCGGCAGTATGCAGTCCTGATTGTGGCGCTCACCTGCACGGCGCCAAACACGCATACGACCATCATTGGCACCAAGGCAGAAGCGACTCTCATCGCTGAAGACGACACGTCTCCATTCGTCCCTTAATTCACGCCTGTCGCGACACCACTGGAGGCGGGCTGCACGATGTTGGGGCGTGAGTGGAAGACGGCCTAACGGTGTGCGGGACCGTAGCCCAGCTTCATGGAGACGGTTGCGAATGGTCCTCGCCGATACCCCAGGAGCAACAGTGTCCCTAATTTGCTGGGAGGTGGCGGTGCGGTCCCCTACGGCACTGCGTAGGATCCTACGGTCTTGGCGTGCATCCGTGCGTCGCTGCGGTCCGGTCCCAGGTCGACGGGCACGTGCACCTTCCGCCGACCACTGGCGACAACATCGATGTACTGTGGAGACCTCACGCCCCACGTGTTGAGCAATTCGGCGGTACGTCCACCCGGCCTCCCGCATGCCCACTATACGCCCTCGCTCGAAGTCCGTCAACTGCACATACGGTTCACGTCCACGCTGTCGCGGCATGCTACCAGTGTTAAAGACTGCGATGGAGCTCCGTATGCCACAGCAAACTGGCTGACACTGACGGCGGCGGTGCACAAATGCTGCGCAGCTAGCGCCATTCGACGGCCAACACCGCGGTTCCTGGTGTGTCCGCTGTGCCGTGCGTGTGATCATTGCTTGTACAGCCCTCTCGCAGTGTCCGGAGCAAGTATGGTGGGTCTGACACACCGGTGTCAATGTGTTCTTTTTTCCATTTCCAGGAGTGTATATTGGACCCTGGCCCAATAAAAGTGTGTCGTCTGGTCGGGCAAATCACGTTCCTTGTTACATCAAATAGATTGTCTTGTCTGGATACACCATCATCCAAGAGAACGGTTGTTCAAAACATGCACTGCACCAGCAGTGGTAATATTGTGCTACAGTGGAGATTCAGCTGCGCTACTATGGCACCTATGGTAGTAATCGAAGCCACAGTGTCAGACCCTGACTGCATGAACATTGTTGCCCAGCACCTGCAACCCTTCATGCTTTATGTTCTCCCGATGGCAATGGCATCTTCCAGCAGGATAACACTCATGCTACAAGACCAGAATCGTGGTACAGTGGTTTCAGGAGCGTCAATGTCCTGTTGTCTTGTCCTCCACATCTGCCATATGGAAGACATCTGGGACGCTATCGGCACTCAGCTCCACACCCAAAACCTACTGGCCCGTAATTTATGAGAATTTCATGACCTGTAAGTAGACATGTGGTGCCACATTCCTCTGGAAACCTATAAAGGTCACGTCGGATTCAGGACACCCGGAATCGCTGCTTTATTGCGTTCCAAATGTGGACAGCACGTCTCCAAGCAGGTGGCCGTAATGCTTCGGCCCATCAGTGCACGCCGTCGCCGCACTGGACTCGCCCGGCACAGCCGAAGGCCGGGGACGTGCGCCTACACAGCGGACTGCCCGCACAGCCTTAGCATCGCCTGCGCTACACTGTGATGTGTTGCGCTGCGCTTAGTTGTCTGGAGAGGTGCATCGATTTCGCGTTACGCGCAATCTCCACCGTTCCGGCAAATTCCACGTCTCGCGTTTCACTGTCCGATAGCACTTCCTTCATTCGCTTCGTTTCTCAGCTCACGTCCTGTCGCCAGAGGATGCAGCTCAACGGCGTCAGTGATGGCGCGGGACAAATTCCTAGAGTTTTCAGACTAAATCCTTTTTCTTACTTATGAGCCCAGTGCCGTATTTATAGCCTACAGATCCACAGAATAAATCTGCGGCGCGGGGCCGACCTGGGTAAACTTTGCGACAGTTAATACGCGAAATTAGTATTTTACTGCAGTTTTACGATTAACACCATATAAAGCAGCATGTAAGATCAATAATTTAACTGTAGAAAATTTAACGGTATAGTTTGTTATTTAATCGATTAATGAGGTTAAAAATGGAAAAGAATATCTGTTTGGCGCATCCGATTTTAAGTTCTTGTTCTTTTTATGTTGATTTTTAGACTGTCTGATCAAAAATATCTAATCCCAGCGTAATGCGAAATTGACTGCTATATGTCGCAAGACGAGGACCTGCCAATATAAAAGAAGGCGGAGAGTATTATGTTGTCAGTAGAGAACGAGCAACAATAGAATGGCTCACTCATTAGAGGTCTGTGATTTTGGACGTCAACTAGTCTCTGGATTTCACTTGAGTAACAGGTCCATCAAAGACATTTCAATCGCTCTGAAGCTACTTTTGAATACATTATGGGAGTGACAGTGATCAATTTGTTACAAATATTTACTATTAAAAACAGTCTTGATCACGATTTATTTATTAAGGTAACCGGTTTCGATCACTACTGTGGTCATCTTCAGACCATTGAGTAGGAACCTCTTTCCGCTGATTCTCCAGCAGAAAGAGGTTCCTACTCAATGGTCTGAAGATGACCACAGTAGTGGTCGAAACCGGTCACCTTAATAAATAAATCGTGATCAAGATTGTTTTTAATAGTAAATATTAGCTCTAAAGCT
The DNA here is from genome assembly GCF_023864345.2 of Schistocerca serialis cubense. Lineage (NCBI taxonomy): Eukaryota > Metazoa > Arthropoda > Insecta > Orthoptera > Acrididae > Schistocerca > Schistocerca serialis. Next base: position 426,370,749 of record NC_064644.1, on the reverse strand, counting down.
GGCCTGCTCGACTGTTGGCGATACGACTGTGAAGTGGAGACACTTAGGAAAAGCTATAGCTAGGCCAAAACCAACAGACCTCATTTACTGACGACAGGAACTGTTCAGGATTGCGGAAAATGTTCGAAAAAATCGCATGAGGTCGGTGGAAGGCATTTATTCGTAAGTTTCAAAGTGGTGCTAGCAGAATGAATGGGCGTAGAGTTAGAAATGAATGGACCACAATGGTCGAGGAACAGCTCATAATCCGTAAATTCCTCTAGTTAACGCTAAGCGACGCTTGAGGTGGTGTAAACAAGGGCGCCACTGGAAACAAGTCATTTGGAGTCATGAATCACGAAATACTTTGAAGCAATCAGGGTTTGGGTTTAGCAAATGCCTGGTGAACGTTACCTGCCATCATGTGTAGTGTCAATGGTGAGAAGTGGAGCAGATGGTATTGCGGTGCAGGTATGATTTTCGTGATTAGGGGGTCATCGGCTTATTTTGTTTAAGAATACCATTAATGCGGATAGATATGAACATACTGTATAACACTGCGTACGCTGGACGAACAGTTTGGTAACAACGACTGTAAGAGGGGCGTTTAACAAGTAATGCACCAAGCTTTTTTTCTGAAAACAGGTTGATTTTTTTCGGGATTCCAACACACAATATTATTCGCCAATCTTTTGGTTACAAAACCTTGTTTTTCACTCCGTTAAATGCTACGGCGTTTCCCCATCTTACTGGGCCGGCCTTTATGCCCGCATGGTACCACTCTACTGGTCAACATTGGAGCCATCGTCTTGCTGCATCAATGACCTTCCCATCATAAACATTCTGCTCCCCGCGGAGTGCATTCTTCATTGGGCCAAATAGAAGTCAAAAGGTGCGAGATTCGGGTTGGAGAGTGGATAGGGAAGAACAATATAATGAAGTTTTGTGAGCTCCTCTTGCATGCGCAGACTTGTGTGAGGCCTTGCTTTGTCATGGAGAAGAAGTTCGCTTGCATTATTATAGCGACGAACAAGCTGAAGCCGTTTCTTCAGTTTCCTGATGGTAGCACAATACTCTTCCGAATTGATCGTCGCATCATGAGACAGGACATCAAACAGAATAATTCTTTCAGACTTCCAGATGACCGTCACCATGACTTTTCCGGCTCATGGTGCAGCTTTGAACTTTTCATTCAGAGGAGAGGCGTTGTGGCGCCACTCCACGCATTGCTATTTTGTTTCCTGTTCGAAGTGACGATGTGATGACGACAAACGTCTCGCCGAACGACTTACCGTGCATTTGTTCGCTGCCAGCTCTCCGTAGACATTCTGGAGACGCCTATGAATGTCTGCAGGTCTCTGGATTCCCACCAACTCAGTGAGAGCTCTCTGCTTGGAACATGCCTCCGTTGCAGACGCCATTTTGAAGGCTACGTATAGCGTTGCCACCTTTCCAAACATCATGAAACTAGAGGGACTGAAGCGGGAATATTCCTCAACGTCCCACAACAAATTTCAAACTTTTTCAACCGACATTGGCAGAGAAAATAAAAAGTGTTGCATTATTTACTGAACGTTCCTCGTACTGGAACGGTATTGCACCCTGCCATAAAACAGCCTCCGTTATGCAGTAGTCCGTGGACAGTGCCATTCCTGAAATGGACTTGGCTGCCCAGTCCTGAACGGAACGCAATGGAACGCCTTCGGAAAGAGAATATCCATTTCGTTCCGGAGCCTAGAGCTCAATGTCACTACCTTCTCTGGTTTCGGCTCTTGATGAAGAATAGGCTGCCATTCTTCCACAGAGATTGACACCTCATTGAATGAGTACAAGCCGTCATAAACGCGAATGGTAAATGGAAGTGAGCGTTTGGCGTCATTGGCCGGGAGGCCCCTTGCAGGGCAGGTCTCCTTACATTCGACGACACATTGGGCGACCTGCGCTCCAGATGGGGCTGAAATGACGATGAAGACAGCACAACACCCAGTCCCTGAGCGGAGAAAAGCCCAGGCCCAGCCGGAAATTGAACCCGGGAGCATAGGATGGCAATCCGTCACCCTGATCACACAGCTATCGGGGCGGACAACGCGAATGGTGAACACACGCGATATTAATGTTTGATCCGATAGTGTATTTTACGTCTCTGGTAATCCATAAAGGGAAGTAGGGCTGCAGCCGGACACGTAGTCCTTGAATAATGGCAACAAAACCAGCGGCTGTATTTGAATCTAACGTCGTTTATTCTTTTTAACACCTGCTACTAGTTTCGACACCACATGGTGTCCTCTTCAGGCCCCTGCATCGGACGTAACCTGCTACTCATAGCCGTTGTCATACACAATGAGCAGAATCGTATGCAGCTGGCCAAAATTAACTGGTGTACTTCCGAAGTAACAGTAAGCCCAGCATGGTCAGACGACGGCTTACAGCGAAATTTCTTTTTTACTGTACTGTTGCAGTGTTTCATTCGTTTAAGATGAAGGATACAGCCACCATTAACAGTTCTACTACAGTGTCAAGTACAGTCGTTACAGTGCTGAAACAGGGAAGTAGATAAGTTTCTGGAGATGGTTTGTAGTTGGTTGTATTATAATTATCGTGACGATAAATATTTTTATGAGAATAGATTTATATTCAGAGAAAACAGACTTGCTCTTTGGTAGTTGTTCTGCTCGCGAAACGCTCAGGTTTGTCCCACGATATCTACGATGTTAGTTTGATGAATTTGGTGAAAAAGCGAGAAAAATGTTTGTTTCGTAAACAATTTACCTTTTTTCTCGACGTAGTCTTGTTTCAGGGATATGCACTTCATACCTTCGGAAAAATAGGTTCCATCAAATTCAGCAAAATACTCGTTGGCTGCAATTATCATTTTCTCATTTGATGAAAATTTTTTCTCGATAAGCCAAAGAGTCAAGTTAGAGAATAGAAAGAAGTCATTTGGAGCTATGTTTGGTGAACAGGGTAGATAAGTGACCAATACAAAGCTCAATTCATCCACTTTTGCCATTGTTATCGTTGATGTGTTGAATGGCGGATTATCCTGATGAAAGAGCACATTTTTGCGTGTCAACCAAGTTCTTTTTTCAGTCAACGTTAGATTACAGGATCCAACAATGAAGCATAAAAGGATCCAGTTATAGTTCTCCCTTTTGCCAAGCAATCTGAGGATTATTTCTTGGGAACCCCAAAAAACAGTGGCCATAACCTTAAGAGCTGATAAAATGGTTTTTTCCTTCTTCGCTGCACATTCCCCAGCTTTTGCCCATTGTTTTGACTGGCGATTTGACTCTGGTGTGCAATAACTGATCCAGGTTTCATCAACAGTCATAAATCGTCACGAAAAGTCTTAAAAACTCGGGTTAAACGTCATCAGACATTCTGTTGAAGTACTGTGCCTGATGGGCTTTTTGGTCGACTGTGAGCAATCACGGCACTCAACGCACGCAGCCAATTCTTCGTGGAGGACATTGCGCACTCGCTTAGTTGACATGACTAGAGTCTCAGAAATCTCACGAAATTTTATTCGGTCGTCCTGTATTACCATATCATGGATTTTGTGAACGGTTTCCTGTGTGGTGATCTCGACTGGACGGACGGGCCACGCTTCTTCGTCGGTGCTTGTGCGACCAAAGCGTTGGAGCAAATTCATTAATCCAGAAGTTAATAGTCTTCAGTGATGGTGCAGAATCACTGTGAACTTCATCCGATTCTGTTTTGATTTGTGCTGCTGTCCACTTCTTCGTAAAATGAAAATGTTTAATAACAGCACGAAACTCTGTTTTTTTTGCGTTTTCAATCGCTGTCGGCACACCGACCAGTTGGGATGACTGTCAACAATGTTCTATACTTTACACATCGTTGAAGTTCTTTATACGATCCGTGAAATAATCAAGCTTACCAACCACGAGGGGACAACAAAAATGTTTCAGTCTTTCATGGAAATTTACCAGACTTTTCAGACAACACTCGTATGATATCACGAACCAGTATGCTATCATATCAGACCCTATGGATGTTTAGATATTTGAGCGTTGTGTAACTATTAATACCTTCGTTCCGATCGTTCCACGAGGCCAGAGCAGGGCAGCTGGTGCCCTTGCCCCTGCCGTTAGTTCTGGCTCCGAGGTCTCATACCCGACTGTACAGCGCTACATAGGCGATCAGTCAGCTCCCCAAGAATAACATCGTGCGAAGGTCACCGATAGTGGGCCTGTAACTTCCTCAAACAACGGTGTGGCTAGTCTCTACCACGTCCTTACATCTATTTTACACAAACGTAGCGTAATGTGCTTCAAACGATATTTTTACGTACAGAGCGCATTCCTAGATTCTTTATGCAGTTATTTCGTGAAACAGTTCCTCCAGTCATCCTTAATGGTAACTAATGACCATACGAAAACCAGTAAAAGATCTAGGCATAACATCTCGGCAGATCCAGGCTGAGAGCCTAAACTGTGAAGCGTGCAGGAAATACCTCTCTTGCCTACATGACGACAAAAAATAAAAATAATAAAATGTTTACGCCACGTGGCGCTGTTTACACCGCAGTAGCCAATTCCAGCCACGTTGCCTTCCACGTCTAGCACATTATTTACGAAAAGTTACAGCGCGAACAGTAAAAAACACTCTTTCACTCTGCCCTCCTTTTAAAGAATTTTCAAGTGATGTTAATAAATGTAAGCTATATCGTTCCATAAAAGACCGTGCTTTGTTCAATATCTCGGTTGATACAAGAGTAACGAGAATTATCCATGAGACAAACGTACTTGCCCTGTATAAACTTCCGGAAACCTCATTTCGATGACTCGAACCGTTCACGAAATACACAGTGTGTATCAGTTCCGTTAGGACTGCATGTGTGAAATTCCAAACTGGAACGCAGCGCTACGATCCGTGAAGTTTCTAAAACAACTATGTAGAAAGTTACAGAATTAGCATTGGTGCAGCAGGCATCCTGACCGCAAATGTAACAGTACGTGCCTGACACTCATCGGGAAATGGCAGTGGAGCTCTGAAGCAACATGAAGTTTTTTAAGTTTCTTAGCGTTTCCATGTGATAATTCGTCGAATTCGACTCGAATACCGAGAGGCAGGTTCCTGGCTGCTCCTCCATGTCGACCTCCAGCTCACAAAGCGAAGACTATGCACTAGTGTTTTTACCAGAAAATGTATCACACTTCTGGATTACCCATCGTATTCGCCAAATTTGGCTTCACCCGGCTTCTAATTGTTCCTCAAATCGAGGCTGGCAATTAAAGGACACCGTTATAATACAATTAAGGACATGCCACAAAATTGTATTGCAGTACTGAATGCAACGCCAAAACGGTTTTAGGGTGGCTATTTGAAAACACTGTTACAACAATTTCAGCTGTGTTTTGATTCAAGGAAAGACTATTTTGAGTAAATACAATAATTTTGAGGACATAACCCATGATTTTTATTTTTAATACCTATAATTCTATCAGAACCGGTACACACTTTGTACATACACATTCAGTAGAACAGATGTTGACAAGACAAGTTACCACCATCCTCCGAATTTCATTACTGACCCTATATTATTACCCTCGTGTCATCACTCGCGGAAAGAGAAGCAGAAAGAGAGGCTACACTGAAATTTAAGTACGTAACTGGAACTCTTAGTAACGTGATATTATATAAAAAGTAGTTCAAAGTGGTCACTTCTAACCTCTAAATGTGGACATTAATAGGAATGTTCAGAGCAGATTCATTTCAAATTCCGAAGAAAACATTTCAATTTCTAAAGGGAGAGCTAGTCATTGTGGGATACCCGCTTTCAATTTACATTTGCAGAACAGTCATAGCTCCTACCGCTACTTAACCGTGAACATTTTTTTCCAAATAATGTCAAATGATTTATCGCCTACGCTGCTTGCATGCGCTTCCATTATGAACGTTGCTGGCGTCTCGTGCTCTTGTCTCGCCAAACTGACCTGTGGTCCTTTTTTTTCAGAATGGCAGTGGCAATAACTAATTATAATTAGCTGTTGAAATGGCTGTGAGCTGGCCAGGTGTGGGTGTGCATGATGCAGTTTTATCTCCTAATAATCTCGTTTGGCCTTCCAGTTTTGAAGGTACTATAGATAAAGGAAAGTAACTAACATGGTTTTATCATACGGATGTGCGAAATACCTGGATCAAAATGTACCAGGATAGTGGATAAAAAGCAGTCGATATACCTGCACGCTCTCAAGGGCTTTACGCTGTTTCATTTTTTCGTGGTAGTTACCGTAAAGGAGGTTCAAAAATCGTTCAAATGGCTCTGAGCACTATGGGACTTAACATCTGAGGTTATCAGTCCCCTAGAACTTAGAACTACTTAAACCTAACTAACCTAAGGACATCACACACGTCCATGCCCGAGGCAGGATTCGAACCTGCGACCGTAGCGGTAGCTCGGTTCCAGACTGTAGCGCCTAGAACCGCACGGCCAATGCGGCCGGCTTTAGTTTAACAGAAAGATCACTTCTTTTTTCATCCGTCTCTTGACGATATGAAACATTCTGAGCTTCTCAAGTTTTCGAGGTAATCCTTCCTCGTTTTCGTCAAGAACAGTTGCCTGTGGTGGCTACTTGTGATTGGCCGACGTAAGTCATCATTACGTCATGGTGCCATGTTTGATGAAACTTGTTCTACCCTTCTACGTGTTCGGATTCCGTTATTAAAGAGACAGGTGATATTATGATGTGCGAGAAGAACTTCAGCCGGCACAGCGTCCTTAACCTTCGTAGAGATGCAAGCGACCTCACGACGCTGAGGAGACACAGAGAAATGCACTGAACTGTTTTCGTTCCTATGAGTGCGCTGGCGCCACTGGTGCAGAAATGGACAGAGTCTCTGGCAGGATAACGTAATGATGATGACTGTCGCTCAATCAGGAGCAGTCTGTGGGGTATAAGTGGTCACTACAATAGCAGCGACGTCACTCATTTGCTCCTGACAAAGGCGATGGGGAATTTCGTCGAAAGCTCGATATTTTTACACATATCTGACGTGACGAGGAAACTGAGAATGCTTAATACAAGGATGTCGCCGTGAAAAAGATCGATCTCATGGTTAATATATTCGAATCTTCAAACCATGATAGATTGCGAAAACCAGCCAAACAATTGCGTGTATAAAGGTTTATTAACAACCCTTGACGAAGGTTTCAACAATTGTAAAGTTGTCTTCTTCAGAAGTGCATGGACACGTAAAATCGCATACTGGCGACGACAAATGTCAGAGCAAAGAAGCTCACGTAATTAACATGGTATCTGTGACGATCAGCAAAACAAAGAAATCTATTATAGAAGGTATTCCCATTGGAGCTGGGCTAAACGTAAAAAGCTTCAAATTAAAATGTACATAGAATTCAAAAAAGTGGTTCAAATGGCTCCACGGACTTTGGGACTTAACATCTGAGGTCCTCAGTCCCTTAGATTTAGAACTACTTAAACCTAACTAACCTAATGACGTCACACACACATTCATGCCCGAGGCAGGATTCAAACTGCGACAGCAGCAGCGGCGCAGTCCGGACTGAAGTGCCTAGAGCCGCTCGGCCACAGCTACATGGAATTAAAGAGCAATTGTTGGAGCCGTGGTTAGGGGTTGTTAATAAACCTTTATTCCTGCAAATGGTTGGCTGATTTTTTTTTTCAAATCATTCATTTACATTCACCGTTGCAGGATAGCAGCTATGTTCAAATTTTTAATCATCAAACCGTCCTTTACTAAAAAAAATTCTTATGAATTGATAGGGCTCAAAGTGAAAGAAGACTCTTCACTCTGCTTTAGCTGCAATGTAGTCCTTTATTGCGGACAGTACACATCCTCATGTGATTAGCCCTCAAACAATCGGGAAGATACGATGTCTCATAGTTCAGTTGCACATCGACAATATTGGTCCACTATAGGCTGTTGTCAGTAATAAAATTGACTTTAAGCACCAATAGACGAACGTCAGACTGAACACATTGGATGATAAGACCATTAAGCATGTGTATAAGCGGCGACTGTTGTTATGTCTATGCTAGGGACTGCTAACTGGTGATGTTGTACCAGAAGCTTATGTTGGCAAATATTCATGACGAGTTTGTACCATGAATCATGCGATTTTCAAGGATTTTTTGCAGAGACTCCTTAATAAATAGCATAAAATGAGTAAAACCATCCCATAATACGTGTTTACTCCTGCAGGCGTAGAACGACTATGAGAAACATCCGCGGCGCAGCTGTTGTGGGTTTCGTGTGGTAGACTGGATTTTGAACCACTCTTTTGAGCGATTTCAGAGAGCCAACCGTGACCTTTACCTTTGTGCAGATCTTTTCACCTCAGAGTAATGTCTATACCCGCCCGACCGGCTAGCCGCGCGATTTAACGCGCTGCTTCCCGAGCGGGAAGGCGTGCCGGTCCCAGGCACAAATCCGCCCGGCGGATTAGTGTCGAGGTCCGCTGTGCCGACCAGCCTGTGGATGGTTTTTAAGGCGGTTTTCCATCTACCTCGGCGAATGCGGGCTGGTTCCCCTTATTCCGCCTCAGTTCCAATATGTCGGCGATTGCTGCGCAAATACTGTCTCCACGTACGCGTACATCATCATTACTCTACTACACAAACATTGGGGTTTACACTCGTCTGGTATGAGACGTTCCCGGGGGGATCCACTGGGGGGTCGAACCGCACAACAACCCTGGGTTCGGTGTGGGGGCGGCGGTGGGGTGGGTCGACTGCTGTGGCCTGTTGTGAGGTTGTGAACCACCGAGGACTATAGCGGGATGAGGCTCTCCGTCGTTTCTAGGTCTCTGGTTCAATACACACTGCACAATACAACACCTAAACCCCACGTCTTCAATAATTTTTTGATGTATTCCAGTCTGTGTCTTCCTCCACAGATTTTGACGGAAGCTGATCCATCGGATACCATGTAAGTTATTCTAAGATGGTTTAAAACATGTTCAATTATCCTTGGAGACGCGAAGATAAATCTATGACAGTTCAAAATGTATAGAGGGCAACTCACCTAAACTTGCACCTTAGGTATTGCGATGCAGAAATGGAAAGTGCTTTTGACGTGCGGTTTTCGTCTGAATGAATCGGTAGTCAGGGTCCCGAATTGTTAGCCAAGCAAAAGATTGTAACAACACTTAGAAAGCGCATTTTTTCTGCGGACATACACTTTTTAAACGGAATAATGCCTTTTGCGACTAACAAACTAAAAATAGAGTGAATTAGAACGTCAGTGATATTTCCAGAATTCTAGTGCAAGTCGTTTACGGGGTGTCGTATTTTGAAAAGTTCCCACACCGACACCTGTACGATACCTGTAGTAGCAGATACTGAAGAACAACAGAAGTGCATACACTAGTTATATGGATTCTGACCAGTAGCGAGACAATTGACTATCACAGGTTGCGTTAAAAATGACCATCGGCAGCGGCTATACACGTTTCCAGTTTGGTATGAGACAACTGCTGCTCTCGTGCTAGCATTTCAGCGGAGATATCCGAGCAGGCTGCAGCAATACGTCGTTGCATATCGGGTGTAGTTGCTATGTCCTTGTAGACAGCGTGTTTCAGCTTTCCCCATAGAAAAAAGTCTACAGGCATCCGATCTAGGGAACGGGTCGGCCAAGCTGCAGGTCCTCTGTGTCCGATCCAACGATTTTGATACAGTTGGTGAAAACGAGTTGTAATAATTCGTGCACTCTGAACTGGGCAGCAGTCATGTTGGTACTACAAGTTCCTCCTACTCTGCAGAAGAACGCCTTCTAGCACTCGTGGAATATGGTTTGTTACGAGGCTGCCATACTTGAGAGTGTTCACTGAGCCGTCTACGAACAAAGAGCCTATGAGTTGTTGGTTCACTATCTCACACCACATGTTTACACTGCATGGACGCTGACGTTCCACCTGACCAAGCTACCGGGTAATTTGTGGTAAGGTCTTATGGGACCAAACTGCTGAGGTCATCGGGCCTTAGGGACACACTACGTAATGTTACTTAAACGAGCTTACGCTATGGACAACACACGCACCCATGCCCGACGGAGGACTCGAACCTACGACGGGGGAAGCCGCACGGACCGTGACAAAGCGCCATAGACTGCGCGGCTACCCCACGTGGCGAAGCCAACGGAGATTGTCGACAGACCAACAGCGCATGTTTCAGCGGTTTACCTGGCCATGACTGGCAAATATGGCTTCACCACCAAACAAGATATATGATACAATTGGAGTATGCTGTCTTAATGCCCATGTACAGAAGTGAATACGATTGGTCGGCCGGTGTGGCCGAGCGGTTCTAGGCGCTTCAGTCTGGAACCGCGCGACCACTAGGGTCACAAGTTCGAACCCTGCTCCGGGCATGGATGTGTGTGCTGCCCTTAGGTTGAAGTAGTTCTAAGTTATAGGGGACTGGTGACCTCCGATGTTAAGTCCCATAGTGCTCAGAGCCATTTTGAATACGATTGTCATAATCGTGTCTATGCAGCTCTTGATGGAGAGAGATGTGTCAGGGATGGAACCTATGGCAATGGGGGACACGTAGCACACTTGCCTGACTCATCGTGCGGGTCAACTGCAACAGCAGCACAATGAGTGATATCCCCCTCGTCTGTCGTCACATGTTTCCTTCTGTTACGATGTCTAGGTGTTAGCCTACCACTTTCTCGTAATTCAGTAAAGAGGTTGATAAATAATTTCCGAGATGGTTGACGTCTAGCGGTATATGTTGCCGCATTCACAGTACAAGAACGAACTGCTTGTCGGCTTTTTCTGCATTAGTAAATCCTATCGTCCATTCACGACCTACTCCTTGGACTGTGTTACACTAACTGATTAGTAGCTCGCAGTACGCTCAAGGAACACCCAGGCACACTGTAAGCAATCATAACAACATCGCACCTAACAACTATGCCGGTTGGATGGCACAAACGAGTGCCGGTGTGAAAACTTCTCAAAATACCGTATCTCAAAAAATGGCTCTGAGCACTATGGGACTTAACTTCTAAGGTCATTAGTCCCCTAGAACTTAGAACTACTTAAACCTAACTAACCTAAGAACATCATACACATCCATGCCCGAGGCAGGATTGGAACCTGCGACCGTAGCGGTCGCGCGGTTCCAGACTGTAGCGCCTAGAACCGCTCGGCCACTCCGCCCGGCCCGTATCTCATAAAAGACTTGCGCTATAATCCTGCATACTACTGAGATACTAATTTACACTTCTTTTGCGTGTTAATGTGAATAGGCACTTTTCCATTTGACGGACTTTTTGACGCACTCTATATTTACTTCGCCAACCAAAAGCACTGTTAAATTTCATCAGATACAATCACAAAAATTGGTTCCATTCAGCTGTAAAACAATTTTACGTGATGGTCAGTTACAGTAGTAATATACAATATAAGTTATGTTTTGTGTTGTGCTACCATTAAAACATTTACCGCTCTGGACAATACGGCGCCTTTTCACGTAAATGCGTATTTCCGAGTATCAGACTAGCTGTGAGAAAAGTGGCAGATCCGCCACTGATACCGTTGACGTAGATGCCGTGCGCACCTGCTGCCGTGGCCTTGGATCTGCAAACCATTCACGTAGGAACCCCTCCCCCAAGAGGCTAATTATACGGTGTAGCATGCGAAGTGCGCAGGTAATCCGCCAATGGCTATACAACCTGCCCTTCCGTTTAACGCTTGAGTGATTTCACAGGTGGCTAACAACGGCCGTCCATCAATAGGCGCGCTAAACCACAGCTCCAGTATCTGTTTTTTTGGGAACCAGAGTCCAGAGTTTTTTTACTATTGAGCGGCTCTTTAATGAGCCCTAAATCGGTCATTAGGGCGCATTATGCAGTGCTGCCTCATTTCTTGAGTCTGATGTCTTCAGTAGCCGGGCAAAAATCCCTTGTAACGGAATTTCTTTTCTTCTTTTTTCGCTGTTAATGGATTTCCGCACCTGAAAATCCTGCCTGCCTTACTGCAAAACAGTTAATCGTGGCCTGTCTTCACATTCATGTATCTGAGAAACTCTTTAGATTAATTGCTGAAGTCAATCTATATTCGCAAATTTTTGCCGCCAGTATCGTTCAAAAATCATAGCCATCGGTCTCGTCGACGGCAGATATCGAACTGCGGATTTCATCTCTCGACGATAACGATATTGACTACAATGTTAAAAGGTCCTTCAACTCTAATTTGATGCACCTTACGTAGGGAGACGTTTTAACAAAGACATTAGCCAAGTAATCTGGAGAACTACATGGCAACTTCGATCAGTTATAGCAGAGCATAGCTTCCGACACCTGCTGTAAACTGAAATACATAGACAAGAATGTCAGTGTTCCGTATACTCTGAGATTTGGCTGAAACACTGATTATAGAGAGTGGTGGAAGCGATTCGTTACTACTTTCATATTCCCCGCACACAGTTCTTCCCGATTCGGTAGTTTTCAGATTCCTATAGTTGCTTATTCTCAATGGACCTAGTTGGTAGTGACACGGAATAGAGAATACATTTGGTCAGTAGCAATGTTTCCTTTCTCATTCGTAGTTAGTGGACGGCTCGGCTGATTAGGCAGTGTTCGTAATCCTCCAGTTTTTTACTTTCGGATACCCGTCGAAAAATCTGCGAATTGTAACGACATGTGCAAGTAATAGACGGTGTGAATGATTTGTGTGGAAGATGTATGACTTAAACATCTCGTTTTCAAGAAGAGCACAGTATAGAGGCCTATATCTCTGACGTCGGTCTGTTGTAGAATTTTAGAACGTTCTATACTCGCGTATTATGATATTTTTGAAGACTGATAATTTCCTCTGTAGGAATCAAAATGGGTTCCCAAAACGACTCTCTTTTAAAATGCAGCTCACTGTGTTCGTCCACAAGACCCAGGAAGCAATAGCACAGCTACACAGGGAGATGTTGTTTGACTTCCGAAAGGTGTCGATACGGTTTCGCACTGTCTCCTAATGAACAAAATTCGAGCGCACGGAATATCAGGCCAGCTATGTGATTCATTGAAGAGTTCCTAGCAAACGGAACACATTATGTCCTTCTCAATGGAGAGAAGTCTTCTGACGTAAAATTAACTTCTGTCGTCCGCCAAGGGAATGTTATAGAAAAAATAACTTTTGCAATATATATAAATACTTTATGCTCATCTGGGCTCACTGCGTCGTATATGACATATGATGTTTGTTACTACAGGACTATTTCGGTATGATTGCCATCTTCAGGTTATCTGTGAAAAGTACATAGCCTGGTACAATATGTCAAATTTTTAACCGGATACTAAAATGTAGGCTTTCACGGCCGGAAATATCATGTCCATTGTAATTATCCGGGCGGTTGCTGAATTCTGTGTCAATTCCCAGCGTTTCGTCTCCGACTGCGGGAGACATCTTCAAGGGGGTCCGTAGCTCGATGGAAGGTCCAACACACCCACTGGCCCGCTACTGACTGTCGCTAAATTCCGTGTCCGCGCGCTCCCACGCCGCGGCGTGACGTCACGTGTTTTGAAAACGTCAGTGCAATTGGCCGCTGTCCGTCGCCGTCGATCGCCGCTGCCATCACCCAGTAGTGGACGGGTGGTACACATCTTCTTTAACACCGGCATCCATATACCGTTTAATTTCACGCCCTCCTCATTTCGGTTGAAATTATTTGGGTATTTAGCGATTTCGATTGCCTCCCTGTAGAGCCTTTCGTAATATCCGCTTGTGGCCGCTAGTACTTGCGTCTCCTCGAAACGAATATTGTTGTTCCCTGGCTGGAAAGCATGCTCCGCAACAGCTGATCGTTCCGTTTCTCCTACAATTTCCCTTGTGCTCTTCCAAACGTTTAGAAACAGTTCTTTTAATGGTACCCACCACACGTGACGTCACGCCGCGGCATGGGAGCGCGCGGACACGGAATTTAGCGGCAGTCAGTAGCGAGCCAGTGGGTGTGTTGGACCTTCCATCGAGCTACGGACCCCCTTGAAGATGTCTCCCGCAGTCGGAGACGAAACGTTGGGAATTGACACAATTAATCAACCGACCACGGCATAAGAGCCCGGATAATTACAATGGACATGACAAATTTTTAACCTGTTATAGAATTATGTTTGGTCCGTACATCAGGTGGCCTTGATATTCATCTGGCGTCGATGAGTCGGCTGCTGTCAAATTATTGTATGCTGTTGGAGCTATAGTAGACGTTAAATTTTTGCTGGAATAATTATTCAAGTAAGTGTCTAACTACGAAAGTTTGTTTCGGAATAATGTCCCGTGACAGCTATATTGGCAGTTGAGTCAGCAGGGTTATGTGGTTACAGGCAGTTTGCTGCACCCCAAAATAAAAATCCCCAATACAACTAGAAAAAAAATGCATTATCTGGGTTTTATTATAAAGAGCATGAATAATGAATACAAATTCAAGATACACTGCAAAGTGACCACCACAAACAACGTTATTAACATATATTCTTGTCATCAAAATTCACAAAAACAGGAATATTTTCACGCTATGAGTAACTGATTAATTAACTTGCTTATGGAGCACGGTACCGTACAAAGAGATACACAAATCCTAAAATACGTTGCAGAACGAAGTGATTTTTATGTTAAAATTGTCACATACCTATACGATAAACATGCTACCCCTATACATTCCACTGTACGTAAGGAAATAACGCTGACAAGAGAAATGCCAACAAAACAAAAATTTGTACATTGAGCCACGACATATCTAGGAATGAAATCGCACACAATTAACGCAGTACTGAAACACAAAAATATAAAATTTGCTTGCTAGACACAGACAATCTCCAAACACTACTACACTCCGGACAAACAAGGCCAAGTATGTAGTCAAGTCCAGGAATATATTAAACTCAATGTAAATAATGTGATAAATTCTATGTAGGTCAAACAAGACGGGATTTCAGTATTCGATACGGAGGACACATCACAGAACCTATCAACTTTCTCCCACCATTTGGAAACAGCGGATGACTCAGAGCTGGTAGTCGAGGTTTTATGCATTGCACACTAAGGACCACTAATGAATATTCTTCAACAAATTGAAATATATTCACACATGCAAAATTACCCTCAACAAATACTAAATTAACAGATAATTTTGAAACATAAATATTACATAGAAAATTTTACTGAAACTATCCTTCCAAAGAAGATATAAGTATAAAGAGAGAACCTGTAAAAATATCAGAATCATGTTACCAAGAAATTGAAAGTAACCACTGGAAAGCCTGTATTTACGTAAACAACACTGGGAAATTTTTACAAATCGTGCACACCACAACACTATCTGGCATAATCAATTTTATAAAAGAAGGTTCAATTTACTTATGACTGTCGAATCACATAAACACGAATCAAACAAGCAATATAATGTAACCGATAATAACAAGGATGTGGCTTAGAGAATACCAAAGAAGAAAACTGCCTGTAACTAGGTACTGATGAGCCAAAACATTAAGACCAATGCCCACCGCGAGGGTGGATTTCACGGGAACGTGACACGGTAAGGAAAGTTTATAAGTGGATCAAAGACGGATGGGGAATCATTCTAGCGATGATCCGGGGCGCAAATGGGGAAATCTACTGACATAACCGACTTTGACATAGGTGATATTATTATTATTACCCGCAGCCCGTGCAAGAGTATCTCGTAAAGGTTGCTTGTGGAATGTTCACATGCCACTGTAAGAAGCATCTACGGAAAGAGGTAGGACAGTGAAACTACCAAAAGGTGCTAAATGGCTGGATATCTACGACTCTTCACAGAATGTGGGGTTCGGAGGATAGTCTGCTCTGTAAAGTAGGATAGAAGGTGATCTGTGGCGTCTCGGCCGAAAGTGCACAGTGCTGGTTCACGCACAAGTGTTTCTGAACTCATCATTCAGCGCACATTGTTGATGTGAAGCAGGCGACGGATACGTGTTCACTTGCTGACGCAACGACATCGTCAGTTACGAGTGTAATGGTCCGTCGATCAATGTAAGCGTGTCCTCGTCGGATGAATCACATTTTTGCTACTTCAGGTCGATGGTCGTCTCCACAATCGCCGTATCCACGAGAAAAGCGGCTCGTAACGTGCAGCACGCGACGGCCGCAGGTTGGTGGGAACAGTATTATGCTGTGGGAGACATTCTCCTGCGCTCGAGTGGGACCTGTGGTAATAATCGAAGAAATGCTGACATTTGATGTCTTCCTCGCCGACGATGTCATCTTCCAGCAGCACAATTGTCTGTATCTCACAGCCAGAATCGTACTATAGTGGCTTGAGGAGCATGATAGTGTACTCACATTGATGTCTTGATGTGAATTAAGTGCATACCAGTTGAGTCGCTATATGGCGCCGTCACCGCGTACATAAATCAGAGGCCCGCTGTTTAAGGAAATTACATGACCAGTGCGTGGATATCTGGTGCGACATACCTCTACAAACCTTCCAACAAACTGAAGAATTCATGATACACAACGTATTGCGTTCCAAAGATGGCCCAACAAGTTATTAACCAGGTGGTGATTCCATAGATAATTTGAAATCCTTCTGAAATTGTGTTTGATTACACACGTAAGATGTCCATATTTCTTATGCTGGAACCAGTTAACTTTAGCACCTCATATTTTACTACCATGAATGCAGGCTCTGCAACTAGTAAAGACCATAACAGATTAACAGGTTTCATGAGGGACTTATTCATTTGGCTAATTTCTAAATTGTGTGAAGTATCAACGAGAGAATTTGTTCGCGACAATCTCACAGCTTATCAGAGAATTTACGATGCAATAACAAAATTTAACTAAACGACTGTTTAAAAAACGTCTACTCAACTAATGCTAGAATAGGAAGAATCATGTTTTATAGATACAGCTGTAAACTAAACGCAGCAGGCGAATTAATGTTAATAAAATATTAACCACAATATTAAATTCTCCGTAACTTGTGAAAATATTGTGAAATCGGAAAGTGTAAGACGAGTTTTGGAATCAGTACAAAATTTGCCGTAAGGTGAGGCTTCAGCAGATCATTTTACAGTTGCTTTAAATTTAATAAAAAATTCGTTTTTTTATTTCACTAAAATGGCAGAATGATTTGTGGAAGGATTGGATCTCTTCCAAATTAATATACATTACGATTACTGTAATATACAAAGCAAATCAACAATTGCTTTTATATAAAACGTAATATGAATTAAAATAGTGCTAGTCAATAGGCAGCTTAATTCTACTATGACGTACATATTTGTGGTTCATTTTTGTGACCTTACATCCCTTAAATTTCTTGGGAGAAGCTTGTCTATAAATAGATTTTTGAGAGACGCCAGCATTCATTCAGTATGTGATAACATTAAGGCAGGTCACATGACCGACATTACACGTATTTTTGTAATTTACTACCAAAGTCAGGTTGGTACCACTGGAAAAACATGGCCGATGCCTGTTAATTGTGGTTGTGTATGTGAACCGTGTTTACATAATAAAAGTGTTTTGAAATATTACTAGCTGCATAGAACACAGTGCCAGCACAAGTGAACGTGGGAGTTGATTGCAGACAGGTTCATTAATTCATCATGTTATGAAATGCAAAGGTTGGATTTGTGGTGTCAACTAAGAGAGCTCAGACTTCAATCGTTTTTTGAGTTCAGGAGATGCCACAAATGTCACCGCAAATCGTAGCTGTTAGCAAAATATGTCGGGGTGTTTCGCACTATTTGCACCAGTTTTCAGTGCAGTGATGTCTACTCGGATACTGGAGAGTTCTTTTCTTCTCTTCTACAGAACACATTACTTTTTTCTCGCATTCGAAGTCTCTTGAATGTAGGATGAAACCGATGTATGTAACAAGGGAATGGTCTAATCCAACATGTCGAAACCAACCCTGAAATTTTTTACACAGGATACCTACACCGAAGAAATGGAGTGTCAAAAGTTTAGCTCCTAAGACGGGCTGTAAATGTTGAAATAAATTGTTGAAAATTACTCTCATAAAGCGGGAGGAGCCGAACAGTCCGTGACATCGTGCCCCAAACCGTGCGGCCACTCCGCGCTGCAACACAAAATCTCCGAGGTAGTGATGAAGTTGGGATTTTCCTGGACGACCATTTCAAGAGTGCTCCGTGGATATCAGCAGTCCGGTTAAACATCAAATCTCCGACAGCACTGCGGCTGGAAAAAGATCCTGCAAGAACGGGACCAACGAGGATGACGACGAGGAGAAATAATGAGAACACTAAAGCGGGAAGGAAGTGGAAATGAATTAGTCTGGTGCACAAAAGATACAAACAACGGTGACGTTAGAATCAATAATATATTTTCCTTCACTATTTACAAAAGTCAGCAAACGATGGGGTAATATTTCGAGTCCGCGACTGTATATTGGATTTAGACGAAGAACTCGTCATGTTCAGAGTGCATTTTCATCCGGGAAGACAGTTTCTTGCAGGTTGTTCGACAGAGAGCGGAAAACGTGAAAATCGGAGGATGCAAGGTCAGGTGAATAGGGTGATTGTGGAATGACTTCCCCACCAAACTACTGTATAGCGTTTTTTGTCAGTCTACAAGATTGCGCAAGGGCGTTGCCATAGAGTAGCATCATCAGGCGGCCTTGCTGGTGGTTGTCCGTGGACTGCGTCTGCAAGACGTCTCAGTTGTTGTCAATAAATGACAGCGGTGATGGCCACACCTCGGAGAGGCAGTTCGTAGCTCACACTCCCGTCGCTGATCCAGCAGATGGTAACATTTTCTTTTGTGGATGCATGGCAAGAAAATGGTTTTCTCGTTTTATGGACGATCGTTTTGACCTTAGTGACTCCCCATGTTCAGGAAGACCTTAGGGGTTTGATGAAGATTGCATTAATCCACAACCATCCACGTCAGCGTACTGGAGAACTGGCAGATGTGGTGAACTGTGATCATTCCATCCTCGTGCGACATTTACATGCGATGAGGAAAGTAAAAAAAAAATCGGGAGTATTGATACTGCGTGCCAAAATCACAAAAATCAGCGAATGCCCATATGTGCATTTCTTGCTCATCATCAATTGGCTCGTGTACAACATCGACCATTTCTTTCCTGTATCGTTACTGGTGACGAGAAATGGTGATTTTATGCTAACGTGAGGAAAAGAAAGAAATGGTTTAGCCAAAACAAAGCATCAGCTCCCTGTAATAACACCTACGCTGATCCACAAAAGATAATGTCATGCTTCTAGTGGAAATGCTATGGTATGGTGTACTACGAATTCCTTCCACTGCAGACGTTTACTGTCAGCAACTGAGACGTCTCGCAGATGCAGTCCAGGAGTCACGACCGGGAAGAATGCGTGAAATGATGCTACTCCACGATAACAACCGAACGCACCTTGCTGGATTGACAAAAAACGCTATACAGAAATTAGGTTGGGAAGTCATTTCGCACTCACCTTATTGACCCAATTTTGCGCTCTCGGATTTTCACCTTTTCCCTTCACTATCGAACAACTTTCACGGAACTTCCGTTCTCTGTGAAAAAGCGCTGTGAACACGGCTCCTCGAGTTCTTCACCTAAAAACCAAATGATTTCTATAGCCTTAGAATGGAAAAGATACCTCAGCGTTGGCAGTCTGTTGTAAATAGTGAAGGAGACTGTATTACTGTTGACTAAAGTCTCTGTTATGCGTATCTGTTGTGTTTTGTTATTGTTGAACTTATGGAAAAACGCCCCGAACTTTCACACCACCCCCATGATATACGTTTCCATGTTGTGCGTAGGCACATACACCTCGTGTAGTTTGTTTTGAATCCCAACGGCGTATCCTTCCGCGGTTACCGTTTTCTTAAGCCCAATGAGGGCGCCACAACCTGTCCACGAAACACATCTCCTACCTCAATACCACGTCCTCCATCTGACACTATACATGACGGCACGAAACTTTCTCCAAAACCAAACGCTTCAATCCTATTGCCAAAATGTATAGCTTGATTTATCAATCCAAATCATTCATTTCCAGTCATCTTCTGTCCAGTGACGTAGCTCTGTATACCACCTCAAGCGCTGCGTAGCACTGACTTGAGAAATATGTGGCTGAGTAGGAGCTACACAACAGGTTTACCCCATTCTTTTTATCTCCCTACGCACAGTCATTGTACTTCCTGGACTGCTGGTAGTACTTTGAAACCCACGAACATTTCCTCCCACTAACTTCATCCTATCTTTTTACAACGACTCTCCGCAATGCTCTACGGTCCCTACCCGTCAGTACAGAGTTGGCTGGTCTTGGGTTAGCTGTAGTTCCTTCTTTCCTTTTCCACTTTACAATCACATCAGTAACAGTCGACTTGGGCACCTGTAGAAGATTTCAAACTTCCATGACAGATTTCATACTACGATGACCCACCTCACCGACCAACACTGCTTGTACTGCTTCCCTACAGACGACGCAGCACTCGCCGCCTCCAGTTACACTGGCGGATCCATCTCTCCTGACAACTAGTAATCAGTTCCGCATTACACAGCCGTTTCTAGTAACTCGTGGTCAGATAATGTAAATGTAAGGCCGCTGCCATACAGGATACTCATCAGCACTTGGGCTGTTCGTAAAGTAAGGTCCGATACGTCGTGAAATGGTAACGACAATGAAAATCCGATGAAGCTTTGCACAGATGTGTTGGGCAGTGTCTCTAGTATACCGGTGGATCGCGTTACTTTGCTCTTTTCGGTTCTGAGCACGCAGTCAATACGTAATGATACTTGCACTGGTGTCCAAAATTAAAGCAATAAACGGAAATTTGACAAGGTTGTGTTTATTTTGCCACAAACCGGTACAAACAGGTTATAGTAAAGTAGAAACAATGTAAAGATACAGAACGTAAACACCTACAACATGAATAATGGTAGACAATAATTTTCTTAGTTTTTTTCCAACGTAACGGACTTGCACACATTCAGATAACCGGTTAATGTGCTCAGTATAGAGTGCGAGCATCTCTGGCTGCAATACAGGCCCGACAACGACAGGGCATGCTGTGAATGATGTCATCGATCTCAAGTTGAGACACTAACTTCTTGCAGAGCTGTCCGCAAATGTTGGAGAAGGGTTGGCGGATGCTGACGTGTGCAATCCGTCTCCCTAATGCATCCCAGACGTGTCGTAGGGGATTCAAATTGGGGGCGCGAGCAGGCCACGTCATGTGTGCCATATGTTCCGTTTCCAAGAAAGTATCAAGCACCTGTTCTCCTGTGAGGTCGAACGTTGTCGTCCATCAATAAGAAGTGAGGGGCTCACAGCACCTCGTAGCAACACTACATGAGGTCCCAAGGTCTCATCACCAGACAGTAGTTAAAACCTGCCCACTCACGCGTGAAATTTCATGAAGAAGTGTTCGAGTGGTCAATAATCCCTGTGCACACCATTAGGGATCCTCCTCGATATCGGTCCCTTTCCTCAATGTTTGAGTCCCAAAATCATGTTACATATTCCCTTCAGGTGCGAATCCGTCGAGAATCACCCTTCAGATCAAATCCGGACATGTTTGATGTGACATGTGGACGACTCCACTCTAGACGTTCCGTTCTGTGAAGACGCATCAGGGACACACACACAGCAGGTCACTGAAAGGAAAAGCCACTCTGCCGAAGCCTTCTGTACACCGTTTGCTTCGATACAACACGTCCAGTGGATGCTGCGAGGACAGGTGGCAGCTGTCATACAGTTCTAAGGCACTACCTACGTGCCCTTAAAGCCAAAGAACGGTCCTCTCTTTCTGATATGATACGTGCTCGCCCCTGCCCTGGTCTTCGGGATGCAGTTTTGGTTTCTATAAACTGTCGCCACGTCGGAGAAGCAATAGAACGTTTCACATTAAGCCATCGTGCCACGTCAGTTTGCGACTGTCCTGCTTCCATTCTGCTATGGCCGTCTACCGCAGAGCAAGGGCAGGCGCCTTCTCTGTGGCGTACTGCATCGTGTGTGACTGTGTACACAACGATTTTGGATGTGGGACTACACGGCAAACGCTACCCTGCTGCCCTGACGTCTATAGTAGCCCGTTGGCCAGAATGCATCTTCCGTGCAGAACACAGTCGTACGGATATCTGTTGACAGTTTGTATGACTATATCGTGAATTAGACACAGAACGGGGAGACAGCGGTTTGTTGCCTTGATTTTGAGCGTCAGTGTAGAATAGGAGTTTCCCCCACCAAGTATGGATACATGCTACAAGCTTTCGTCTGATTTCATGCAACCCCGCATGACACTCCTGTCATGCATATCCTTCTTCATCACAATTCTCGGCCGCACACTGTAAGCGCAATGAGGATGCCCCTGCATTGTTTTCGATGGGAAGTGTTCGACCACCCACCATACTGTCCGGACTTCGCTCTCTCTGATGTTCATCTCTACCCACACGTGCCACTGGCTATGAAAACAACATTTTATCACAGACAAAAGGACTGCAGAGCAGCATTGAGAAGTGGCTGAAAGCACTGACGGCTGTCTTCTATGGCGAGGGTATTTGGAAGTTGGTACAACGCTACGACAGGTGCGTAAATCGGAGCGGTGACTTTGTATAGAAGTAACTGGAAGGTGTAGCAAACAGTTGCAAATAAAACATTTTTGAATTTCACTGTGGTTTCCGTTTCGCTACCGATAGGACACTACTCTCCGAATACCATTTGGAGGTTAATCCGTAGCTTCACCAGCTCCATCATTCGCAGGGTATACTTTCTCTTGTAACGATTTATTAGTTTACTATTAAATGCAGAGAGTATACATTCCAAGAAGTGGCATCATAGTACTTCCACATTTACATTGCAGTATGGCCACGATGGTAAATTCCGTGCACTTTAGGTCATAAAAATGCTTACCTGCAGTAAACGTACTTCTGACAAGGGAACCTCCCCATCGCATACCCCTCAGATTTAGTTATAAGTTGGCGCAGCGGATAGGCCTTGAAAAACTGAACACAGATCAATCGAGAAAACAGGAAGAAGTTGTGTGGAACTATGAAAAATTTAGTGAAATATACAAACTGAGTAGTCCATGCGAAGATAGGCAACATAAACGACAACGGGAGTCAAGGAGCGCCGTGGTCCCGTGGTTAGCGAGAGCAGCTACGGAACGAGAGGTCCTAGGTTCTAGTCTTCCCTCGAGCGAAAAGTTTAATTTTTTATTTTCAGTTTATGTGATAAACTCTTATGTTTTCATCACTTTCTTGGGAGTGATTATCACATCCACAAGAACACCTAAATCGGGCAAGGTGGAAGAATCTTTTTACCCATTCGCCAAGTCTACAAGTTAGGTGGGTCGACAACTTATTCCTGTCATGTGACGCACGTGCCGTCACCAGTGACGTATAGAATATATCAGACGTGTTTTCCTGTGGAGGAATCGGTTGACCTATGACCTTGCGATCAAATGTTTTCGGTTCCTATTGGAGAGGCACGTCCTTTCGTCTATTAATCGCACGGTTTTGCGGTGCGGTCGCAAAACACAGACACTAAACTTATTATAGTGAACAGAGACGTCAATGAACGAACGGACTGATCATAACTTTGCGAAAATAAAGAAAGTAAACTTTTCGCTCGAGGGGATGACTTGAACCAAGGACCTTTCGTTCCGCAGCTACTCACGCTAACCACGGGACCACGGCGTCCTAGGCTCATGTTCTCCTTGATGTTGCCTATGTTGCGCAAGGCCTACTCAGTTTGTATATTTTACTAATTTTTTTCATAGTTCCACACAACTTCTTCCTGTTTTCTCGATTGATCTGTGTTCAGTTTTTCAAGGCCTATCCACTGTGCCAACTTATAACTAAATCTGAGGGGGGTGCGATGGGGAGGTTCCCTTGTGAGCCATCTGCGAATGGAGTAGGAAAGGCCGGTTGCGATACCATACAAAAACTACCCTCTACCTCACAACCTGAGAAGTGTTTTGTTTCTTATGCGTACCAAGAGCATTAGCTTAACTCAAAAGCTCCCATGTTTGAAATCTGCATAAGTATCTTTTTTCATTATGATGAAGAACACGTGGATAATGTCCAACTGGAAAGCAATAAGTGGATTACTCTTTTTTTTCTTGAAATATGTTTGAAAAGTATCTCGGCGTCTGTCCAATCAACTCATGGCGTAAATAGAGAATGGTAACGTTGCGACTAACTAAAGCTTTATTCGTCCAAACTTTGTAGTTGTGTGTAACATATTCTGTAGTAAGTAGCAAACGATATATGCCCAATGATTTCTCACTACGATCGTCGCGCCCTGCAGTAGCAGATTCTCTGTAGAAACGTCGCCTACAGAACCGCATGTTCACTTTGCGATCTAGGTGACAAACGAGCAGCGAGTGGTGATTGTGGCAGGGACAGGAACTGACGTCAACAGCTGATGTATGACCCACGTGTCGTGCGCCTATCTTGATGTATGAGTACAGTGCTTCTGCGCGCCTGGTAATGGATAATTGGATGGTATTTAGTTCCGGTGACATCGGAGCTAAAACGCGCAAATTGACATAGATGAATCACGAACTATATAGCATAGTTCGTACAGTTTACTAGGCTTGCGCTGTGCCTCATTAGATTTTAACATAGTGCGACATTGAGTTGAAAAGCTCTTGATTTAACTATGCTGCGCGGTGAATGGAAGCGAGGTCTAGCAGCTCATTTCGAAAGCTAGCTGATTAGCTTCCATAATTAATCTTTAACTCTGCAGCACAGCCATATAACCACTGCGTTCTCACAACGACTCAAAAATCACACAGTGTTGTCGCGCTCCAGAGAGGTTAACACCATCCATCCCCTGACTCGGAGGTCGATATAGACTAGCAATGACGTGAAAGAATAAGTAAACGAATGAGACAGACACCTCCCGTGGCTTGCCCGACAGTCAGACGCACCGTCAGAAATTCGTATCTACATCTACATAAACATCTATACTCTGGAAATCACTGTGAAGTGCATGGAAGAGGGTACTTCCCATAGCACCAGATATTAGAGCTTTTTTTTGTTTCCATTCAAGACTGTAATGCGGCAGAACGATAGCTTGAACATCTCCGTAGCGCCGTAACTAATGTTGTCTTCTTGAGTTGCACAACAGAGAGCTGTAGTATTTTTCTAGGTTCTTTATTTAAAGCTGGTTCTTGATTATTTTCGGGATAGTGTGCACCTATCTTTAGGTGTCCGCCCGTTTCTTCAGCATATTCAGGACACTCTCCCATGGGTCATACAAACCTGCAGTTATTCGTGCTGTACTTCACTGTTAACCGTATTTGGTGCGGGTCCCAGTCTCTTAGGCAATATTCTAGGAAGGGCCTCAGGAGTGGTTTGCATGCAGTCTCTTTTGTAGACTGACTGCATTTCCTTGGTATTCTACCAGTGAATCGCTGCCTGCCGCATGCCTACTACGTAATACCCTATTGAATTATGATTCCATTGGGTACTATATGCTCAACGACAGCAATGTTAGTATTGTAAACAAGAAAATTGGCTGCATCGGTAGTAAGAGGTTTGAAATAATTTATTACAACAAATCTATTTCAGTGTGTGAGACCATCTTCAGTGTTAAAGTATAAGACATAAAATCAGACATGAAGACCATATCATAGAACATAGGCGAAATGGTCCCCTCTCCCACATCAACCAACCAACCAACCAACCAGCACAGACATAAGTTACATGGAGTACCATTACGTTGTATAGTACATAGCAAATATTAAAGTTTTGTAGGCTCGCGTAGTAGAAGCGTGTATTACAACTTCAACATGGCGTCATCACAGAAAAATATGGAAGCTAACGAACAAATCTTGAACTGAGCTTGCCGGCTACTCACATGCAGGGAAGTTCGGTAAATGACGTAGGTCTTACGGTGCTCACTTTATTCAAATAACACATTATATAGGATATATTTTATTACAAAACAGAGACCAAGGTTTTATACAAAAGAACAATAATAGCCTAGTAAAAATTAAAACCGGATCTTTGCAACCCGAGAAATCAAGTGTATAAATAATACAAAAAAACCAGCAAGAAGAGAATTACGCACTGTGACGTACCATTAATAAATCGATAACAGGCATTAAAGAACTTTACATGACTATAATTCAGTTAAGAGTTGAAGAAATCCAATAAGTAATAAGAGTTTGCGCATGACCATTTTAAATTAATATTTATTTTTGCTTCACCTGTAAATGACGACTTGAAAGCCAAACGAGTCCATTGAACGTCTGTCTTGGGCTTCGTAGAAAACATACCATAAAAGTCCATCATTATACATAACATACCGATCAGTGGGTCGAATAATGACATAGTTTGATGTTATGAAACATGGAGATCAAGTTGCAAACGAAAATTGTTAGAGGAGAATTTTAAAACATCGGTTATACTATGTGTACTCGTATCGTAGTAATCGTGTCACATCACTTTTTTTTGGCACTGGAAATGGTCACACAGTGACTGATATCGATTTGCTATAATAGATGATTTCAAACCTGTTGAACGGTTTGTAATGCAGTTGATCTCCCAAACGAGCAAAATGTAAATTCTTCTTGTCGAGGCTACAGAAACATATGTACTATTATGTTTTGACTGTGGAAGACGTTCACATCTAGACTGGCGTGAGAGAAGAGATGTTTTCGTACCTTACGCATTGTGACTGAATACAGAACCAACTGCATTTCGTGTTTTCCGTTCTTACTTCGTCATACCGAACAGAGATCATGCTTATGTGGTTTTACCCTCCATTCGATACGTTGCGTTGTTCTGCATTGCACAGAAATAGACTCTATCCAGAGGCCTCTAAAGTGTACGTTTCTGGAGTAGGTGAGCTCTTTGAAGAGTGACAGAATGGCACTAACGAAGATTCTCGACAGGAGATCAACATTTAAATGCATCTGCACACAGTTGCAATCTACACAGATTTAGAGAATGTACACAATACTATAAAACAAGGAAGTCGTCTTTCTTTCACACGATAGCCGGCCGGGGTGGCCGAGCGGTTCTAGGTGCTACAGTCTGGAACCGCGCGACCGCTACGGTCGCAGGTTCGAATCCTGCATCGGGCATGGATGTGTGTGATGTCCTTTAGGTTAGTTAGGTTTAAGTAGTTCTAAGTTCTAGGGGACTGATGACCACAGCAGTTAAGTCCCATAGTGCTCAGAGCCATTTAAACCATTTTTCACACAATAATACACTGAAGCGCCAAAGAAACTAGTAAGGCATGCATATACAAATACAGAGATATGTAAACATGCTGAAAGCGGCGCTGCGAACGGCAGCGTACATATAAGAAAAAAAATGTTTGGCGTAGTTCCTAGATCAGTTATTGCTGCTACAATGGCAGGTTACCAAGATTTAATTGAGTTTGAACGAAGTGTTACTGTGTCCCATCCCTCCTGTGCCGACTGTATCTCCAAGGTAGCGATGAAGTGGGGATTTTTCGGTTTGACCATTTCACGAATGTACCCTGAATATCAGGAATCCGGTAAAACATCAAATCCCCGACATCACTGCGACCAGAGAAAGATCCTGCAAGAATGGAACCAACGAGGAATGAAGAGAATCGCAAATTGCTGCAGATTTCAATGCTGGGCCGTCAACAAGTGTTAGTGTGGGCTTTAGGAGCTGACTGCAACATTCAAAGCTTTACGCCTCACCTGGGAACGTCAACACCGACATTGGACCGTTGATGACTGGAAACGTGTTGCCTGCTCGGACGAGTCTCGTTTCAAATTGTATTGAGCGGATGAACGTGGAGACAAGCTCATGAATCCAAGGACCTTGCATGTTAGCAGGAGACTGTTCAAGCTGGTGGAGGCTCTGTAATGGTGTGGGGCGTGTGCTGTTGGACTGATATGGGACCTCTGATACATCCAGATATGACTCTGACAGGTGACACGTTCGTAAGCATCCTGTCTCATCAACCTGCATCCATTCATGTTCGTGGTGCATTACGACAGACTCTGGCAATTCCAGCAGGACAATGCGACATACCCACGCGTCCAGAATTGCTACAGAGTGGCTCCGGGAATACATTTCTGCGTTTAAACACTTCCTCCATTCGCCACCAAGCTACCCAGACATGAACATTATTGAGCAGATATGGGATGCCTTGCAACGTGCTGTTCAGAAAAGATCTCCACCTCCTCGTACTCTTACGGATTTATGGACAGCTCGGCAGGATTCACTACAGACATTAGCCAAGTCAATGCCACATCGTGTTGCGGCACTTCTGCGTGCTCGCGGGGGCCCTACAAGATATTAGGCAGGTCTACCAGTTTCTTTGGCTCTTCGGAGTATATATGCTTACATGTTGTATCTTGAGACCTTATGGGGAAAAGGGCTAATGAAGGGCTGAATATGTATTCAGTAGAAAAAGGAAAAAAACTCCATATGTTTTGAGAGATGTATGCTACAGTTATATGATTTATTGCGTCTAAGTTGAGGTGATCCTTATTAACGTTTAATCACCTATGTCGCATCGGGGGTTTTTAAGGTGATAGTTGGGGCCGTGAATGTTTCGAAATACCCCAAAAGTTGAAGAGAAATGTTGATCATGTGACGTCACCTGATGACACACCTCGCCACACCTGCAATCTTACCCTCCGCGGTAGAAGGTAGTGTTGCACATCGCTCCGTTAGGCTACACTTTTTTCGAACATCATTTGTAAAGGTGACCTGTTGTAAACGTATAAACTACAAAACTGCTGTTTCAAAGCAAAAGCTGTTCTTCTTTTGGATTTATTTCCTTTTGATCCCACTCTTTTTGTTTATAGAATTTATTTAGTAAAGAAATCGTAGGTAATTTACTGAAAGCGGCGCAATTCGGAAGCTTATCTCACACAGATATGGCACCATGTGCTAGGTTTTCGTTGTACTGTACTTCCGAACAAATCACTGGAGACCACAAGACCAGTAAATAAAATATTAAATCTTATCTCAACGTAAATACTTAACTGTCTAACGCAAATGCAAAAACATGTTGCCTTCCACAAGCAAACTCGAAAACTACGCACTAAAGTCGCCCACATAGGCTCAGAGCCGCAACCACGTGAACTGTTGACTTGGTTTGAGACGATCAGGTGCGACAGACCGATAGGCTCAATCACTTCACGTGCATCTGGTGACGCCATCTGGCGACGTCATATGTTCAACATTCGTCATCGACTTTTGGGACATTTCCCGACGTTTGTGGCCGCGTGTGTCTCATATACACATCAAAAAAAGTTTAGCATCACCCTAATTCCCAGAACTCCTGAAGATAGATGTTTGTAAGTAGGCTGTTTAGGTTTTATGTTGGGAACGTCACGTAGCACTCTGTATGAAAATCACTGACTGTGCTGTGGGCAGTATGTGGCTGGTTTTCATTGTTGGAATTTGCTATTGTAGTGTTGGGGAGTTGGCTGTTAACAGCGCGTAGGTTTGCGCAGTTGGAGGTGAGCCGCCAGCAGTTGTGGATGTGGGGAGAGAGATAGCGGAGTTTTGAGAGCGGATGATCTGGACGTGTGTCCATCAGAGACAGTAAATTTGTAAGACTTTTGAACACTATCAAGATGAATACATTGTTTGTTCTGTATCAAAATCTTTCATTTGCTTATGCCTATCAGTAGTTACTGCCTTCAGTAGTTAAGAGTCTTTTATTTAGCTGGCAGTAGTGGCGCTCGATGTATTGCAGTAGTTCGAGTAACGAAGATTTTTGTGAGGTAAGTGATTCGTGAAAGGTATAGGTTAATGTTAGTCAGGGCCATTCTTTTGTAGGGATTATTGAAAGTCAGATTGCGTTGCGCTAAAAATATTGTGTGTCAGTTTAGTGTTGATCAGAATAAGTAAAGAGAGAAATGTCTGAGTACGTTCAGTTCTGCTCAGCTGTTTGAAAATCAAATAACGTAGAGGTTTATCAGCACTGTAATTCATTAATTTTTCTAAGGGGACGTTTCACGTCGACTGTGGATATTGTATCACAGACACAGTTCCTTTGACCAGAGATGTCACTAAACCCGCCCGTAGATGAAAACAATCATGCCTGAGCAGCGCCTATTAGGCGGAGGGGTCAGATAGCCGATCAGTTCCAGTCATTCCATTAGGAAGGACTTGCATGGCTCCGGTTGTCCTTAGTTCAACCATGCGTACACGGTCAATACCGCGGTTCGATCGCGTCCGCATTGTTACTTTGTGCCAGGAAGGGCTCTCAACAAGGGAAGTGTCCAGTCGTCTCGGAGTGATCCAATGCGATGTTGTTCGGACATGGAGGAGACACAGGAACTGTCGATGGTATGCCCAAGGGCTATTACTGCACTGCATGACCGCTAACTACGAATTATGGCTCGGAGGAACCCTTACAGAAACGCCACCATGTTCAATAATACTTTTCGTGCAGCCACAGGACGACGTGTTACGACTCAAACTGTTCGCAGTAGGCTGCATGGTGCGCAACTTCTCTCCCGACGTCCTTGGCGAGGTCCATCTTTGCAACCACGACGCCATGCAGCGCGGTAGAGATGGTCCCAACAAGATGTCGAATGGACCGCTCAGGATTGGCATGACGTTCTCTTCACCGATGAGTGTCGCATGTGCCTTCAACCAGACGATCCTCGGAGACGTGTTTTAAAGCAACCCGGCCAGGCCGAACGCCTTAGACACATTGTTCAGCGAGTGCAGCAAGCTGGAGGTTCCCTGCTGTTTTGGGGTGGCATTGTGTGGGGCCGACGTACTTCGCTGGTGGCCATGGAAGGCGCCGTAACGGCTTTACGATTTGTGAATGCCATCCTCCTACCGATAGATCGTCAGCATATTGGCGAGGCAATCATCTCCATGGACGAAAATTCGCGCCCCCATCGTGCACATCTTGTAAACGACTTCCTTCAGGAAAACGACATCGCTCGACTAGAGTGGCCAGCATGTTCTCCAGATATGAACCCTATCGAACATGCCTGGGTTAGATTGAAAAGGGTTTCTTATGAACGACGTAACCCACCAACCACTCTGAGGGCTCAA
This sequence comes from Schistocerca serialis cubense, assembly GCF_023864345.2. Classification (NCBI taxonomy): domain Eukaryota; kingdom Metazoa; phylum Arthropoda; class Insecta; order Orthoptera; family Acrididae; genus Schistocerca; species Schistocerca serialis. Next base: position 426,339,790 of record NC_064644.1, on the reverse strand, counting down.
CGCCGAATCGCCGTCGAGGAGAGTGACAGTCTGGACCAACAGTGCCTTGATGAACTTGTGCGTAGTATGCCACGACGAATATAGGCAAGAGGATGTGCTACTGGGTATTGGAGGTACCGGTGTGTACAGAAATCTGGACCACCACCTCTGAAAGTCTCGCTATATGGTGGTACAACTTGCAATGTGCGGTTTTAATGATCAATAAAAAGGGCGGAAATGTTGATCTCTATTACAATTTTCCGTAGAGATTCCGAAACTCACTGAACTGAGGTGATGCATAACTTTTTTTTGATGTGTGTAATAAATTGCTTGTGTCAGTCATCTACGTCACTTCAGGGGAGGTTCAAACATTAATAAGAATCACCCAGTACACACACGGTGAGACAAATAAATAACTCGAAAACGACGTAACGTACAAAGAATGTTCTCGGTTAAAATTTAATATTAGTAAAGAGGACGTCTGCCTCTGCTACAACTGTCCACCTCCTAAACACCCATTCCGTGGTGCAATGGGGGGGGGGGGGGGGGAGCAACTTTGTATTTTCAGGTGATAAACCCACATTTTTTGCATATTCAACTTCTACGCCAAAAAATACATATGGTATACTCAGACCGGTGTTTTCCATTCGTGGTATATGGCGTTGCAATCGATAAATGTCAAGTATGCCGGTTTTTACTATCAAGATTCGACGCATTTGATGCTACATTTGATTTACGATGTAGATGTAAGCCTTTGTGTTCTAACGGTTGATACTGAAGTGAAAACGTTACTTGGGTGTTGCAGATGTGATTGTCCAGTACAAATAATATGGCTAGAAATTGACATTTCTGGCAAATAAGCTACTTGTATGGTAACGTAGCTTTCTATTCCTACGGCTTAGGTTGTGAATAGTCCCCAAAAAATAGGAACGCCCGATTTCCCTGGCCACCCTCGAACTCCGCCATAGGGGTGACTGATTTCGGTGTATGTTTCCAGCCAACGCGGCTACCTGCGGAACACAAACAACAAGTGGTTCAAGTGGCTCTGAGCACTATGGGCCTTAACATCTGTGGTCATCAGTCCCCTAGAACTTAGAACTACTTAAACCTAACTAACCTAAGGACATCACACACATCCATGCCCGAGGCAGGATTCGAACCTACGACCGTAGCAGTCGCGCGGTTCCGGACTGAGCGCCTAGAACCGCTAGACCACCGCGGCCGGCACACAAACAACAACCATTGTCGTAAGCTAATGTGTCCATGAAATGGCAGTGATAGGCGCACTTGCCATGGATACTCACAGAAATCAAGCACCCCAGAGGTGAGAAGCAAGGGTACTTGCCGAAATCGAGTATCCCGATGGGAACAGAAGACTATTACATCCACGTAACTGTTCCTGGATCAATATAAACGTAATTCTTAATTGACATTGCAACACTAAAGTAAATTTCGGATATCAATGTCAACGGTTAGAACGCAGAGGTTTACATTTACATCGTCAATGAGTTGTAGAATAAAATGCCTCCGTTCTTAATAGCAAAGACAGGCACGCTTGATATCTGTCGATTACAGCGCCCTCTATCATGAGTGAAGAACAATGACTTAAGTGAACCGTATGTATTTTTTTTTTTTTGCGTAGAATCCGAATGTGGAATAAAAATGGGGGGGGGGGGGGGGGTCTTATTTGAAAATAGGAAGTTGACACCGTCCACGCATGGTAGTAGGTGGCCAGTTGTAGCATGGATAGATATCCCCCTTTTACCAGTAAAAATTTTTCACCTATAACATTATTTTCGTACTATGCGTCGTTTTCAAGATATTTAGCTGTCTTAAGTTAAAAGAGGCACCCTGTATACTTTGTAAGCCACCTTACGGTGTGTTGTGGTGGGTAACTTATGTAGTACTGTCATTGCCCCCTCCCCTTCCCCCCTGTCACTTGCTTCGCTTTGTTTTACCTTCGTGATCTTTACGTGCTTTACGGTTGAAATGAATTTTCCACGTTAGAATTTGCGTTTACATACTATCTCTAGCAGGGAAATAATACATGTACTCAGCATCAAAAAAAGTTCGTTTCGTTCCCCAGTTTCTGCTTTAGTAACTAGGTACTCCATTGTGATGGTACATAGCAGTAGTTACTATTGTCACAAAACCTACTCACGGAATAATTGCTTTCTTTAATTAACTTACAAAACCCTCGGTAACACCCTTTCCATGTTTGCATGCAAAGTGGCCATTGGCTTGCAGCTTTTTCCGGTGACGGAGTCCCCAGAGAGCTGCTAGGCAGATAATGCGGTCGTTACCGCACCTGTTGCTTTGTGGAGGAACCGAACACTGCACCGCATAGAGCTGCGTTGTTCAGGCTTTTTTTTATTTCTTTTTTTTTTTTAGAAGAAACTCCGTTGAGCATTTACCTCCTCTCAGGATTAAACTCGATTTCAGGAAGACACGGAACATATAATTTACGACTGTAATGGAATGCAGAGTGTGGAAAAAAGTGAGTTTTACTTTTACCTGTACAAAATCTGTGTTAATAAGTTGGGGCATCATATAATAGCCATCTTCTCATTTCGGAACACGGTTTACATTAACAGGTATATGTAATCTGTGTGTTTCTGAGACTTCGTTTCCGAGTCATCTTTCAAGTGAGAACATTTTTATACTGCGCCAGTACAGTTACTGGTAATGTTGTTTGTTTGTAGCACAAATATTAGTTTACCAGATGGATTACCCAGCTTTGTTTGTGCAGATTTAAGGATGACTATTAAATAATTTATTGATTATTAAAAATAAAACATCTGTTTGTTGCTTTTTATTGTACGAGTCACTTTTCTGTAGTTATGTTTCATCTAATTAAACACAGTAGCCATCTAATTGTATACTATATTCAGCCTTTTGCAAGTAAGTCTTACATTTTCTAACCTTAGTGCCAGACTTTCCTCGTTTTTATTAATTTTAAATAGGGCAAGGTCCGAGGACCTCGGTGGCCAAGAAACATAACCATTTTTGCCCTCCCGTATTCCGAGGATTATTAGGTTTAGGCGATTAGAATTTGGAGGGGCCACGTTATGCTGGAAGAATATATTTTCCTTGTAACCAAAGGAACGCTGGGTTCCAGTCTTCAAAAAAGGCTACTAAAGGGGCCCTGTAAGACGATGAGATAACAAAATAGGCCGAAATAATCGCAGCATAACAAATCCCACATCATTCATAAGATACCACACATTACACACATCACATTTACAGAGAAGCATTCTTAAAAGTCTGTCCCCATAACGACAAGCGGGTTTCCGACACATGCGAGTAACAGATGAGTTATGGATACCGCTATAAGTAAAAGTGATTTCAAGAGTCAACAGTACTAATAGGATTATACAGTGATTTGCCATTAGTCAACGGCAAAGTCCGACCGTCTCCGTTCAACTTCTCCTCGAAAGTTTTCTATGTGCTGTAAATGGTAAGGATAGAAGCTGTGCATTCTTAATGTCCGCCATATTCCTGTACATGTTATGGCGGTAAGTGTAGAAATTCTGCTTGTATGTTTTCGAGGACACCGTCCTTGCAAACTGAATTTTTTGTAACTTGAAATGAAATATGCTTGCTGAGCACTGCACCAGTGTCACGCAGTTTAGTAAACACACGAATAAACACTCTTGAACCTGGTAGTCTGTAGTTAGGTTACATAGGCCTGAGATGACAGTCACCTGTTAACTGTCAGAAGAGTATGGTCAAATTAACCAAAACTGATTAAGAATAAATATTATGCATACAGCTGATGGCAAACAAAAATTTTTTTCTGCAAAAGTTAGGTCGGTTGATTTTGGGGGGGGGCACCAATCAGCAGACTAGGGTAGAATGGAATTGAAGTCTGCCGGGCCCTTTCCAAAGAAGCATCCCAACATTTGCCTAAAGCGATTTGCGGAAATCACGGAAAACCTAAATCAGAATGGCCGGACGCGGGTTTGAACCTTCGTCCTCCCGAATGCAAGTCCAGTGAGCTAACCACTGCGCCACCTAGCTCGGTACAAAAGTTAGGAAATCGTCTACCGTTGTCTTGTATCCACGGAATTGACGGCCAAATCTTATGAGTTGATAACAGGAGAAAGAGCACAACAAGGGAAAAGTTACGGGTCAGGCAGGGAGTACCAGAGCACAACAGGCTTACATAAAGCGTCAGATGCCTCAAGTCACGGAGAAGGAATCTTTCCAGCCTGTGGCGCCTTGGGGACGACAACTGCGCTGAATAAATAACACTGTAAGGAGTAAATATCATTCCAGAGCGAGAATAAGAAAGGGATAAGAGAGAGAGTCCCTAGAAGGGGCACATGTACGTCATGGAGAGCCTACAGCAGGTACAGGAGATGAATTTACAAAAGACGACTTCCTCCCTCCTCTCAACTTCTGGAAAATAAGTCAATGAGATGGCGAGGGTCTTTCTACGTTACGCCAAGTTAGGGACTGCTAGGGGCGAAGGGGAAATTGATTGAAACTCGGATGAGAGAGTCACGGATGTTAGAGCAGACAAAAGTAGAGGATACATGGGACAGTAAGGTTCTATTGAAATTGGATAAATAGCAGTATTGGGGGAAACAGACGAAGTTATTAGCGCATGAAGCTCGACGGTTGCATGGGAGACGGTACCCAGCAACACGCCACCAATACCCGCAAACGTTTACAACAATTCGCCGGCGACTTGGCGAAACAGGCTCGTTAGCGGAATATTACGGTGATGGTGCAAGACCTCAAACTCGACAGGATGCTGCACTTGAAGAGACTGTTCTCGAACCCTTCGAGGAAGCAGCTACGACAAGTACTCGAGCGGCTGCATGCGACATGGAGCTCACTCACCGGTTCAAAATGGTTCAAATGGTTCTGAGCACTATGGGACTTAACATCTGTGGTCATCAGTCCCCTAGAACTTAGAACTACTTAAACCTAAGTAACCTAAGGACATCACACACATCCATGCCCGAGGCAGGATTCGAACCTGCGAATGTAGCAGTCGCGCGGTTCCGGACTGCGCGCCTAGAACCGCTAGACCACCGCGGCCGGCGTCACTCACCGGTAAGTCTGGGATGTTTTGAGGGATGACGGCCAGCATCCATTTAGATTCCACCCTGTCCAAAGCCTGTGGTGGATTATGAACAGAGGCCAGGGTTTTGCCGGTGGTTTCTGCGACGTGTTGCACGAGATCCCGACTTCCTTGCCATTGTGTTGTTTACTACCGAGTGTACCTTCCATTGGGATGGCCTTTAGGACATTCGAAACGTTCATTACTTGGCAAGGGAAATCCTCACGTCACGTACGTCCACGGACACCACGAACGATTTTCGCTCAACATTTGAGCAGACATTTCGGGTGACCATCTGACTGGGCCGGTTCGTCTACCTGCTCGACTTACCGGGGCAAATTACCTTCACTTTTTGCAAGAAACTCTACTTGGCCTGCTGGAAGATGTTCCCCTGGACATACGGCTACGTATGTGGTTGCAGCATAACAGTCGTGCTGTGCACGGATATTTAAATGAACTTTTCGACGGCTGGGTGATTGGGAGAAGTGCTCACAGGACATGGCGCCCGCATTCATCAGACCTCACGCCACCGGACTTTTTCCTTCGGGGATTTTTCAAGGTTCTAGTTCACCCACCGGGACGCGAACCACCTAGAAACGAAGGAGAATTAATGGATCGCAATCAACATGGCGGCACTCACATCAGGGAAATGCCAGAAATCTTTGAAAGAGTTCGGCAAAACACCTTTCGACGTTACCAAGCCTGTGTCGCGTCAGAGGGTCGGCAGTTCGAGCACCTGCTTTAAGTAAACAATGTCCTAGTTACAAAAAAGGCCCTTTTCAGGGCCGACACAATTTGTAAAAGACTTTCTCTATGCAATCTAACAGCTGTTGACAGGTTTGTTCCCGGTACGTCACATCATGAAACTACAATGGATGTGTGGGGACCCCGGCGGATTCGCCGTTAGGCGCTCTACTACCGAGCGAGCGGGCCGCCTTGGATGCATTGCGATCTCCGGCAGGCAAAGCATTCGAGGTATGCGTTGTCCAGAGTATTCGACAACCGGTCTATCCCGCGGCCAATCGGAGCGCGTGGTGCCAAGTTTCCGTAGTTTAAAAATTGTGCGTTGTCGACCTACACAGCGTTAGTAATTTTGGTTCCCACTGGCATCAGCTATGCAGGGTTAAAATTTCGTGACACAATTTTTTCTCCACCTTGTATAGACGGGGGTTGGAACTTTAATAGTGAAAATATTTATTTACATCTCGTACAAAATAGATACGTGTTTCCAAGTTTTACTGACATTCAAAGTAGTCACCAGCGTTGTATATAATCCGTTGCCAGCGATGTGAAAGACGTAGGATACTCTTAGCAGTGCCAGTTGTGTTGACAGTTCGAGCGGCGAGGTCTATTGCCCGACGAATTTGTAGCATTTCTGAAGAGAATGCCGGAAAGTGTTTTCTTCAGTTTAGAAATCGAATTTAACTGACGAGGGCTTAAGTCAGAGGAGTGCAGTAGGTGGTGTAACACCTAGCGGCCCCATCTATCAAACAAATCAGTAACAGCTTCCACTGTATGTGTTTGACCACTGTCCTGCAAAATGATGGTCAGGTCCTGCAGAAAGTGTCATCACTTCTGTCTCTAAGCTGGTCGTAGGTTGTGTTCCAAAAATGAACAGCATTGAGACAGAAGTGGTGACACTTTCTGCAGGACCTGACCATCAGTTTTCAGGACAGTGCTCAAGCACATACAGTGCAATCTGTTACTGATTTGTGTGACTGATGGGGCTGCTAAGTGCTATACGACCTACTGCACTCCCCTGACTTAAGCCGTCGTAAATTCTTCTCGATTTATAAACTGAAGGAAACACTTCACGGCATTCGCTTCAGAACTGCTACAAATTCGTAGGGCCTGTCAACACAAATGGCACTGTTACGAGTATACTACGACTTCCACATTGCTGGCAACGGGTTATACAGAATGCTGCTGACTACTTTGAAGGTCAGTAAAACTTTGAAACATGTATCTATTTTATACGACCTGTAAATAAATAGTTGCCACAATTAACGCTCCAACCCTCGCATATAAGCCAGAGGGAGAGGACCTTCGTCGTCATCTGGAGCAACGAGGATGGAAATGTGCAGCTTCTGCCGAGTGGCGTGCTCCAAGTTACGAGAAGCAGCAATAGTCAACAAAATAATAATCGGGAAAAGCTGATCAGAGAAACATAGAAAACAATAATTTTTGCAACATACACCATTTACGGTGAACGCTGAATTTTTGCATGTGGATGTTTTTTTCTAATGTGTTTATTGAGAAAAAGACTTGGTTCACATTCAGAAACGGTTCACGGTTATGACACAAGATGTACCACGCATATTTGTTGCCAGAATTACGTGCGAACGAAAAAAAAGTACTGGTAGCGAGATTATATCCATCGCACGCACTTGGGTTACGCACTCCTTGAATCGTAGCGACCATACGAGGTATGTGAGCAAGCTTAAAATTTTCCAACTTGATTTTCTCGAAAACGGTTGAGACTTGCGTCTTCCTATTTACATAAGTTGAAGTCCTATTCGCGTTATCTACGGTAGTTAGGAACAGTAGACGGAGCTCTAGCTGGATAGCTGAGCAATCCTGAGTGTCGTGTCGTGGGTGCAGAAGCAGTTAATACTGACTGGTCCCCTTAATAGAGGGAACGGTGCGGTTAGCCATCGTATCTGTGTAAAGACTTTGTCTTTCGCTGATTCGACTCATTTAGAGCAAAGATATACTAAATTTTTATACGTCCATCCTTCTGATTGGATGCTTGAGGGACTCCGGCAGTTTTCACGTATATAAAAAAATATGGAAAACCTACAGCCGTCCTCTCGATGATTTATTCTATGGCTACCAGTCTTGACTCTCCAATACACCATCTTCAGACCTTATGCTGAGAGGGTCAACTTCAATCATATACAAAATTCCATCAGTGACCAATATCTATCGTGTATGCGATTGGAGTTAACCCCCTCAGCTTAACTTAGAGTCTGAAGATGGTGTACTGGAGCGTCAAAACTGGTAGCCATAGAATAAATAAGGGCGGCTGTGGGTATTAGATTTTATTTCATAAATGTTTACCGGTTTGATGGTATTCTTTGAATAAAGTCAGAAGTTGTAGAATACCCAGCGTTCGCCATTCGGTACTAATTGCAATCCTTAAGTTTTGTAGTAAAGGAATTTTAACAGCATAGTCACTCAGGCCAATCAACTATTTCTCTTTCTCCCCGAACCCGTCGCTCAGTCCCAAGCAACATTCACGTTTTGGATACAGCTCCGTGCTCTTACATGCAGTAGCAGCGGCGGCGTCGTTTCCGTTTCAAAACTGGAAAACAAATACCACGTCGTCTTAATCAGCATTTGTAAATACATGCCTCATATTTAAGAGATACAATTCAAGTGAGCAAAAAATCACAATCACACTTAAAAAATTGAATTATACAAACTAAGCACAACTTCACTGGTTGTATTTCAATTGAAAAATGACATTTGATAATTAATCCATAGAACTGTGGAACCAACAGGCGAAATGCAGATTCATTTCTACGACTGATTCGAATTTGTATATACTACCTACCACCTCCTAGAATATTAACTGTTCCTCGTGCAACACAAAACATACCTTTCTGGCATGAGATTTGTAGGACATAGCATCAACAGTTTCTAGTTCCAGAACATTTTCAGAGAATTATAGGACTTTGTAGAACGTTCTTTTTGACTTAGAATAACACCTCACACGGCACACCACAACCGCGAGTGACTGTCAGTTGGATGTTGTGGAAAAAGTCAGTGTTTGCGAACATTTGATTTTTATTGAAAGAACACACCCACACACGCGCACGCACTCTTACGCAAACCCACAAACAGGCCTAAACGTGAAGTAATTTCGTGGAGTATTTTCGGGAACTCTCGAAATTGGAACCAGCCAGTAGTCATCACGGTTATAGGGTGTGACATGTGCTTTCTGGACCGGAGGTGTTGCTCTAAAGTGTTTTTTCTGAAATCGATAGTTGGTGATCGTGAATGACCAATAAAGTCATTTTTCAAGTACGGAAAATCTCCAAGCATTCGCAAGCTCTTTCTGATGAGCCAGAGTGGAACTCTGCTTAGCCATTTTCCTGATTTCTGCGCGAGTGTTGCCTTAAGAAAGCGAGGGCTAGTACCTAGTAACTAAATGGATGGTGGTGATTCAGTGAACAAGACGGCTATGGCAAGTTTTAATAGAAGCCAATAAATGACAGTTGTTTCCACGAAAATGTAAGTGTGAAGTCTTTATGTGACTTTTCCCTTGTTGAGGTTGAAGTATTTTTCTTGGATTGTCATGTGGAGATGGTCAACGGAAGTTATTAGGGGCTAGCTGGAGGTGTTGGAAGAACGGTAAATGAAGTAGACATTCGAGTCCGTTAGTCTGACATTGGAATCTTCCTCTAAGTATGTAGGATTCTATAGGGCTTTGATTATTGACGCTGGTGTCGTGAGAAAGTTAAGTGTGTCAGGCTGCCGACCCTTAGTTATCAGAGCTGGAGTGTCGGCACAGGTACACTGCTGAACATGTCGAGGAAATCATCTTTTCTTTGAGGAGACAGACATACAAGGTGTTCCAGAAGGAATGGTTAGTATACAATGATAAGACAGGGACGCTCATTTGAATCAAAAAATTTCGTATGGCCATATGCCCCATTCCGAATGGTTTACAGATTAGAACACATTCAATATACATTTATTTTTTGGGCTAGTGGCGCGCATGTGAGTATTTATTATCCACCGAACCTCTTTGACGTTTTATTCCACCCCAAACTACGTCGTTGCTTTAAACGTCTTTGCTCGTGATGTCTTCTTGCAATTAAATAGCACGTTCAAGGCGTAGTTGTCCATGACGTGTTGTGAGTGAAGTAATGCGACGGATTTTGAATTCATCAGAGAGATGCATCGCTTATCTGAGTTTGTGCACACACTGGCTAAAATGCCACACATCTACACTAATGAGGAACATACCTACTGCTGCAGAAGAAAACGTCGGCGCTTCCCGACACGTAAAATTTCTGATCGTAGAGTGTTAATCAGAGTTTTCAGCACACTGCGTGAAACGAGTATTCTTCCAAGTTTCCATTTTTCTTCTGAACTTGTGATTCGACAACCTGTGCAGGAACAGAAACGCATTGTTGAAATGGTGCAGGATAGTCATACTATGAGCACAACGCTACTGACTGCTCGTATGTTTGTGCCACGAGAACGTGTATGGAGAACATGGGATGCAGAAAACTTATTCTCATTTGACATACCGCGTGCCCACAGTCTTCAAATTGGTGACAGTGCAACCCGACTTGAATTTTGTGACTTGTTAAACGAAGAAAGTCGCTTTCTTCCATTAATACTATTCACTGATGACGCCACGTGTACACGGAATAGAATCAACAACACACGTAATAATCATCGATGTTCGCAGGAAAATCCACACGCTACAGTCGAAACCAATTTCCAAGTTCCTTTCTTGATCAGTGTTTGATGCTGCATGATTGGTAACATGTCGATAGTTCCAGTCATTGTATAAGAGCAAATTTTTCGGAAAATTCGTTTGTTGAACGCCGTGAGGATGTTCCTTTGGGCACGCCAACTGCAGTGTACTTCCAACGTGACCGAACCCTTCACACTTTTACGTCTCAACCGCACTTACCCTAAGCGCTAAATTGGTCATGGTAGTGCAGGGGACCAGCCATCATGAAGCCAGATCTTACGCCATCAATTTTTGTTTATGGGGTTGGATGATTTCAGAGGTGTACAAAGTAAAGGTGAAAACGCGAAATGAACTGCTTGGTTGCATCATCGACGCTACTACCCCGAATCGGGAACGTGCAGAGGCACGCAGACAAGAAATAGAATAATTTCTCTCAAGCTGACGGTGGGACGTTTCTACAGTTACTGTGAATTGTACAGCATCTATAATGTTGAACCTTGGATTTATTTTCAAAGAATATTCTTAAGAATTTATTTTATTTCCTAGCGATTCATCAAGACCATTAACACATTTAATCACACTAGGTAAGCATGGAAGTAGTTGCCAGGGATGAAATCATAGGCAAATTCATTTTAACAAATGGGAATTTTATTCACTTTAATAGTGCCTAAAAGCATTTTTTAAAAGAAACAGATTTAAAATTATAATCAGAAAGCACCCTCTAAATATCAAGTTACAATTTATTCAGAGGCAGAAAGAAACAAGTTTTGACTGTATGAGCTTTCGGGCAGAGAACCTTGCCACCCCCTTTTGACATGGCCGTAGTTACGACCGCTCACAACAGCCTCTGAAAGACTACACTGGTGCAAATCTGCAACACACCAGATTACTTTAAACTAAAAGTTTTAACAATTTACACAAGCACACAAACTATACACCCTTGTAGGAGGGATGGAAATGGTACGAAACACTAAAAATTAAAAATATTAACTTTGCCACCGAAGGTGCAACTTGATTTTAACTTCTAAGAAAAGTCTTACGGTGAAGGGGTGGCAACTTTATATCCTAAAATGATCATTTAAATAAAAGCCCATAAATGCAATCTTATATAAAATTCTACAAGGTTGGCCAAACAAGTTAAGATGCTCTACAGTACACAGATACCGCCTCTCAAGATGATAGGTAAGACCAAAACATATTTCAGGAATTAGGCTGTTAACACTCCAAGTAATAAATTCGTTAACATACCAAATCCGACAAACATGACAGAGGCAGCTCCGAACGACAGACAGACACTAACTGACTAACAAATGCGGACGAGAGACAGACGAGCAAGCTAGGGACGAGAGACTGACCAAGAAAACAAGTAGAATTTAACAAGAGTAAATCACACAACATATCACCAATCACTTAACTTCTGATAAACTGCGATTTCTGGAGAAGACCTGGCGCAGCACCCTCAAATCGCTCTCCCGAACCGTCCGCTGCCAGCCGCTTCAACGGACGCAGGAAGGTGCGCCGATCTCCCGTCAGCCGGCCGGAGTGGCCGAGCGGTTAAAGGCGCTACAGTCTGGAACCGCACGACCGCTACAGTCGCAGGTTCGAATCCTGCCTCGGGCATGGATGTGTGTGATGTCCTTAGGTTGGTTAGGTTTAAGTAGTTCTAAGTTCTAGGCGACTTATGACCACAGCAGTTACGTCCCATAGTGCTCAGAGCCATTTGAACCATTTTTTTTCTCCCGTCTCACGGCGTCGCAGAACGCACCGGCCAGACTGATGTCGTGGGTTGACTCCTGTTGGTCTCGTGTCGACCGCGAAATCACTATCCCTCGCTATACGCCGCGGCCCACTGAACTCACGTGGCGACCTCACACGCGCCGACTCTCAAGACGGACAAGTCATCTTGCGTCTCAGTGCGCGACCGACCAAACAATCGATCCAACCGCCAATGACCATTGCCTGAGCAAACTCGAGGAGACTGGCGGCCTAACGCGCAGACTCAGATGCAGGAACTAAGCCCCGACCGGGCGACCACTCGCTGAGTTCTCTTACTGGTGGAGTGGAAAGATTCTCTTTTTGCCGGCTTTAAAGGTTGATCCGAACGACAGACACACTAGCACTCCGAACGACAGACACTAACTGCCTAACAAATGCGGACGCGAGGTAGACTAGCAAGCTGGGGACGAGAGACTGACCCAGACTGACTCCAGACTGACCAACTGGCGAGCTCATAGCGCTCCTTAAATACACATGAAGAGGCAACCTTTCCCCTTTCCTACCAGAGGGAGACACCAAAGCACCGATTGCCACAGCGGCGCTACCGCCAGAAACGGAGGGCGACTGCTTCACACTACGCGCTGCGGCTCGTTCTTCAAAACAGCAATTTTTACCACGGCCCAAATGTGACATGGACGATAATGCTAAGAGGGCTCCGAAAGCTCATATCGATGATGTTTCGTTGAACAGTTCGCACATTGACACTTGTTAATGGCCCAGCATTGAAATCTGCAGCACTTTGCGGAAGGGTTGCACTTTTGTCGCGCTGAACGATTGTGTTTAATCGTCTTTGGTCCCGTTCTTGCAGGATCTTTTTCCGATCGCAGCGATGCCGAAGGTTTGATGTTTTACCGGATACCTTATATTCACGGTACGGGAAAATCCCCACTTCATCGATGTCTCTGAGAAGTTGTGTCCCATTGTTCTTACGCCGACCATAGCACCTCGTTCTAACTCACTTGGATCTTGATAACCTACTATTGTTGTAGTAGTAACCATTCTAACAACTGCGCGAGACACTTGTTGTCTTATATAACCGTTGCCAAGCGCAGCGCCGTATTCTGCCTGTTAGCATCTCTCTGTATTTTAGTACGCATGCCTGTACCAGTTTCTTTGCCGCTTCAGTGTAAATAAAAGTGTACATCAAATGTGTTCTACTAGAGGACGATTCAGAATAGAGCGTATGCCCAGATGAAGTTATTTGTTTCAGAAAATCATTCCTCGTGGGACACCATGTATATACCTACTAGCTAAGTACCCGACGTTGCTCGGGGATGTTCTCATTTCATACTTCTATTAATCTGTCTTCTCCTTCTGCCTCACTGTGTCCAACTTCCAGTCCTCAACCCCCCCCCCCCCCCCCCCGCTCTCTTTCTGTCCATCTCCTGAAGTTCCTCTCTCAGACCACCTCCCCAACCTTCTGCTCTATTCATCTCCTCCTGCCCTTCTCTCTCTCTGTCCATTTGCTCCTTCCCTGTCTGCTCCTTTCCCCTTTTCGTCCATCTCCCCCACCCCTCCACTCTCCATGTAACACCCTCATCCCAATCGGAAACTGGTGGTTTTTACCCCAGCATTACTTCTTTCAAATGGTAAATAATACGTGTAAAAAATTTGATTGAAATCGTTCTAGGGGAGTAGCACGACCTTTTTGCCAGTGGTTTCGCCCGCGTACGCAAATGTCAAATACATTTTACACGTATTTGTACATGTATTTCACCTGTATCACTGCAGTTTTATTTTTGAGCAAATCCATGTTTATGACATCGATCTCCTGAACCATATATTGTACATTGATATAATTTTGCTGATACCTTTAGTGGCACATGTTAGTAATTTCCGAAAAATGTTTGCCGAGTGTAGTTAGTAGTAAAGAAGTAATAAACTGTAACGTCATGTTCCATGCGGCAGTTTTACTACATGAACAGGGAAAATGTTCTTAGAAACAAACATTTTACCTTTCATCATTTTGTATAGGTTGTCGGCGAAAATAATGTTTGAAATTATGTGTAAAGTTTGTTGTAAGTTACTAAGTGCCCGCATTCACATGTAATGGATTAATAGTGTATGGATATTTGCGCGTCCTGAGCTACACTGTTTTCATCTCCATTCCTAACCTCTCGATAGGTGGAGATTCTTACCGCCATGGGAATGCTTTTGAGACAGTAAGTACACTGAAGTATAGGCATGCGTATTCAAATAGAGACAGATGTAAACAGGAAGAAAACGGCGCTTCGGTCGGCAACGCCTTTGTAAGACAACAGTTATCTGGCGCATTTGCTATATTGGTTACTGTTGCTGCAAAGGCCGGTTATCACGATTTAAGTGAGTTTGAATGATGTACTCAGCGCACGAGCGTTGGGACACAGCATCTCCAAGGTAGCGATGAAGTGGGTTTTTCCTGTACGACCATTTCATGAGTGTACCGCGAACATAAGGAATCCGGTAAAACATCAGATTTCCGATGGCTCTGCGGCCGCAAAAAAGATCTTGCAAGAACGGTACCAACTACGACACAAGAGAACCTTTCAACGTGACAGAAGTGCAACCCTTCCACAAATTACTACAGAATTCAATGCTGGGCTATCAACAAGTGTCAACGTGCAAACCATTCAACGCAACATCATCGACATGGCCTTTCGGAGCCGAAGACCCACTCATCTGTCCTTGATGACTCCACGACACAAAGCCTTATGCCTCGTCTGGGCCCGCCATCACCGACTTTGCACTATTGATGACTGGAAACATGTTGCCTGGTCGGACGAGTCTCGTTTCAAATTGTATCGTGTACGGGTATGGAGACAACCTCATGAATCCATAGATCCTTCATGTCAGCAGGGGGCTGTTCAAGCTGTTGGTGGCTATGTAATGGTGTGGGGCGTGTGCAGTTGGAGTGACCTGGGACCCCTGATAAGTCTAGATACGACTCTGACAAGTGACGCGTACGTAAGCATCCTGTCTGGTCACCTGTAGCCGTTCACGTCCATTGTGTGTGCCGACTGACTTGGGCAATTCCAACAGGACAACGCGACATCCACATTGCCACAAAGTGGATCCAGGAACACTCTTCTGAGTTTAAACTCTTCCATTTGCCACCAAACACCCCAGACATGAACGTTATTGAGCATATCTGGGATGCCTTGTAACGTGCTGTTCAGAAGAGATCTCCACTCCCTCATATTCTTACGTATTTATGGGCAGCCATGCAGGATTCATGGTGTCAGTTCCCTCAAGCACTTCTTCAGACATTAGTCGAGTGCATGCCACGTCGTGTTGCGGCATTTCTGTAATCTCACGGGAGCCCTGCACGGTATTAGGCAGGTGTAACAGTTTCTCACATACATTGTTAGAATACTCGTATATGTGTATACATACACTAGGCTTTCATTTTGTTGTCTGGGCCTGATTGTCCTAGTGTGAAATTAAATATCTTACCCATCCCTCGTTTCTGACCGAGGTTTTCGGGAGAACTCCGCTGGTTGTAATGAAAATGCTGGAACTGGAAATGTTCTCCCAAATATTAGTAATTGGAATGCTCTGTCCGCAGGTCGTGGTCGTGCGGTAGCGTTCTCGCTTCCCGCGCCCGGGTTCCTGGGTTCGATTCCCGGCGGGGTCAGGGATTTTCTCTGCCTCTTGATGACTGGGTGTTGTGTGATGTCCTTAGGTTAGTTAGGTTTAAGTAGTTCAAAGTTCTATGGGACTGATGACCATAGCTGTTAAGTCCCATAGTGCTCAGAGCCATTTTCTGGAATGCTCTGTTGCTCTCTACTAGCTCGCCTGGTATTTTACTGAAAAGTCCTTGACTTCCCATGGGTCATTACACAAATAGCCGGCTGTACCTCTCCAGAAGAGAACTCCAAACCGTCGTATTCTTACGGATTTATAGACAACCCTGCAGGTTTCATAGTGTCAGTTCCCTCAAGCACTTCTTCAGACATTAGTCGAGTCCATGTCACATCGTGTTGCGGCATTTCTGTAATCTCATGGGAGCCCTACACGGTATTAGGCAGGTGTACCAGTTTCTCACATACATTTTTATGATTTGTGTTAAAAACGTTTAAGTGTAGCAGAGCAGAGAATTTATACGGGACCGCGTGGTTTTAGCCGCCTTGCCACGGTTCGCGCGGCTCCCCCGTCGGAGGTTCGAGTTCTCCCTCGGGCATGGTTGTGTTGTGCTGTGCTTAGCGTAACTTAGTTCAAGTTAGATTAAGTAGTGTGTAAGCCTTGGGACCGATGACCTCAGCAGTTTCGTCCCATAGGAACTTAACCACAGATTTCCAGAAATTAATCCGGTTTGCGGAGTATAAAATTCGCGCAATTTGTCTCACGTGCCACACATCGTCGAGAGGATATCGATTGTGTCTGCGAGTGTCCTTCAGCGCGTCGTGATGGAATATCTGAGGCACAGACGGACGGTACGTATATCAGCTGCAATAAGAGCCGGCTTGAGAGTTCCGCAGCTGAGCACGTCGGTGGCAGCACTGTCAGGGTATCGCCTAGCTGGATGGAGATGCCGAGTTTATTGGGCTGCGTACGCTAGCGCGAGAACTGACGTCGTGACGTAGACACCTGAGCAACCAGAGGCACCGCCACGTCGCCAGAAAGCACTCCCGGAAAAAAAAAAAAAGTTCCGGTGGCGCGTCGGTTTCCTTGTCGCGGGCAAGTTTCACGGGAGACACGCCCGCTTAGAGCTCTCCATTGCTTGCGTAATACGCTTGACAGGAGAGAGATGAACCGTGGCGGCAGAAGCGGCCACTAAATTGCTTCCTTCCTTCCTTTCTTCCTTCCTTCCTTCCTCTCATCCCTTCTTCTTTCGCCGCGCCTTGTTGGCAGCGGGCGCAGGCAGCCGGCCGTAAATTTGACGTTTCGCCCCGGCCAGCCATACATCAGCCGACCCTGTGTTTGTTTGCGGCCGCGCTGGAACCGCGGCATCCATCTTCTCTGGCCGCACTGCGAGAAAACAACGCTTTTAATGACTACTCCGGCCTCTCACTGTCTCGCTATCTCCAGCCCCCTCCCGATGAATATGCGCAGCTGTCTTACTGTGGGACCGTCTGTTATTGCTCGAAGCTTTACTACGTCTGTGCTAGGCTTCGCATGCAGGCGTATGTGTAACGAACACTAAATTACAATGTCCTGGAGTTCTGTTGCGTGAACTAAATGGGTTCTTGTGAAACATTACTTAAGAAGCGACTTGTGCGAAATAAACCCACTTGACACTCCGTTATTCTGGTTCAGGGCTGTCAAAACATCGTCGATAACGCACAGAGGGCTCCTTATATTGCGAAAAAAGCTGACGGTGGACAAACTGTTTGAGGAATCCAAAAAACGGATTTAGACGAATTATGCCATGCGGAGGGGAGATTATTTTGTTATTTGGTCAACAATTGTAATTTTACTTGCAGTTACCTAGAAACAAAGATGTCGTTCGCGACTGATCGATGTAGATATTTTTACCGTAAACCGGAAAAATATTCATGGAATACAAACACTGACGGAAAAACTGCAACATCAGTAAGAAGTTGTGCGACATAAACAAAAGCTGTTAGGTGTGTTTTGACATCTGAAATATTATGACTGTTCAGATTTCGAGGCAGTTGCATAAGAGTGGCGCTAGTTGGGCCACTATGAGGAGGCAAATCAGATTTGCTTTAATGGGAGGTAGGACGTCAAGCGGGCCGACTTGGAGCAGGAGAGGCACCACAGGACATTTTAATTTCCACTGTCTATACCTTTACAAGTAAATTCACAAAACTTTGTCAGCATGACCAGGAAGGATTGAGGATTCACACTCGTAGCAGCGGAAGTTCAAAAACATAGCCAAATAATTTTTTTTCCATGTGAAATTTCATCATTTTTTCACTTACTATTGCCTGCATTTGTTGCTATAGGGCCGGCCGCGGTGGTCGTGCGGTTCTAGGCGCTGCAGTCCGGAACCGCGGGACTGCTACGGTCGCAGGTTCGAATCCTGCCTCGGGCATGGATATGTGTGATATCCTTAGGTTAGTTAGGTTTAAGTAGTTCTATGTTCTAGGGGACTGATGACCTAAGATGTTACGTCCCATAGTGTTCAGATCCATTTCAACCATTTGTTGCTATAGGTACACTCTTCTTCATAAGTAAGAGAGACAGTTCGATGAATTCTGCACAGCATACAAACCATACCTACAGGTGTCTATTTAATTTATGAAAAAATGAATGAGCTGTTACGTTTTAAACTTTATGTTTAGAAAAAAATCCAATTTTGTTGTTAATTATCTCAATTTTTACCACAGTTTTTAATATATTTGGAAAATTCTAGAGTTTCATACACCTGTAAGTATGGTTTGTATGCTGTGCCAAATTCATCAAAGAATCTCTCTTACTTGTGAAGAAAAATGTACCTATAGCAACAAATGCAGCCAACAGTAAATGAAAAAATGATGAAATTTAATATCTAAAAAAAATTATCTTGTTATGTTTCTGCACTTCCACTGCTACGAGTGTGAATCCTGAATCCTTCCTGGTCATGCTGACAAAGTTTTATGAATTTATTTGTAAAAGTATAGACAGTAGAAAATAAAATGTCCCGTGGTGCCTCTCCTGCTCCAATTCGGCCCGTTTGACGTCCTACCCACCTTAAATACACACCCTAACTATTGTAAGCGTTAGTTCACTTTGAAACTGGAGGTGGTGAGTTGTTGTTGGCCAAGAATGCCATTAAGGCGACAAGGCCACTATTATCAATACCTCGGTGAGTTTGAAGAAGGTCATGTTCTAGGGCTACGAGAATATCAATGTTCCTTCTGCAATATTGTAGAAAGACTCGGCAGGAATGTAACCACTGTACACGATTGCTAGCAGCGGTGGTCACGAGAACGTACGGTCGCAAGACGACAAGTCTCCTGATGGCCACGTGGCACTACCGAGAGAGAGGACCATCGTTATCGGCATATGGCTTTGGCGCATCGTACTGCATCTGGAGCGGCAGGATAAACGCCAGTTGGCACCACAGTGACACAACTAACTGTTACAAGGCGGATACTTCAAGGACAGCTCCGAGTCAGAAGCCCTGTAGCGTGCATTCCACTGACTCCAATCTACCTCCATTTGCGACGTTAGTGGTTCAAGCGAGAGCTCACTGCGGGGCAGAGTGGAGGTCTGTTGTGTTTTCAGATGAGTAGCGGTTCTGCATCGGTGCCAGTGATGGCCGTGTGTTGGTTAGGATGAGGCTAGTAGAGGATCTGGAACCAACTTGTCTGCACACTAGACACACTGGACGTACACCTGGAGCTATGATCTGGGGTGCCATTTCGTATGACAGCGCGTGGTTACCTCACGCACACTGACTGCAAAATTATACGTCAGTCTGGTGATTCTGTCTGTTGTACTGTCATTCGCGGACATCATTCCAGGGAGTGTCTCCCAGCAGGACAGCGCTCGTCCACATGCCGCTGTTGTAACCCAGCATGCCCTCTAGAAAGTCGACATGTCGCCTTGGCCTGCTCGATCACGAGACCGTCTCCTGTCGAGAACATATGGGACATCACCGGGCGACAACTCCAGTATCATTCACAAACAGCAGTAACCATCCATATGTTGGCCGACTAAGTACAACGAGTATGGAACTCCATCGCACAAACTGACGTCAGGGGCCGGTACAATACTAACATTTTGGGTACTCAACGGCGAGGTTATCAGCGACCGGTGCAACACAATGCATGCTTGCCTTCAACATTCTGGCGGTTACACTGCATATTAATGTACAAGCACTTCACATTTGCAATGGCTTATCTCGTGCTTACATTAACGTATGGGCTTGCAGTGTTACTCAATTAAATGCGTTAGCTAGACGAATGTATTTCCAAAATTTCATTACTCTACATTAATAATAACCACATTAAAAACCGTTTTGCATCACTCCGGTTCCCAGAACTCCTGAAGATAGACGTCCCTGATTCTGTTGCCAAGTGGTCCACCAAAATATTCAATTTTTCGACATTTAAAAAAAAATAACCATTCTTTTTATTTTCGTCCCACAAGAGCAACGTTACATGCTATATTTTGTAACACGGAGGTTACTCGATGAAGCAAGCCTGAAGATGACGTAGTGTATCGTCGAAACTGGTAGCCTACAAATAAACCTAAATAACGGCGATTGGTATTATTTTATTGGATATTGACGAGACGTAATCCCATACTCCAGCCAGAAGATGGAGTTAAATTCATTGATGCTATGACGTTCGCGTCTGCGGATCCCCCCTCATAGACTGGATATTCTGGACGTGACCATGTTTAAGCATCTGAAACTCGACTTGTAATTGCAGACGATCAACGACTTGACCTCCAAACACCAAACCATCTTGGGCGTGATCACAGAGGCTTTGCACACTATGCGACATCCATCACGAACGTTCACAAATTGGGACCAGTTTGAGCGGTGGCTGCAAAAAAAGTCCGCCTTCTGCAGACTTTCCAGTTTCTGCCCATGTTGATGAAACCATTGACAAATTAACTGGGCAGATTCGAAGAGCATACAAACAGGCATCACTCACTACCATCTACTACACTATTGGCCATTAAAATTGCTACATCACGAAGATAACGTGCTACAGACTCGAAATTAGCCGACAAGAAGAAGATGCTGTGATATGCAAATGATTAGCTTTTCAGAGGATTCACACAAGGTTGGCGCTGGTGGCAACACCTACAACGTGCTGACATGAGGAAAGTTTCCAACTGATTTCTCATACACAAACAGCAGTTGAGCGGCGTTGCCTGGTGAAACGTTGTTGTGATGCCTCGTGTAAGGAGGAGAAATGCGTACCATCACTTTTCTGACTTTGATACAGGTCGGATTGTAGCCTATCACGATTGCGGTTTATCGTATAGCGACATTGCTGCTCGTGCTGGTCGAGATCCAATGACAGTGAGCAGAATATGGAATCGGTGAGTTCAGGAGGGTAATACGGAACGCCATGCTGGATCCCAGCAGCCTCGTATCGCTAGCAGTCGACATGACAGGCATCTTATCCGCATGGCTGTAACGGATCGTGCAGCGACGTCTCGATCCATGAGTCAACAGATGGGGACGTTTGCAAGACAACGACCATCTGCACGAACAGTTCGACGATGTTTGCAGCAGCATGGACTATCAGCTCGGAGACCATGGCTGCGGTTACCCTTGACGCTGCATCACAGACAGGAGCGCCTGCGATGGTGTACTCAACGACGAATCTGGGTGCACGAATGTTCAAACGTAATTTTGCGGATGAATCCAGGTTCTGTTCACAGCATCATGATGGTCGCATCCGTGTTTGGCGACATCGCGGCGAACGCACATTGGAAGCGTGTATTCCTCATCGCCATACTGGCGTATCAACGGCGTGATGGTATGGTTTGCCATTGGTTACACGTCTCGGTCACCTCTTGTTCGCATTGACGGCACTTTGAACAGTGGACGTTACTTTTCAGATGTGTTACGACCCGTGGCTCTACCCTTCATCCGATCCCTGCGAAACCCTACATTTCAGCAGGCTGATGCACGACCGCATGTTGCAGGTCCTGTACGGGCCTTTCTGGATACGGAAAATGTTCGACTGCTACCCTGGCCAGCACATTCTCCAGGTCACTCACCAATTGAAAACGTCTGGTCAATGGTGGCCGAGCAACTGGCTCGTCACAATACGCCAGTCACTACTATTGATGAACTGTGGTATCGTGTTGAAGCTGCATGGGCAGCTGTACCTGTACACGCCATCCAAGCTCTGTTTAACTCAATGCCCAGGCGTATCAAGGCCGTTATTAGGCCTACGGCCAGAGGTAGTTGTTCTGGGTACTGATTTCTCAGGATCTATGCTCCGAAATTGCGTGAAAATGTAATCACATGTCAGTTCTAGTATAATATATTTGTCCAATGAAATACCCGTTTATCATCTGCATTTCTTCTTGGTGTAGCAATTTTAATGACCAGTAGTGTGAACAGGAGTGATTTGCGCTCTTTGTCAATCAAGCGAGACTATTGGCATCGCAGGAGGTTCTTGATAAATATGAGCTAGCAAAGGAAATAATTCCGCGGCGAACTGCGTCAAACCATCATTAGCGGTGATGAGCGAAACACCACCATCGCCGTTATATTAGTTTATTACAAATACACTTAACTTAGGGCTCGCGACATGGAGACATTTCAATCATAGTCTATAAACTTGCAGTTTATTTAATCGAACATGTTCTATCCTCTGTTCCTTTTGTTTTTGTAGTTAACTTACAAAACAAAAGCGTTCACAGTAAAAAAAAATTACGTTGAACTTGGTATAAAGGTACTTAAAAGTTGGTGTTCAATATGGTGTGTCAGAAAGATTAATTCGATTGGACTATATTTTCTCCGTGAATGAAAATAAGAAAGTTAAGCAAGTTTTAACTTAGGCATGGCACTGTAAAGTTTCTGTTTTCCAAAGAACACTCCAGTTTTACAATGATATAATTTTTATACTTATGCTCATACAATATTGGTATACATTTTACATTTACATTTGGGATCAAATTTTTCATTTACCTTTCACAGTCGTTCAATGCCTGCTCCACTGGAGACACTACAATCAACAGACGATACTTGCAATCGTTCTATACTTTTGCGAGTATGCCTGGAGGTACTGCATTCACTTGTGTCGTGAAACCAGGCTACGTTGGAGGGCAATGGTGCCATGCGAGATCTGTACACTCCTTATAGGCGATCCCTTCTTGAGGCGTCCACTGTTGGGAAACTCATTTATGTGAAAGTGTCGCGGTGGTGACGATGTAACGGAGGAACGGCTTGGGCTGTTGCGATAGCAGCTCCAGGGAGACCACTGGTAGCAACCATATGAACCTACAACATACTATTGGCAGTGACGCAGACATTTAGTCTCTGAACGTAAGTTAAAATTCTAATTCCACTCGTGTTTAACATATGGTCGTGTAAAATCGGATAAATCTCTTTGGAAAACGCTCCAACTTAACACAATCTGTTACACTAAGTATGTTTAAATATAACTAGCTGAATACCCAGCGTTTCCGGTGTATGTATTTTTTCCAGTCTTCTATTAGCCCATTTCCTTCTTCCCTCTTTCTCCACCCATCTCCTCTTTCATCCTGTCACTGCCTGTTTCCTCCTTTTCTCTGCCCAGCTCCTTCTACCACTCCCTCTGTCCATCTGCTCCTCCATTTCTTTCCGTTCATTCGTTCCTCTCCTCTGTTCATTTGCTCCTTCTCTCTATGTCAGTCTCCTCCTCTCACCTCCCTCCATTCATGTCTTCCTCCCTCCTACCTCTGTATATTTCCCTCCTGCCGCTATGTCTGTCGATCTCCTCTTTCCTTCCTCTGTTCACCTCCTCCTTCTTCTCCTCCTATCTGTCTATATCCTCCTCTCCCCTTGTTCTGTCTGTCCAATTACTCCTCCTCCTCTTTCTGTTAATCACTTTCCCTGTCTTTTCCTCTCACTCTGTCTGTACCCTCCTCTTTCTCTGTCCATCATCCCCTCCACCCCCTATCTCTATCGCCTCCTTTTTCTCCTCTTCTATCTGTCAACTTTTCCTTCCACTCCAGCCCACCCACTCTCTCTCACACCAACAGGTGGTGGGCGGTTGTCACCCCACACAGTACAGCATATCTTTCCAGATCGTAACTAATGTGTGCACCATATTTGGTTGAAATCGTTGCATGGGTTTACCTGTGGCTTTGCCCACATGTCAGATATTTTTCACATTTATTTCCCGCAATTCTGACGTATTTGTATACATATTTAACCTGTATATCTAGCGAATTTCGCCCTGCAGCTTCACTTTCATGGAGCTCGATGTTTATGACATCGTATCTCCTGAACTATTTGTTACACAATCATATATCAGTTTGCAGATACATCTAGCGGTATATATGGCGACTGTCTGATAAACGTGTAGTTAATAGCCTTTGTCGTAAAAAAGTCATAAATGAAAACGTCATATATGATGCTGCAGTTCTTCTAGCATCTCAGTATTTGACTTCATAGCTCCACTAAGTGTCGTACAATAACATATATTCAGTTAGGAACTTTCAACTGCTTTTGTGGATAATGTCTGCGAAATGTGATGCAAATAGAGCTAGAAGTAATGAGTTTAAAAGGCATGCATGATGCGGCAGTTTTTCAAGCATCTAAGTGTTTATGACGACATGTCTCCTAAACTATGTGTTGTACAATGATATAATTTCACCAGTACATTCAGTGGTACACGTGAGCACTGTCTTCAAAATTTGTTCCGAATATATTTAGCAGTAAAGAAGTAATAAATTAAAACGTCATGATTTTTGCATACGGCATTTTTACTGTGTTATCAGCGAAAATGCAGTTAACGGTAAACTTTTTTCCTTTCATCATTCTGTAGGAGTTATCAGCGAAGAAAAGTTTCGTAAATGCTTGACGTAATGTGTAAAGTATATTACACTAAGTGCTCTCATTTTAAAATACTGGTTGACTGGAGTATGGGTATTCACACGTTGTGGGCTACACTGTTTTTTCAACCCCACCCGCACCCCTCTGACAGGTAGTGGTTCTCACACCCAAGCCATTCTTTGCAAACAGTAGCCGGCCGAAGTGGCCGTGCGGTTCTAGGCGCTGCAGTCTGGAACCGCGAGACCGCTACGGTCACAGGTTCGAATCCTGCCTCGGGCATGGATGTGTGTGATGTCCTTAGGTAGGTTTAACTAATTCTAAGTTCTAGGGGACTAATGACCTCAGAAGTTGAGCCCCATAGTGCTCAGAGCCATTTGAACCATTTGCAAACAATATGTGATATTTGTTTCAAGTTTGACTGAAAGATTTAGGAGGACATGTCAACATACATACACACGCACATACACCCGTTCATCTATTTTCATAATTAGATATTTATTCTAGGTCACATCTGAAAAGTAGTACATCCTCTAAACGTGAGGACGGAGAGTTTTATTGGTCATTAACGTTCTGATTTTATGGGTTACGCTTTACAGGAGTTATGAATATTTTATGTATCCGGTGATTCCAATTAGCTGCTCTGAAACCCACTACCAGTTTTTGTTTTAATGCCTTAATGAGTTTCCTGTGGTGAATTTCAGCGGTAGATGTGAAAATGTTTTTCCAGACGCCATCTGCCTGCTTGCAATCACTTGTGACTCTGGGACATAACTCTACTTTCACGTTTAAATCCATATTACCCGCTTCTACACATATAAGGTGTTAAAGAAGTGATCCACATGTTGAGAGATGCCAGTATGCACAAAAAAATCCACTAAACATGGACTAGAAAATGGAGACGTTAAGGGCTACGAGCACTCCGCTACTATGAAACACGTTGTTGCAAGTTGTTTACTGTTGCAAATGACTTACAGAATGCAGTAAACAAATAAGCAAACAAATGAGAACACATTATCCTGTTATTATGAAACAACAGACTGTCCCTGTGTAACCTGCTTGCTATTACGTCCTTCACTAACTTCTATTTGACAGATATCATGCCTGCCTCTTTCCATGTGATATAACAGGGTTACACTATGTTGGTAAGTCCAAAGGTAAACCAACATTGTGAAAGTGTTTTACAAACTTATCAAACCACAAAGAGGTTCCACTAGAAGTAACGTTATCGCTGCACTTACCCACAACTGTGAACACAAATTACAGTGACAGATGTTTACTGCGTGCTGTATCCTACAAAAACACTTGTTTACGGCGGTCTATAGGTCGCTCGTAATAGTAAAGAACTTGCAGTAGAAGTCATGTCTTTCACAGTAGCGAAGATGAAAAACGCTCATAGCTCTTAAAGTACGCATTTTAGAGCCCATGTTAACTGACATTTTTGTCTTGTTTTGGTTCGTACTACCACCTCTCAACACATGCAATCTTTTTAATATCCTTTACACTCTACAAGCCAATATACAGTGCATGGCGGAGGGCTGTTCGCAGCAACACTGGCGACGTTTTGTAATTTTGCTACAGGGTGTTTCAAAAATGACCGGTATATTTGAAACGGCAATAAAAACTAAACGAGCAGCGATAGAAATACACCTTTTGTTGCAATATGCTTGAGACAACAGTACATTTTCAGGCGGACAAACTTTCGAAATTACAGTAGTTACGATTTTCAACAACAGATGGCGCTGCAAGTGATGTGAAAGATATAGAAGACAACGCAGTCTGTGGGTGCGCCATTCTGTACGTCGTCTTTCTGCTGTAAGCGTGTGCTGTTCACAACGTGCAAGTGTGCTGTGGACAACACGGTTTATTCCTTAGAACAGAGGATTTTTCTGGTGTTGGAATTCCACCGCCTAGAACACAGTGTTGTTGCAACAAGACGAAGTTTTCAATGGAGGTTTAATGTAACCAAAGGACCGAAAAGCGATACAATAAAGGATCTGTTTGAAAAATTTCAACGGACTGGGAACGTGACGGATAAACGTGTTGGAAAGGTAGGGCGACCGCGTACGGCAACCACAGAGGGCAACGCGCAGCTAGTGCAGCAGGTGATCCAACAGCGGCCTCGGGTTTCCGTTCGCCGTGTTGCAGCTGCGGTCCAAATGACGCCAACGTCCACGTATCGTCTCATGCGCCAGAGTTTACACCTCTATCCATACAAAATTCAAACGCGGCAACCCCTCAGCGCCGCTACCATTGCTGCACGAGAGACATTCGCTAACGATATAGTGCACAGGATTGATGACGGCGATATGCATGTGGGCAGCATTTGGTTTACTGACGAAGCTTATTTTTACCTGGACGGCTTCGTCAATAAACAGAACTGGCGCATATGGGGAACCGAAAAGCCCCATGTTGCAGTCCCATCGTCCCTGCATCCTCAAAAAGTACTGGTCTGGGCCGCCATTTCTTCCAAAGGAATCATTGGCCCATTTTTCAGATCCGAAACGATTACTGCGTCTCGCTATCTGGACATTCTTCGTGAATTTGTGGCGGTACAAACTGCCTTAGACGACACTGCGAACACCTCGTGGTTTATGCAAGATGGTGCCCGGCCACATCGCACGGCGGACGTCTTTAATTTCCTGAATGAAGATTTCGATGATCGTGTGATTGCTTTGGGCTATCCGAAACATACAGGAGGCGGCGTGGATTGGCCTCCCTATTCGCCAGACATGAACCCCTGTGACTTCTTTCTGTGGGGACACGTGAAAGACCAGGTGTACCGCCAGAATCCAGAAACAATTGAACAGCTGAAGCAGTACATCTCATCTGTATGTGAAGCCATTCCGCCAGACACGTTGTCAAAGGTTTCGGGTAATTTCATTCAGAGACTACACCATAGTATTGCTACGCATGGTGGATATGTGGAAAATATCGTACTATAGAGTTTCCCAGACCGCAGCGCCATCTGTTGTTGACAATTGTAACTACTGTAATTTCGAAGTTTGTCTGCCTGAAAATGTACTGTTGTCCCAAGCATATTGCAACAAACGGTGTATTTCTATCGCTGCTCGTTTAGTTTGTATTGCCGTTTCAAATATACCGGTCATTTTTGAAACACCCTGTATGAATAGGTGATTCTCTATAGCCTCGGTACATGCCTTAATTTCATACCTTATTCTTATGACCCTGTCATACATCTTTCTTCTGGCATCGCTTCTCTAAATTTATCCTGAATGTTTTGTACAGAACGAAGACGCCTTCCTTCTACGTTTTCTGTTCCCTGAGCATCGTCGTTACACTTTCGTCGTGGTTGTACTGACCTCTTTTTTTTATTTTAAAAAGGAGGTTGAGGATTTTCTGGCTGCCTGCGACAGGTCATGCAAGGGTAGGCTTTGTTAGTAGTGGGTATCATGCAGGTCGATACCTTGACGTTGTGCGGTGCTGTTACTCGGCGGCTGCTGCTGGGTGCTGGTGTTGACTTTTTGGTCAGCGTCGGCATATCTGTAACAGCTTCATCATCGTTTTGTGTCCAATAGGTCTTGTGTCAAATTCACAGTGTAGGATAGTGTTGGCGGTTTGTTTGTGCGTTAGTGTGCGAGCTTATCTGTTTCCCTGCTGTACCCTTGGACTGCTTTAATAGCAGCTGACATATCCAGTCAATATTGCTGATTTGCAAAAGTTTGCCGATGTTGTCGCTGGTGGACGTATGTTAGCTTGCCGTAGGTGGTTATGCCCTAGCTAGCAGAGCCTTTGGCCGCTTATGTTTCCACCTCTATGTTAATGGGGGAGGGGAGTCTGGATGTGTTGGACATTTGCTGTCATGTCCAATTGTTCGGAGCTCCAAATGGTGGAACACCAGTACACAGAGGTGAACCCTAACTCCATCTTCAAAATTTCGGAAATTGCACACGGATATTTCCTGAGTACTTTCGTATCAGAAACCTTGACTTCTGATAGCTCGTTTCAGCATAATTGCACTATCCATGATAGTGGAATGTTAGTGCCGTATATCTTTACATCTGTATTATACTGAAAATATCTGCACAGTAGTGCTAATGATGGCGATATGTAGTCTTTGTCTTGTTTGTTTCCAAACTTGTTTCATTTCGAAATGGTTCACATGGCACTGAGCACTATGGGACTTAACTTCTAAGGTCATCTGTCGCCTAGAACTTAGAACTACTTAAACCTAACTAACCTAAGGACATCACACACGTCCATGTCCGAGGCAGGATTCGAACTTGCGACTGTTGCGGTCGTGCGGTTCCAGACTGTTGCGCCTAGAACCGCTCGGCCACCCCGGCCGGCTGTTTCATTTTATTCAGGGTAGCAGCTGTTGAGAACAGGACTACTGACTTCACTCTTCTCTCTCAAGTTGCTAAACTACGTTTCATGTTTGTTTCTTCGGAAGTGTTAGGCGGACGTTAACAACGATACGCAGCTGTATAGACAGGTTTACTGATGGAGACTCGGCCGATATGCATCTCCTTTATGGGTCCACTTAATGCTTTGGAAGAGTAGCACGAAGATGCTATGTCGATTTGTTCCATCAGCGACGGCAGTCATATCACAGTAGTTTTGTATCTCATGGTTGATCCGTACCCTGTTTCTTGTTTTGTACATTTTTGGAATTCTATCTTTAGGATTTTTCAATGTTATGAATTTATTTTTACAGAAATGAAGACAGTGTAGGTAATAAACGTAATAAATTATTATTACATTCTTACTATCATGCCAAAGGATTCCACAGGTCCCTCATACCAATATAATCAGAAATTATCCCTGAAAATCGTGCAAAATATTTTCGGTGTACTTCGTTTTCCTTAACGGATGCATCGCACTGGCACCAAAATCTTCCTAAAACTCCAGGACTTCTCACCTTCTTTGCTACTAATTTGAGGTTTTCGTTACATTTCGTCTCGCTTTTTAATACTTATCATCAGTCATTTGACATCCGCTATTGGGTAAAGATTTCCTGCAGGCATTTGTAGACATTTCCATGTATTGCCACGTTAAGCTATGACCACCCATGGCGCTCCATCACGATTTTGAATGTCATCTTCCCAGTATACCTATTTGTCATTGTCTTTTCAAACCAACAGCTTAGTTTACGGAATAAATACTAGAAATAAGCGCAATCCAAGCAAAGGTTAAAAAATCGCTTACCTTGGAATACAAAGGTGTCCATTATTCAAGAACACAATTTTCCAGGAAACATAAAAATTGCAGAACACTCACCTGAATGGTTGTCAGCTGAAATATCGAGGAAAGAAGTCGACGTAATTCGACTGTAATCCTGAAACTTCATGGATATTTTCGAGTCGTCGGTTTTCCGAGTGGTTTGATGCGGTCGGCCACGAATTCCTCTCCTGTGCCAACCTCTTCATCTCAGAGTAGCACTTGCAACCTACGTCCTCAATTATTTGCTGGTTGTATTCCAATGCCTGACTTCGTCTACAGTTTTTACCCTCTAAAGCCCCCTCTAGTACCATGGAACTTATTCCCTGGTGTCTTAACAGATGTCCTATCATCCTGTCCCTTCTTCTTGTCAATGTTTTCCACATATTTTCTCCTCTCCGATTTTGAGCAGAACCTCCACATTCTTTACCGTATCAGTCCACCTAATTTTCAACATACAAATGCTTCGATTCTCTTCTGTTCCGGTTTTCCCATAGTTCATGTTTCACTGCCGTACATTGCCTTGCTCCAAACGTACATTCTCAGAAATTTTTTCCTCAAATAAAGACCTATGTTTGATACTAACAGACTTCTCCTGTTCAGAAATGATCTTTTTGCCAGTAATAGACTGTTTTTTAATGTCCTCCTTGCTCCGACCGTCATTTGGTACTTTGCTTCCTAGGTAGCAGAATTCCTTTAACTTCATCTACTTCGTGTCCATAAATCCTGATTTTAAGCTTCTCTCTGTTCTCATTTCAGCTACTTCTCATTACTTTCGTATTTCTTCGATTTATTCTGGCTGCTTATTCTGTACTCATTAGAATGTTAATTGTATTCAGCAAATCACATAATTCTTCTTCACTTTCAGTCAGGTTAGCAATGTCATCAGCGAATCGTATCATTGTTATCTTTTACCTTCAATTATAATCCAAATCCTGAACCTTTCTTTTATTTCCATCATTTCTTCTTCGATGTACAGATTGAACAGCACGGGCTAAAGGCTACATCCTTGTCTTACTCCCTTTTACATCCGAGCACTTCCTCCTTGGTCCTCCACTCTTATTATTGGCTCAAATGGCTCTGAGCACTATGGGACTCAACGTCTTAGGTCATAAGTCCCCTAGAACTCAGAACTACGTAAACCTAACTAACCTAAGGACATCACACACACCCACGCCCGAGGCAGGATTCGAACCTGCGACCGTAGCAGTCCCGCGGTTCCGGACTGCAGCGCCAGAACCGCACGGCCACCGCGGCCGGCACTCTTATTATTCCCTCCTGGTTTTCGTACATATTGTATGTTACCCGTCTCTCCCTATTACTTACCCCTATTTTTCTCAGAATTTCTAACATGTTGCACCATTTTATATTTTCGAAAGCTTTTTCCAGTTCAATAAATTCTGCGAACGTGTCTTGATTCTTCTTTAGTCTTGCTTCCACTATCAGCTGCAACATCAGAATTGCCTCTCTGGTGCCCTTAACTTTCTTAAAGCCAAACTGATTGTCATCTAACACTTCCACAGTTTTCTTTTCCGTTCTTCTCTATATTATTCTTTTGTCAGCAAACTTGGATCTATGAGATGTTAAGCTGATTGCGCGACAATTCTCTTGCGGTCTTTGGTTTTGTTTTTCCGAAAGTCAAATGGTGTGTCACCAGACTCGTACATTCTACACACCAAAGAGAATAGTCGATTTGTTACAATTTCCCCTAGTGATTTTAGAAGCTCTGATCTATTCACTCTGCCTTATTTAATCTTAAATCCTCTCTTAAATTCTGATTCTAATACTGTACTCGATCCTCTATCTCTTCTAAATCGACTCCTGTTTCTTCTTCTATCACATCTCACATATCTCACATAGCTTCTGCCTTATATGGCCTTCAATGGATTTTTTCCGCCTACCCGCTCTCTCCTCTGCATTTACCAGTGGAATTTCCCTTGCACTCTTAATGTTGGTTCTAATTTCACCGAAGGTTCTTTTGAATTTCCGATATGTTGAATCAGTCTTTCCGACAATCATTTCTTTTTCGATTGCTTTTTTATGCAGCTATTTCGTCTTATCTTCCCTGCACTTCCCATTTATTTCATTCCTCAGCGACTTGTATTTCTGTATTCCTGAATGTCCCTGAATATTGTTGTACTTCCTTCTGCCATCGATAGGCTGAATTATTTCTTCTGTTATCCATAGTTTCGTCGCAGTTACCTTCTTTTTACGAATGTTTTTCCTTCCAGCTTCTGTGATTGCACATTTTAGAGTTGTCCGTTTCTCTCCAACTGTACTGCCTACTGAGCTAATTCTTTTTGCTGTGTCTGTAGCGTTAGAGTACTTCAAGTGTATCTCGTCATTCCTCAGCACTTCCGCATCTCACTTCTTTGTGTACTGATACTTCTTGATTAATCTTTTAAGTTTCAGCCTAGCCTTCATCTCTGCTAAATTGTAATCTGAGTCTATTGCAGTCTGGGTACGCCTTACAATCCAGTATCTGATTTCGGATTCTCTATCTGGCATTAACGTAATCTAACTGAAATATTCCGATATCTCCCGGACTTGCGCCGGCCGGTGTGGCCGTGCGGTTCGAGGCGCTACAGTCTGGAACCGCGTGACCGCTACGGTCGCAGGTTCGAATCCTGCCTCGGGCATGGATGTGTGTGATGTCCTTAGTTAGGTTTAAGTAGTTCTAAGTTCTAGGGGACTGATGACTTCAGATGTTAAGTCCCATAGTGCTCAGAGCCATTTGAACCATTTCTCCCGGCCTTTTCCAAGTATACCTCTTCCTCTTGTTATTCTTGAAGAGAATATTCGCTATTACTACCTAAAATTTAGTGCAGAATTCTAATAGTGTTTCTCCTCTCTCATTCCTAATACCAAGCCCATATTCTCCTGCTACCCTTTCTTCTAATCTTTCCCCTACAGCCGTATGACAACTATGTTTTCACCTCCCTGTAGCTACTACAGTAACCGTTCAATATTTTTGTATACTTTCTCTATCTTTTGATCCTCGGCCTGCGACGTCGGCATTTATACCTGAGCTGTCATTATCGGCGTTGGTATGTTGGCGTTTCTGATAAAAACAACCAAATCACTGAGCTGTACACAGTAAGCTTTTTTTACCCTACCTTCCTATCCATAACGAATCGTACTCCCATTATACTATTTCCTACTGACCAAAAAACTTTTATCTTCTTTCAATTTCACTTCACTGACCCGTACTATATATAGATTGAGCCTTTGCAATACCTTTTCCAGATTTTATAGCTTCCCTATCACGTTGAAGCTTCTGACATTCCACGCCTCGACTCATAGAACCCCATCCTTTCGTCGGTTGTTCGATCATTTTCTCATGGGCATTCCTCTCCCGGAGACCCAAATGGGGCGCTATTCCGTAATCTTTTTCCGATGGAGAGATCATGACATTTTATCAATTACAGCCCATATGTCCCGTGGATACACGTTATATGTGTTTAATGTAGTTGTTTCCGCTGCCTTCTACATCCTCATGCCGCTGATCATTTCTGATTGTTCCACCTTTTTAGTGGCAGTTTCCCACCCCAATGGCAAGAGTATCTCCTGAAGCTCTGTCCGCTCCTCCGTCCTCTTTGAAGAGGCCGATGGTAGAATGAGGGTGACTTACCGGAAGTCTTTGGCTGCCAATGCCTGTTGTTATTCAAAATTGAAGCAATAGTGAGATTCGAACCCGGGACCGAGGAGGTTTTGATTACTAATGAAAGATGCTACCCGCAGACTACGGGCACTTACGCCATAGAACGTTTAGCTTCTAATAAAATTCAGATTAAAAGTGTTCTAAAATTAAAAGTGTTCTAAATTATTTATTGGCGGCAAACTCCAGCTGACGAGTATCTTAATACAAACAATAAACTGAGATACTTTTTCTTACTAATATTAACGAACCCGATACGGTTACGTAAAATCTGACTTCTGCACAGCTTGGTACAGTAACGTGATCAATGAAAACAAGTATTGCTAACTGGCTTCTGTTTCATGATTCCTGGCTATAACAGTCTAATAAATTCGTTGTCCACCTCAGTGTATGTACGAGTACATTCGTCTGTTTCGCACTTGGATAGAATTGACAACTGGTTTTTAAGTACGAAAGTGAGCACATACAGTATCTAAGAGCGTGACAATCGTTTCTACGATCACTGTTACTGCAGTCAGTAGACATTTTGTTTTAAATTATTTATTTTAAATTTGATGCTTACTCTTATTTACTGGAATTCTGATCGCTTTCAGAACTGCCATGTCCGCTGCTAAATAATTAGATATATTAGGATATGTTGACATCTACAGCACTTGAGAAAGGCCTATAATGCCAAAATTGGTTAATTGTGCGGCTTTAATGAAGCAACTATGTCTAAATAACAGCCTAGGTGGAACTTTTACTACGTCATTCAACAAATATAAGGCTGTGGT
Organism: Schistocerca serialis cubense; assembly: GCF_023864345.2. Lineage (NCBI taxonomy): Eukaryota > Metazoa > Arthropoda > Insecta > Orthoptera > Acrididae > Schistocerca > Schistocerca serialis. Next base: position 426,305,539 of record NC_064644.1, on the reverse strand, counting down.
GCCTCACATGAAGAAAATTATGGACTTACATGTTTGTGATACGTTTTTATTTCTCTTAAAAGAAAACATGTTTCAGAGTTTTTGACTTACTGCACGTCAATGGGATTGTTTAACTTAGGATCATTGTAAGGGACATTTGTATATCTCTCTTTTTTTTGTAAACACATTATTATGCAATCTTGTTTTATGATGTCAGCTACATCTTTGAAGATCTCCGTGCTATGAATTTGTGGAACGAAAAGGACCAGACCCAACCACATTCCTCTGGGTTGTCGCCGTGCCCTTCCCTTTTCTCTGCAATCAAGGAACATCTAAATTTAGCCCATCTAGCATCCATTCACCCACACCTTTTTCTTTTTCATTCTAACCATGCAATATTTATATAACTATCTATGGAGAGAAAGAGACGGCTTTCCTCAGAAATAAAGTTAACACAACAAAGAAATAAAATAATCTTCTTACAGTTGTTTTTAATGTTGGATTTAACATTCCTTGCTGTACTTTAATACGCCGCACAGTCGGAATTACAGCTGGCGTCCAACACGCGTTACCTTTTCGATGTTTAGCGTTTCCCTAAACATGATAGATTTTGCCGTTCTGCTAATAATGATTTTAAGCCGTTTGCAATTCCAATGGAAGGTGATCGGTCTTTTAAGCTGTGCTTTCTTCTCTTTCGTCATAAGTTAATATTTGTGTATTGGGTTTCAAATAACTCAGGAAGTTAATACTTCAAAATTTCTTGAAGTATATTTCAATAACGTTTACAAATTTTGCCATGAATTATAAAGACAGCCCCTACTTAACGTGTAGCTCTTGCAAGAGCACCGAATAAAAGAAGATCGAAAATGTTCATTTTAATTAAAATCCCTTTGACGTCTTCAGCGAAATTAGATTTTAGCTTTGCTGTACATCTTTATACAGCGTAATTACAGATTGTCAGCAAAATTTTCTTTCCATCATCGGTCCTTGTATCATTTGTTATTAAAAGTTGTCGTCACATTTCCCTCGTACATACGTTACATCGCAACCATAACTACATATTCCACCCTTTTCTGTTGCCAATATATATTTTTTCCAATATATATTTCTCCACAGCTTTTTCAGCAACCATCAGGCTTTCGATGGTTTTTGCATTAAAAATCAAAGTCTCAGCCCGATAATCGAAAGTTCTGGTACACACAGTAAGCTTATCCTTTCCAGTAACATCGAAAACTTTCCCTAACAACTCTCATTAGCTTAACATGAACAGTTAACGCCATTATTACTCTTTCGTTTACTTCTCTTGCCGTTCGTCCAAAAATATACCGAAAATGCACTGAAAAAAAAGTTTATCAAGCCATCTTGTGACATCATTCTTATTTCGTACCATTTTTCCTTTCGGGTGATGGTTGTATATTGTTTTAATCTTGTTGCGATAATGACAGACGCCTCGCCTACGTCACATCTTGCTTTTATATGGTCTATATAGCCATTCTGCAAATGCCTGTGTACATCTGTGATGTTCTGGTTTTCCGCCAAAAGAAACTCGGTGACTGACTCCATTTCGAAGGAGGCGCTGAAGCGGGAATATTCCACAATATCCCACAACAAATTCGGCATTTTTTAATCGAGTTTGGTAGAGAAAAAAATGTTTTCCGTTGGTAGAGCACTTGTCAGTTAAAGGCAAAGGTCCCGAGTTCGTGTCTCGGTCCGGCACACAGTTTTAATCTGCCAGGAAGTTTCATATCAGCGCATACTCCGCTGAAGAGTGAAAATCTCATTCTGTTCCGTTACTGATTGAACGCCCTCTGTACCTCCGACGTCTGCGCTTACACACAGAGTGTTTCAGGTCAAGCACACCGAAAACAGATCCTCTTCACGCTGCAGGGCAGCCTGATGGTTCCATGGCTATAGTCTGAAGACTCCTCAGAACGTGTTCAGCGTTGTCATTTTCAGGAAGAGATTGAACATCGAAAGCTCCCTACTTGTATTCCTGTACCACTCTGTAGAAATTCTGTACAAGCAATGTCAGCCATCTATCTTCTAACTTCCCCAAGCGATTCATTCTTCGCATGTTAGGCCATTATAACTTGGAATAACCGCCTTCGTGGTACGAACGTATTACCCTCTCTACTTGAATTATTTCACATTACCAACGGCAAAAGGCACCTTCACCTCAGTGAACATGCAGAATGAATGGCCAGCTGCTACAACAATGGGCACACACTGCCCAGATGCGAAACACTATTTACTTTCCTAACGACTACTGCATTTAGATGTCAGACTCACTTTCATATTTTCCTTAATGAGTTATTCAACCTTCATAGATCGTTTGCAGCGGAATGAAACAAAACAATGCCATCTAAAAACCGAAACGGTTTCGCACAGCATTTACTGTGAGACTTTCATAACCAAGCAACATTATTTTACTTAATTCGGAAATATTTAGTGAATGTGAGAGTAGCGATTCTGTCATATAATGCTTCGTTCGAACACACACACACACCGCTGTAATGCTTGACATTAATTCCGAGACAGGACTTAGCTGAGCGGAAATTTTTCTTTCTGGAACAGTGCACGCCGCAGAAGACTTAAGTAGCTTCCAGTATACGCCACCGATATACCGCATGGGTCTGCTCAGATATTCTAAAATATTTGTTATAATGCCTCGGTTTAGCTGCTGTAAATACAGTCCGTGTATATTTCAGATAATGAATGTAGAGCAAGTGAAAAGAATGAAGTTTGATCCTTGTTAGAGAGGAGATGTGAAGTAAAATATAGATGTTACTCAGAATAGTCTGCCCCTGGGATTTAAACACACACGCAGATATTAAGTTTAATTCTTCGGCTTTCGCTGTAAATTTAAATAACCTGTGAGATGGTTACACGACACACCTTAAAAACCACTGAACGAATAGCATGTGGGGTTGATTATATAATGTTTATTGTAAGTGATGACGAGCAAAAACGTTTCTGTGCGCCCGTATAGCATTGCACGATAAACCACGTGAATCTAAAGGCTGTAAACTTAACTGACGAATAATTAAATTACAACGATCACATAGATAATGGTGTGGGAAAAGCAAACCCAAGACTGCGATTTATTGGCAGAACACTTTGAAAATGTAACAGGTGTACTAAAGAGACTGTTTACACTGCGCTTTCACTCCGCCATCTTTTGAAGCACTGCTGTCTGGTGTCGGATTTGCATAAAGTAGAATGGGCGGAGGACAAAGTTCAAAGAAGGGCAGCTCGTTTTGTATTATCGCGGAATAAGAGAGAGAGAGAGAGCTACGGATGCGACACACGAACAGAGGTGGCAGTCATTAAAACAAAGGAGTTTTTCGCTGCGGCGGGACCTTTTCATTAGATTTAAATGACAAACTTTCTACTGGGAGTGTGAAAATACTTTATTGGCACCCACCTACACAAGGAGAAATGATAATCACAATAAAATAAGAGAAATCAGAGCTCGCACGGAAATATTTTAAGTGTTCATTTCTTCCGCTCGCTGTTTGAGACCTGAATGGTTAGAGAAGTAGCTCAAATGTGGTTCGATGAATCCTCTGCCAGCCACTTAATTATGAGTACGAGAGTACTCATGTAGATCTACGATGATATCTTTAACTCCTAGCAAAGTAACTCGTAGAGACTCTGAATATGCACAATATGTTTGCGTACGTCAGTTGTCTCCATCATTAATTCCGAGATCTTAGGCATTCTGAGGCACTTACATGTACCGCACTTTGTAGAGAAAATTCGTCTATCCGTAAAATAGAGTAAATGAAGATCATGTGCGAATTGGGTTAGCAGGCTGATACTGCTGCTCTTCTCATTTTCTGTTGTGCAGTCACATTTTTTCTCATGAAGGGAGAAGGAAACACTTGCATCACTGAATTTGAGAAGTATATTCCACGCATCAAGTCTGCCATTTGAGGTTGTTACACCGATCAAACGTGAAGAATCAGTGGTTGCTGAAAATTTGTGTTCTGAAAAAAGCCGCCGACGGCTATTTACGGAAGTAAACCGAAATAGAAGACTCCATTTCCGGGCCCAAAGATCTCTTAAATCATATTGTATCTTTCTTCGTAGGTTCCTTCCGTATTCCCTCTGTAGTTAATGTTAAATAACTATGGGTGTTTGAGAACATAGGGCCGGCCGGGGTGACCGAGCGGTTCGAGGCGCTACAGTCTGGAACCGCGCGACCGCAACGGTCGCAGGTTCGAATCCTGCCTCGGGCATGGGTGTGTGTGATGTCCTTAGTTAGGTTTAAGTAGTTCTAAGTTCTAGGGGACTGATGACCTCAGATGTTAAGTCCCATAGTGCTCAGAGCCATTTTGAGAACAGAAACATATGAATGTACCTGTGGCTAAGGGAAGTACCAGCCTTTTCTTCACAAAAGGTGCAGTTTGATGCTGGTAAACTGCTCTAGTAGAAATAAAAAAGAAGTAATTGCTCGGAGTAGAAAGTTGTAAGACATGGATGCAGCCTTCTTCCCTTACTGTTCAGTCTACACGTTGTAAAAGCAGTTAAGGGAATATAAGAAAAAATCATCAGTGGGATTAAAATTCACGGCGAAAGGATATAAACGATATGGTTTCATGACGACATTATTGTTCTCATTGGAAGTGAGGAAAAACTGCAGGACCTCTTAAATGGAATGAACAATGTACCGAGCACAGAATATGGATCGAGAGTAAACAGAAGAAAGACGAAAGTAATGAGGAATAGGAGAAATGGAATTAGCGAGCAACTTAAAATCATAACTGGGGGACCACGACGTAGTTGAAGTGAATGAATTCTGCTACCTTGGAAGCAAAACAGTACATGATGGACGAGTCAAGGACATAAAAAGAAGCATGATCAAAGAGGGCATTCCTGGCCAAAAGGAGTCTAACACTACCAAACATCGATTTTGATTCGAGGAAGAAATCTCTGAGAATAAACAGATAGAGCACAGAATTCTGTGGAAGTGAAACATGGACTGTGGAAAAACTGGGAAAAAGAGAATCTAAGTATTTGAAATGCGCTGCTGTAGAAGACTGTTGAAAATTAGATCGACTGATACGACGCAAGGAGGTTCTCTGCTGAATAGACGAGTAGAGGAAAAAGTTGATATCACTGACACGAAGGATGACCAGGATCTTAGGACGTGTCCTAAAACGCCAAGTAACAACTTACGTCGTATTTGAGGGAGCTGTAGAGGGTAAAAGCTGTAGGAGAAGTGAGTCTGGAATGTATCCAAGAAATAATTCTAGATGTAGGGTGCAAGTGCAACTCTGATTGGTTGATTGGGGGGAGGAGACCAAACAGCGAGGACAATGGTCCCATCGGATTATGGAGGAAAGGGGAAGGAAGTCGGCCTTGCCCTATCAAAGGAATTACCTCAGCATTTGGCTGGTGCGATTTGGGGACATCACGGAAAATGTAAATTAGGATGGCCGGATGCGGGTTTGAACTGCTGTCCTCCCGAATTCGAGTCCAGTGTGCTAACCACTGCCCGACATTGCTCGATACTGCTACCCTCAGATGAAGGGGTTGGCACAGTAGAAGAATTAGTGGTGAGTCGCACTGAACCTGTCAGACTGTTGATATATATAATTATCCGTAGAATAATTTATGAGTAATATTTTGCTAAAATCGAAGCGGTCTTCTATGACAAATCTTGGTTCATCCTACATACTCATAGGATACTGATGTAGGGACCTCCAATGTAAGTCCGGAATGATTACAATTCGCCTGGAGATGCTGGGATGATACAAAATGTCTCTGCCGGTATCCTACCTAACAGAGCTGGAGTTTCTTCGCTAAAGCCCGAGTATTAGAGGATACGGTAATCTCTATCTTATCATTCACTCTTCTTCCAATTACACCTCTCACAGACGAAAAAAATATACACCCGGAAATACATCTGTGAGCACAATGTGGAAAACAATTTAAGCTTAACGTTCCGTAATTATTAAGTACCGTTTGCCATGAATTTCGGGCTGACTTTAAGAGAGCCTTACTATAATTTTTTAGTAGCTTACGGTATCAGCTACCACTAAAATACTATTATCATCATTATCTTTCTGGAGATGTGGACCGTCTTTGCGACTAAGTAAAAGTTTGTTGTTTTTATGCGTTATGCTTTTAGCTTCCATTCATTTATGAAACATCATCAGTAGCGTGTAATACGTATTTGTTGTATGCATGTAAGTGTGCTGTATAATGATCCTAGGTGTATTACAGTTTCTTCTCTGTTAGGTAAAAAACAACTCTCTGGGGCGCAAGTTTCGTGAAATGAAATTACTTTTTGGTTCTGTCTCCGATTTTTTGAGAGCTTGTTATCACATACGTATGTTTCTGGAATCGTATCTTGTTGATCTGCGTACATCAGAATGTCCGATTTTCAGCGCTTGCGAGAATATTTCATCTAAAAACGTTACTTCCATTGTGTGGTTTTTTAAACGTGCAGTCGTAGTGTCTGTTCACTGTTTATAGTTTTTCCAACTGTCTGTTTCTGGTTTCTTTGTGTTGTATTTGTATGCAGTTTGAAATTCATTTGCTTGCTGTGTGGGTGTGCGCGCTACGTTATTATGCAGGCAAGTGTGATATTTTGTGTAGTGGAGGATGCTCTGGGAGGAAAGGGCAGAGGGGAATTTGTGCGTCTTTTCAACGGATACGTCAGTGATGAGAAGATTTAGTAAGTTATTATTTACAGTGGTTGAATTCTACATCTCAGCCTGTTATTGTTTTAGAGTCCAACTTGACCACTGGTCTGTCAGTTGTGCTAATGGTGATGAAAATACTATTTTTAAGACAAACATCCCTGTCAAACGTTTATGGTTTCCTTCATATTTTCCTCCTTTGCGCTAACCTTTTCAGGCCTACTCACGTATTACACACACAGTCAGAAATAATTTGGGAATTTGTGTTACGTGTTCACATATTCGTCTCTGCCTACGATTTACATCCTGCCGATGTATTTATAACTGTTTGTGAAAGCCCCATTCAAAAATGTGGTAGACAGTTGCTATAGCTCTGAGATTTCGATTCCCGTTGTGAAGACGGTAACTGCTCAGATTAAAATCCTATCCGCATTATTTTGTCAGTACCTGTATGTGGTGCTGGCCACATAGTCCTAGTATATTAGTGTGTCTTGTGAGTTACAAGGTACTGAGGCACATCGCCAGACTCGGCAGAATACCAAAGGTTATTATTACTTTACCGTGCTTCCTGTTATTGATCATCGAATGGCATTTTATCTGACGGTAGGTGTAGAATGTTGTTCTTAAATGTGTAACACATTAGTACAAAAAGCGTCTCTCTTAAAACTGCATCGACGCTGGCTGCTCATGGCCCTTCCGTCATCAACGGGTGGTACAGAAACCTCTTTTGTGTAAAGCAAATTCAGCTCAGCTCTTCAGGGCTATGATAACAGCTCATTCTACTTAGCTACACATCGAATCGCTCTTTTATTTTTTATCTGTCCTATATCTACAGGATCTGACACTGTTAGGTGAGGGAAGAGTCTCCTACCGTTTTTATACGATAGTAGTCAAACCTGACCAAAAGTTATATACTGACAAGCTAAGCTAAGTAACGACGTTGAGGTGATTAACACTGCATTTAACATTAATGATGGTGCAAGCGTGATCTTAGGATGGTTGCCATTCAAACGAAACCGGTTATCCTCTAGTTGTTATTACATTATATTGCGATCAAAACCATTTAAATTGATGATAAATCCTCTATCTTTTGCGTTTTTAAAACTTACAATATGTGCCAGCAGTTTTAAGTGACAAGGGATATCGTCAAATATTTTTATGGATGCATACTTTGTTCCTTTCTATTCAAGATTAGGGTAAATATATGGTTAGTGGAGGCTATTATTGCTGTTAGCGTTTTATATATGAAGTCTACTATTATTTTCAAATTGCGTGTGATGTTTGACAATTAACTTAACAAGAAAGTAAATGTGTTGCAAGGCAGAGCAGCAGTTGCAATCCGAGCCTCCAAAAATCTGTGCAATGAATACTTTGCGTGTATGTGTACCATTTCCCCAGAAAATTATTCCATATGTAGTCAGCGAATGGAATATACAAATTAAGGCAATTTTCTAATGCGTTCACGACCATAATTAGCAGATTCATGTAGAGCATTTGTTTTCCCTATGTAACAGATCAAATTTACAGAGAACCGGTCAGTAACACGTTTGAGTAATTCATTAACCGCTTTTTCTGATCTTTCGGCTCTGTTGAGCTTGACTATGTCGCCTATATGATAAGCAAAGGGTTCTTCTGTTTTATAAGTGTAATCTGGAACCTCATTTATAGACAGTAAGAACATTAGTTCCTATGAGCACGACAACTGTTAAATACTTATTCACTGAATCTCAAAAGATCTTTACATTTCTTCAAAAGAATTTTGTGTTTTGGACAGTGAAATGCTACAGCCTGACCACAAACATACTGGTATGTGAAATCTTGGGCGGAAGGAAGAGAGATGCTGATGAATCGGTTGAATGACATACATGATCAGGATAGTAAGCGCCTGTGGTAGTAATGGGAGAAATTAATCCGTTCTTTCAGAAATCATTATTGAGGTTCTGTTTAGGCCACAGTGACATTACATCATGGCAACTAGTCCCAGAGGTTCACAACCTTACTTGCAGCGCTTTCACAACATATAAGAAGTAATATACGAATCTGTCTTGAGTTTGCTGTATAGTTATCGTCAAATTTTTACATTTTCGACTTTACTACAGCTGTGAGAACATACAGCCATATTCTTCGAATGCTCATAGCACAAAGAATGCATCAGCTCATGTATCCTCCTAGTGTTTCAGAACCAAGAGCCGTATGGTGAACATTTTCGCTACGTCGTTCAGCGACTGCGCTAAAAGTCTCTGATCTTATCAGTGAAACGTCTCGTCGCAACCTTACATCTAAATCAGTGTCACTGGGTCCGCTATGTGACTCTGGCGAATACTTCTCCAACAGTTCCATAAAACTGGCGGAATTCAGCCGTAACCATACCCTGTCTACTGGTGATGTTTCGCCTGCAAGGCAATCATTCACCTTATGTATCGTTGGTGGATCCAAGTGCATATCAGTTCACGGCAAATCAAGACGGCAAATATATGTGTTACATTTTCATGTCTGTGAAAGATTTTGTTTTACAAATTCTGGTCAACACGGGGACAACACAGGGTTAACTATCGCCATTGTCGGATTCAACACTTTGTTGGGTTACAATGATCCTCACGATTCATTAAATCATTCAATAGTTTCCCTGCAATTTGAATCTCAGAAGGCCGAAACAGATAAAATATGTACGTTTTTGGAGTCCATAGCATCTTTTACTTGTATACATCGCATGGCTCCAGCAGCGTTATGAGGCTATAAGAGGCCGGTATAGCGTCGATGTTCCGCGCAAAGTTCTTGAACTGCACGTAAGGTACGTCCTATATACGACAAACCACACATGTTTGCTTTCCGCGGCATCAAGCCATGGTTCACAGAGCCAAAGAGCGTGGCTGTCTTTGGTGGTAGGAGAAAAGTAACCTTCACTTTACGTTAGCAAACAACTTTGTATTCAGGGCAATTGCAGCTTGTATTCAGGGCAACTGCAGCTGTAAATGTACATCTAGTGGAATGAAAACCGCGGTCAGTTGTACGTAACATCTTTTACTGGAGCTACCGAATTCGTAACTTAAAGCCACATCTGCAGATGGGTATATAAATTATGTCACATGAAACCCAAATGTGGAACTGGATAGGGGACCTAACATTCACTGTCCAAATAAAAGAAATCCAACAACTGAGCGTATTGTAAAATTATACATGGACTGAATGGTCCTATCAACATCCCCGGAAAATGAGGCCAGAATAAAATTTCAGGAACAAGATCTCATCGCACCGTATGACCTCCAGCAAACAAACTTTTAGTCTACATGTCGTTGCTGGAGCTTGTAGGATGGGATGACATCTTATTCCTGAACTTTGGTGATCGCACCTTATGAGGTGCAACAACAACTTGTTAGCCTACATGCTGGAAATCATATCGTGTGCTGAGATCTTATTCCTTAATTTTGTTTGCGGCTCGATTTTCGGGGGATGTTGATGGCTCCATTCAACCTACGTACAATTTTAACAGTACGCTCATTTCGCGTATCACTATTATACGGACAGTGAATGTTGGCTCTTCTGTCCACCCCTTCATTTGGGATTCATATGACATAATTTATATACCCACCTGAAGATGTGGGCATAAGCTACGAAGCCGGTTGCTGCTCCAAATAAAGGAGCTTACGTACAACTGTTCGCGTTTTTCAGTCCACAAGACCTTATGATTAGGGAGTATATAAAGATTCCCTACGAGCGATGGGAAGATCATGAATGTGAACCTTTTGTCTACAACTTATTTAGGTGGGACACTCACCTTTGGCTTGAAGTGCGAAGACTTGCACATCTTACGTGATAATTTTCAGAACTTTTTTTGAAGTTTTAAGGTACTTCCTGTAAATGATCCGTATTATCAATTGTCGTATGTGCCCTATGCTCAATTGTATTCGGGACGCCTTTGGTTTGTCTGTACCGGTTGGCAGCTTGGTGACAGCTGCCCATACGGACGTGCGTGTTGGCTAGGGTTGCCATTTTCTTCACAAAAAAGGAAGAATTTTCATGAAGATATTTTTTGACGAGTCATGCATTTCAACTTTTATTAAATCCTATTTTCGATCAAAAATATTCACGTTACGTCTTAAGCCCTATTGCTTCATATCACTGTGGTATTTCGAAACTGATTTATGTTTATCTAGAAATTTAGTGTCATTCTGTAGTAGATTAAAAAGTCTTTGCAGAACATGTCAAAATTTATTACAATGTGAAGCTCTGATTTTATGAATTCTGTGTAACATATGTTCCTAACAACAATCCACCTATTCTTCATCATCGAAAACATTCGTTCCACAAATGCATTTCAGTATGGTGTGGTTAGTATAACACATATGAACCGAGAGATATTCGTCACTTTTTTGTTGATGCACCAGTGCGAAGAATTTCACACACTTAGCCACATCACCATCCTTCGTGATACAGTCAGTATAGTTATCTTTCACCACAAAAAATTCTTCATATAGTTGATACAGGTTGACTTGATCTTATAGGTCCAATATTTCAACTGCAAGTTCAAAATCATAATATTGTATTTCCTCAGTCAAAGAAAGAGTTTCCAGCCTTGCATACGTATTGCTACGTGAGAGGTCGTTACGGGTTTCGAGGTATTTTAATAACGTGTCACAGAAACAAACAAATTGACGTGAAGTCTTATTAAGGGATGTTGATGAAATCTCTTCCATTAATTTCGTGGTTTGACTCATTAGAATTTATCGTTATTTCTTTGTTGGTCCAGCGTGACGGCCATTTACGTGGAAGAGAAACATCCGTCCTTTCGTAGCTCCATTCAAAACTTTAGTCCCGTAATAATGGTCCATGTATGGAGCCCTGTGGGACTACGGTACTTGCCGTCCACCTGACAGTGCCACGCGACACTGTGCGGTGTGATCTGTGCTATGCTGCTCGGCGCGGCGTGCCACGGAAGCGGCGCCGTGGGAGTCGGCCAAGTAGGCCGTCCAGGAGAAAGTGGTCTCTCTGCTCCTGCAAAGGCGCGCAGCCGCAGCCGCGGCTTTCGCCGGCCGCAGTGCGCCGCCCGACGCCGACCTCGGCGGACGGCACAGCGCGGCAGCGGCAAGCGCGCTCGCCCAGCTCCGTGCGTATGGTGCCGAGTCCGCGGCCAGTGTAGCAGCTGTTCTCTATTCGCCAACCGTGCGTACGGGCCTAGTCCTCTTGTGAGGAGTCATGGACACCCCAAAACTGTCACCGTACTTCGACCACACTGTTGTGTGCTGTATAGCCCGACCAAACGATGTGCACTGTCGAACGCTAATGACGATGATAACACGGCCAGCGCCGTAACCTGATTTCCCTGAACCTTCACTCAGTGGAACAGGGTTCCAAATAATCACGTGTCTCGGATTGTCCGTAGATACTCGACCGTTCCTGAGAAAATGACGATTTCGACGTCGTTTATGTGCCTTTTAGCGAATAAATATTTCAATTGAGGCAGTTGTACAGTGGTGTAGCGTCGCGAAACTCTATTATCACTTTAATTTTTGTTTTTCCATTTATCTACCCGTCTCCGAATTTTTTCCAATGCGTACTGAACTCACGTTGTCCTCATTCGTGAAGTCATTGTATGTGTGGTGAATGAATAATTTAAAAAAAAAAGAAACTATGAAACAGACAGAAAAAATAATTTCGTACTGTTTTCGGTGAAATTTCTGTAGTATATCTTGATCCCTCATTCAAGATAGTGCACCAAATCTTCCTGGAGAATAAACTTAAGAACAAATTATATGAACTGAAAACTGATATAAAAATTAAATATAACAACATAAGAATTTAAATAGGTTGCAAACCCTGAAAGTGACGTAGACACGCATATTATATAATAAATGTCAAACACTTATTATAAAACGCAGTTGTATTTTTATAATTAATATAACGCCCTTGTATCCCCCTAACCACAGTAGTGCAATTTTAAATGCCAATTAGCTCCGCAGTTGATGAAGAGATTTAAGAAATGTATGACGAGATAAAAGTAATTATTCAGTTAGTTAAGGGAGACGAAAATTTGATAGTGATGTGGGCCTAGGATTCGACAGTAAGAAAAGGAAGAGAAGGAAAAATAGTAGATCAATATAGACTGGCGGTAAGGAATGAAAGAAGAAGCCGCCAGGTAGGGTTTTGCACAGAGCATAATTTAATCTTCGCCTACAGTTGGTTTAAAATCATGAAAGAATGTTGCATACGTGGAAGAGACCTAGAGACGTCGGAAGATTTTAGACTGATTATATGATGGTAAGACAGAGGTTTAAAAACCAGTTTTTATATTGTAGAACATTTTCAGGGGCTCATATAGACAATGACCATAGTTTATTAGTTATGAACTCTAGATTAAAACTGAAGAAATTGGAAAGAATTAGGAAATTAAGGAGATGGAACCTGGATTAGAAAAGGGGAAAGAAAGACAGCTAAAAACGAATGGGTAGCTTTAAGAGATGAAATAGTGAAGGTAGCAGAGGATCAAGTAGGAATCTTTGCATAACACAAGGGATACTGAAATTAATTAATGAACGGAGAAAACATAAAAATGCACCAAACGAAGCAGCAAAATGGGATTACACACGTTTAGGAAATGAGATTGACAAGAAGTGCAGAATAGCTAAGCAAAATGGCTAGAGGACAAATGTACGGATTTAGAAGGGTATTTCATTAGGGGACAGATAGATACCGCCTACAGGAGAATTAAAGAGGAGCAGGTGTGTGGAGATCAAGATCTCAGATGGAAAACCAGTCCTAAACAAAGAAGGGAAAGCTGAAAGGTGGAAGTACATAGAGGGTCTATACAAAAGAGATAATCTTGAAGGCAGTATTGTAGAAAGGGACGTGGACGTAGATGAAGAAGAGATGAGATATATGATCCTGTCAGAAGACTCTGACAGAGGTCTGAAAGAACTAAGTCGAAACAAGGCCCTGATAGTAGGCGATATACCATCAGAACGACTATTGGGAGAACCAGCTATGACAAAACTGTTCCATCTGTTATGCAAGATGTGTGTGACAGTAGAAATATCCTCAGACTTGAAGAAAAGTGCTGGCCGGTGTGGCCGAGCGGTTCTAGGCGCTTCAGTCCGGAACCGCGCTGCTGCTACGGTCGCAGGTTCGAATCCTGCCTCGGGCATGGATGTGTGTGATGTGCTTAGGTTAGTTAGGTTTCAGTAGTTCTTAGTCTAGGGGACTGATGACCTCAGGTGTTAAGTCCCATAGTGCTCAGAGCCATTTGAGCCATTTGATTTTGAAGAAAAATATGATAATTGCAATTCCAAAGAAAGCAGTTGCTGACAAGTGTGAAAAACACCGAACCATCAGTTTAATAATTCATGCTTGCAAAATACTAACACGAATTATATACATAAGAATGGGAAACCTGGAGGAAGCCATCCCTGTGTTTTGGATTCCGGAGAAATGTAGGAACACGCGAGACATTTCTGACTCAACGACTTATTTTAGAAGATAGGTTAAGGAAAAATACGTTTATAGCATTTGTAGGCTTAGAGAAAGTTTTTTACAATGTCGACTGGAATATTATCTTTGAAATTCTTAAGATAGCAGGGGTAAAATACAGGGAGCGAAAGGCTGTTTACAACTTGTACAGAAACCAGACGGCAGCAACAAGAGTCGTGGGGTATGAAAGGGAAGCAGTGGTTGAGGAAGGAGTGAGGCAGCGTTGTAGCCTGTCACCGACGTTGTTTTAGCCTGCACATCGAACAAGCAGCAAACGAACCAAAGAAAAATCTGGAGTAGGAATTAAAGTTCAGGGAAATAAAAAAAAAACATTGAGGTTTACCAACGTCAGAGACAGCAAAGGACTTGTAAGAGCAGCTGAATGGAATTGTTATAGCCTTGAAAGGAGAATATGAGATGAAAATCAACAAAAGCAAAACAAGGAAATGTAAAGTAGTCGAATTAAATCAGGAGTTAAGGAATTAGATTAGGAAACGAAGCACTTAAAGTAGAAGATGAGTTTTTCGATCTGGGCCGAGGTAGAGGAGATATTAAATGTAGATTGGCAATGCGAAGAAAACCATATCTGAAGAAGAGAAATTTGTTAACATCGAATGTAGATTGAAGTGCTAAGAAGTTTTTCCTGAGTGTTTTTTTTCCTGAGTGTTTTTACCTGAAGTGTAGCAGTGTATGTGGAAGTGAAGCATGGACGTTTAGACAAAAAGAGAGTAGAAGCTTTCAGAATGTTGTGCTACAGAAGAATGTTGAAGATTAGATGGGTATATCACGTTACTAATGAGGAGGTACTAAACAGAATTGGGGAGACAAGAAATCTGTGGCACAAATCGACTAAAAGAAGGGATCTGTTGATACGACACATTTACGACACATTCTGAGATATCAAGGGGTCATCAATTTACTATTGGGGGGAATTGTGGAGGATAAAAATCGTAGATTGAGACCGAGAGATGAAAACAGTTAGCACATTCAGAAGGATGGCGGTTTCAATAATTATTTGGAGATGAAGAGGCTCGGGCCGGCTAGAGTAACATGGAGAAGTGCATCAAATCAGTCTTCGGAGTGATGACAACAACAAGAACATCACCTAACTTGATAATAAATATTCGTGTAATAACTTTCTACGGACACGGGTAGATAAATGAAAAAAATTAAAATAAAATGTATAAAAACAGTAGTGCGGTTTCGAATACAGGACGCAAAACTCACAGGCCGCGACACTAGTCACTGTGCCACCAATCGGGTCTAGCCTATTGTTTACTAAAAGACATCTAAAGTACGCCGAAAACGTTGTCGTTCGGTTCCTCAGAAATTGTCGAGAGTCTAAGGATAAGCCGAGACGCGTGTTCGCTTCTATTGACTCCTTTCCCACTGGGCGAAGTTCCTGGGGAATCTGGTTGTGGCACTTGCTGTGTTTTCCTCGTGAGAGCAGCACTGTGTCTGCTATAGCGATTTACATACGCTGATTTCGCTAGACGAGACAAACTGCCGGGAAGGAACTATGACCAGACAAAGACGAAAAATGGCTGCATAGAAATATGGCCGGAAATGTGTTTCCAGGGAGATACAACGAGTAGCTGGAGATAAATCTTTTACAGTGTAGTCTTTAACGATAGAAAGCGCAGACGAGCACACAACAGGTAAATGGGAATGTTCTCTCTGTAATACGACCGGCTGACCCCCAAAGTGTGGGCGGGGGTTTACTGGCGACTGCCTCGTGGGACCAGTCATCCTTACACAGTGCTTCAGCGGCCAGCCATATCTGTACTTTATGTGGGTGACCCTGGCTGCCCTCCTGGCTATGTGCAGGAAACACTATTGAGAAAGTGTAGAGAACCGGCATTTGAAGCTGATTGTTAAACGATTCTACTGCCACCCTACTTGCGAATGTAACAGGAAAGGATGTGACTAGTAATGGTACAGGGTACGATCCCCCCCACCATGCATCGTAAGGTGGCTTGCGGAGTATGTATGTAGATGCAGATGTACTACACACTGAGGTGACAAACGTAATGGTATACCTCCTAATATAGCGTCGGACGTGCTCTTGCCCAGCGTGGCGCAGCAGCTCCTCGACATGGAGTGGACTCAATAAGTCATTGTAAGTCCCCTGCAGAAATACTGAACCATACTGCCTCTATAGCCGTCCATAATTGCGAAAGTTGTCGGTGCAGGATTTTGGGCACGAACTGACCTCTCGATTATAGCCCATAAATGTTCGATAGAATTCCTGTCGGGCCACGTGGGCAGCCAGATCATTCAACTCGAATTGCCCAAAATGTTCTTCGAACTACTCTCGAGCAGTTGTTTCCTGGTGACAAGCACATTGTCATCCATAAAAATTCCATAGTTGTTTCGTAGCACAAAGTCCATGAATTGCTGCAAATATTTTCCAAGTAGCCGAACATAACCATATCCATTTGGACAAGAGCGCCCATTCCAGGAAAACACAGCCCACACCATTATGCAGCCATCATCAGCTTCCTTAGTGCACTGTTGACATCTTGGGTACATGGTTCCGTGGGTCTGCGCGACATTCGAACCCTACCATCAGCTCTTATCGACTTAAATCGAGACTAATCTGACCAGGCCACGATTTCCGGGTCGTCTAGGGTCCAGCCGATCTAGTCACGAGCTCAGGAGAGTCACTGCAGGCGATGTGCTGTTAGCAGAGGCACTCACGTCGATCATTTGCTGCCGTAGTTCATTACACCAAATATCGCCACACTGTCTCAACGGATACGTTCGTTGTACGTCCCACGTTGATTTCTGCGGTTACGTCACGCACCGATGCTTGTCTGTTAGCACTGGCAACTCTACGCAAACGCCATTGCCGTCAGTCGTCGGCCACTGCGTTGTCCACTGCGTTGTCCACTGCGTTGTCCATGGTGAGAGGTAATGCCTGAAATTTGGTTTTCTCGGCACATTCTTCATACTCTGATCTCTGAATTTTGAATTCCCTAAGATTTCAGAAATAGAATGTCCTATACGTCTAGTTCCACCTACCATTCCGCTTCTAAAGTCTGTTAACTCTCGTGGTGCGGCCATAGCGACGTCGGAAACGATTTCACATGAATCACCTAAGTACAACTGACAGCTCCGCAAATGCACTGCCTTTTTATATCTTGTGTACGCGATACTACCGCTATCGCATATCGCTATCCCATGAATTTTGTGAGCTGAGTGTATCATAGTGCTCAAATTGACTTCCTCATTTCCGTGCGCAGGTGTGTCGACAACATCTACCTCGACTACACATTCAAGCTGAACGCTTGCTGATGGTTCGCAATCACAGTGCCACTAAAATAATAGCAAAGGCAGAATATCTCCACTTGCCTGCTGTATTCTCATGTGTGCTTTCAGACACTGAAACTTATACTATCGAAGACTTTGCCCCCCGCCTTCAGGTGGGTATACCACATTTGCAACGCATATCCAGTCATATGTTCACAGGACCTTCTCTTCTCCTTATTCTCTCACAGAATATTTTCTGCAGTTGTTCCCCCCTTGTAAAATCATCCTGTATATCGTATTCTTTATTAGGAAGTTTTTCAAAATTCCACAAATGTAAATACCTCGGTCAACAATCAGCAATATTCATGGCTATCATACCTATTTTTCACATTTACACCTTGTTTCGGTTATGACGTCGGTAGGGATACGATTGAACACGAATAGAACTATTCGAGCACTTTACATCACAGCTGGGGAAATCTGGGGTTGGGTTCCATGTTTTCATCGGCCAGTGGTCTAGTACTATCACAACGACCTGTCTTAGCTTTCGTAATGTGTTACGGATTTAAATAAACATAAATGTGAAACACGGACTGAAATACCTTCTAGGATACGGGTCATGCTCAACAGAGTCACCTAACACGTAGATATAAGATTGCAATCATGATTGTGTCCGATTCCCGTAATCCAGTGACGTCTGATGGTTCTATCTCCAAGACTTCTAACAACTGCAGTTCACTCTCGAGATAGAATTGTATTCCGATATATTTCATTTGTTCGGTATTTAGCTCTTGTTTAAATTCACATATTAGAATAGGAGATAAAAACTTTACCAGACTTCAATGAGTTTAAAAAGAAGACATCAACATGCAGATGAAACAATCATAGCGTGGTAAGATTCTCGATTAAAATAGGGTCTCCTGTTTTATATCAATACTTATCCTGATTTGACTACGAAGTCTTCCGCGACGGAGTCCTTGCATAAAAAGTTCTCGGTTTACTTGCCGCGTCAAATTTGGATAACATCCCAAGCTTTCGATGACTACCTCCGTTATCTTCGTCAGGGGTAAAACTGACTGTCGTGGACCGGTGAGGCTTCCGCTTTTATAAGCAGTGGACGGCTTCTCATTGATTGGATGACGTCACGGTGAAACCGGCGCGTACCGAGGTGGCAGCCTCTATATCCATAGATTATTCTGGTTCTTTGGACATCCAGAGGCCTATATTTTAATTTTACTAGGATTTGGTTTTATTTCACACATTCTATATCAAGAAAGAGGAAAAACTGAATCGTTTGGAATACTAGGTATGATTTACGCTACACTATGATTAATTCGTCTGAATGTTGCTGTCTTGTTTTTAAACTGATTGACGTCTGGTAAAGTTTTTATCTATTATTGTAATATGTGAACTGAAACGCTCACTTGAAACCTGCTTAGTAAATCATTTCCGCCTCTCATATAAAATGAAAAATAAACTGGGTTCAGTAAAGCAATATTTTTTGGAGGACAACATTTTAGCCTTTGCCTGTTGTCATTACTTAAAAATCAGCATATTTGTTTATATGTCCATATATATCGGTACAGTATGAATACGCGTGTTCTAAACTTGTTCAAATACAGTAGAAGTTTGTGCGGTGGAAGGATTTACTGATATTTGCTCCAATGATTCAAGAAATTGTCAGACTTTAAGCAGAGCCGTAGCGTATTATTGTGACTGTTTCGCAGTTTCTTGCGTGTTTCTTGCGTTCGTGCCACGCTAGTCAAATGTCGCGTGATTGTCCGAACAAGCTCGACACTGTACCGACCGCTCCGGCATATCGGGAAATCTCGAGCCCTTTCAGACGCGAGCATCTTTGCCTAGCCCTAAGCTGCACGTAAACAATTTTCGGGTTTTATTGTTTATTAGTATGGAAAACGATAAAGTAAAAGATAAACTTCGGATAGTGTTTGTCGTTATTTACCATCTTCAAACAAAAGCAGGCAACCGTCCTGTCATATCAAAATAATGAAAATATGGTCGAAATCTTAGTTACCACCATAACGACTGTCACACAAACTTTTTGGCAGCTACACAAATAAAAGGTAATGCACCTAACTGTAACTCACACGCAGTGCTCATCTTCAGCTTCTTTTGGTCTGCGGCTTGTAACGTCATTTTTCGAGCGGTGCGATAACTATGTTGTAATGGCGACACAACACTCAATTAGGGAAGAGTGAAGTATATTGTTTATTTACACTGACGTCCAATTTACTATATGGTTCCGTGATTTAAAAAAATTAATTTTTCTCAGAGTGGCCGTTACTGTATATATGCATATTGATTGAAACGGGTTATAATTGTTGTGCTAGAAACATAAAAAAAGTACCACGAATGTTAATGTTTTTACACATGTGAAACAACAGCATCTGGTTGAGAGGATACGAATCTGGAACCATATTTTGTGTAGGCAGAATATATGAAATGTAATCGATGTTTTCGTAACGATGTTTTGATTCATTCATACTAATTGTGTGGGGAAAGTAGGTATTTGAAGCGAAGTATTTTGATTTACTGTATTGATTGAGGTAGTCACATAGCTTCAAATAACTGTTTCCATGAAAGTATGAAAACAGGTGGTCAAGTGCTATCGTTTCACATCAGATTTTGACGAAAGATGTCCCCCATAAAACCTTACTGCGAATAAACTGTGGCTCCGACAGCCAATAAATGTTAGCAGGGTCAAAATGGGAACCAAAAATAAAAACATCCCATAAATAACTGATAAAGTAAATACATTTAAAAAGTTAGATACGAAAACAAAAGCAGTCTTGTAATCTAAAGTATAGTTTGTCACATCAGATCCGTTTTGTAATATGTGGAAGTGGAAGGAAGACGGTAAGAGGCGTTTGCTCAGAAGCAATCGATCAGATTACGATCATCGAATTTTGATAGCGGTGAATTGATGAGAATTATAACGCACAATCTGTCGGAGCGAGACAGGTATGTCTATTCGTGCTTCTAAACCGATCGAGGAGGTGGAGCAGAGGTAAGACACTGGACAACGGTTCATATCCCCTTGCGGAAATCTAGATTACTTTTTTGTGATTCCAAAAATCGCCCAAGTCAAGTGAGAGTATGGTTCATTTGAAAGGGGACAATCGATTTCACTGAAAAACAAATTTGAAGTGAAAGTATATAAATTGCATGGTTTTGAGTTAGTTATGTTTATTTCAGTAAATTGGTACAAAAACACCTTATTCATAGACATGTAGCTCTAGTTTTCTAAAAACGTAATCTACATTTATGTCTAAATAGCTCACTAACTAAATATGCATTCATGTTCCAAGATTCAGCATAACAAATTTTAAGTGAATGATTTCTTGAATTATTTTATGTGTTATGCATTGATAAATTTCATTGCCATTCTGGAAGTATAAAAGTAAAATATGATGAAAAAATGAAGGTAATATTACATTAATGAAAATACTTTGTAAGTCTACTTTGAACCAGAACTATGTAAAACACAACAGAAATTAACTGGTCAAAAAGGGAGTAAAGGATTACAAATGTTAAATGTCCATACGTACAGTATATACAATTACATATTTTATTCAGAGGTAAATTCAGAAGATGGCCGTTTTCGTTTGGCTTGACGTTTATACACATACTCGGGAACATCCCTTATGACAGTCCAGCAGTAAGCTGCTAAAATACGAGTAGTAAGGCTCCACCTTCCGGCATACATCTTTTCAAATGTGGCAATATCTTGAAGTCGCTCCACATGTTCATCACTTACTGCACGCAATCTTTGGGGAAGAAGTCAAGATGACTACGAAAGAAAAGAATTTTCAATGGCATGTTGGAACCAAGTTTTTCATACGATGACAACATGTTATGTACAATCTCCTTGTAATTTATTGCTCGTTTATTCCCTAAGAACTGTAGACAAACTGTCTTAAAACATCCCCCTGCATGCTTCTCATCACTTTCTATGATTCCATCAAAAGTATGGTCTCCAAAAAGCTCTCGAATCTGTGGCCCTGCAAAGATACACTGCAGGGGGCATTGAACGTCCTTTCCCATGCATCCAATTCCTGAGGTTGCTGGTACAAGTATTGCAGATCACATGTGGATGGTTCAAATGGTTCAAATGGTTCAAATGGCTCTGAGCACTATGGGACTTAACATCTGTGGTCATCAGTCCCCTAGAACTTAGAACTACTTAAACCTAACTAACCTAAGGACATCACACACATCCACGCCCGAGGCAGGATTCGAACCTGCGACCGTAGCAGTCGCGCGGTTCCGGACTGAGCGCCTAGAACCTCTAGACCACCGCGGCCGGCCCACATGTGGAGCCCAGGGTTATCCTGATCACCTATTTCGCACCCAAAATATTAACTGTAATCTTTTTTAATCAGTGGCGTTATTTACTGTTTGTGTGAAGCAAATGTCACTTCTCCAAACACATAGCAAAATGTGTCAGCACTGATGACACAAACTCGTGGCATTTTTGCTCATTTCAGTAGCAGTCAACTTGAATAACTGGTTGTTAATCTGGAAACAAATGTGCAAAAATTATTACATGCATTAATAATTGTCACTGAAGTTGAAGAGGAGGGAGACAAAAACTCTAAAATTGGTATAAAAAATTTTATATCCAAAATATTGCACACAAGTAAGACCAGGGACAATAATATAATCCATTGTTACTAGTTATTATGACTTTGACAAACCATTATAATATTTGATTTTAAACTTAACATAAAATCCGTATACAATTATCTCACCGTAATAAAGTCCGCCCCGGTAGCTGAGTGGTCAGCGTGACATACTGTCAATCCTAAGGGCCCGGGTTCGATTCCCGGCTGGGTCGGAAATTTTCTCCGCTCAGGGACTGGGTGTTGTGTTGTCCTAATCATCATCATTTCATCACCATAGACACGCAGGTCGCAGAAGTGGCGTCAAATCGAAAGACCTGCACCAGGCGAACGGTCTACCCGACGGGAGGCCCTAGCCACACGACATTTCCATTTATACCGTAATAAGACAGTGTAAAATGAAAACTAGAGCTAATTTTCAATTATCTTTGTGATATTCACGATCAGCACATTTGACTTGCTAGGAATTGGCTACTTTCATTCGATTTACATTTTCATTGTTGCACAGTGTTTCCTTCCCTATCCCTGTCTAATGTCTTGGACATTACCCGGGTTCCATATGAACCACCCAAGTTTCATATGAACGCGACACCCATGAACGAGGACTAATTTTATTTTCTCCTCAGATAGACCATAAATACAAGACAACTAATGTATATAGCAAAATTATTTTACTACCGAAACTTACGTACACTTACGGTTAGTTTTCGACAAAAGCGCCGTACCGATCATCACGTTTATTGTAGCTACGGACAAGCTTTCCATTACCCTATTGACAAAACGTTGCCGCGAATGAATTGTAAGATGAGACACGCTTTTCGTTTTCTACAAGCGGTGGCAGAAATTCACCGATGAGAAACTGAAAACAAAAGAAGAGGGTTACTGACTTATGGAATTGTTTTGATCCATGACAACCTCCATCCTCTCAGTGCCACCGCAACCCAACGGATCCTTGAGCAGTATCAATGGGAAGCTTTCTATCAACCGCTACACAGTCCCGACGCAGTGCCGAATGACTTCCATCTTGAATTGAAGAAGTGGCTACGAGGATAGCGGTTCGGAAATAACTAGGAGCTACGAGACAACATCAAGACTCAATTCACTAGCGAAAACGTGGTGTGAAGAATGCACTGGAAAGTTTATCCACAGGTACGGAAAAATGCCGTAATCGGTACGGTGATCATGTCGGAAACTAACCATAAGTATTAGAAACTTTTAGTAAAAAAAAGATTTTTTAAAATTTACGCTTGCATTTTATTTATGGTCTAAAGGAGGTTGGAAAAGATAGACCCTCTTATAACTCCTTACAGCCTGTACTCATTTCTTCTCAGGAACACGAATGCAAATGGATAAGAATTATGGTGCACCGCAAGCGGTTTCACAGTACGCCGATGTCGTTTTCGCTTCCCCTTCCTTTGTCGGGCTACAGTACGCACTCATAACACAGAGTTTTTGAAACCTTTATGTTCAAAATTTTGAAGATTGCTGAGACCTTGGACTGATATTTCGTGACATGGGGACCCGTCCGAAACTTTCCCACTTTTATAGCTATAAATAGTGACAACATTTGGAATAAGTGTAGTCGCTGGGATATGAGTAATTTTGGGAATGAAGAGAAAACATTTCTAAAAATCAGTAATAACCATGAATTAATGAAGAGAAAATATCTTTAACAGTTAAATATAATAATCATGAATTTATGACATATCCTCGTACATACACTTCTGTGTGTCCAAATAAGTGTTCTGCATTCGGAATGTTTGTCCCGGCTTGCACGACTGGCAGAGATCAGGGACTGTCAGTAGGGCAAGTATAACTAACTTGACAAACATTTTCAGTTACAGTAAGTAGTAGCATATAGGTAAATCAAAATTGAGGGCGACAATGTCGTTTCGGAAAGTACATTCGTTTAGAAAAATCAACTCGTACGACGGAAAGAGATAATGGACTACCGCAGTGGCCTGTTATTACCTATGACAATGCTATACGCAACCTATCCCTTTAATTAGTACTTTAAAACAATTAAAATTGTATTTGTAATAAAATAATACGAAAAGGGAGTCTTTTATTCGTGATTAATGTTACTTCGTGAATCACATGTATGAAGCTGGGCGTACACGACTCCCCTTTGTCTAAAATAATTAAAAGTTTCCTTTGTGTCTGAATTTTCCACAAATAGTAAGTTTTAGCGCAAAATCGGTATGCAATGTCAGAAGTCGGTTACGAAACTTTTCTAACGCTTAGTACATGTCGAGAAAAAGGGTTGTTCACTTGACAGACAATATTTGTGATCAGGAACCAATAGTCAGAAATTTCAAGCAGTGCGATGTCTGGAAACAGCAATGCTTCATATTAATGTGTTCAGAAATTATTTATGTTTCTTAACAATAAAATTGCCTGCTGCATCGATGTAGGTGAAGCGACCTAGAAATACCATACGCAGCCGTCTGTAAAGTGTCTGCGGTGTTTAGCTTTGTTTACAGTTCATGCCTCGTTGTCGAAGATGGGGCATAGCTCATTCAGTGACTTGCAGGTGTGTGTTTGTTTGATGCAACACGATGTAAAGCCTAGAAAGCCTAAGGAATGTTCATGATAAACGTCTCCCTAATTTACCGCACGTGATAGAAAGAGAAACTGTGTACTTCAAGTCACTGACGGCGGGCTAAGGCTCCACATTAAGAATTGTTCGCACAATGCAATATGAGGATAAATAGCTGTATAATGTGGGATATGGTTCATATTATGTACATGTAGACTTGCCCGTGAAGTTCCAACTTCGAAGACTACAGAGTAGAGAGCAGCAGCTACACCCTTGTTATACAGGGTTTACGTAACAGTGTGCAAAAATTTTACAGGACGTAGAGGATGCTCCACTGAACAGTTTGAGGTAGGGAACCTGGGGCCGGAGGAGCCAGCTGAAGGAGATAATAGGAATAAAATCACGCTACTGTGTACTTGAATATTTACACTAGTTAACTGCAAGTACCATGATTGACACAATGAACGTACCATTTCTGTTGTATCTTACAAAATATGCAGAAACTGACGGCCATCAACCTAAATGAAAGCATGATATTGGCGAACAAAATTCTGACGCACCCTGACAAAAATCCCTGGTGTGTTTCGAATCACGTCACAGACAGCTTCAGTTCTGGAAACTAATCCCATCTCCGTATCCGCTGGGATGTCATACACAAGTGACTTTAGATATCCCTATAGGAAATAATCTAGAGGATTCAGATCACGTGACCTCGCAGGCCATGGAATAGGACCTCCTCTTACAATACAGCGACCAGGAAAAACTGTACCAGTACTGCTCCATCGTATTGCACTGTACGTCTCTGAATAGCAATGAGTAATGACTGGGTCTGTCGTTGATTCACAGCACGTTCTTTCTTAAGAACAATGTAAATACAATACAACAGAGCCACCTGACGGACAAAAAATGGTTCAAATGGCTCTGGGCACTATGCGACTTAACTGCTGAGGTCATCAGTCGCCTAGAACTTAGAACTAATTAAACCTAACTAACCTAAGGACATCACACAAATGGTTCAAATGGCTCTGAGCACTATGGGACTTAACTGCTGTGGTCATCAGTCCCCTAGAATTTAGAGTTACTTAAACCTAACTAACCTAAGGACATCACACACATCCATGCCTGAGGCAGGATTCGAACCTGCGGCCGTAGCGGTCGCTCGGTCCCAGACTGTAGCGCCCAGAACCGCACGGCCACTCCGGCCGGCTGACGGACAAGTAAAGTAAACAAAACCTGCGTCATGACTTCCTGGTAAACAGACTCGTCTTACGTTGCAGGAAATACAGAGTTTATATGTAAATAAACAGCACAGAACGTGTAAACTTGTACGCATATTACATGTAAATATGCTGGAAAACGGTAACGCTAGACAAAGCGATAGACATGTTTACTTCCATATCTCGTTAAGCTGGCTTCTCCGACCCAGGTTCCTATCTCAAATTATTCAGTGGAGCATTCTCTGTGTCCTGTTACATTTTTTCACTCTCTTACGGAAACACTCCGTTTCTAAAGTCTGCAAGCGATGGCGCTAAATCAGTTTGAACCCAGAATTCATATCTGACAATGTGTTATGTATGCACCGACTCGCATCACTCTCAACAGTTAGTGTCATTTAAACGTATTACTCCGTGTTACAATAATTCATGACGATAAGGCTAAATCCTTTCTGACAATCATTTTCTTATCTCAAAGTGTTAATTTTGAATACTCTAACATCTTGGCAGTTTTGAGCTTATAGATTTGCAGCGTGTTTTATTTTTCGTGGAAACTGTTGATTCCTCAATTTCATTTGAGTGAGCATGGATGTGTTAATCGACTGAAACTTATTATCGGAACAGTTGCTCTTGCCCATTCCTTCGCCTTGACTGAGTTTGTTATGTGTTGTGAGAAATAATCTCCTCATGTACAGTAGTGTACAAGACAAAAATTGTGTACCTTTTTGACAGTACACATAACTGCTTACCTGACACTGAAAGTGCCAACGGCCTTGCCGCAGTGGTAACACCGGTTGCCATCAGATCACCGATGTTAAGCGCTGTCCAGCTTGGCTGACATTCAGATGGGTCACTGTCCGGGTCTACCGAGAGCTGCTGGCAAGCTGGATGCACTCAGCCCTTACGAGGCCAATTGAGGAGCTACTGGAATGAGAAGTAAATGACACCGGTCACGACGACTGACGACTGGTGGAGGGGTGTGCTGACCACATGCATGTGGTGACGCCTAAGCCCTGAGGATGACATGGCGGCAGGTCGGTACCGTTGGGCTTCATGGCCTGGTCTGACTGTGTTGTCTTTTTGACACGGAAAATGTCGTATTCACCAAGTGCTTTTGGTGTCAACTGTAAATACGTGCCGTCCGGTGTGGCCGAGCGGTTCTAGGCGCTTCAGTCTGGAACCGCGCGACCGCTGCGTCCGCAGGTTCGAATCCTGTCTCGGACATGGGTGTGTGAGATGTCCTTAGCTTACTCAGGTTTAAGTAGTTCTAAGTTCTAGTGGACTCATGACTTCGGATGTTAAGTCCCATAGTGCTCAGAGCCATTTTTGTAAATATGTGTCAGGAAGAGCACCCCTACCACAGAAAGTAGTCGCTGTTATGAAGCGGTTTGTTGACATGTGACAAATAATACAGCATTTTCCCGGGGCCAAACAGAGTTAGGCAACATTTATAGCAATATGATGGCCACACGGGTTAGCAAAGAGCTTACAAAAAATTATTAATAGAAATTTCATATTGCCTAACTGTGGTACGAGGATGCTACGCCACGGTAGTTCAGTGTTCACTTGCTCTGATTCGTCTTTGACTGGTCTAGTCCTGAATGCAGTGAATGGTAACTACGATTACTGGTACTTCTTCAATGTCTGGTTTAGCTCTTCGTAGCTGTAGACATGGTCCTAATGCTGTTTTCAAATACTGCGCGATACTGAGCTAATACTGTGCTAAAACTGACTTGTGCGGAGCCGTGTGTCGGCTTACATCCGCGTTTAGCGGGTAGCTACTAACTTGGGAACTACGAGGATGAGTCAATAAATAAGTCGCAAACTAGGACATACTTCAGAGACGCGTGTACCAGCCTGGAAACTGTCTTCCTTTTCAATATACTGCCTTTATAAATTTAAACACGTATCCCATCGTTCGATAAGGCGTTATAAGCCTGCAGCATGGAATTATTGTGGCAGCGTTGGCTTGTAACGAGTGATCTCTCGGGGTATAACAAGATTATTTGGTTCCTTACATTTCTGAAACACACAATACCTATGTGTCGTGGGGGTTGCGAAATACGTCTATATCTACATCGATACTCTGCGAGCCACCGTACGGTGCGTGGTGGAGGGTACTCTATCCCACTCGCTGGGGCCCTCCTGGCGATACCCTTGTCTCTGATGAACACTCGCCGTCGAGGACAACACACTGGGGCACTCACATATCTGTGAACGTATTTTGTATGTTCGTAGCTCCGTTAATAATGTGCCATCACTGGATAACCAGGGGCCGGCCGGTGTGGCCGTGCGGTTCTAAGCGCGTCAGTTTGGAACCGCGTGACCGCTACGGTCGCAGGTTCGAATCCTGTCTCGGGCATGGACGTGTGTGATGTCCGTAGGTTAGTTAGGTTTAAGTAGTTCTAAGTTCTAGGGGACTGATGACCTCAGTAGTTAAGTCCCATAGTGCTCAGAGCCATTTGAACCATTTTTTTATAACCAGGGATGCCAGGACGCTCCTTGTTTGTGACTTGCCCTTTCCTGAACTTCTGTATAAAATTGAACATAGATTTCCATTAAATATAGTCCTGATCATGTACGGGATGAATTTCGCTATGGACGTGCTTTGTGGACAGCCCCAAGAGTCACAGAAATCTCATTGTTCTAGGCAGGTACACACTTGTAGCTCACCTACCATCTTCGTCTGCGAGTCGTTAACCATTGGTATAAAAATAGTGTTCATTGCCTACCTTCCACGTGACATGTACTGCCACCTTTTAGATATGTATATGTGCGAAATTTAATATGATATCCGGTATTCTGTCGTCTGCGACTTATTTTCTTGACTCACCCTCCTGTTTGTGAGACGTAAGGCGGAATTACAAAATACGTCCCAACTTGTGCGCCTTAACTCGGTTGCGCCAGAGTTCTAGGCAGTTCGACGCTCCTCCATAGATGCCTGTGTTCCATATCTTCTGGAGGCCACTGCAGAAAGGAATTAAGTACTATGAATTTCAGGTTTATAATCATGGTTAGATTTATTTTTTTATATTCTTTTTACTACCAGTCTTTGCAATCCCACATAGCGAGGATCGATGTATCAGTTGAAACTAGAAGAATTGCAGTCGAGGTAGTCCACATCCACATACCCTGTACTACATCTACAGATGATTAACTTCTCATGGTTGGCAGTCACAGTCGTATAATATTTCTTAAAAGACATCATAGTTGCCGTTGGCTGTATGAAATATTTATTATTACTAATAATAAATATTGCATACAGTCAACGGCGACTATGATGACTTTTAAGGGACTTTTACAGATGTTGCAAATCAAACGCATCTCAGACGACCAAGAATATTACATGATTCTGGGAGCTAAAATTTCTGGAAGAGTACGCTTCTGTACTTAATTTAAAATTCCCAAACAGTGCGACACACCAGAGAAAATGCCCTGCGTGATAAAGCGCGATGCTGTACTCTTGATGGAAGAGATTGCTGTTCACTGTCTTTGTTTCACTGTTGCCGGTCACAACGAAGCCATTGGCGACGGAGAATTAGCCCACCTAGACAAGCCGGTGGCCTCAGTGGGAGAACCATCCTGACATCTTTTACTGATTCTAGAATAAAATTTTCACTCTACAGCGGAGTGTGCGCTGATCCAAACTTAATCTGCCAGAAAGTTTCATATCAGCGCACACTCCGCTGTAGAGTGAAAATTTCATTCTAGAAACATCCCCCAGGCTGTGGCTAAGCCATGCCTCCGCAATATCCTTTCTTTCAGGAGTGCTAGTTCTGAAGGGTTCGCAGGAAAGCTTCCGTTGAAGCTTGGAAAGTAGGAGACGAGGTGCTGGCGGAAGTAGAGCAGTGATTACGGTGCGTGAGTCGTGCTTGGGTAGCTCGGTGGTAGAGAATTTTCCCGCGAAAGGCAAAGGTCCCGAGTTCGAGTCTCGTTCCGGCACACAGTTTTAATCTGCCAGAAAGTTCCATATTTTACAGCTGTTTACGAAATGTTACTCAATCGACATCGGTGATATTCGGGATCTGATGAATCTTCCTTTGCTGCTTCGATGTATGTTTCTCTTGACATTTTAAATAGACGTTTTTTCCTCTAATTTCATATATTTTCTTACAAAAATAAACTCTTAATTTGTAATAGGACATGACCCATCCATATTGCTACACCATAATGTTAGTTCCAACGAAATTGTAACAGTTTGTCTCATACAGCGCTATTACGTTTTCAAGCGCGGTTGAGCAGAGATATACGGAAAGGTCTCTTTATCGTTGAAAAAGTAAAGACAATGAGACACAAACATTTACAGACACACAAACAATGTTTACCCTCGCTGTGTCTGTTATTTTAGCTGCACGCCCTCCAGCGATCACCGACTAACAGCACTCATTCCATTGGAACCGTTAATGTAAAATTTGAAACGAAAAGTAGTTTCTCTCCCATTACTTCTAACAGCTCTCTACATCAAACAACTTTGAAATTTTCTATAACCGTGCACGATAAAACCGTCTGATGATGACATGTTCAAAATCAGTCCAATAATAACTCTCCATTTGAGTTCAGTACTGCAGAAGAGGAGGACTTGATAGAACTTTCATCTGCTTCTTCACTAAAACTGAAGTTTTCATCAATGATATTGCGAGCATTGTTGTATTCAGTAACAAAACAGTTTCCGCACTTTAGGAAGAAAGCACTGAAGATATTAATTCCTTTCGCATCATTCTGTATTTGCAAGAGTGGATTTTCGGCAGTGCCTATCATTAAAACCAAGTACTTAATTTTCTTAATAATTAGTTCGGTTTTTGCAAGGTATCATACACGAATGCCAAAGGAGCGACATTGCTGGCCGGGGGAACCACGAACGCAAGGACGTTGAGAACCACTGCCTTATGGCATGTGCTCAAAGTGACGATTGGCAGTCTCAACGCATGCGTCAGAAAGGTGGACCAGACATGCAACATACCCAAATATCCCTATCATCTTCGCACAGTGAGTGAGGCAGTTACGACTCTACTGAATAGTTTTTCATTTTCGTAGAACGACTTTCTGTAGCCTCACAGGAAAAGTAAATAGGAGTGTGCTCCAACGATGCATCTCAACAATGGATATGACCTTCCCTTCGATTTCTAACGTAGGTTCTTCATTTAGTTATATCTTTAAAATTTGAGACCTTACAAAATGATTCTGGACCACCTACTTTTGAGAAATCCTCGAACAAAAAATTTTAAAATCTGTGGCTTGCAAGCGCATTCTGTTGTTCAAGTGTTCATAGACATACACCGGCGTGGGATGGTTCCACGCTGTGTTGGATCCACATCTTCTCACGGATAACCGTTTTTCGGATGAACGCCAGGTAGCGTTCACCTTCCAAATAAGTTGACAGTTAATAAGGTCCTATTACTTAATCTCCCACAGTTCCAACCCAGCAGTCAATAGAAAAAAGTTGCTCGTGGTCTGAGAGGGGCATGAATTTCTGTCACTCCATACACATCTGTTATGACAGTTGTAAACACTGTCATGCTTGTAAGGTGCCTCATCCGTGAACTATCCAATCTGTAGGAAATCCATAAATGGAGAACTGCCCTTACAAGCGACAGATTTTAAAATTCTTTGTTCGAGGATTTCTCAAAAGTAGGTGGTCGAGAATCATTTTGTAAGGTCTCATATTTTAAAGATATAAGTAAATAAAGCACCTACGTTAAAATTTCAATTAACCTCTGTATTTTTATAATTGTTTTATTTTTATAGAGACACAGGAAAAATTCTTTATTTAGTATCTCTTAGCAACATTATGAGTACTCGGTTACGTTTAGTTTTCAAACCTTCCATTTTTCGATTTCATTTTTACTTTGTCTCTTTAAAATTCAACATTTCATCTTCCCTGGTACCTTTTACCCATGTCCTTAAAGTACTTGTGGAAGCGTTATCCCTCCTGTGTATGATAATGTGCCATATATTCAGGGAAATAATATATGAGAGTAGGAAGTGGGCTTTTACACTCATGGTACAAACCAACTGCTTGATATTTTTCATGATTTTGACAATGTTCTTGTAGTTTTGAACTTTTGTATTCCTTAGAAAGTTTCCTGTAACAAGCCTGAAGAGTCCATGTGTGTTTATCACTAACAGTCATTGTATTGTCAAGTTCGTGATTTTTCATCAGTCTTTGAATTCGAGGACCAACAAAAGTTACAGCTTTCAAATTTCTTGACAGAAAGACACTTAAAGCAGACTGATCACGTGGAAGAGCCCTTACAAACTGCTTGGTTGGTTCTTTGGTTTGGGGGAGAGGAGCAAGCAGCGAGGTCATCGGTCCCATAGGATTGGGGGAGGGAGGAAAGGAAATCGGCCGTGCCCTTGTCGAAGGAACCAACCGGCGTTTACCTGAAGCGATTTAGGGAAATCACCGTAAACCTAAATCAGGATGTCTGGACCCGAGTTTGAAACGTCGTCCTCCCGAATGCGAGTCTAGTGTGTAAACCGCTGCGCCACGTCGCTCGGCACAGGCTGCTTCATGAAGCTCTACTCGATGTGTAGTGACTGAAACACGTTTTTTTTTTCTTTTTTTTTACAAGCGGTTTATGCAAAAGGTTTTTTATCCCAGATACTGAATGTCTCCGATTTTTTCCAGACATCCAGACATTTACACTGCAATGTTTTTACTTTGCTTAGCCACCCTACTCATATAAAAATGCCATTTTCGCTTTATAAATAAAATTGCTGTAACTAAAAATAAAATAAATAATCCATTATGGTCGGCCGGAGTGGCCGAGCGGTTCTAGGTGCTACAGTCTGGAACCGCACGATCGCTACTATCGTAGGTTAGAATCCTGCCTCGGGCATGGATGTGTGTGATGTCCTTAGGTTAGTTAGGCTTAAGTAGTTCTAAGTTCTAGGGGATTGATGACCTCAGAAGTTAAGTCCCATAGTGCTCAGAGCCATTTGAACCATTTTTTAAATACATTATGAAAAAGCCCTACGTTAGAGAAGAAAACAAAGAATTGTTTTGAAATAGTAAAAATGTTATTTAAGAATAAATTTATTTCCAGTCACCTGGTATCATGCATACCAGTGTAATGCTCTGCTAGAACTAACCGTGGTGTTCAAAATAATCTCTCTGTTACTGCACCTGCCATTGGTTCAGTACCTCCCTACAGAATGTGCACAGGAACGTACCAATCATCTAATGCGCCCGTGCCGTCATAACAACTTACCATTAGCAAGGCCTTAACGCCTCTCACCAGCCCTCACGCCACTGGATTCATCAGGCCAGAGTAGTCCGACTCGTCTACCAGCAAGGTTTCCTAGTTTTCTGCCCGAAGTTACGCAGTCGTAATGATCATTCTGTATTGTCGACGGTCAGTTCGTTAAAAACTGGCGTGACAACTAACAATAAGCACCGAGACACTGACATGCCGAAAGCGAATTTCACACTTCCACAATACAGCCATTTTAATATCTTCTTCTGGGCTTCTTAGCAAACAAATTTTTCTTCTTTTGACTGTCGTTCCCCAGACATCCCGGTAGTTAGCGATGCAGAACACTAGATCAGTACACTTTCGCGATGGCAATGCGACAGGAAGTCAATGTGAAAAAATTGGAATCGCAGTAATCTGGCTTACAGTACTTCAGGACGAAGATAAAACTGTTTTTAGTCGGTCTAAAGCTCTTGTTTAGTCTCATAATAGTTCCAAAGCTGCTGGGGTGATCCTATAGGTTCGTAATATTATTTATGTGACCTACATCTTCTTTTAACATTACTGTGAGTAATAGTGACTATGCGGCGACCAAGGTTTGTTGTGTTTTGCTGTTTTGCAGCTGCCATGTCACTGTGTTTCCAACTATATCGAACGCTTTAGTCGTGCATTTAAGTGCGTCACCGGTAGAGTTCATTACTGTCATCAAATAGACTAATTCACTGAGGGAGGTTTGAAATTGACGGAATGCTGCACAAATATATCTGAGGAGATAAGGGTGAATGCAGCTGTTGCGATGAAACTTCACTCATGGGTGACATTCTCTCCGTATTCTACAAGTCCTCAGGCAGTCGCCTTAAAAACCAAGCGTAATCACTGTGTAAACAATCGGTTCGTCTTAAGAAATATTGTCAGGCAGTTTGCAACGTGGTCTTGCTGTAATGTTTCTACAGGATTCCAACAAGTCATTTTATCAGATCATGTCGAGCAGGTTATCAAAACATACTGAGAGTACGAGAAATATACTTTGATGATACCTTCGTGAATAACCTACAGTTCAGAGGAAAACAAGAAATTGTACTTTTCTGAAGGCGGAATTCTCAAAACATTTTAATTGTAGACACAAACGCCAACAAAATGTGGACTTTTTTGAAGAAAGTCACATCAGAATTAAAATAACGAGTGTAATGTTACTCACCTGATAATCCAAACGATTAAACAAGTGCACATAGCAAAAAATCAGTTCGGATCTTGTTTTTATGTTTACCACGTAAACTTTTCTTTTTATCTTCTTCTATAGGCAGAGAACTTATTGACAGAGAGTATTAACACTGAAACTTGCCATTGGTGAGTTGATATAATAATTAGCTGACGTATCACAATAAAGGTACACAAAACTATTGTAGTCAAAGCAATGTTGTTTCAGTAACATTAGAATACATCGCCGTTGTTATTGAATAATTGCTTCAGAAGTGGCACAGAGATGTCTGTTGGCCCAGTATTTATGACATTACGAGCTAAAATAGTGCAGTTAGTTGAGAGTAACAAGTCAGAATGGGCGAAATTATTTACCTGCGGTTGCCAACTCCATACAGCCATGCGATGTTGGCAGCTG
This sequence comes from Schistocerca serialis cubense, assembly GCF_023864345.2. NCBI lineage: Eukaryota > Metazoa > Arthropoda > Insecta > Orthoptera > Acrididae > Schistocerca > Schistocerca serialis. The sequence continues at coordinate 426,270,993 of NC_064644.1, read as the reverse complement.
AAAATTAAACACATTATTTTATTGGAAGTTTTAGTCGAAATTTTCCGTATTAATCTGTATTCGAAATACGTGCTGCTGCTTCTTTGTAAATGATATTATAGCTGGCAAGACTGCAACACTGTTACATTGACAATAACAGTGGCAAAGTTCTTTATTTGCAGAAATTGAGTGCCGATTTTTTGATCAAGGATCTTCTTAAAGACAGCGAAATCAGCGAAGTGAACTAGGAACGAATGACTCAAGAATTTTGTCATAGTGTACACATTTGTCTGCTTCTGCGGTAAAGTGTAACATAAGAGAAAAACTACCGTTCCGAATAGGCGCAGAGTACCAAGAAGAACTAACATAACAGTCCTCCGTCGACTTGAAAAATTCTCCAGGAGCGTCAATTATGACAGTCTGGAGTTGTTCACAGTCAAATTGAAGCGGTATCAAACGTCATTCCGAAATGCTAGTTGTGCATCATTGACTATGGGAAAAGCTGTGCAACAGTCTTTGGAGTACAAGAGCTGGTGGAGACAACGTTAACTTCATGAGTCTTTCAGTACTGTTGTGCACTTATTTATCAGTGTAGAAGGCGCAGTCCACTGATCTGCTTTCGAATTTCTATGTTATCATTTACAGCCTGTTGACAAAAGTGTCCCAAATTCTTACAGAAGGTAGTATTGGTCGTACTAAAATAAAAAGGAGTGAAAGGAGGACGAGGGGGATAAAAATACCCTGAAGCAACTCCCTCAGTCTTACTACTTCTCCACTCTTGGCCATATTTTTACCGCAGGTGCTTTGAGGAGACATATGTGTCCTGGGATTGGAAATAAGCACTTACATCTATAAGAAAGGAACATGAATTATACACGGAATGAGACATGAGACATGTGACAGTCACATGTCCTATAAATGCTGCACAATTACCACACAGTACCCTCAGCGTCATGGGAAGAGCAAAACAGGTTACTTCTGTGTTTCTAGCTTTTTTTGGCCCACAACGGCGCCTCATACAAAAAAATATACTCCTTTGGAACTTCAGACTAGGTTTACTCTTGACCATATATTTCCTGACAAGACAGATGCAGCACATTGTCGTGGATGGAGAGTCGCTTGCAGACATACTAGGTAGGCAGTATTAGTTTAATCTTTACACTTAATATTCATGAAGCAGAATTAGTACACCTTGTAGACGGTTGTAGAGTATATCCCATTTGATAGAAAGAATTAATAAGTGACTCTCAGAAAATTCACAATAAAGAATAGTGAATTTGAGAAAACGTACATGCTCAGTTTTAGACAACAAGTAGTCATACGAACAACTGATGTAGTACCGGTAGGGAAGCAGAAGTTTGTAAACAGAGTGGAAGTTAAAAAATTTTGTGTGTACACAATGCTGAAACTTTGAATGGGAGGAAATGAATTACTTAGGTGATTCAACAATTAAGTTACATTTCTTTTGCTCTTCATATAATTACTAGTTTTAGAAATGAACGAATGAACTTCCAAACATGTTTCATTTATTCCCATTCAGTAATGTCTTATGAAACAATTTTCTTGTGTAACTCATCACTTAGATAGGAAGTATTGATTGCACAAGAAGGAGTTAGGCATTTTAACTGTACCTTCACAAAATTTATTGTATATATACCAGTTAAAATAGTCATAAAAAATCCAGCATTATCTGAGAAGAATGGAGACGTCCATACGTACAACATTAGAAGAAAAATTATCTTTATTACTCATTATTAAAGCTGTCAATGGCTCAGGAAGGAGTTCAATAAGCACCAACAACAATTTTAATCATTTACCCAACAACATACAATTTCTGATGGGGGTAAGCAAGTTTTAAAGCTACCCTAAACTCATTTCTTCTGGACAACTCCTTTTGTTACATATGCGAATTTATATATAAAACTGGTACCCTGTATGAAGGCACGGTTTGAAGTGTTGGTAGAGGAGTAGGAATGCGTGATAATATGTTCCTTAATACTAAACGGCGGCCATATTGCCATTCAGGAAACTCATAAGTAGCTAGCATGTAGCCATCCACTGAAATTAATCATGTATACACATCCTATGAATAAAATTGTGTTACACCAGTTTGAAAAAAGGAATCATTCAAATGATTTACTCAACATACAACTAACCGACTTACTAGCTACTGTTTGCTGACGATGTTATTGTCACTAAGAAGCATTATAACCGATTAAAGCTGTAGTAGTACCTTTGGGAAATCATGATTTGCAAACAGCTGTATTGTCACTTTATTAAACACCCAGTTTTGGTCAGAAACGGACAATGCTCAGGTATCTACATACAACAAAACAGAAAAAAAATAATAATTGCCATGCGTGATTACAAAAACAATCATAAAATATTTATCATAATTTTACGTACTGTTTACTCAATGTGTGCCATCATTAATCAGGTGCATGGCCAATCATAATTATTAACCAGAATTATGCCAGAAACCAAGATATTAAATTCAGTTACAGTACTGGAGTACATACAGCCCACAGTACGTAATGTGGCTGCAAGGGTGTGAAACTCATATAGGGATTTCCGGTACCAAGATCTTGATTCCCTGCCAGGTCACATGGAGCGCTGCAAGTTTGAGTCCATCATCTCGATTTCTTATTGGGTGATTTAAGATATTTATTTTGCTTTCGTTCAAAACAGAAGCTAGATCCATCACACTGTGTTTCTGATTACGGTTTCTCGTGTGTCTTTCACTGTTTGAATTGCACTGTAAATGTATAGCTCGTTTTCTCTTCGCACCTGTAATAATGGGCACAGCGAATGATGCTGTATTTGTTTCTGTTTCATAGAAAACAGAAAATGGTTACGTACAATTGTTACTACTTACGAATTCGTGTGTGGACTGCTCGATTTAAATGCATTCTTGGTATATTCCTTGTATCCTACTTTATGTTGTTCACATACATTTTTGTATTTTCTCGCATATTCGTTTCCAGATACACACTTTACCACCAGACTACCAGCCCCACCAATCAAGTATAAATGAAAAATATAATCATCTAGTAGGGGTATTTCGCAAAGAAAGGACACGGATTTTTACGCTAAGTTTTCTGTATTCGAAGTTCACTGCCAGGCCACTAGGAGCACTGCTGGCCGTCTCTGTTACCGTATCATTACATGAGCCTTGCACTGCTCATAATTTTGTGTTCTGTGTTGTAGTGGCGCGTTATCTTTAGTCACTGAAACATCTGCAAAATGGTATAATAAAAGTAACCAAAGATACCAGCATGGGTACTTGACAGGGCGAGATAGTACAGTCGGGAATTATATCTCAGGTGCCAACTAGGCATGTTGTAACCTTCCTATCATTGATCCAGTCACAAAATCAACAGTGCTGTGAGACAATGAAGATCTTACTATAACTGTTGTAACAAATTTCGTAAAATTATGATCAACGATGAACATCTCCGTATATTCGAGTGGTTGGGTAACGTAGGTTGTAATCCGTTCAGATTTTTATTTGTTCAGGATCGTTAATTAATGTAAAAGTATTCATATTACCGGTTTCACCAAATCATCCAAACTACATAGATGGCATGAAAATTCAAGACAAAATTTTAGACAAAATATTTTGTGAATATTCATGTCACATCTCTCGATGAAAATGACTTACCTAAACTGATAATGTAAAACATTTATGTGATAATAACGGAGTCTGAAAGGATAAAACGGTTTTAATAAGACAAATTGGATCGTCTTTCACCTGACATTATTCTAACCTTTAAGTTAGGTTATAGCGCAGTACCTGAATCACGAGGCGGCAACATCGGATTCGACACTTGTACCACTCATGTTTTTTTATGTAATTCCAGTCAAGTAACTGTCGAATTCCAGTCAAGAACAACTACGAAGATGAGAAACATAGTAGATATCCTCGGTGTAGCAAAGCAGCTTAAATCACTTAATAAAGGCAAGGCTTCCGGTCCAGATGGTATACCAGTCAGGTTCCTTTCATAGTATGCAGATGCAATATCTCCGTAATTAGCAACTATATACACCCGCACGCTCACAGAAAGTTCCGTGCCCAAACACTAGAAATTTGCCCAAGTCACACCAATACCCAAAAGGGAAATAGCAGTAATCCGCTGAATTACAGGCCCATATCACTAACGTCGATTTGCAATAAGGTTTTGGAACATATATTGTATTCGAACATAATGAAGTAGCTCGAAGATAACGATTTACTGACACATAGTCAGCACAGATTCAGAAAATATCGTTCTTGCAGAACACAAATAGCTCTTTATACTCATGAAGTAATGCTATCGACGTGGGATGTCAAATTGACTCCATATTTTTAGATTTTCAGAAGGCTTTCGACAAACGTCTTCTAACCAAACTGTGTGCGTATGGAATATCGCCTCAGTTGTGCGACTGGATTCGTAATTTCCTCTCAGAAATATCACAGTTCGAAGTAATAGACGGAAAGTCATCGAGTAAAACAGAAGTAATATCCGGCGTTCCTCAAGGAAGTGTTATAGGCCCTCTGTTGTTCCTGACCTATATTAACGACATAGGAGACAATCTGAGTAGCCCTCTTAGATTATTTGAAGATGATGCTGTCATTTACCGTCTTGTAAAGTCATCACATGACCAAAACGAAATGAAATATGATTTAGATAAGATATCTGTGTGGAGCGAAAAGTGGCAATTGATCCTGAATAAAGAATAGTGTGAAGTTATTCACATGAGTACTAAAAGAAATCCGCTAAATTTCGATTAAGCGATAAGTCACACAAATCTGAAGGTTATAAATCCAACTAAATACTTAGGGATTACAATTACAAATAACTTAAATTGGAACGATCACATAGATAATGTTGTGGGTAGAGCAAACCAAAAACTGCGATTCGTTGGCAGAAGGTGCAACAGATCTACTAAAGTGACTGCTTACACTACACTTGTCCACCCTACTCTGTAGTATTGCTGTGCAGTGTGGGATCCGTATCAGGGGGGACTGACGGATGACATTGAAAAAGTACAAAGAAGGGCGGCTCGTTTTGTATCATCGCGAAATAGGAGAGATAGTGCCACAGACGTGAGAGGTGAATTGGAGTGGCAATCATTAAAACAAAGGCGTTTTTTGTTGCGACGGGATCTTCTCATGAAATTTCAATCACCAATTTTCTCCTCGTATTGCGGAAACATTCTGTTGGCACCAACCTACATAGGGAGAAATGATCATCACGATAAAATAAGAGAAATCAGGGCTCGCACAGAAAAATTTAAGTACTCGTTTTTCCCGCGCACCGTTCGAGAGTGGAGCGCTAGAGAGACAGCTTGAAGGTGGTTCATTGAACCCTCTGCCAGGCACTTAATTGTGAATAGGGTAATCAAGTGGACATAGATGTATTCAAACTGGAAAGGATATTAGACACATGATAGTTATTTTTGATTTATATATAAATAAGCTTTATAAGATTATGACTTATAAATACCCAAGAATTTTGTTGGATGTTGCAGATTACGCACATACCATACACAGTTCCTTTTTTGAATTATATTTATATTGTATTTAGAAAATCTTATACATGAATGAACAAAGACCTCAATAACACCGGAACATCGAAGCCGTCAGTCTGTCTTTATCACGCAAAACTTAATTACAATACCAGGAGATAAAGGCACACGCTGTTTCTGGTTCATTCCACGAACCGCAGTAGCCTCCAACAATCTCAACCGGATGGTGGGTGCGACTCTGGAACAAACACGGCTTTCAGCAGACTTCATATGCCTACCTTTTCCTTTAAATTTTGTGTTATTTTCTGAAAAAGAAAGCGAAAAAGAGCAATTAATGAATTAGCAAGAGCTTTACGCGCGGATGTTTTTGTACGTTAATACTCTTTCAGAGCCAACAGGCGTGAGACACAGAAAGCACAACAAGGAGATACCTCTTTTTGTTGCTGCACTGTTTTGGTTGCACTGTTTTAAACTTTTACATTTTCGAGAGTGTCCCGTGCTACTGACGCGCTTCTAGACAGAGTTTAATTTTTTACGTTTCCTCCTTTCAGGGATCTGGCGGGCAACAACCTCACGAGGCTAAGCCGGCAGTTCTTGTCGCAGCTGCCACACCTAGAGGAGCTGTAAGTACTTTATTCACTTTAATCCTGTCGACATGGGCGACTTTGATGCTGTTAATAAGTTTCGTGTTCCATAGGTTGCACTTGTGATACATTGCCGTACATAAGAGACACGATTCACTTTATAAAGGATAGAGAAACATGTTAGTAACATAAATGCAAACGTCGTATCCATCTGAAGTATAATACGTACTTACATTCCAGATACGTTCTTCCTTATTATTTTAAAGGTATCTCCAGTGGATTTATCTATGAAATAATACTTTTAGCCGGCCGGTGTGGCCGTGCGGTTAAAGGCGCTTCAGTCTGGAACCGCGTGACCGCTGCGGTCGCAGGTTCGAATCCTGCCTCGGGCATGGATGTGTCTGATGTCCTTAGGTTAGTTCGGTTTAATTAGTTCTAAGTTCTAGGCGACTGATGACCTAAGAAGTTAAGTCGCATAGTGCTCAGAGCCATTTGAATACTTTTATATTTGATTGTTACAAATTCCAAAACAGTTCACAATAGAATTTTTACATCAAGAAAATACTTCTTGCAGTCACTGGCCTGCCTAGCCAAAATCAGCATTTTCTCTCATTTGTTCATTAGTTGAAAACTGAAATTCCATTTCACTTACGAAAATTCGGCAAATGTTCGCATCGAAATTTTGTGGTTTTCCTGTTTCCAAAATGTGAAACACTCGGTGTTCACCACTGATATGGAAAGAAATTCAGATTTGTAATACGAGAACTGTGACGATATATGTCGTAATACTTTAGTATTATTGTCTTGTTTATGTATATAAGTCATAAAACCCACCTCCCCGCCGCGCGGTCTGGGGGCCCTTGCAACGGTTCGCGCGGCTTCTCTCGTCGAATGTTCGAGTCCTTCCTCGGGCATGTGTGTGTATGTGTTGTCCTTAGCGTAAGCTAGTGTATGTTGGATTAAGTAAGCCTAGGGACCGATGACGTCAGCAATTTGGTCCCATAGGAACTTACCACAAGTTTACAAGAAACTTCCCACCTCCCCCAGACACGAGAAAGTTAAAGACCATCATATATGCATGCTAATGCGTGTAACTGTTTTTAATGTGGGCAATGTGAGAGTGAGATTTTGTATGAGTAATAATTGTCAGGGAGTGAGTAAAGGATGGGAGGTCTATATGTAAAAATGATTGGAGTTTTGGTTTAGAGGTGATTTGGATTTAATTAGGGAAGGGGGGGAGGGGAGGGTTAGGGATTGTGTATCAATATTCTGATAATCATCTGGTGGAATGTTGTTCTTCTGTTTTCTCTATTAAGTGAATAATCTGTTGTTTACATCATAAGCGTTCTCGCACCCTAAATCTGTATTATCACATGTATCAAAGAAAACAATATTATTTCAGAAAGAAGTACATTGAAGATACTTATCTATGAAAGGTGAAACGCATCTAAGGCATAAATAATTATTATACTGCAGCAAGAAGAAGTAGCAAGTTTACTGTTACCAGTCACCGTTTTATTTTTTCACGACGCGTTTCGAAGGTTTAAACCTCCATCATCGGGTGGATTTACATTAGTTAGTATAACATTTGTGTGTGTGTTGTGTTACGATTTTGGAGGAACTTGTGGCACTGCCTCCAGTGGTCATAGGTTCCTTTTTCTGTCGTAACACTTCACATGTATACTGCCACATTTGTAAACAATTGTTTCCTGCCAGAGATATAAGATTTGAACCATTTTGCATCATTTCGTGTTACACTATAATATTCTAATTTGTTTAAAAGGATATTGTGATTTACACAGTCCAATGCCTTTGACAGATAACAGAATATACCAGTTGCCTGCAATTTTTTGTGTAATGAATGAAGCACATTTTCACTGTAAGTGTAGGTAGACTTCTCAATATCCGAAACCCTTTAGAAATCTAAACTGTGACTTTGACAGTATATTATTTGAGATAAGATGATTATAAAGCCGATTGTACATTACATTTTCTAAAATTTTTGAGAATGCTGGCAACAGTGAAATTAGACGGAAATTTGATGCTATTTCTATAAATAAATAATATACTAATATTCAACAATAGACGCAACAGCAGTTGTGATCGTGCAGGCATTAACGACCACATGTGTTAATACTTTGCAAGTTGGTTGGTTGGTTGGTTTGGGGAAGGAGACCAGACAGCGTGGTCATCGGTCTCATCGGAATAGGGAAGGATGGGGAAGGAAGTCGGCCGTGCCCTTTCAGAGGAACCATCCCAGCATTTGCCTGGAGTGATTTAGGGAAATCACGGAAAACCTAAATCAGGATGGCCGGACGCGGGATTGAACCGTCGTCCTTCCGAATGCGAGTCCAGTGTCTAACCACTGCGCCACCTCGCTCGGTCTTTGCAAGTAAAAATTCGTCTATGGAACAGGGAGATGTGTTATAATAACTCATTTGACCATTAGATTAGATTTTGATTAGATTTACTTTCATTCCATTTTCATACAGGCTACCAGTTTAATATATAAATAATACTATTGTTACAATACTAATTTCTTTATCTCCCTTCTCTGTCTTAACTTCAGCATATTTCAACCACTCAGGAAATATTCCACCGATAAACGACTGGTTACACAGATAGCTTAATATATTACTTAGCTCAGAATCACATTATTTAATTAACTTTGTTGATATTTCATCATACCCACTAGATGTTATTTTAAAGATTTTATGATGGACACTATTTCTGCTGGGATAGTGAGGGTCAAATTCAGATTATGAAAGTTACTTTAAATGTCTGGTCTGAGTTATTCGATAGCAGCATCTACCGAACCTGACAACACCATCTTTTCAGTAACAGTTATAAAATGTTTGTTAAAAAGTTCTGCAACACTGTACACATCTGGCACCAATGTAAAATTTACTCTTAATGGTATTTGTTCCTTTTCATGTCTGGTTCCACCGGTCTCATCCCTCACTATATCCCATATTGCCTTTTTTGTTATCTGATATCACTATGTTTTCCTTGTAATACATTTGCTTTGATGTCCGTAGTACAGTCTTTAATATTTTGCAGTATTTCTTGTAATGTATCAACATTGGAACTGTTTCGGATTGACAGATACAGTTTTCTTTTTGTTAAGTATTATTGTGCAGCGAGTTGCAAGAAATAGTTACCTGTGAACAGGAAAATCTGTTACAAATCATCCTTAAGTATTATTAAGTGTGTAGCGAGATGCAAGAGCTAGTTATCCGGTATGGCGTTCAACATGGTAAACATCAAAGTCTTAAATGTGAATAAGATCGTGTATTGTACTGATTCACCATATGTTCGTTTCGAACAGCCCACTACATGGTCAATACATTTGAGATAGTCTGTAGTTTGTCAGGGTATTGAAACGCCACAGTGTGATTTTTCAGCAATGACAATACGAGAATATCGGACGGGCGTGTTGTAGCTTCTCTTTTTAGTGGTGGAGGGGTATGGGTGAGCATTGTGCCTTACTGCCTCCTGGTTCTGGCAGTCGCTCTCATGTCCACAGAGAATTCTCATGCACAGCTTTCGAATTCCTGAGAAAACTGCTCTCTGTGATCAGTTTGGACAGCCAAACGATACGAGATTTATCTATACTCTTTCTTTACACAGTTGGTGAAATTGTCAGACGGTGGTTTTATTGGTAATCTGGTTGTCGTATGAGTACAAAGAGCTGTTCACATCTTTAGTTAAAGTACTGCAACGGGCTTTCATTGTTTATTATTTTTTATAATTTTTGGGGAAATTAAATAATAATGACTAGCTGGTGTCTGCAGGTGATTATTTAAATAAAAAACCGGTTCACGAGATAAATAGACGTCTGCAGAAAATACTTTGTAGAACACAAAAGAAACAAGCCCTTAATAAAAGTAACATTGATTCAGTTTATTTAGATTCCTCTCTTCTCCTGGACTTACAGCATTTGGAGTCAGCCTGTTGTGGTGCTCTTCTCATCTTGGCCTTTCCAGAATTCTTCGGCCTACCGGATCACTTCTGGTTTTTTCGGGTATTCTGGAGCAGTTAATTCTGTCGAGATGACCGCTCCATTTTCTTCTGTTGTCTCCAGTTATTTTTCCTCACATTAAATATGTTAAATTACATCCTAATATCGCAGTTTATGGATCATGTCGTCTGGTATCTTAAGAAATCTGATTTCGTATCCCTGAATCTTACTTTCTTGTCGTCTTTAAGTGACACACAACTCACTTCCGCAGTAGAATTTCTAACGGGATCTCTTCCCACAAAAGCCACTGTTTTAGCTTCGATTGTGAATATGGTCATATTACAGTCTTGGCTATTTTGCTTAGAAGGTAAATGCCTTATTGTATGTCAGTACCTTTATCTGCTAAAATTGAGAGACCATCTGCATAGTAAACATAGTTAAGATCAATCTCTTTCTCTGTTCTAATACCAGTATGAAAATGCTTCCTATTTACGCAGTAAATCGCCTTGTGTCTTAAAAAGTATGGGCAAAATGGTGCAGACTTCTTTGAGCTTCCTTGTAGTGATGAAAGGTGTTGCCATTTCTAATTTCAGTATAACATGATTGCCGTGTTTTGCACAGTCTTCTTAAGGTGTTCATTAAATTTAACGGGTACAGACTTCTCTTCATTATTCCGCGGTTTTCTCTGTGTACTTTGTCGAAGGCTTTCTTCAAATAAACAAATCAGAAATGAGTCTTTCCATTGAATTCTGAATATTTTTCAACCTGTTGCTTCATATATGTGGATCTTGCTCTGAGAGAGCCCAATTATTCTTCACTTAATATACCCATATGCCACCTGTGATGTAACAGTTGTTACAAATTACATGAGACATCAGGTTGATGATAAATTAAGTATCAGGAGACATCATAAGAGTAAGAAATTTAGGATTGTAAGAGGGTTCGTGCAGAGCAATTCCACCCACACCACCATCGCCAGCGTTGTTAGAGAATATTTACAGTTGTTAAACTGGAAAATGAGGAAAGAATACGCCTTAGTGGAACACATCTTAATTCCACTCGTTTTGCTTATGACATCATACAGTTTCTGTTTATTGCAAATCAACTCCAACAACGAATAGCGGAAGACATATAGAATTTGAAAGTAGGACTCAAAATCAATGCTAATACGACAAACATACGTAAGGGAAGTTTACAATTCAGTGCGCACTGCTATTAATTTTGACTTAGGTCAGCGGGAAAAGTAGTTAAACGAATAATGGAGACTTGTTTTGTGTATAACATTTCAGTGACTGTTTTGTGATAGCATACGCACGAAGCTGTAATTCAGAATTAACCTGACTGTTACCTGCACAGTTGATAGAATTGTCTCGTCATCAATTTGTGTGGCCCACTGCTAGAATTCGTGGAGATGAGGGCCTTAGATAAAAACGCTCCCCAAGCTCTGCTAACGCTTATGCAAGACATTCGCCGTAACCTTTCTAATGAATCTCTATGGACATTGAGCCATGTTCGTATCCCGCAACACTGCGGAGATATTTGGAATTTAGAGCCTAAGTAGTTCCTCCATAGTGAATTTACTTAGGGCCGGTGTTGGTTCACATTTTGGACTCCATGTCGAACGGCACATCCCATTGTAAGTGACTGAGTGTTCTGGTTGTTAGATCGAAGTAAGACAGTACTCGATCTAACGCACGGCTTCCCGGATTGGGAAGGAGCCCCTGGTCCCCGGCACGAATCCGCCCGGCGGACTTGTGTCGAGGTCCGGTGAGCCGGCCAGGTTGTGGATGGTTGTTAGGAGGTGTTCCATCTACCTCGGTGAATGCGGGCTGGTTCCCCTTATTCCGCCTCAGCTACACTATATCGGCGATTATGGGCAAACAAGTTCTCCACGTACGCGTACACCACCATTACTCTACCACGCAAACATGGCGGTTAAGCTCGTCTGCTGTGAGACGTTCCCTGGGGGGTTCAACCGGGAGCCGAATTGCACAATAAGCCTGAAGGAGTGGTTCGGTGTGGCGCGGCGGAGAGAGAGAAGTGGACTGCGGTAATCTTCGTGGGGTTGTGGACCACTGCGGCTGCGGCGGGGACAGAGCCTCTCCGTCGTTTCTAGGCCCCCTGTTACCATACAATACAATACAATACAAGGGTTTTAACAGTCAACATCTCGTTTTTGAGCAGTTCATATTCACATCGATTTGTATTTGGTGCTTCCACCGACTAAGCGTACAGTGGTTATTGCAGTAGTAATAAAAGTACGGAAGTGAAATGTGCTGCCGACTGTTCAAGGCACACTGAAGAGCTGTTATGACCGAACATATATAAAAGCAGCTACATCCCGATGCAGTGATTTACCTAGACTACCACTCACTGTGTGTGCGAATTTCCTGAATCTTTCATTGCGTGCAAGGAAGTTTAGTTAGAGTGGATCTGGACGTTGTGCGTACTTTGGTGACTGGGAAGTAGTGATGTAATAGGTAAGAACAGTCTTCGATACACAGCCGGTTGGACAGCTCAGAGATAGTCTGCACACACGTTGAAAGGTTCATCGACTTATTTCTGTTACACATGGTAAAAAATCCCCCCTGCCCCCCCCCCCCCCTGCCCGCCACCCTCACTAGGCGTTCATGTACTTTGCACCTCAAACATATGACTAGTAGCTTCGATCCCCCTCTTTAGCTCGTTTTACTTGGTTGTAAGGGAAATCACACAACTGGAATCCATCTTCTAAATACCGCTATTTGAAAACACCCTAGCTCTGGGGCGTGGCTGAAACAACCGGAGGTCTACAATGGACCAATAAGTAACACAAACAGCCTTGTCCGCTGCGTGCAGGAAATAAAGATTATAAATAAATCAATTTCGATACAGGACGTATTAAAATGATCTGGTATTGTTCGAAAAAATGCTGTAAATATTGGGCTTCTTCTGCAACTTCTAGGAATGTTTTCGAATTTTCTCAAATCTTCCTCAAATTTATATACGTTGCTCTAATGTTGTTTAACAGGAAATGAAACGTAGTCCAAAAACTCATCTCGCAACGCTGCCTTCTAGTAGTTTAAGGCGTAAGTAGGTTGTTTAGGTTTATATGCTGGTAACGCCATGTAGCGCTCTATATGAAAACCACTGATTGTGCTGTGTGCAGTCTGTGGCTGGTTTGCATTGTTGGAATTTGCTATTGTAGTGTTGGGCAGCTGGCTGTTAACAGCACGTAGCGTTGCGCAGTTGAAGGTGAGCCGCCAGCGGTGGTGGATGTGGGGAGAGAGATGGCGGAGTTTTGAGAGCGGATGATCTGGACGTGTGTCCATGTGTCCATCAGAGACAGTAAATTTGTAAGACTGGATGTCATGAACTGCTATATATATTATGACTTTTTAACACTATCAAGGTAAATAAATTGTTTGTTATCAAAATCTTTCATTTGCTAACTATGCCTATCAATGGTTAGTGCCTTCAGTAGTTAGAATCTTTTATTCAGGTGGCAGTATTGGCGCACTCTGCATTGCAGTAGTTTGAGTAACGAAGATTTTTGTGAGGTAAGTGATTCATGAAAGGTATAGGTTATTGTTAGTCAGGGCCATTCATTTGTAGGGATTTTTGAAAGTCAGATTGCGTTGCGCTAAAAATATTGTTTGTCAGTTTAGTGTTGATCAGAATAAGTAAAGAGAGAAATGTCTGAGTACGTTCAGTTTTGCTCAGCTGTTTGAAAATCAAATAATGTGAGAAGTTTATCAGTAATTCATAAATTTTTCTAAGGGGACGTTTCAAAGGGAGTGTTATAAGACAGAGTTCACTTCTGTTACGTTAATAATAAGTAAAAACTCAAAATGTTGTACATCTGATATTTAATGTGTTAGCTATTTTTCTATTTTATTTGTTAAAACGTACTTTCACACTGTAAAGGGAAAGCGCGGAAAGACAAGAGGGCTCAGAGTAATGAGTTACAAGAAGACTGACATGATTTGCTTCAAGAAGGTAATATGTGGGCTAGGTAAAGTCACAAGGTGTTGATAGTTAGATCCTTTTTCTTATTGACAAGTGATGTCAAATAATATTTTGTCTGACTCGAAATAATGTGAGTGAATTTTGCTAGCGGCTGCCGTTGCCCGTTCTCTGCACTGCATGTAAAGTGAAGAGTGATCCAGAAGAGAACCGAACAGGTTGCGAGTAGGTCTCGCGCTTTGAGGGTTCCGTACAAACTTGATTATGTATACAGGTTGTAACCAGATACCCTTTACAGGCTGGAGGACAGGTCCTACAGACCAAAATAAGAAAAAAAGCGGAAGTTCTAAGATGAACTAGGAGCGCTTGTTAACCTGTGCTACTGTGAAACACACCTCTTCTATTGAACAGTAATCATAGCCTTTAAGGTATGTATTTGACAGCCCGTCTTTACTGAACATTTTTTCTTGTTTTGGTCCATACTCCTGATACCAAAATATGGAAAGCAAAGAACTTGCAATAGTAGAGAAGTGTTTCACGGTATCTAAGATGAACTCTTGCCCATAGCTCTTATGGTATGCAGTTAGAGGCCATGCTTACTAGACTTCTTTTTCTTGTTTTTGTGTAAGGAACATGTCGTCAAAGTTTGCAAAGATGATTTAGTCACACTCTATATATATAGTTCGTCTATAGGTTTAGGTGAATTTGCGAGTATCAAAATATGTATCATAAATGCTCGTGTCTTTCGACTGCATTGACGCAACTTATATTTACCCTGCCAAGGGAACACAGACCTTTGTATTTTATATGAATTTCGACTTGATACATCTACCCTTACCTCAGAAAAAGGGTCTTAACAGACGAGTTGGTAGATGTATAACAAGTGGCAAAAATATATTTTTATGATATATTTACACATTAACAATTTCCGATTTTTTTATTTCTATTGTGAAACCCTGATTCTTGCTAAATTTCATGATTCCAGTTCAATGGGAAGTATCTTCTAGGTTCTGATTGAGTTTGCATATATCAAAATATTTGATATAAATCGCCGTATCTTTCGATTGCGTTGATTTAGAAGGTTAAATTTTTTTCCACCGCCAAGGGTCCGTAGTCCTTGACATAAGTTTCAACCTGGTACCTGTCCTTGTTTCTGAGAAACAGGAGTCCTAACACACGGGCAGGTAGCAGACTGAAAGTGTTCCCAGAAGGGTCGCCTTTTTACCGAGTAAGGTACGGAACTCTATAGAAAGCCGACCATACGAAGCGGTCTAGCTGCAGCTGCTAGTGCTATGAAAGTGAATGCCTTAGTGTCGTTGATGTTGTTGCAAATTTCGTTGACTCAGCTGCAGCGCTCAATATTTTCGCCTCCTGCACCGTCACATTATGGGAACCACGTGCTCTGAGAGAGATCTGAACTGCTGTGATATCAAAGTGGAAACAGGCGGCATCTGGATAAAGTCCCCTCCCTTCCTCCATCCATACACCAAAACTGACGTTAATAACGTACGCGTCGTGATTTATGTACGGCAGGCAATTTGTAAGTACGTGATTGCATCCAAACTTATATTTTGGGAATGACAATGGGAGGCGTTACATGCCGTTGCAGATAATCGAGAAGTCTGACAGTGATCTATAGCGTATTTCCATTTATATAGCGGCGGACCGTCCAAATAACAGCACTACACCGTCATCTTCGTTCTCTCTTTTGATTTGCCGGTGTGCTGCCCGTAAGCAAATGATAGGTCGCCTACGCGAATAAGCAGTGTCACGTCTGGATTCTGCAGCCCACTCCGTGTGCGTCAGATCCCGTTAAATGATAGCCCATAGCGAGAGACCAATAAGCTCTGTGATGTTCGTAGCGAACCGGTATGAGTCGCTTATTATTTTGTTCTCCTTTAAGCGAGGCATCCGTTAGTTTGTCTGATGATATGATCACAGATTTAAGGATTAATTGTATGTGATTTATATTTGATAATTTTATGCACGTTACGTTGAACAACATACTAAACTGCTTGTAGGACATTTTAATTCATTGCCACAGCGTGTTGCTTGTCGGTTTGTTTTGTGGCATCAGCTACTGTTATTTATGCAAGTACGAAATCTCTTAAAAATTGTGGCTAGTTCAACTCTTATCTAAGTGCCAACGTGAGACACTGAAATTTTGCAGTTAACTATGCTCTCAATCGCTAACTGTATGTACCGTGACTGTTGCGAATAAACTGGTTAACACTCTTACCAAAAAAAAAATGGCTCTGAGCACTATGGGACTCAACTTCTAAGGTCATCAGTCCCCTAGAACTTAGAACTGCTTAAACCTAACTAACCTAAGGACATCACACACATCCATGCCCGAGGCAAGAGTCGAACCTGCGACCGTAGCGGTCGCGTGGTTCCAGACTGTAGCGCCTAGAACCGCACGGCCACTCCGGCCGGCCTCTCTTACCATCCATATAACGTATTATGTTTTGATTTAACACATTGCGATGTCATTTGCGTATATTTTGCTCATCATGAGTCATTTCTTTACGTAAATGTGACATCCTAAATCATCACATTGATCTTGGTTCAAATGGCTCTGAGCACTATGGGACTCAACTGCTGTGGTCATAAGTCCCCTAGAACTTAGAACTACTTAAACCTAACTAACCTAAGGACATCACACACATCCATGCCCGAGGCAGGATTCGAACCTGCGACCGTAGCGGTCGTGCGGTTCCAGACTGTAGCGCCTTTAACCGCTCGGCCACTCTGGCCGGCCACGTTGATCTAAAACTAAGTGATGATCTATAAACTAGATCCACATTATTGTTTTGCAGACGCTGCTTGTAGGAAGTGTAAAGTGGAGTGGAAAGTGGGAAAAGCCAGAGGGTGGCGTCCAATAGTCTTTTTTGTTGTTGGTGTTGTTGTTACTGTTGTTGCTGCTGCTGTTGTTGTTTTGCTCAGAGGCCTTACTTTTTCTTGTTAAGACGAACTGGTTACCCAGCTGTAGCGGGAACTAGCTTTATCGAGCGACTAGGTATAGTCAACTTCCAATTCAAAGTAGCATGCGCTGTTACCTTGCAGTGTTATTGCGAAAAATCATCATAAAAAGTGATCGTGGAAAATACCTTCACTGGAAGCCACGACGTCAGTGGTGTCCAAATTACGGAAGAAAGGACGTGTTGCCTAGTAGGACTGAAGTATTTGCCCCATATCAGAATAAGTAAGATTGATTGGCGACTCCATGTTGTCTTGTGCACTACGACCAGATAACAGGTATACTTGAAAAAAGAGACAGCATTGGTCGTATATTTTTTACTATCGCAAAATCGATTTTCTGTCGCTGAGTGACCATCTTCAGTGCTATATTGTATAACTTAAATTGGGATGCACTGTTGTCACTAAGCTTACGGCAATCACGTAGACTGTGCATCCCAATTTAAGTTATACAATATAGCACTGAAGATGGTCACTCAGTGACAGAAAATCGATTTTGCAATAGTAAAAAATATACGACCAATGCTGTCTCTTTTTTCAAGAATAAGTAAGATCACGGAATAGTTCATTAATTATGTAGGTAAATGTATTATTAAATAGGAATTTCTGCGGTATTATGTACAATACGGGGAAATACTACCTTTTCAAAAACTTCGCAGCGTTTGTTGTACAGTATTGTATTGTACTGTATCGTATGCTAACCGGGGACCTAGAAACGACGGAGAGGCTCCGTCCCCGCCGCAGTCGCAGTGGTCCACAACCCCACGACGACTACCGCAGTCCACTTCACCTCTCCGCCGCATCACACCGAACCCAGGGTTATTGTGCGGTTCGGTCCCCGGTGGACTCCCCAGGGAACGTCTCACACCAGACGAGTGTAACCCCTATGTTTGCGAGGTAGAGTAATGGTGGTGAACGCGTACGTGGAGAACTTGCTTGCTCAGCAATCGCCGACATAGTGAAAGTGAGGCGGAATAATGGTAACCAGCCCGCAATCGCCGAGGCAGATGGAAAACCGCTTAAAAACCATCCACAGACTGGCCGGTTCACCGGACCTCGACACAAATCCGCCGGGTGGATTCGTGCCGGGGACCAGGCGCTCCCTCCCGCCCGAAAAGCCGTGCGTTAGATCGCACGGCTAACCGGGAGGGTCGTGTTGCACAGTACTGTACACTCAGGCTAGGAAAGAAACTCTCAAGGACTCTTCAATCTAATGATCTGATTTTAAAAGAATAAGTAAGTAATTCTGTGCCGTCACGAAATGTGAATAGATATGACTTTACAGACGTAGAAACACGCCTACGAACATTCGTTTATGTCGCACTATTACTTCTTGGTGTTGCGATTTATCTCCCGTCAGTGTGCTCTTAAACTAGCGTTTCACCCACAGCCTCGCCTGCGTACATTTACAGCACGTATCTTGCTTACATCTCTTCCTTCCCCTCTTTCTATCCACCTCCTCCTTTCCATCACCCTGTTCATCTCCTTTTCTCTCCTATCTCTGTGTTCGTCTCCATCTCTCTCTCTCCTCCCCCTAGCTCTATCCATCACTTCCTCCTCCCTCCTATCCCTGTCCACCTCCTCTTCCCTCACCATCTCCTCCTACTCTCTCTTTATCCATCTACTTCATCCATCTTCTCCTCCACCTCTCTCTGTTCATCTTATCCTCCCATATATGTCCTCCTCTCCCCCGCCCCCCTCGATTAGTCCATCACCTCCTCTCTTCCTCTGCCCATCTTGTCGTCTCCTTTCTTACTATCCATCTCTTTCTAACCTCTCTCTGTTATGCCCATCCACATATATAGCCCCTGAACTGCCTTCCAATACTATCTGCACAACATACCTGTTGTGCAGGATTTCCAAGGTGTCAGGGGCTACCAACTATTGACTCTCCCACTCTCACTCCTATGAGAACTAGGTGGTTCTTACCTTCCCCCCTACACCTGACCCCCAAATTACTTCTTCCTAGACAGTATGTAATATGTGTATGAGATTGAAATCGAATCAGGAGACATGACACACACACACAAACACACACACACACACACACATATATATATATATATATATATATATATATATATATATATATATATATATGCCTACATTTTTATGTGTATATATGATATGATAGGAAAGATGCGCCTGGTAACATGCAAATGCAAAATATAATTTATTTTATCCTGAACCAGGATTTGGCTTCTTAGATATCATCAGGTGACACTTGAATGTTGTAATTAGTGACAAAATGTATGTTATTACTAATATTACTTATACAACAGCAGAAGATATAAAAAATGATAAAATTTAGAATGTTTGAGAAGAATAGCCTTATGTTTTATCAAAAGCAGAAATTTTAAACATTGAACAAAAAATGAAAAGTGTAGCTTTTTACGTTGTTTGGAGCCTGCAGTCCGTGTATAGAACAGGAATGGCGCGTGATCCATCTGAGTTTGACCAAGGGCAAATTGTGATCGCCCAGGGGATTGGCATGAGCATTTTGGAAACTGCACAACGTGTCAGGTGTTCGAGAAGTGCTATGGTGAGTGTCTTCAACACATGGTGAAACCAAGGAGCAACCATATCCAGACGGCATGGGTCTGGGCGGCCACCCCTCATTACAGATGTCGGACGTTGCAGGCTGGTCAGACTGGTAAAACAGAACAGGCGATGAACTATGGTAGAACTAACATCAAAATTTAATGATGGGCAGAATACAAATGTGTCTGAACATACAGTGCACTGAACCCTCCTAACGATGAGCCTCTGCAGCCGTCAATCTGTGCACTTGCCATTGTTAACACCACAACATCGACAATTACAACTGAAATGAGCATGTGACCATCGGCACTGGACATTGGCGCAATGGCTTTGCATCGCATGGTCCGATGAATTTCGATACCTTTTTTTATCATTCCGATAGAAAGGCGCGAATCCCTGATCTTCCAGGGGGACGGCTCCTTGAGATCTGTTCTGTGGGATGGAGACAAGCTGGCGGCGGTTCCGTTATGCTGTGCAGGACATTCACGTGGGTATCCACGGATCCAGTGGAGCACGTGCAAGGCCTCATGATGGCCAAGCAGTATCCTGTTTCCTGATGGCAGTGGCATTTTACACAAGATAATGGGCAATATCACAAGGCCAGGAGTGCGACGGAGTGGTTAGAGGAACACATTGGCCAGTTACAGTTGATGTGCTGGCCCCACAACTTGCCAGAGGTGAGCCTGATCCAACACATCTGGGATATGATTGATCGTGGCGTCAGAGCTCATCGTCCACGTCCCCAGATTTTTTGGGAATTACGTGCCAACTCTCTCCAGCGACCTACCGAGGCCTTATTGCTTCCATGGCATGATATATCACCGTTTTGCACCAGGTTTTGTAACTCTGGTTCCTGTTGTCCATCACGCAGAGGTGTTGCACATTCAGGCATTTTACTTTTTTGTAGGACATTATCAATCAAGTCACACTGTAGCCTTTACTGAAATCGATTCGTTTCAGGGCAGATAAAACAGAATAACTGTTACAAGGCAATATGCCATGGAATGGAAAGCTGCATGTTTGTAACTTTGTGAGTGTTAGGACCCTGCTGGGATTTATCGGTAGCTTTTATTTCCCTGCAAATACGAAATAGGTGTCCTTTGTCCTAATGAATATATTAAGATCTCATAAATGTATGGGAGAGCCGTCCAGTTCCTCCATGAACTGAGCTTTATGGCGTTGACAGTTCATATGTTGTAGGAATCTATCTAACTATATAGTGGTACAAATCCACAAACACAACGTATCATCCTCTTGCATGATACAGTATTTCAGTAGGAAAGCGTGTTCTACATTCATACACTATAGGCCTATGAGGGATATCCACAGCTAGATCATCACACTGTCTATAATCAGTAGAAATAATTCTGTTGTAAACATATTTTAGTACCAACGATTACGTCAAGTAATTCTACAGGATTTACTTCATATATGTGAAAAAGATCTATTAATATATTTATACACTCATCAGTTGGAATATTTGTAAATAAGTTAGGGTAGTCAAATGGCAGTAGCTTAAAACTGGGTGGGACCATCGTATCTTCAATTTCAATTTTTGCTACCACACTTGAGTTACAAATTTGCATTTCATTATGATGGTGTATTTGTTTCTCTTGCAAGTAAGTAATACGGAGAAGAGAATGATGACACAACTGGAGGTTTTAGAACGCCATCATAACGTACATGCAATTTAGGAGCAATGGGATGCGTGTTAACAGGCATACGATTGCTGGTTTCTTATTGTATGCTTTTGCACACTCTTTGCTTGTTCGGTGAGAACTGCTCTCAGGTCTTTGTTCAAGTGTTGCAACTCAGAACTGTTAAGGAACTCCGTAAGTTAGTTAACGTAATCACTTTCGTTCAGTAAAATTAAACTGCGATTTATCGACTTAGACACCGATGACACATTGGAAATATTTTTGTTAAACGTATTAGGTTTCATTCCGAGAATTTGCGTCACGTTTTTGCTCGTAGTCTACCAAAGATCTAGTAGAAACGTCATCTCTTAACGCAAGTTCTAATTTTAGTACATCTTTTTGTCAGAGATTGCGCAAGGTAGTGTATAAATTCATTACGATAGAACTTTCAGCTTATCATTAGTAGCTGTTATATTGATTCAAATCGTTATTCGATCGGCGAACTCTTGTTCCTGAACTGGTGCTGCCGGCGGATGTTGTATGCCGCAGAATGAATGCACCTCCGTCTTCACGCACATTGCAAACGGAACTATCGAACTCGTACAATTATGTAAGCACTCACGTGACGACCTTTCAAGAGCGAGCTTAGGTTTCCACGGACTATGTATGTTTGCAATTTCGTCTTTTATGCATGCTCTCTCATAAGTGTTGATAGTCTCACTGCAGGTGATTAAGTACATATCCATCTGATGTTCACATACTTTTGAGTACCGTTCCAATGTAAGCATTCTTCATTGGACCAGATATTTTGCGTGGTTTTTGCTGGTGTTTTATTAATCTCTTTCATCTGTGGGATAATTGTACTTCATAGCATTAACTGAATTTACGAGCAGTACTCGACAGAACATTAAATTAACTAGGAATCGCCATCTTAATGTTCTTGAAAAATTGATTACGAGCCGGATTCTGTTTTCTTAGGCATAGTTATGTGACAACTGAATGTCACAAACATAGATTACGTGACATTCAAATCGTTATTACAGTTACATAAGAGACATAAAATGATGAGAGACAGAGCTTTTAGAAAGAAAAGTATTACTTTTTATGTTAAGCAGAAATATTAATACAGAAAAAATATGAGAAATATAGTTTTTTACGTTACCTAGTATCTTTACAGTTATCAAGAGAATGCGTGCATCACAATCACCACTTCATTATTAGTTACAAAAGCATTATTCGTTGAAGTAGAAAATTTTTTTCTGTTGCAAATCGATTTCAATAACTGCGTGGCCATGATCAGTGTTGTAGAAAAACAAGAATAAAATAATCAGAGTGCGCTATAACAAACTACATCTGCCCAAGTATAAAAGTAAGAACATATAGAAGAGAGCGTTTTAGTATACGCACTTACTGTTACAGCACGCATGACTCATGGATACAAGCCAATTGCAATATCAATAACAGTACTTGACTAATCGAAGGTACATGTGCAACTGGGCTAGCTGCTTATAGGGATCTACGCAGCTATGCTCATTACAAAATCTTTTATTAACGAAAATAGAAGATGTAATGACATAAAGTATCCAAACCATGCACAAATCAAGAACCTTAAATGGAAAAATCGCTATCATAAATCATAAGATCATCAGACTGACTGTTCTCACGCGTTCTGGCGTGCGTTTCAGAAACCATGTCCCAAAATACTTGGTGTAGCATGAAACATTCTAGAACATTGTATTCCAGCCATTATGTAAACATAACAGTCAAGTAATTACAGCGCAACCAAAAGAATTAGGTTACAGCATTATGTCCTTTAGCATTAATTGTTATACAAATTTAAATGGCTTTTTGACAGAAGATTTTCAAAATACAGTGTAGGTGTAAAAATACACAACACCATACAAAACTTTTAAAAAACCGAATTACAAAAAAATGGCTCTGAGCACTATGGGACTTAACTTCTAAGGTCATCAGTCCCCGAGAACTTAAAACTACTTAAACCTAACTAATTTAAGGACATCACTCACATCCATGCCCGAGGCAGGATTCGAACCTGCGACCGTAGCGGTCGCGCAGTTCCAGAGTGTAGCGCCTAGAACCGCTCGGCCCCCGAATTACATGCTCGTCATTATTCCTATTTAGATACAGTGACTGTACTCACTCTCTCTGGCATTAATTTAGCGCTCGTACATCTTTGAATGACAAATAAAAACCATATAGATATAAACATATACACAAAACCATCTAAAACCTTGTAGAAACAGCATACCAAATTCTCATAATCATAGTCAGGTAGAGTGACTTTAGCGCGCTCTTGGTGTCTGATCTGAAGAATGTTAACACCACTTTGCTGCAATCCAGACGTAGCCTATTAGCATTCCACTTTGCTGTTATGAAACTTTTCTTATTGAAAGATAAACAGAAATACAGAGTAGCTCTATACAGTCCTTCCAAACAGATTTTGCACTCGTATGATGTTCTTCTGCAGTGGAATGATATAAAGGGAATTATGTAAACCTTACTGCCCGTCCGCTGGACTGACGGGTCTCATTTTCCGTAGTCGGCACCAGAAATGTTGCGAAGTGTTGTCAAAAGTGAGTGTTTTACACTGACCTCTGCTTGTTGAGCAGCGTACATCTGGCCGACATTTTACTACGAAATATCTCCGTCGCCTCAAGCAGATCGAGATATTTTGCTCTTTCACTCTTGTGCAATAATTTTAATTGTGACGTTCTATCAGGGTGGGCATAGCCAGTACCAATCAATTGTGCCGCAAAATTATATTTGTCTGCTGTATGCCTCGTATACAATGCAGTATGCTCGCGGTACCTCATTTCAAGTCTTCGTCCAGTTTGCCCAACCTGAATAGCATCACATCCAGAACAAGCCAGTCTGTATACATCTGATTCCTACAGCTGCTCACATTTATGAACGTTATTAATTACTAGACAAAGCAACATATTTTAAGGGAGAAATGCCACATTACTATTCTGTTCTCCAAAAATGAAGCTATTCTTATATTGAAAACACCGTAATATGATAAAGTTACAAAATTTGTTTGCTCATTTACTTTTTTAAGCATTTGGTTGTTATTGCGCTGTTCATATTTTTTGCAACCGTGTTATAAATATCGATCACACACTGCATTAGGTAATGTACTGCACCACCCTTCAGATACCACTAACTCATAGCATATATACTGTATGAACAAGCTCTATCACCACTGCAATACGTAGGTGAAAAGCAAAGTCGGCGAATGTAGTTCACCCTTGCGTTACCACAATGAACTGTCCTGACAAGACCTTGCCTACACTCAACGACGTAATCTGTGTGACTCGAAGTAATCATCTGTACTAACACAACGACGGCACGTAAGATTTGATGTTCAGCTTCTCACGCTGTAAATAACACTACAGCTCGCTACGACATCACTATGTACGAAAGGATGGACACAGTAACACTTTTCGTGGTATAATGGAGTCAATGATAGCTATCTTGGACATTGATCACAACAAAGCAGCTGACTATTAGGGTCCACTAGGTTCGAAAAGTAAACTACCATCGAACCTAGTATCAATCACCAGAAAAATACTAAATGTGTGAGCCTACCGGGAATAGGAATGACGCATTTACTTCACCTATAACAGCAATCTACACTGAAGCTTACTCTGTGTACTCAGACAACACAACTAAACTTTCTCAGCAACGTAGGTATCAGAAACGATAGCTTTCGTTTATAACTGATTAATACGTGATATAGATGTTACTTCTTGTAGTTGCTCCTCTTTTAAAGCTTCAACGAATATTCGCATATACACTCAATCAGTATAAAATCATAAATTTTTACGTAATTGAGAGAATTCGTTCACAAGGCAAAGATATAATTTTGTACTGTTTATGTCTCGTTGTCAATCAACGATAACCTCTATAAACAGCGCCTTGAACAACAATATCCTTTATTGAAATTTTATCATAACAAACTATTTCGTTAATCTGATCCTTTCAAAATGAAATGGAATAATCGGTCGTGAAATGGACACTACATTGAAAACCCGATGAAGCTTTGCACAGATGTGTTGGGTAGTGTCTCTAATATGACAGTCGATCGCATCAAGACGCTCATTTCACTTGTGAGCGCACTGTGAACGAGTAAAGGTGCCTAGAACAACGATGTCTCCCACGAAGTAGGAGGGCCCGCTGAGAGGCTTCGCCTTAATGAATGCAGCCCACCTAACACAACTGCCACACACTTTCTTCTTCATGGCAATTCTCAGACACACACTGCAGCGGCAGTGAAGACGCTCCTGCAGCTTTTTCGATGGGAAGTATTCGATCACCCACAACACAGCCCTAACTGGCTCGTCCTGAGTATCATCTCTGTTCACATGGAATATGAAGACAACACTTGGGTGCAGGCTACGCGCTATAGACCAGCGTAGAGAATTATCGAAAAGCACAGGCGGCTGCCTTCTATGACGATGGTGTTGGAAATTTGGTATAACGTCCCGACAAATGTCTAAGTCGAAGAGGCGACTATGTAGAGAAGTACCTGGAAGGTGTAGCTAAATGTGCAAAGAAAACAGTTTCGATTTTCACTGTGGTTTCCATTTCGCGACCGATCGTTCCTTACTTTCCGAGCAACCCTCATAATTAATCACTTTTCCATAACGCGCAAACTTTGTTTTCTTGTCTAAAGATTAATTACCTTTCTTTTCGTTACAAGTCGTTCACTGAAAAATACTGTTCCTTCCCTTTACTTTCTTTGAACTTTGCTTTGACCAATATTCCAGTCTTTTACTTTATTGGCGTTTGGATTTACCTTATTCTGGAAAAATATATTCCAAATATTAGACTGCTTTCAAATAAGCCTCTGATTATTTTTTTCTTGTAATAGTTTGGGGATAAAGGACAAGCCGGGTACTGACGTTTCCTTTACTTCCTGCAATTAAATCATTTACAGGTACAAGACAGCGTTTTATTTTAAGAGCGCTGGTTCTCTACTCAAAACCCCACTAAGCGTAATTGTAATGAGAAAACTAAAATAAGAAACCTAAGTGTCACCGCCACTTTTCAACTGTATGAACTTCAAATAATCAGACAAAGCTCAGCTACTTCAGGCGTTGACTTCGGAGATCCACTATCATTTAAATCTCAAAACACAGCACTCGATGATCTCTCTCAGAGAAAATTAGCGTGTTCACTTTTAAATGGTCCTTGATTTGTCCTTTAGGGCCAAAGGGAAAAGCATTCTCGATAAAATTCCGATTGTCTCTCAATAAAATAGTATTACCGAGGACAACCGTTCTCTTTAATATAGACTATACTTTCAGTGCATCCAACGAGATTTCCGGAATTTACTACATTGCGACGCTCAAGTCGAAGTCACATAATAAATCCTAACCAAATATCGCTAAGTCACTACTCCTCGGTGCCTGCGTACACCTATACAAGTGCAATAATACAATACAACGCTACTATCCCTTAGTGCGTGCTTTAATCCTCAACCACAAAATAAATAAACGACTTCTTGTGA
The DNA here is from genome assembly GCF_023864345.2 of Schistocerca serialis cubense. Taxonomy (NCBI): domain Eukaryota; kingdom Metazoa; phylum Arthropoda; class Insecta; order Orthoptera; family Acrididae; genus Schistocerca; species Schistocerca serialis. The sequence continues at coordinate 426,244,326 of NC_064644.1, read as the reverse complement.
ACCCGTCTCTTCACATACACCATCCAATGGAAAATCTCACAAAAATATTGAAATACGGTTCGCCTACCATCACGTGGCTATGAAGCAGCACAAACGCACAATTAACCACAACTAATCTCACACTTCAATAAATGGAGGCATTTTCCTATACCTGGAGAGTCTACACTACCAGAATCGGCGAGATAATCATTTTCTACACAAGCCGATAATCTTCTCAGAATACCTTTCTAAGTGACTTAGAACTGCTTTGGACACATTTGAGTACTAACCTCATTGCAGACGAATTCACGTATCGTACGTGTGAGCCGATCGCGTCACACTCTTGACAAAATCTCTCTCGAGACTCACTACTAGAACAATACTCGGATACTACTACTGAAACTCTAAATGGACAAGTCAAGAATCAGTCTCTCCGAAGAAACATATCACGCTAATTCTCTCTTCAAGAGCAAGTGTTTCTTCTTTGCAGTCGCCGGCAAAAGTTCATCTTTGCCGCACCCTGCGATTCTCAGCAGTCGGCTGGGTGTTGCAAGCTCGCTGACCTGACAGGACACAGCTTTTCTCGACCATCAGGTGTCACATATCTACAACATTCTAGCACAAAAATATAAGAGAAGTATATAAACAACTTAATCTCTTCATTCTTCTAGCACATAAAAATCGATAAGAAGTGAAGGCGACACACGCAAGTAATGCGCTTTTTACGGGCTGAAGAAGATTAGGCGCATTAGTTCTTTATCATGATTTTGTTTGGAAAATAGTAATCGAAGTAATCTATTTAAAAAAATCGACAATCCGACTCCTACAGATATATATAATTAAACAAAAACTGTAAATTGGTCCAGAATGTGCCTTCTTATTGGAACGAAAACGGACAAATTTTTCCGCCTCTCAAGGAGGTCGCCAGATGAAGGTTGTGTGTACAGAGATGCAGCTTTGAAACTGAGAAACAATTTACTTCTGCAGGTTTCACCTAAGTGCACGATGGTCACTTTTGCACCTGGACAATGTTGATGGTCTTCTCTCTCTGCATAGTAATTCCAGTATCAGACAAAATGGATCAAGGGATGTATTGTACATGTTTTTGCGCACCACCTTTTGATTTATGTTCTCTCTAAGTCGGTTGTCGATTATTGTTTCTCTTTACCATTAGTATTCATTTATGCAAAGTATTCTCAAATTAATGTTGATTATTGCAGTCAAATAGACGAATCTGTTTCTTTGTGAATTATTATTGCGCTGTAGATATTGTGTTGGCAGTTTCGTCGCACCGCAAGTCGTCATGTTTCGAAGTTAGTGCAGTGAAAAATCATTTAATATGAAAAAGCTTAATTTAAATAATATGTTGACACGAAATGCCATACTTCATTATTCTTTTTTAGTACGAAACAAAATGGTTTGACACTGCAGTAATCCGCTTCTCAGCGAAATCAGATAGTCAGTACCTACTTTAGCAGTCGCATCAACACTTATTTTGGTTTGTTTGTTCGTCCGAACAGAATAAACAAGTCTGCTTTTGGGCAAGTTCAAGTACTGCCAGTGTCCGGATATTTCATTCTACTAATCAGTTTTCAAATTCGGTTCTGGATGTAACGAAGGTGATTAATTATGTGTCGAAATTTAATTTACGTCTATAACGATCGTGAAAACTAAAATGAAGATATTCAGAGTTTAAGCAAACGTATCTGATCTGATGTATAGAGCGCTCCATAAAAACGTAGACACTTTAATAATCAGTATCTTTGAAACAAAATGACATATCGCTGCAATTTTGCGCCGTAGCTTAGTCCATTGTTTCCTCAAAATATCTTGGCGCACGTTTTCCAGCAGATGACCGTGCAACAATGAATGAAGTGAGATTGTCGTTTGAGTAACGCATGATGGAGGTACAACAGCAATGGCTTAATGTGTAAGGAACTCAACCTACAACACGTGCGACAATTTACCGTATTCGGGATAAATTGGAAGTCGACGGCGCTTTTCAGGATGTGCACAAGGAAAGATTTGGTCGACCAAAAACATCAAGTTCAGCTTCCAGTGCTGCAGTGTCGCAACATTTTACAAGGTCACCTCAAAAGTCTGTGAAACAGGGTGCACGTGAAAGCGGGGTAAGCCGACCATGCGTACGATGAATTCTGAAGGCTGAAAAGTAGAGAGTGTACATTCCAAGATCGCCACACGCTATGAACGCGGACGAACCGGATAGAGGGATGGAGTACTGCGAGTGTCTTGAAGGTATGGCTCGCGAGGATGGACTGTTTGCAGGGATGGTTAACTGGTCTGACGAGGCGCAATTCAGACTGGACTGCAATGGAAACCGTCACAACTTCGTGTACCGGGCTTCTGAAGATCCTCCCCTTCATGTAGATGAACACGTTAATCTACCGGGTGTTGATGTGGTGTGGTCTGTCATCGCGCGGTTTGATTGGCCCATTCATCTTTGAAGGTACCGTAGATGATGAGGTATATCTATATATGCTTCCAACATTAGTTTTACCTGCCGTCCGAGAGGTATTTGGAAATGAAAGATTTTTACCTAAAACAAGATGGGTCTCCGCCTCGCTACCACAGATGTGTCAGAGCCTACTTGGATGAAAATGTACCTGGAGGATGGATAGGTCGAACAGGAGCTGTTGAGTATATACACCACGGTCTCCAGACCTTACACCTCTTGACTTCTACCTTTGGTGGAACTTGAAAAATGAAGTTTATCAACAGGAGCCAGCTACACTGAACGAGGTACGAGAAACTATCGAGACGTCCTGTGCGGCTATCTCACCGGCAACGCTGACAGCCGTAGTTTGGTCAACAGTTCAGCGGGCTCGACCTTGTTTGGCTGCTTGTGGGGGTCATTTTGAACACACAAAATAGCCTTTCCCCAGTGAAAGAACTGTAACGGTATGTCATTTTGTCCCTTTAATATTGACTATGTAAGAGTGTCTACATTTTTCTGGACGCCTCTGTGTTAGTAAATGGGTAAGTACATTTTAGCAGCAAATAATATTTCAAAAAATTAATTCGAATATACTGTTGAGCACTTATTTCGCATGCTTCCTGTGAAGTGAAATTCTTAACGTAGAAAAATATTTTGTCCTATTAGTTCCGTGTTAAATGCTTTTCATGGTATTTAGGAAAATCTCTCACTGATAAGGGGAGGTCACGACGTTAGGATCACAGATTTTACTTCAAACTTTGTACACCTTTAGTAGGCCATTAAAGCAACATAATGTGCAATTAGTATGGTGCACTATCCTGGCAATTGCGAGAAAATCGCAAGAGAAGTTTAAAGCGTCTATTTTGTACCTTACGCATCTGTGCCGAGGTTCCAGACTTTGAGCTCATGGTGACCACGAGCTTAGCGGTCGAGCTTCGTAAGACGAACGTGTGTGAGACGAAGGTTCGACTCCAACTCAAGCTTAATTATTAACTTTTTTTTCATCGCTGGTCGTATTATTTACGTGATGTTCGAGAGTTAATATAACGAAAAAAACGCGTATTTGTATGAACTTTCAATTTATGTTTTCCATGTCTGTATGAGGAATACCATCCTGTAACGTGTGATGTCGAGATCATATCCGACGAGTAACTGTACATTACTCTTGGCATTACTGTACATTACTTGGCATTACTGTACATTACTCTGGCACTTTATGACTTACTGTATCACTGATTGTGAGTAACGTCATTCGCATCATTATTTATCGTGGTTTGACTTGGGCTATCCAAGCCTATCTCTCGTCCTTGAAAATTTAATTACAGATAATAAGTAGTCAAAAAAATGGTTCAAATGGCTCTGAGCACTATGGGACTAAACTTCTGAGGTCATCAGTCCCCTAAAACTTAGAACTACTTAAACATAACTAACCTAAGGATATCACACACATCCATGCCCGAGGCAGGACTCGAACCTGGGACCGTAGCGGTCACGCGGTTCCAGACTATAGCGTCCAGAACCGCACGGCCACTCCAGCCGGCATAAGTAGTCAAATAATATATGAAATTCACTACAACTTCATGGAGACGCACAATTTTCTTCACTATATTACCACTCAAATCCGCGCGGTTAGAGGCGCCATGTCACGGATTGCGCTGCCCCTCCCGCCGGAGGTTCGAGTCCTCCCTCGGGCATGGGTGTGTGTGTTGTGCTTAGCATAAGTTAGTTTAAGTGGTGTGTATGTCTAGGGACCGAAGACCTCAGCAGTTTGGTCCCTTAGGATTTCACACACATCCTTTCAAACGTCAAATAAATGAAGTAGTGTCACCAGTGATGAAAAAAGTTCAGATTAAAAAAAAATTGCTTGCGGGATTCGAACCGTTGTCTCGTGCACGATCTTCTCGTAAAGCGCGAACGCTAAACACTGTTTTTAATCTCAGTTCTTTCGTCATTGTTCGTTGCGGACGTCCCATGGGACCCATTAATATTCATCAAGTTCGTCGTTGATTCATTCACACATTTTTTTTTAATTACACGCGCCAGCTAATCCTCTGTCCCAGCACGCCCAGATACCGTGCCGGCAATCACTTCAGCACAATGAGTTCTTACGGCCAGCACCTTCGCACAGGTACATCACTTACTTAACAGACGCGTGAAACTTCTCTTGCGATTTTCTCGGAGTTGCCCGACTAGTGCACCTTACTATTTGTACATTATGTTGCTTTAATGACCTACTAAAGGTGTACAAAATTTGAAGTAAATCTGTGATACCAACATCGTGAGCTCTCCTTGTGAGAGGGGTAGAGCTCGGTACGCAGCACGGGATGTATATTTGAAAGGCGGCCCATCCCACCCAGTACTGTGTGCTGCGGCGGACTGGCAGTGCGGCCACGTTACCTGAGGAAGTGAGCCCGAGGACGGGGCCGCGCAAGCCCGTGGGCCGGCAGTGGCGCGTAGCGGGCCGCCGTGCAGGGCTCTGCGCCTCGCCCGACCTGTGTGGTTCAAAAGGCTCTGAGCACTATGGGACTTAACATCTATGGTCATCAGTCCCCTAGAACTTAGAACTACTTAAACCTAACTAACCTAAGGACAGCACACAACACCCAGCCATCACGAGGCAGAGAAAATCCCTGACCCCGGGAGCCCGGGCGTGGGAAGCGAGAACGCTACCGCACGACCACGAGATGCGGGCCCGACCTGTGTGGGACGTATTTTGTTCTTAGATTGCTTAGTGAGTGACGAAGGCGTGTCTTTTGGTTGCGTAGAGTACTGGCAATATTTTCTTTCTTTCTTTCGCTACCGCCTTTATCCCGCATAGTGCGCAGGGTCGGCAGGGTTAAGTACGGATTTGGCAAGGTTAATTTTAGGGGGTGGCCGGATGCCCTTCCTGCCGCCACCCCATACCGCCCGGGACGGAATTAGTGTACCCCAGCTGTCCGTGTCAAGTGTAGATCGTGAAATAGTGTGAATGTATTTCAAATGCCTGCGAGCAGTGTAACTGAGGCGGGACGTGGGGACCAGCCCGGTATTCACCTAGTAGGATGTAGTAAACCGCCTGAAAACCACATCCAGGCTCGACGGCACACCGTCGTCGTTTGTAATTCGCGCCGGCCGGGGTGGCGGAGCGGTTCTAGGCGCTACAATCTGGAACCGCGCGACCGCTACGGTCACAGGTTGGAATCCTGCCTCGGGCATGGATGTGTGTGATGTCCTTAGGCTAGTTAGGTTTAAGTAGTTCTAAGTTCTAGGGGACTGATGACCACTGCAGTTGAGTCCCATAGTCCTCAGAGCCATTTTTTGTTAATCCGCTGGGCGGATTCGATCCGGGGCCAGCGCGCCTACCCGAGTCCAGGAAGCAGCGCGTTAGCGCTCTCGGCTACCCTGGCGGGTCGTAGAGCACTGGCAACGTTAGTGTGATATGCCTGGTCAAGGCACGAGGGAAATGCAGTTCTGTCAAAACAATCCCAGTGAAATGGTTTACTGGTCTCGCGATGACGCTGAGCTATCATAGACGAATGAGGTTCGGCAACTCATAGGAGGACAGTGGCACGCCCTAAGTTCAGTCTTGGTCACTTCAAACAACAATCGGAAAGGTGGACTCGCTGTTTCATCAGAAGTAGAATTATGCACGCATCCAGCTTACTTCTTCAGTTGCTGAATTTTAAATACACTGGACCTCACTGCGTATCAACAATTCAGTCCACTACAGACGTCAAAAGGGACGTGAGACTACTTCTACTGAACCGCTTGGCTGAGTGGGTTGTGGAGATATAGCGTTGTATGGCCCATTCAGACCAAAAATGTATCTGTGTTTACCCATAAATAAGAAATGTAACATAACAAATTGGATGTGTGTGTTTGTGTGTGTGTTTGAGTGAGAGGCTCCAATGGCTCCGAGCACTATAGGACTTTACATCGGAGGTCATCAGTCCCGTAGAACTCAGAACTACTTAAGCCTAGCTAAACTAAGGACATCACACACATCCATGCCCGAGGCAGGATTCGAACCTGCCACCGGAGCTGTCGCGCGGTTCCAGACTGAAGCGCCTAGAGCCGCTCGGCCACCGCGGCCGGCTTGAGTGATTGAGCTAGTATGATCATCAGGGCGGGGAGGGAGGAGGTAGGGAGGGGGGAATAAGTATAGGCGAAAGAATGTGGTTGTTTCTTGGGAATATAGGCTGCAAAAAATATTGCTAACTATATAATTTTTAAGGCTGCAATATCAGATCAATGCCAAATAACAATATGTTATTAAACAAGAAAGCGAGCATAATGAAAAATGGTCAGAGGAGAATGAAGCTCGCTGAGTAAATGACTAGTTTCCAGTTAATATTTATCTATTGCTTATTTCGCCTGACCAGATTAGGAGCCTAAAGCACTCTCTTACATGTGAGCAGGAGCAACACATACCAAAGATACTGCAATACCTTCCAAATAATAATAATAATAATAATAAAAATAAAATAATAATAGTAACTGTCACTAACATTAATAATAATAGTAGCAATAGTAATAAGTAAGTAACTGAGAGCACGAACAAATATGACCAAATTAGTGTCCCTTAATTATTATGTTCTTGAGTGAGAATCGCCTTGGAATCTACAACAGACATCATGGTACGACGATCTAGCCTGTTTTATCAGAAAATACGCATTGCTGTAATACTAAAGTGGCCTAAAAAGTGCATGAATGGCATCCGAAATGATTTGGTGTAAATCACATATCATCAAAATCTGGCGCACCGGGAACTAGCGTCATTGCTAATTTCTACATCTGGCCAGTGAAGAGTGAAAGAGTGAAGTATTACTCTTTCCACGGCTCACTCGGCCCTCTGTGCTGTAAAAATAGCACGTCCTGTCAGCAGTGACCTACAATACAGCCAGTTCCTTCGCAGGACACGATGTATCGCTTCTTCGCCGCCGGCCTACTAGTCTGACAAGAGATCGATTGAAAACACTCGCTATAATATGTCTCAGCGAATGAGTCAACCTTGTAGTCCAAAAACAGATATGTAGGTTCGAATCGACAGATGCGTCTAATACGTCTTGGTTTTATTTCTTGAACTAACGGAATACTCTTGTACTTACGATGGCAATTATAGTAATAATAATAATAATAATAATATTTGTTCATACGTTGATCATTTTAGTCAATGATATGGCGAGGTTACCTAAAAGGCGGAATACCTTACACAGCGTGTAGGTGATGTAACGTAAAAAAAAAATTTATTTATTTATGTACAAAACGATGAATATCTTACACACACACACACACACACACACACACACACACACACTACAAAACGATGAATATCTTACACACACACACACACACACACACACACACACACACATATACCTAATTTCTGTCGCACAGTTACTGTTTCTCTTCGCCAAGCCCACTTCAACTGTTTTCTGGATCCACGTCTGCCTAAGTGAACCAAAACAGACAAGCAGCGGGAAAAATTGTTTTTGTGTCAGACTCATAATCAAGTAAACCGTTCCACTGGTACATGTGTGTCAAAGTGAATAATTTGTGCACTCCTCAAATGTTATAACAACTATTAGGTATTAGCATATTTCTCGACTCTTTCATGAACACCAGTGCTGTTCCCATATTCTGTATTCTATAGGTAGCCCACTGGATATTATTTTAGATTTTTTGGTGTAGCGCTTAGCTATGTGTTTCTACTTCTATGTATATAATTGTGAACCTGGATTTTTAATAGTGAAAATTCCATGCGTGACTGAAGGGAACATACACATTCACGTATATACAATTCAGAACATACACATTCACGTATATACAATTCAGAAGAGTCTAAAAAATTCTTTAAAAATGTTCCTGTATGGATTTCTGCTGGTAACTCCTTCCTTTATTCTTACTGCTCACTTTAAGGATTATTTTGCAACATTTGTATTTCTCCAGAGTATCAAACCACACCTAGAACGCTATGCACATTCGTATAGTAAATAGTGTTTCATTTTACAACATTCGCTAAGTATTCATAAGACATAACGGTAGTAATTCATTCACCATAATAGCAGTTTTTGCTTTTATTCCTTCATGCTGTTTCAGATTCCTTTTTTAACTTGCTCTTACTTTCCCTCTTTCACAACCAGTATAGTTCATCCTCTCAGAAAATGTCAGATGCGAATTTCAGTTTTTCGGTATGTCCTCCATAAGAGTGCCTCTTGTAATCAGTGTTTTAATGTTCTCTTTGAAAGACGAACGCTTCACGTTGCCTGGAAAGGAGATGAGCGTTGTGGAAATCAGTTATCAGCTACTGGGCGCACACCATATCAGCCCTGCAAACGAGACGAGGTTTCAGCGGTTGCTAGGGCTGTGATAAGCCTTTGTAGTATACGCCACGACCCTCTAACACACATGTTATGACAAAATATAATATCAGTGATATCGATGTTATAAAACACACTACTGGCCATTAAAATTGCTGAACCACGAAGGTGACGTGCTACAGACGCGAACTTTAACCAACAGGAAGAAGATGCTGCGATATGCAAATGATTAGCTTTTCAAAGCATTCACACAAGGTTGGCGCCGGTGGCGACACCTACAACGTGCTGACATGAGGAAAGTTTCCAACCGATTTCTCATACACAAACAGCAGTTGACCGGCGTTGCCTGGTGAAATGTTGTTGTGATGCCTCGTGTAAGGAGGAGAAATGCGTACCATCATGTTTCCGACTTAGATAAAGGTCGGATTTTAGCCCATCACGATTGCGGTTTATCGTATCGCGACATTGCTGCAAGCGTTGGTCGAGATCCAATGACTGTTAGCAGAATATGGAATCGGTGGGCTCAGGAGGGTAATACGGAACGCCGTGCTGGATCCCAACAGCCTCGTATCGCTAGCAGTCGAGATGACATGCATCTTATCCACGTGGCTGTAACGGATCGTGCAGCCACGTCTCGATCCCTGAGTCAACAGATGGGTACGTTTGCAAGACAACAACCATCTGCACGAACAATTCGACGACGTTTGCAGCAGCATGGACTATCAGCTCGGAGACCATGGCTGCGGTTACCCTTGACGCTGCATCACAGACAGGAGCGTTTAGATGCACGAATGGCAAAACGTCATTTTTTCGGATGAATCCAGCTTCTGTTTACAGCATTATGATGGTCGCATCCGTGTTTGGTGACATCGCGGTGAACGCACATTGGAAGCGTGTTTTCGTCATCGCCATACTGGCGTGTCACCCGGCGTGATGGTATGGGGTGCCATTGGTTACACGTCTCGGTTATCTCTTGTCCGCATTGCCGGCACTTTGACCAGTGGACGTTACATTTCACATGTGCTACTACCCGTGGCTCTGCCCTTCGTTCGATCCCTGTGAAACCCTACATTTCAGCAGGATAATGCACGACCGCATGTTGCAGGTTCTGTACGGGCCTTTCTGGATACAGAAAATATTCGACTGCTGCCCTGGCCAGCACATTCTCCAGATCTCTCACCAATTGAAAACGTCTGGTCAATGGTGGCCGAGAAACTGGCTCCTCACAATACGCCAGTCCCTACTCTTGATGAACTGTGATATCGTGTTGAAGCTGCATGGGCAGCTGTACCTATACACGCCGTCCAAGCTCTGTTTGACTCAGTACCCAGGCGTATCAAGGCCGTTATCACGGCCAGAGTTGGTTGTTCTGGGTACTGATTTCTCAGTATCTATGCACCCAAACTGCGTGAAAATGTAATCAGATGTCAGTTCTAGTATAATATATTTGTGCAATGAATACCCGTTTATCATCTGCATTTCTTCCTGGTGTAGCAATTTTAATGCCCAGTAGTGTACTTAGACGTCTTGTTACAGATACAGTCAGAGGCACGTGTCAGAAGCAAAGTTTCGTGATGTAAATATAGGCTTCAGTGACTAAAGTTGTTGCTTATTATCACCAGACACTCGATAAGCCGTTATACTCTTCGTCAGAGTTGGCTGAAAATTAACACGAATGTTGTCACCACTAGGAAAGACGGCTCAGAAGTGACCGTTATGTTTCACAATGAAAAAAAACTGAAATCATACATGAATTACTGATGTCTGATTGGTACTGCGATTTAATTATGAAATGACTTACACAACACTGTAACAGGAATACAGGCTGTCGTTCTCGCCTTTGTTCGAGAGGCTATAAGAATACCACTCTCTGACATTCAGTGAAATGACAGGACGCATTGAAAATGAGAGGAATGACATTCACTTCATGTTTTTAAACGGAAGTCTGACATGGACCCTAAGGTGGACACTACCGACAAGGAATTCCAGTAGCTTCAGCTCTTCCATGATACAGATAATTCTTTCGATCCTCTGTTTCGTAGGTGATTCTCGCAGTGTAATGGCTCTGAGGACTATGGGACTTAACATCTGTGGTCATCAGTCCCCTAGAACTTAGAACTACTTAAAAGTAACTAACCTAAGGACATCACACACATCCATGCCCGAGGCAGGATTCTAACCTGCAACCGTAGCAGTCGCGCGGTTCCGGACTGAGCGCCTAGAAACGCTAGACCACCGCGGCCGGCGCAGTGTAATGTTCACCACGTCCTCGATAAGCCATACGTTCCTGCTGGGCTGTGCCAAAAGGCAAACACCTCAGGGAACTCTGTCGGTGTTGGCTGGGTGCAAGTTTAGCTTACACGCTGTTTCTGAGCTGTAAAATGAAGTGGTAGGCCCTTTGTGTGTTTTCTCGGGCACTGTGTGGTGCAGCGTTGAAACTTTGCGAGCTCCCATTAGAACAGCACAATGGTCGCTTTGAAGCGCATTTGGTAGTGCATAAATGGCACCAGACGGTCAACTAAACCACCACCGCTAACGTAAGTGGTGATAGTTGTGTGAATATGCACCAGTCAGTGATACAAAATCAATGCCGTAATATGCATCGACGTGGAGATGTTACAGAATAGTAGAAAACAAGTGTGTCTAAACTTGCCCATGAGCACATTGTGAATGAAAACAAACAAACATCGTCCAAGCAGGCCTTGAAGGCCCAACGGACCGACCGGCCGTCAAGTCATCCTCAGGCCTTAGGTGTCACCAGATGCGGATATATGGTCAGCATACCGCTCTACAGGTTGTTGTCGGTTTTCGTCACCGGTGCCGCTACTTCTCAATCAGGTACCTCCTCAATTGGCGGCACATGGACTGAGGGCTCTCCTCTTGCCAACAGCACTCGGCAGACCCGGACAGTGACCCATGTAAGTGTTAGTGAAGCCCAAGGGCGCTTAGCTCCAGTGATCTAACGGGGACCGGTGTTATCACTCCATTGGTTCATTGTGAATGAAGTTGCCCATTTTGTTGGTGTATCCTTGTGGCCTGACCAACGTGTCTGCAAGGAATGACATAGCAGGACATACACTTTAATATCACCTACAGCCTTCATAATGGTCTGTTTGGGGAGTAAGAGACTCAAGAGGATTCTCCAGGTACGCTGTATGCAGCTGAAGCCACTCGCTGATCATTAAAGCCAGTAGACCAACTCAGTGGAGGGGATGTTGATTACTATGTTTCATATGTTGCTCCAAATTGACTGAGACATTATCCGTGACATTAATTTGACTGACTTTGGGAGCCAGTCAAGGTGTGGTATAGTAACTGAGTCTTCGTAAAATCAGGAACGTACTGCTTGTCCACGACAAGTTGACGTGGTGGTTGTCAGAAACGGCAAGAGATGTCCCACGTCCCTGCCGAAGGGAGGAGAACAGTAAGGAGGAGGTAGCGTCAGCTGCTTTCCGTAGTGTTGGAACCATTACACTCAACTACATGTGCGCTGATACTTCGCTTCTAGGAATATCCAAGCGCTGAGAGCTGAATATCTTTCGACTAGTGAAATCGTCACGTTATCGTAGAGGCAAAGTATGCGTGCAGTCCAGTGAGCACGGCTGTCATTATCATTGATCATGGATGACGTGAGTGTCCAAAGCATGCTCATCATGAAAATGAAGAAGAAAGAACAATTCTTGGTTATGTAGAATCCTGAATGTTGTCTCATCTCCAAAGTAACTCGTACAAGTGGGCCCGTCTTGGAATAAAAAACACCCTCAAAATACCACAGAACCACCTCCGACTTGATCTCCACTCTCGACACAGTGTGGGAAAAATCGCGACTCCTCGGTCCACACTGAACATTTTTAGTCAAACATCTCCTAGCTTTTGTGTTGTTTGGTTCAGTGAAGAAGTTGCGATGTATTTGACTCCGGAAGTTCATTGCTCTGTATGCAGTCCCCTTTGAAATTTTTGCTCGGGAACTGGCTAAACTGGACCTGCATTTATTGATAGCAGCAAGTCCCGCAGGGTTTGAAGCAGATTTGCACTGACAGTGGCTGACACAAGCTTTTGGTCTCTATTGTTAAAATCTTCTTAAAACCACTCTTCGTTCGCCGTGTGATATGGTTGCGAGTACTGTGCGTTCAAATGGCTCTAAGCACTATGGGACTTAACGTCTGAGGTCATTAGTCCCCTGGACTTAAAACTACTTAAACCTAACCAACCTAAGGACATCACACACATCCATGTCCGAGGCAGGATTCGAACCTGCGACCGTAGCAGCAGCGCGGTTCCGGACTGAAGCGCCTAGAACCGCTCGGCTTATTGTTCGTATGTCACAGGGAACAATCACGTTTGTTTAACTAATTTAATTGCGAAGATGGTAGAAATATCTGTAATATAATCTCAGTCCCAGACTGTGCTACGTGTCAACGATCTGGAGGGCTGCCTAATTAAAACAATCGCTAGCGGTGAACCTCTCGAGCACCTTCCATACCTCAATTATGGGTAGTATATACTGGTTGCGTTGCTCCCTATTTATTCATGAAACTTCATGGTTCTAGGCTCACAGATTGACAAGACTCCCAAAGATATGGGTGTACGGTCTGGAAGCAGTAGCTCCCAACAAACCAGCCATACTTCCAGAGCGGCAACGTCGATGAAACGAATGAACTGGAAGACAACATGCTCTGTATCATAGGTTTCGTAGAATTGCTTATTATTTCATAATACTGAAACATGATGTGGAGTCAGTCAGCTTTTTAGTGTGTAGCATGAAACCTTGAGCCGGTAATGGACCTTATATCTGAACACATTTCGATGAAACATCTCTGCAAGTGTCACAATTACAAAGGAAAAACAACTATGAGAGTACGCAATATCTGCGGGTTTCACAATAACTTCAATTTCAGCGAGAGTTGCGTGCCCTGGAGAGACCCAATGAGTATGGATAAACAACAGCTAGAAAATGAATTAAATGAAGATGACACCGATGCAAGAAACATAATGAAGCGTATGAATGGCGAAATTGAGAAAACAGTCACGTTTATAGTATCCTTCAACACATCAGTGTTAGGTGAATACTTCAAAGCTGATTTCATACTTGTTGAAATGCAGCCCTACGTACTAACCCCTGAGGTACTTTAACTGGAAATATTAGTGGCATTCAGCTGTAAATAGAAAGGATCGAACAACTTTTTCGAAAGCGAATCGCTCACGCTGCGAACTAAAAGGGGTTAATCATGCTCTCAAACATTTTCATCGTCATTTTTCGCTGTGACTGAAACAGTCTTACAGCAAGTAATGTGATCAAAAGTATCTGAACACCTTTTAGTAGCCGGTCGTGGTGGCCGAGCGGTTCTAGGCATTCAGTCTGGAACCACGCGGCTGCTACGGTCGCAGGTTCGAATCCTGCCTCGGGCATGAGTGTGTGTGATGTGCTTAGGTTAGTTAGGTTTAAGTAGTTCTAAGTCTCGGGGACTGATGACCTCAGATGTTAAGTGCCATAGGGCTTAGAGCCAATTGAACCATTTGAACCTATTAGTAGATATTAATATGGGATGTGTTCATCATTCACCTATACGACGGCTTGAGCTCTGTTGGAGACACTTTCATTGAGTTGTTTGGATGTCTGTGAAGGAATGACAGCCCATTCTTCCTCAAGAGCAGAGACCAGAGAACGTAGTGATGTTGGACGCTGGGGTCTGGAACGAAGTCGACATTCTGTGTCACTCCAATGTTGCTCCAAAGGGCTCAGGTCGGCATTCTGAGCATTTCAGGAATGTTATTTTTCACATACCGTTGCCTCACAGGCACTGTTTTATGACAGGGTTAATTGTCATGCCGATACAAAACCTGATCGTCTCCGAACTGTTCCTCTATTTTACAAAGTACACAGTGCAGTACAATGTGTTCATATCCTTTCGCATTTACAGTTTCCTTAAACGCACTAATGACACTACACCCTAACCAAGAAAAACAACCTTATACCGTTGTACCACCTTTTTCTGTACTTCACTGTGAGAGGTTCCATGCCCTCTTTTGCACGCCGCCTCTCATTTTCATCAATTTTATTAGTGTTCTATGTCATTGCACGGTGGTAACACACCGAGTAAGGTTATTTCAATGCATGTTGGGTTACTTCCCTGTGTGGCTGTGTGAGGCGGGCATCGGAGGATGCGGCACACTGCATTTCCGGTTGGGGGCTGCACTTCCCCTAATTCTGAGGAGTTAGTAGAATGGGCTTAAGCGCCTGGCGGAACGACTGACGTCAGTCAAGTTTCGCCTACTGCATGCAGGGCGAAACGACCTGCGAGACGTCTGAGTGCCACCGCAGTTTATGTGGCACCGACTGACTGCATTGTCCTTTGATTCTGAGAATACTTGTGGGCTGTGTCCTGCTGGGTGCGACTGTCTGGCGCTGGATGACCGGTGATCTAGGCAGGTTGTTTTCGTAGCCGGTCAAACGGCAAGTTCAGTGCCCTCAGCTGAGGCTTGATTGGTCAACTTAAACTGAGGCTAGTTGACGTCACAATGCCCTGCTCGAAATTGGAGGGAACGGTCGCTATTGGTGCGAATGATGTCCTGAGACAGTGTGATGGAATTTTGGAATCAGCACTGAATGTTGATTCGCGGTTTTCTAGGAGAGTACGGAGTTTAGCAATGTCGGCTTCGCTCTTGCGTTGCGGGGGCAGGAAGATTCGGGATTTGATCTTCATCCGAGTCAGACGGTCTTGCGACTTAGTCGCACTTTTGTTAGCAGAACTTAGAATTCTCGGACAGCCTTCGAGGCCAGGGACTGAAACAGAGTTGCTACACACCAGATGTCGACGCCTACATCATCGAAAAGCTGCCTACCGACGACCTGCTACAAATTTCAGGATTGGTAAAGTATTTTTGCAGCTCTGTTATTGTAAGACCTATCAATTTTATACTGAAGTCCTCAGCAGCACGCGCGCTCGCTTTGCCACATGTCCACCTTGCTTGCTTCTCCGCGTGATCCCATGTGAGCTCTCACTACTAATCGCGATACTGCAGTATAGTCGAGAGAGTAATATTTGATTCATTAGGACCTCCAGTCATTATCGTCAAGCTATTGCATCACAGAGAGTGGGAGCCCTTGTTCTCGAGCCAACTTTTATTCTCATAATACACTCCTGGAAATTGAAATAAGAACACCGTGAATTCATTGTCCCAGGAAGGGGAAACTTTATTGACACATTCCTGGGGTCAGATACATCACATGATCACACTGACAGAACCACAGGCACATAGACACAGGCAACAGAGCAAGCACAATGTCGGCACTAGTACAGTGTATATCCACCTTTCGCAGCAATGCAGGCTGCTATTCTCCCATGGAGACGATCGTAGAGATGCTGGATGTAGTCCTGTGGAACGGCTTGCCATGCCATTTCCACCTGGCGCCTCAGTTGGACCAGCGTTCGTGCTGGACGTGCAGACCGCGTGAGACGACGCTTCATCCAGTCCCAAACATGCTCAATGGGGGACAGATCCGGAGATCTTGCTGGCCAGGGTAGTTGACTTACACCTTCTAGAGCACGTTGGGTGGCACGGGATACATGCGGACGTGCATTGTCCTGTTGGAACAGCAAGTTCCCTTGCCGGTCTAGGAATGGTAGAACGATGGGTTCGATAACGGTTTGGATGCACCGTGCACTATTCAGTGTCCCCTCGACGATCACCAGTGGTGTACGGCCAGTGTAGGAGATCGCTCCCCACACCATGATGCTGGGTGTTGGCCCTGTCTGCCTCGGTCGTATGCAGTCCTGATTGTGGCGCTCACCTGCACGGCGCCAAACACGCATACGACCATCATTGGCACCAAGGCAGAAGCGACTCTCATCGCTGAAGACGACACGTCTCCATTCGTCCCTCCATTCACGCCTGTCGCGACACCACTGGAGGCGGGCTGCACGATGTTGGGGCGTGAGCGGAAGACGGCCTAACAGTGTGCGGGACCGTAGCCCAGCTTCATGGAGACGGTTACAAATGGTCCTCGCCGATACCCCAGGAGCAACAGTGTCCCTAATTTGCTGGGAAGTGGCGGTGCGGTCCCCTACGGCACTGCGTAGGATCCTACGGTCTTGGCGTGCATCCGTGCGTCGCTGCGGTCCGGTCCGAGGTCGACGGGCACGTGCACCTTTCGCCGACCACTGGCGACAACATCGATGTACTGTGGAGACCTCACGCCCCACGTGTTGAGCAATTCGGCGGTACGTCCACCCGGCCTCCCGCATGCCCACTATACGCCCTCGCTCAAAGTCCGTCAACTGCACATACGGTTCACGTCCACGCTGTCGCGGCATGCTACCAGTGTTAAAGACTGCGATGGAGCTCCGTATGCCACGGCAAACTGGCTGACACTGACGGCAGCGGTGCACAAATGCTGCGCAGCTAGCGCCATTCGACGGCCAACACCGCGGTTCCTGGTGTGTCCGCTGTGCCGTGCGTGTGATCATTGCTTGTACAGCCCTCTCGCAGTGTCCGGAGCAAGTATGGTGGGTCTGACTCACCGGTGTCAATGTGTTCTTTTTTCCATTTCCAGGAGTGTAGTTCAGAATACCCTATCCTTTAACGTACTGTTTTTGTCGCTAATCATGTGCCTTTATGTTCTGATGTGTAACAAATCTCTTTGTAATATTTAACCCACATATCA
The DNA here is from genome assembly GCF_023864345.2 of Schistocerca serialis cubense. Taxonomy (NCBI): domain Eukaryota; kingdom Metazoa; phylum Arthropoda; class Insecta; order Orthoptera; family Acrididae; genus Schistocerca; species Schistocerca serialis. The sequence continues at coordinate 426,226,928 of NC_064644.1, read as the reverse complement.
TTTCGTAGATATCTGCAGAATCCCATTTTCTGTTGTTTATTATGATAAGGTTCTCTTTTTTTATCTGAGTAGATTATGATTTTTAATAAATTATTGTGAGCGTGCACTCGTTGTTTTACCAACTAGCAGGGTCCACCATCACTTCCTTTCGTTACCGTTGTGCTCATATTTAATTAGCTGGTAGATAAGGAGGAGGTCGAGTGCATGTCTCGTTCTCATGCAAAATTCGTCAGAATTAAAGAGGTAGAAACTCATCTCCACCCCGGCACCTCGCAACTGTCGGCACTATAATAACAGCAGGTAACGTCTCCTCTATTGGGCATGATACTTGAGAATTATTCACGCAGTTTCATTGATATTACATGGTGACAGACAGAGTCTGTCACGGCGAGTTACGTCTGCACTGCACCATTCGTTCTTTAATAGCCAATGACACTACAAGAGCAAGATCAAATACCTGCACCACATCGCTTTCAGTCGAATCACATTAGTCATGCGCTATGCCACATTGCCAACAGGCTATTCGTGACAGCATCATTGCTGTTCTGTAGGAATGGAATTTGACGGCTTCGGATGCCTGAGCACGGTATAGCGATCTTGAGCGCACTGGGCAACGGTGTATAAAACATTTTCGAGATACTGGACAATCCAGAAGGGGTGGGGTAACTGGAATTTGGTGTGTAAGAACACCTGTCCAGAATAAAACAATTTGTAACTCGTCACGGCAAATTCCTTTTTTAAGCGCAGTCCAGTTCAAACGTACTATGCAACATTTTCCAACCGTTTGATGCATTTCCGGTTTCTGAGGCCAGACTATTTAGCTAACATGGGGCCATCAAGGAGAGTCGCCATGGCAATTAGTGACACTACCGACAAGCGCTTGCCGAGCGGCATTTGTCAGTCGTGACTGGCAGAACATGATATTTTCCGACGAATCGGTATTGTTGCCAGCGAATGATTGTCAAGTACGACTATACAGGCCACAAGGTGCAGTGTCTATTAATTTATTAATGTCTAAGGATTAAACAAATTAACGAAGTAATAACAAAATGTACTGAGCCAGATACGAACCAAACTTTGTCGGCTGTCAGTTGTTTACTTGCTTCATAGGATAGACAGCGGATTTGATGCTGCCCAGTATTGCCATATTATGAATGATATTATGGTACCATCAATGTGACGACTATATTCTGAGAGAGTAATCCGTCTCCAGCAGCACGACCCGTCTTCTATACATATGTCGGCAATGGTGCAGAAGTAGCTTGCAGAACAGAATGATATCTTTCTTTTCGGCCAGACCTAAATCCTATTGAAAACATATGGGTAGAGACGAAACGGACCATGCGAGAAAACTGGTCTGATACTACGCCAAGAACCCGTCATGAACTTTGGAATGGCAGCCTAGCTCCCTCGGAGGAGGTGGCAGGAAATGAGAGATTTGTTACCCACCTCATAGACTCCCTTCTTTGAGGGCTGCAGACAGCAACAGAAGGTGTCGTCCTTCGGACGTGATACTATGTGCTGTGCCCTTTTGAAGGCCGAAAGTATCTTAATAAGAGACGTGAACTGTTAATTCTATTAATTTATTAATGTCTACGGATTAAACAAATTAACGAAGTAATAATAAAATGTACTGAGCCAGATACGAACCAAGCTTTGTCGGCTGTCAGTTGTTCTCTTGAACGCCGAGTGTGCCACTGGGCTACAAATGCATATGCTATATCGGCCGACATTTAAGTGCTTTTAACGCTCTTGACTCCACATCACGAAATGAAGTGCCTTTAGTTTGTCTGCAGTGTTACGAATGACGCCGCACAGTTTTCTTGCATATGTTTGGAGAATGTGTCCTTATGCTAAATGTCAAGGAGGTAATCCTTCTACTACACGCACAGTTAAAGTTTTTTTTTAATTTTTTTTTAATTTTTTATGAGCAGATCGGTACACCCGGCAATATGACTGGCTCCTGCATAACATGGCGGCTGATTCAAATTTCAGCGACGACCATATCTTGTACTCTCATGTGTATATCTCTCTGGCTCATTCAACCTGACGAAGAGCTTTTACCAGAAAGCACATGGCTCACTGCTACCCACGCAGGTTATCTATAGCGCAAAAACTCTCCGACTCTCAACTGTTCCGGCACTCTTCGAAGAGCGCTACTACAGTCCAGCCCACTTCTTCGCAGTAAGCAACGGAAGTGTGTCGCAGCAAGTCTCGGGCAAATGGTCCAAATGGCTCTGAGCACTATGGGACTTGACTTCTGAGGTCATCAGTCCACTAGAACTTAGAACTACGTAAACCTAACTAACCTAAGGACATCACACACGTGCATGCCCGTCTCAGGATTCGAACCTGTGACCGTAGCGGTCGCGCGGCTCCAGACTGTAGCGCCTAGAACCGCTCGGCCACTCCGGCCGTCGGTCTCGGGCAGACTTCTGCCCTGTTTCCTAGGACTTGTAAATACCAAAGCACATACCTAAAAAAATTAAAAAAAAGAGTATTTCTTATATCAACTGCGGTGATTTGTTACGCATGGGTATTGCTGTCTGCCAAGCTGACAATAGCAATGTTCACTGAGCTGCACGCATACGTTCCTGCTTTGAGGAACACTCAGGGACCCAAAGGCATCTCGATTAGCTAGCTAAACACCCAGTGGCATACAAAATACGTGGGACTACCTCCGAAAGCGGGTGAAATGTAGCAGTCAACATTTCTGCAATTTAATAGCTCTGCGGTATATAATCATCAGTGAATGCATTCAGCTAGATATGGCACACAGAGTGCATCTTTTTCATACCTAATAATAGAAGCCAAAAAAGGTGGTGAAAGAGATGCGCTCTGTATTCACATAAATGTGACAACTTACTCTAAAATATCCGAAGAAGCTTTTAAATTCTTATCCTTGCTGAATTGTGCCTCTTATCAAGGCTAAGGGCAGTGTTACATGGTAACAGGTAATGGCAGAATTAACGCATTTTGGACCTTTACGGGCCAATCTGCAACGTACGGGGGTATAATGATTATGTAACTTCTTGTTTCATTACTGCTATATGACCTCGGCTCTGTTTAAATGCGTGAATATACCTCTAGTATCGTTTGCATAGAATTAAAATAATAATTTATTTTATTAATAAAACTCTTATTCTATCAGTAGTTTGCTACGTACGGAAATGATAATGCTTTGATTATTGTCTGTTATTAAATCTTACATTTATTAATTAAAAACAGAATGAGCAATATTCCTAACCTAAAACCTTACAATCAAATTAATTCCCTGAACTTACTATCCTACCACTGGCGAAATGGAGACTCTATCCCTAATCGTCCCTTTCTCTAACTTAGGTAGGTAGAATCAGAGAGCTCAAGCAAAGAGCTAGTGGAACGCGTACGCAATTTCAATTAAAATGCCCTACTTTGCCAGCTGTTCGCTTTAATATCACCATAATTCAGCACGTAGATTACGACAGTCGTCCCTGGCACCACATATCGTTGCCGCCAAACTTTGCCGTTCCTCGCACATGCATCCATACGCTTTTCGGCCAATCAGGACTCTAAAATTTCGCACGGATCTCCCACCTTTCACGGGCGCGCCGTATTTGTGTCCGCGTTAGCCGCAACGGTGTCAGACAGCCTCTCGCACGTACGCCCTCTCTCTCTTCTTCCACCTGTGAGGTCTCAGGCTCCCCCAATACCCCGTGTGCTCACAAGAGCCACTCAACCGACAAAGCAGCCGCCGTGTGAAGCACCGGCCAGCTGCCGGCCACCTCGCTTGTTCGACATCACAAAAAACTCTTTCCTGTGTCCGTCCAAACCACCTTCCCAATGATAATACGCAGAGTTATAAAATATTACGTACCAGTATTAACCTTGATATGTTGATGCTGGTATCGTTCTGTCAAATGAGTATCTCTGTCTGCGTGCTATTTGTCATATATTATTTTCTGAATAAATATGAGGTGCTAAAGACATAAGTCGAAACAAGGCCCCGGGAGTAGACAACATTCCATTAGAACTACTGACAGTCTTGGGAGAGCCAGGCCTAATAAAACTCTACCATCTAATGAGGTATGAGACAGGCGAAATACCCTCAGACTTCAAGAAGAATATAATAATTCCAATCGCAAACAAAACAGTTGTTGACAGATGTGAAAATTACTGAACTATCAGTTTAATAAGCCACGGCTGCAAAACACTAAAAGAATGCTTTATAGACTCCCCTCTGGGGAGATCAGTTTAGATTCTGTAGAAATGTTGGAACACGAGAGGCAATACTGACTCTACAACTTATCTTAGAAAATAGATTGAGGAAAGGCAAACCTACGTTTCTAGCATTTGTAGACTTAGAGAGAGCTTTTGACAATGTTGACTGGAATACTCTCTTTCAAATTATGAAGGTGACAGCGGTAAATTACAGGGAGCGAAAGGCTATTTACAATTTGTACAAAAACCAGATGGCAGTTATAAGAGTCGAGTGGCACGAAATTGAAGCAGTGGTTCGGAAGGGAGTGAGACAGGGTTGTAGCCTATCCCCGATGTTATTCAGTCTGTATATTGAGCAAGCAGTGGAGAAGAAGTAAAAATTTTGAGGTTCGCCGATGACATTGTAATTCTGTCACAGACATGAAATTACTTGGAAGAGCAGCTGAACGGAATGGACAGTGTCTTGAAAGGAGGATATACGATGAACATCAACAAAAGCAATACGAGGCTGATAGAATGTAGCCGAATGAAATCGGGTGCTGCTGCGGGAATTAGAATAGGAAATGAGACGCTTAAAGTAGTAAATGAGTGTTGATATTTAGGGAGCAAAGTAGATGATGATGGTCGAAGTAGAGAGAATATAAATTGTAGACTGGCAAAGGCAAGGAAAGCGTTTCGGAAGAAGAGAAATTTGTTAACATCGAGTATAGATTTAATTGTCAGGAAGTCGTTTCTGAAAGTATTTGTATGCAATGTAGGCATGTATGGGAGTGAAACGTGGACGATAAGTAGTTTAGACAAGAAGAGAATAGAAGCTTTCGAAATGTGGCGCTACAGAAGAATGCTGAAGTTTAGATGGGTAGGTATGAGGAGGTATTGAATAGAATTGGAGAGAAGAGAAATTTATGCAGAACTTGACTAAAAGAAGGGATCAGTTGGTAGGGCATATTCTGAGGCATCAAGGGATCACCAATTTAGGATTGGAGGGCAGCGTAGAGGATAAAAATCGTTGAGGGAGACCAAGAGATGAATACATTAAACAGATTCAGAAGGATGTAGATTGCAGTAGGTACTGAGAGATGAAGAACCTTACACAGGATAGAGTAGCATGGAGAGCTGCACCAAACCAGTCTCTGGACTGAAGACCACAACCACAACAAGGTGCTAAATTCTGCCACCATACAAGTCCTCTACCGACTGAGTCACCGGATGTGGTATGGACTTGGACATGGTCATCAGACTATTCTGGCGGTCGTTGGAACTGCTACTGATCACTCGATTAGGTCCACAGAGAGCCTCATGAGGCTGTGAGCACCCAGTACCAGTCCTCCCACCAAGGAGAAATCCCTGGCAGTACAGGGAATCGAACCTGGATTCACCATGTGGCAGTCAGCCACGCCGAGCACCCAGCAATGGAGGCGGAGGCTGTTGTACGGTGGAGGAGGCAGCTTACCTTCACGTGCGTGCAGACAGTGTGTCAAGCATCACGAGACGCAGCAACGTCGGCACGTGGAACGAGCTAGCTAACGTGATTTTGCGTTCTCAGCGCTCTCCAGCGGCAATCGTCGGTTTTATTCGGCTGGCAAACCATATATTCGTTCACGAAAATGGATACGCGTAAAATTCCTGCGTTAGCTCTATTAAAACGCACATTTCCTCCGTCGTCCATGTGCTAGTCATGTAGTTCTGCCTGTGGTGTACACAAATAAAAAATTTAGTATTTGTGAACAACTAATAAGACAAAAACGGAAGATACAAGTTTAGTCAGTAATGACATGGGCTTAAAAAAGTCCACCAAATCCAATAAATTCATCCCTGACTGAGACTGCACTTACATTTGCATATCACAGAAATCATTTCTATAAAAAAAATTAGATTCAACAGGAGTCGAACTCTATACTGACCTAACCTCTCTTCTTAACAGCCGGCCGGAGTGGCCGAGCGGTTCTAGGCGATTCAGTCCGGAACCGCGCGACCGCTACGGTCGCAGTTTCGAATCCTGCCTCGGGTATGAATGTGTGTGATGTCCTTAGGTTAGTTAGGTTTAAGTAGTTCTAAGTTCTAGGGGACTGATGACCTTAGCAGTTAAGTCCCATAGTGCTCAGAACCATTTGAACCACTTTTTTTTCTTCTTAACATGCTGGTTTAACATGCTACACCAAGATGTAGCTTCGCCGAAAGTGACGGTTTACTTTATGTTATAGTCTTCTGTAGGCGTTACTCTCCTATATGTTATTAATGTACATTTAATAATAAAAAATCTTAACAAGAACGACACGTTGTTTTTCAATCTTCAATGTGCCATTGCCTTAAAACGGCTTATTCTAATAACATTAGAGTTATAATGTGATTATAACTAAATATGAAAATTCTTCAACCGCCAATGTGACGTTTCTTGTCGTTTTATTGGGATAAATCGTACCAATAACAATTCGTTCTCGAGACATACAATGTGGTGGTGCTTCGAAACAGCGTACATTCATGGGATGCAAGGTATAACGTTGAAATGGCTCTGAGCACTATGGGACTTAACATGTGAGGTCATCAGTCCCGCCGGCCGGAATGGCCGAGCGGTTAAAGGCGCTGCAGTCTGGAACCGCACGACCGCTACGGTCGCAGGTTCGAATCCTGCCTCGGGCATGGATGTGTGTGATGTCCTTAGGTTAGTTAGGTTTAAGTAGTTCTAAGTTCTAGGGGACTTATGACCACAGCAGTTGAGTCCCATAGTGCTCAGAGCCATTTTCTTCATCAGTCCCCTAGTACTTAGAACTACTTAAACCTAACTAACCTAAGGACATCACAGACATCCATGCCCGAGGCAGGATTCGATCCTGCGATCGTAGCGGCCGCGTGATTCCAGCCTGAAGCGTCTAGAACCGGTCGGCCATACCGGCCGGCTGAAGCCCATTGAATACGGCTGAACAGTGTCAGAACAACATTTCGACATTCTTTCTACATGTTTCAAGTTTTCTGCTTGTGCAGGGAGCGTTCTTACTTCCTATTTGTTCTACTTTACATGACACGTTGCCAAAATGTCACGGAACTTTTTCTTTTTTCTTCAGGTTAAGAAACAGATAGAACAGGGGAAAGTGACGTCACAATACTCTTAGAACGCCACGTCATCGTTAGCTAGCTCGTCGCGTGTGCCGGTGGCTTAAGCGGCCAGTTTTTTTTGTCCGGTATGCCTGCAAACAAGTGATTAGAAAAACAATTTGCTGACAAACTTCTGTGTGACGCTACGACCGTTGCGAAATGTTTATGCCAATCTTAGACTGCTGAGACCATTTGAAGCAAAAAAAAAAGAAAAGGAGCCGAGGTACGGAAGAGGGCGCCGGCGGGAGGCGCGCCACCTGACACGCTCTGCTGGACTAGGGAAGTGCGGCCCATCAGCGGAGCGCCCGCTGTGTAAGCGCAGTAGAGAGTGTCACTTAATGAAGGGCAAACAGACGCGCGATGTGGCAGGAGCCGGGAGTGCCGGCGGCAGAAAAGGAGGCGCCCCGCCATTGCCGCTGCCTCGTGCCGTCACGCCACGCCACGCCCTGCCCACCCACGCGTAATGAAGCGCAACGACAGTAAACACACCCAGGCCGTGCCGGGCCAGCTGACCCAGTTACATGCGGCGCCGCAAACAAGCCGGCACACAGCGAGGGCCTGCCTCCACGTGGCGCTGGAGAGGGCGCGTCTCCGGCGCTCGTGACAAACTGCTCTCCTCCCCCCCCCCTCCCCCTCCCCATCCCCCTTACTGGCCCCTCGAGGCTGCGCTCTGCGACACGAAACCGCTTAATTGCCCGGCCTCAATGAATTGCTCGCCACGCACTGCGGGCTACTCAGCGAAGCGGCAGCGCTGCTGCCTGCCGCAAACGGCTGCGACACACACACACACACACACACACACACACACTTGGCTTTATCTCACTTGTCCCTTGTTGTTTGGAGCTGAAATGTACCACGAACATAAAATTATATTGCGTGCGACGCCCACCTCCAAAACGCAGCAAGAGAGAGAGAGAGAGAGAGAGAGAGAGAGAGAAAGAGGGAGAGAGTCACTCAGAAACTCTTTTTCATTTCGTTATCTTCTCCCAAAGTCACAGATGACTTCTGATATTTCGGCAGCCTAAGTCGCGATAGTCCAAGTTGAAAGGATATAACATGCAAAACTAATTTCCTTAACTCTTTGTGTATATAGGTCATGCACACTCGAAATATTCCATTAAATTAGAAAGACCGCTGCGTCTATTTAAAATCTTTATTGAAAGACACGATCGGTTTTGCAAACTACAGTTGCATAATCAGGTTATTATGTATACAGAAATGTATAAAACAACTTATTAGAATTTTGGCAATGACAAGTAATAGAAAATAAAAACGACTAGGTTAGTGTCTACTTACAGTCAGTCCATAAAAGCGACCTGTTTAAAAGCAAGAAAAAGCACATTCCTCAACAGTCTCATCAACATAGTATGGCTTCTAACTCGCAAATGTTCTAACGTCCATAAATATATGTAAAAAAATGGGGGCTAAGGCCATACCGAAGCCTAAAAACGAAGCTATAAAAACGTCAAAAGCAGAAATGCAGTGGATATTAAATTAACCATTTACGAAGATATTCCTCAAAAGAACCGCGTTTGAAACGGTTGGTGAGAAACAACTGTTAAAATAATGTCACATTCTATATCCAGTGTAGACAGTCTGGGGAGGAGTCGTAGCTATTGTCAGTGTTAAACGAACGGTAAGTTGCATCGTGGACTACACGGACAGCTACGCATGCGCATTGTTACAAACTAGGTTCATCGTTTGAAATCTTGGGGGCTGGATGAACATTTTTAAGGAACAAACGAAAACAGTCAGAAATGCAACCTTCTGGTTGAGTCGCTTATGTCATCATCATCATTTAAGACTGATTATGCCTTTCAGCGTTCAGTCTGGAGCATAGCCCCCCTTATAAAATTCCTCCATAATCCCCTATTCAGTGCTAACATTGGTGCCTCTTCTGATGTTAAACCTATTACTTCAAAATCATTCTTAACCGAATCCAGGTACCTTCTCCTTGGTCTGCCCCGACTCCTCCTACCCTCTACTGCTGAACCCATGAGTCTCTTGGGTAACCTTGCTTCTCCCATGCGTGTAACACGACCCCACCATCTAAGCCTGTTCGCCCTAAATGCTACATCAATAGAGTTCATTCCCAGTTTTTCTTTGATTTCCTCATTGTGGACACCCTCCTGCCATTGTTCCCATCTACTAGTACCTGCAATCATCCTAGCTACTTTCATATCCGTAACCTCAACCTTGTTGATAAGGTAACCTGAATCCACCCAGCTTTCGCTCCCATACAACAAAGTTGGTCGAAAGATTGAACGGTGCACAGATAACTTAGTCTTGGTACTGACTTCCTTCTTGCAGAAGAGAGTAGATCGTAGCTGAGCGCTCTCTGCATTAGCTTTGCTACACCTCGCTTTCAGTTCTTTCACTATGTTGCCATCCTGTGAGAATATGCATCCTAAGTACTTGAAACCGTCCACCTGTTCTAACTTTGTTCCTCCTACTTGACACTCAATCCGTTTATATTTCTTTCCCACTGACATAACTTTCGTTTTGGAGATGATAATCTTCATACCTGAGTCCTTACATTTCTGATCTAGCTCTGAAATATTACTTTGCAAACTTTCAATCGAATCTGCCATCACAACTAAGTCATCCGCACATGCGAGACTGCTTATTTTCTGTTCACCTATCTTAATCGCACCCAGCCAGTCTATTGTTTGCAACATATGATCCATAAATGATATGAACAACAGTGGAGACAGGTTGCAGCCTTGTCTTACCCCTGAAACTACTCTGAACCATGAACTCAATCTACCGTCAACTCTGACTGCTGCCAGCCTATCTATGTAAAGACCTTTAATTGCTTGCAAAAGTTTGCCTCCTATTCCATAATCTCGTAGAACAGACAATAACTTCCTCCTAGGAACCCGGTCATGTGCCTTTTCTAGATCTATAGAGCATAGATTCAATTCCCTGTTCCACTCGTAACACTTCTCCATTATTTGCCGTAAGCTAAAGTTCTGGTCCTGACAACCTCTAAGAGGCCTAAACCCACACTGAGTTTCATCCAATTGGTCCTCAACCAATACTCGTACTTTCCTTTCAACAGTACCCGAGAAGATTTTACCCACAACGCTGACTAAAGAGATACCTCTGTAGTTGTTACAATCTTTTCTGTTTCCATGTTTAAAGATTGGTGTGATTACTGCTTTTGTCCAGTCTGATGGAACCTGTCCCGACTCCCAGGCCATTTCAATTATCCTGTGTAGCCATTTAAGACCTGACATTCCGCTGTATTTGATGAGTTCCGACTTAATTTCATCCACCCCAGCTGCTTTATTGCACTGCAATCTATTGACCATTTTCTCCACTTCCTCAAATGTGATCCTATTTCCATCATCATTCCTATCCCATTCCACCTCGAAATCTGAAACATTACTGATCGCATTTTCACCTACATTAAGCAACTCTTCAAAATATTCCCTCCATCTGCCCAAGGCATCCACAGGATTCACCAGCAGTTTTCCTGACCTGTCCAAAATACTTGTCATTTCCTTCTTACCTCCCTTTCGAAGACTGCTAATTACACTCCAGAATGGTTTTCCAGGAGCTTGACCCACAATCTCCAACCTGTTTCTAAAGTCTTCCCAAGATTTCTTCTTGGATGCTGCGATTATCTGTTTGGCTTTGTTTCTTTCTTCAACATAACTTTCTCTGTCTACCTGAGTTCTAGTATGTAGCCATTTTTGATACGCTTTCTTTTTCCTTTTACAGGCTGCCTTGACTATGTCATTCCACCAAGCTGTTTGCTTCATCCTACTTTTACACACTACTGTTGCAAGACATTCTTTAGCCACTTCTAGTACTGTGTCCCTGTACCTTGTCCATTCCTTTTCCAATGACTGTAATTGACTACATTCAACTAACTGGTACCTTTATGAGATCGCTGTTATGTACTTGTGCCTGATTTCCTTATCCTGAAGTTTCTCCACTCTTATCCTCCTACATATGGACCTGACCTCCTGAACTTTCGGCCTCACAATCCCAATTTCACTGCAGATTAAATAATGATCAGTGTCATCAAAGAATCCCCTGAATACAAGTGTGTCCCTCACAGCCTTCCTGAATTCCTGATCTGTTATTATATAGTCAATGACAGATCTGGTTCCCCTGCCTTCCCAAGTATACCGGTGAATGTTCTTATGTTTAAAAAAAGAGTTTGTGATTACTAAGCCCATACTGGCACAGAAATCCAAGAGTTGTTTCCCGTTCGTACTGGCCTCCATATCCTCTCCAAATTTACCCATAACCTTTGCATACCCTGTTCGATTTCCAATCCTGGCATTAAAATCACCCATGAGCAGAACACTGTCCTTGTCCTTTACTCTAACAACTACGTCACTGAGTGCATTATAGAAACTATCCATCTTATCTTGATCTGTCCCTTCACAATGCGAATATACTGACACAATCCTAATTTTCTTGCTAGACACTGTCAAATCTATCCACATCAGTCGTTCGTTTACATACCTTATTGCAACTACGCTGGGTTCCATTTCTTTCCTGATGTAAAGCCCTACACCCCATTGTGCTATTCCTGCTTTGACTCCTGACAGGTAGACCTTGTATTCTCCCACTTCCTCTTCTTTCTCACCCCTTACCCGAATGTCATTAACAGCTAAAACGTCCAGCCCTATCTTACTTGCAGCCTCTGTCAGCTCTACCTTCTTCCCAGAGTAGCCCCCATTGATATTAATAGCTCCCCATCTCATTACCATTTGTTTGCCAAGTCGTATCTTAGGAGTCCCTGGTTTGTCAGTTAGAGGTGGGACTCCGTCACCTCCAAAGGTCCGAGGCATTTTGCTCTAATTGTTGCCAGCATCACATTTAAAGTACCAGGTAAGCAGGTTGCTAGCCTTACTTACCCCGAGTCCCATTGGCTTTTACCCCTAACGCCTGAGGGACTAACCGGTGGATTTGGTAGTCTTTGCCGTATGAGCACAAAGGTGACCACGACTCAGAATATGTCCGAGATGCCCAGCCTTATTCCAAAGTAACTGGTATCCCGACTGTCGGGACCACTTACTTGGCCACTCATACGTTGCCCGTGGTTCATGAACTAGGACATGACTACAGGAACCCACACCATGAACCACTTCCAAATTACTGTTAAAATTAATTTGGAAACATTTTCAGCTACTATAGAAACTCGTACAGGGCGTTAGCAACTAATGCTATGCCCTTAAAATTACACAGATAAAACTTTTTAGAGAATATATTACAATAATTTCTTAGTCTTCGGCGTGGTTTCATTTCCTTTTTTTCTATTAATGGCCTCCGCATATTTGCGAGTTAGAAACCTTAAATATTTTGGTGAGACTGGGCTTTTTCCTGCCAGAAACAGACTGCTTATACGGAAAGTAGACACAAACACACCGAATTAAAAAAGTACCAATGAGTGACCCAGACCAACAAAATGAAATCAGTATAATTAAAACAGTTGCTCATAATAATGGATATAAACCCATAATAATAGAAAAACTCTACAACAAAATGCAAACAAAAACACGGATCCACTTAAAAGTAATTCACACAACATGCACTCCAAAACAAATCAGTATTCCACAGAAGCCAAACATAAATATGCTGCCCTTCCATACATAGGCCCACTATCAAACCAAATAGGAAACTCATTTAAATAGAAAAATATCACAATCAGCTTTTCCACGAATAATAAGTTACAACAAAAAGTAATCCATGATGTAAATACGTGCAATAGTCCCTACAGTAAATCAGGAATATACAAGCTCAAATGTTATACATGCCCATAATTCTACACTGGACAGACAGGCAGAAGTTTTGAAGTTAGATACAAAGAACACATTGATGCTTTAAGGCCTGGAAACTTAACAAATCTCAAATCTGCATTTGCAGCCCATATTGCTGAAGAATATCACTCAGTGAGAAACATTGAGAACAACTTAAAAATTTTACATGTAGCAGAAAAAGGAGCCACTATGAATATGTTAGAAGAAATAGAAATACATACACAAAAACAGTACCCCAGACTGTATCCTTAAAGAACAAATTGAGTTATCTGACACCCGTTTACTGAAAAATTTCCAAAAATTATTTTCCACTCTCCAAAGAAGATCAAGTAGCAAATTTATATATTATTGCAATTTTCATGATGCTAAATGTAAATAAATAATGCAATATCTTATCTGTGTATATTAAAAAAAATTTTGACGTGGAACATCTTTATAATGTAACAGTTTTCACTCTAAAATTCACAGAACCAATGTCTGTCTCTACTGGTGTAAAATGCGTTTCAGTTGCGTAAGTGAATATATGATCCTTTTCCAGAAATGGGAGATCCTTATAATGTTACAATATATCATAGCATCGTTGACCCTCATGTACTTGTAAACACTTTGTATCTATCAAAACATGTGATGCATGTTAGAAATGTATTCTGTGACAAATCTAAAGAGCTCAATGATACAAATTTATGTGTGCAACGATAAGAATGTGGTGAAAACCACGAACATCAGTTGTTGGACGAAAATATGAAAACAGACACTCCATACCGACATAACACGACAACTAATCAATAGAAAAACGCACTACATGTTCTAATAAAGGCATGAAAGCCGTATGACGATGAATTGTAATGTTTCGAAACCGGTAATAGTACCTTTTGAATAAAGGAACTTAAAATAAATTTTTGACTGGTTGCTGTCTCAACACCATCAACATTTGTTTTCAAATAACAGCCACGGTCTCCAACCATGTCATCATACGACAAAATTGCAGTTTTGTTTTCCCTTACCTACCACTGCCAAAGCTGTTTTATACATTTTTATATGTATATAAACACCTGATGATGCAAATATAGTTTGTGAAACTACTCGTGTCTTTGAATAAAGATTTTACACTGTGGCGGCGTCGCTTTATCTCTATGTGCAAGACAGTTATTAATTTCTGATCATTAGTATCAGAAAGCATTCAGTGTAGAATCCTTAACTAGTCTGATCAAAAGTATCTGGACACCTACTAGTTGTCATTAATATGGGATGTTTCCATCCTTCGCTTTCATGAAGGGGTTGAACTCTACTGCGGACACTTTCAGTAAGACGACTGAATGTCTTTGAAGGAATCGTAGCCATTTATTCGTGAAGTCGTAACCGAAGAAGACACACAATGTTGGCTTTCACGGCCGGTATTGTCTTCACTTAAAATTTGCGCGCTGAAACGCCGTTCAAAATGTTCAGTTGTGTGTTAGTTCCTAAGGGACCAAACTGCTGAGGTCATCGGTCCCTAGACTTACACACTACTTAAACTAACTTATGTTAAGAACAACAAAAGAGGGAGGACTCGAACCTCCGGCAGGATGGGCAGCGCAATCCGTGCATGGCGCCTCTAACCGCGCGGCCACTCCGCTCGTCTGACAGGCCGTGGTCGAAGTATAAAACTCTCCCCTGACGTTTCGTCTCCGACTGTGGGAGACATCCTCCGAGATAAAGCGGCGAACTGCAAAGAAAATTCGCGGAAGCTCTGATTTTGTAGGCAGTACAGAGGGCGCCACAGTCCATCACGTGGCGTCAGCTATGAGATTGTCTCTGGTAATGCTAACATTCTCGATTGAAAGTAATCGACTGTCATGCTTCAGGCGCAACGGTGACATCAGGGGAGAGTTTTATACGTCGACCACGGCCTATTAGATCGGAAGTTTAACGCGAAGAAGACAGTCATGTTGGTCGTTCGAGTCGACGGTCTAAAGCATCTCAAAGATGTTCCATCAGATTCAGGTCGAGACTCAGGGAAGGCCAGTCCATTGCAGTCCAATGTGCACTATTGCCTCAGAAATGCTGCTATAAGACAGGGTGCATTGTCATGCTGATACAATCTTCTTCTCGGAATTGTTCCTGTACTGTACATAGTACACATCTCTGTAAAGTGTTATTCTTCCGCATTTATCGTTCTATTAAGAGCAGTAAGGGGAGCAAACCACCATATCGTTACACTATCTCTTCCGCACTTCACTGTTGGATTTACGCATAATGGCAAGCAACGTTCTGCAACAGCCAACCCTAAACCTTTCCATTGGGTTGCGGCACGTTATACCCTGACTTATCACACCGAAACCATCATCGCCAGTCATCCACTGTCGCTTTTTACACCATCTCAAGCATTGCTGAGCATTGACAAGAGAAATGTGTGTAGGTTATGAGGATCTGTTCGGTCACTGTACCCCAATTATTTTTAACTTCCTACGCAGTCTGTGCTAGTTGGACTGGTGTCAGCAGAACTAGCGAGTGATTACTTCCACTGATCTCATACAATTTTTTTCAATCACTGTCCCTATTGCTCGATGGTCTTTCTTTATCAGTATAAGTGAGCTGTCTGTTCTTGGTTTAGCTGTGATTGTTCCTTCTCGCTACCAATACACAGTCACACCACCAATAGTTCACTCGGACAGTTCTACAAGGCTTAAAATGCCCGTGATGGATTTGTTACTCAGGTGACATTCTATGACTAGTCCACGTTTGAAATCACCGATCTCTCCTAAACGACATATTCTAGTTATATTAGAACAAATAAGCCCTCAGTCACAAATATTAAGTCAAAATTGACCACGTCTCGACGCTCTTATGAGCGTCGTCTTCAGAATTAAACTAACTGTTCTAAAACATAATAAGTATATAAGACATTAATAAACTAAAGTGTGTACTGACCGGAAAGAGATGCAGTACTTACGAGTCACATTCTAAAAAAATCCAAGCCGGAAAGGCAACGTCAAGAAAAGTTGTAAATAAGATAAGACGGCGAGCCGCTAAGGGCTGCTCGTACCTGAGTGAACACGGGTTGCAACAAAACAGTTTTGTTCTAATGTAATTCTGACACGGTCACTGAACCTTAGCAGCTATGTTCAAAGTTTACATATTCTAGTGTTACTGTTTCTCTGCTGAGAACACAATGCTCTCCGCCTCCTTCTGTACCGGTGGGTCTGCGCCTGCAACACATAGTTATCAGTTCCGCATTACATAAGGATGACTTGATATTTCTGATCAGATAGTGTCTTTCTTGAATGAATTTTCTCTCTTAAGTATTTAGGACGCGCTGTATATTTGCTGGTACTGTTCATTGCCTGCACCAGAGATGTCGGTGGTGTAGGGGTGCCTTCCTCTACAATTACTCATGACGTCCTTTGTTCCAGATTCGATCTTGGCCACTGCTTAAAATTTGAATATAAGATGGCAATGGCGGCCGAAGACTCCCTGTATAACGAGTCGGCCTCATTCTCCCAAGGGTCTTGTCAAAGAGGTCGGGGGAGCGGACAAAGGGTAGGCGCACCCTCTCGCTCCTACATCTTTTAAGGGAATTTCCCCATTGTAGAAACCAGCGATGATCAACGACGTGAGAATGCAGAAGGCAATGGAAACCACTACATTAAAGACGTATAATGTATATCCACAGCGCATGTGGTCTCTAATCCAAAAACTGTCATGGTGATCTCGCCACTAGAAAAATGATTTCGAATTAGTCCCCCGTTTCGCCGACCACTGTGGCCGAGCGGTTCTAGGCGCTTCAGTCCGGAACCGCGCTGCAGCTACGGTCGCAGGTTCGAATCCTGCCTCGGTCATGGATGTGTGTGATGTCCTTAGGTTAGTTTGGTTTAATTAGGTCTAAGTCTAGGGGACTGATGACCTCAGATGTTCAGTCCCATAGTGCATAGAGCCATTTGAACCATTTGAGTTCCCCATTCCGATTTTCAGGAAGGTACTATCCATGGTCAAGATTCAATAACCTTCGAAAGAGTAACACTCTACGTGTTGGAGCATGGAATGTTAGACGTTTAGATGTGGTACTAAAGTTATAAAATATGAAAATGGAAATTGTGAAGGCTCAAGCAACAATGTGTGTCCGTGAAGTGAAGTGGAAAGAAGATAAAGATTTCAGCTAAGACGAATATAGGGTAATATCAAAAGAAGAAGAAACTATATAATGGAAGTATGATTCGTTATGCACAGAACGGTATCGCAGAGAGTGAATTCCTGTGAACAGTTCAGTGATGCGATAATTCTCGTCAGCTAACCAACGCAACAACAATGGCATTCTGTTAGGAGCAGAAAGTGAAGAGAGAGGGAAAGTATGAGAGGATATTGAATTGGTAATTCAGTATGTAAAGGGAGATGATAAACTAATAATCGTGAGGACTGGAACGCGGTAGTAAGGGAAGGAATAGAAGACAAAATTACGAAAGATTATGGACTGGGTAGTAGTCTAATGAGTCTACTTAGGTCAAGGAGACGAAGTGAAAGAATTCTTCTACAATGGAAGTAAAATAGTGTATGATAGACGAAACAACGAGGGAATAAAAAGCGAAATAGCACAAGTAAAGATTGCATTAATGGCCACAAGAAGTCTACCAGCAACAATTTGGGAAGTTATTTTCTGAGAATGTACATTTGCAGCGTGTGGTATCGTCCAGAGGTTGTGACGCCACACCAAAATCGGCAGCGTACATCAATACCGTAATCCGCAGTGATGAATGGGAGAGACTGAAGAAGAAGAGACTTCTTCTCTCTCAGCACAGCAGTGCCCTCATATTGAAGTGCCCCAGTTCGTGACCACAGCACAAGCAGTCAACTGCACTGAGTTGGACTAAGGGGTTATTCAAGTGTCAGACGTACTTCTGTAAATGTTGAACGTCGTACATTAAGGGAACAGTTTGTTAATTAGTGCTTTAGGTGGTGCTTTATTAGTCGATGACAGTTATAAATTACCAGGCACTCCTGTGGAAAAGATTTTGTCAAATTATGTAAAACTTTTTATCACTCATGTAAGAAAGTGAACTAAATGTAGTGCAGGTGAGCCAATTCCCAGAGCAATTAAAGAACCAACAGTTATGGACAGACGATTGTAGTTTCGTCTGGTCATAACGGCGGGCATAATTATATGAAAGTGAATCATGAATTGGGCGAAAACAGAAAGGGAACAGATTGAAGGATGTTGAGAATTAGGTGACTGAAAAGGAACGATTCACTATTCCACAGAATCAACAAGGAAAAGAACGAGAAGAAACATGATGGTAGGCCATGTGTTAAGACTCCAGTGAACAAACTTCGTCATCATACAGGGGGCAGTCGAGCCGGAAAGACAGAGATTGGATTATTTTCAACAAATTTTTGGTGACACTGTGTGTAAGTGCTGTTCTTAGATTAAAAGATTAGCATAAAATGAAAATTCGTTCTCACCTACGCTTGAAAAGCTGGCAGTTTAGCGGAGTCAGGCAAGGTTACACATGAGCAGATGAAGCGCCAAGATCTCAAGCTCCACAGACTAAAACTGCGTTTCATCTACAAACATGGATCGCACACTCACACACACACACACACACACACACACACACACACACACACACACTTCACACGTTACTGAGTGTAGAAACTGGTGATGCCTCCCCAAAAACGAAAACTTCGTAAGCTCGCCACGCAATAGCTCATGTCAACAGTAGGACGAATCCTGTGTTGCAGTTGCTTTAACTGGAAACGACTATGAATTTATCGTAGTGAACGTTTATTATTATTGTGACGTACAGCAAGATACTTGTAGGAGGGGACTATTGGACACCTCAATGACGTTAGGTAATATTTAACAGTGGAAGACTTTTTAAATTTTATGAAGGTAATGTCAGAAACAGAACCCTGACTTAATTGGACAAGCACAGAGCAAAAAGTTCTAGTTGGCTAGAACGAGAAGTCTTGACATGTTATGACAAGTTGTATAAGACCCAACGTATATTTTTGCTCCGTGTATTTCCTTGCAAATGTAAATGAGTTACGAATTGGTCATATTAAATTATTCAATAACGCCTTCTGTCAGTAAGACTCAAGTTTAAGTTGAAACAAAAAGTTATGGATCTTATACTTAAATGAAAAGAATGCCTCGTTTTGTCTTTCGAGCTATTAATGAATGTGTAATGATTCGCATATTTTTTAACGTTAGTTGTGCAAGAAAATTGAAGTTTTATTCGTTTTTTTACATGTGGAAGTATTTATATGCCCTTTACTAGGACGACAGATGAAGTCTGATACAGTAATCCTTAGTAGTGAAACTTAATGGCAGATTAAAACTGTGTGCCGGACCGGCCCTCGAGCCTGGGACCTTTGCCTTTCGCGGGCAAGTGCTCTACTAACTGAGCTATCCAAACACGACGCTCACAGGGAAGTTTTGATGTGTTGGAACTATAGTATTCAGCTTATCTGTTACATTGTTGAAACTTGGTGTTACGGCAAAGAGTCATTTTACGGAACATCTGTTAGGAGAACTAAGTTTTCGTCATGATTACTAGTGCAGCCGAAATATGCACGTCACATGCGCTAACATCGTCTGTATTGACTTCGTTTATATATCTAGCGACGAGTATCCATAAGTTCTATCAACTTGGTTGTCTTGGCGACGACGATCAGGCACACTAGGTAACGGCAATGACTTTTCCGACTAAATATCACATTCGAGTAGAAACGCTGTAAAGATCTGAACCCACACATGTTCACTATATTAACTGTTGTGCCGCTTCTCTCGCTGCTTTTCTCTTTCTTTGAGTAACTGCGCCGCTTCCAGTGTCCAGCCACAACTACGTTTCTCAGAATGACGATTACTACAGTGGCGTAGCGCCATGCATCAAGCTTATAGAAATCTGACAGTAGCAACCAACAGATAGTGATGAGTCACAACCACTTCGTGACAGGTGTGCTCTTACGTTCTAGCAGGTTATAATAGTTACAGTTCCAGCCTAGAGATGTTGGTATCGTACAGGCGGTGAAATCTGAAACAATCAAGACAATATATTTTTCGTAAATACTTCTATCTGTTGTGAATATTATGCCTTCTGTTAACTGTTGCTGATTAAGTGTGTTTAATTGTTAGAGTGGGTGAAGGTGTATATGAGAAGTAATGTGATTTGTGAATGTTGCTATAGATGTTAACTGAGAAAATGCTAAAGTGTGAACTGTAACCAAACAGATTGAATGAATCAAATGCTCAGGGGAAATTCGTACCGTAGAATTCACCAGTTTATGCCTGCTGGGGAAACGAGAAGCATACTAAGATAATTTAGGTATTTAAAGAAAGAATTATTTTGCTATTTATGAATTATCTAAATTTATTAATTTAATAAACTGTCGTGAAAAGACATGGCGTGATTGCTTCAAAGTAAAAGACAGGTGATAGGGCGGGTTATTCTGATAGCTAATTGGCTATAATGTGCCACAGCCAATCAGAAGAGAGGGAATTCGCACATATTTTGCTTTCTGGAGTTTAGAAGAACATTTGGCGTTCACCTTCACGATCGGAAAAGATATTTTAATTTTACGGAATTATGGTTTAAAATCGATCGTGGAGTAGCGGAATATGTTAACGGGCGAAAGCTAAATCCGAATGTGTGAATTCTGGATTTTGTGTGTGAACTTTGACTTTATGAGTACAAGTTGTAACCGGGAGCTGAATGTTTTAAGCGACAGATTAGTGTAGTATAGAGCGAACAGTCTGTTTCAGACAAGGCGTTTGTAAATTTTCCTGTGACCAGTTGGGTGTATACCATAAACTGGCTATTGAGATTTATTGCGACAGCGTGTGAATGTCGAAGGTGTAACTTCAGACAAGTACAGACTTAACGGTGAGCGCGTAACCAGGGAGCGATGATATACATGTAAATTCTTTTGTTCCAAGTCTTTCTCGCAATTAATAGTTGTTTAAACCTGAAACTAGAAAGTTTTTGATACACCCTTTTGGTACTGTTGATGCTACTCATTCTACTACAGCTTCGCCAACCCAGAAACGTTATTGGTTTCTAACAGGGTAGACGTGAGCTGCAGAATATCACCGAAAGGCGAATGGACAGTGTCCGTAGGCGATACAAAGCTCAGCAGACAGTGTCCGTAGGTGATACAGAGCTCAGCGCCGCCACACAACGAAGAATCTGGTGGACGGAGACATGGACTTACAACGAAGTGCGAGGTCGCAAGTTCAGTCTTTACTTGAGCTCCGAAAGCGTTGTGTTAACAGTTATGACAGGAAGAATATTAGCTGCTAATGACTCATCATGAGCATCGGGAGGGCGGCAGAAAATGAGTGATCGGGAGATGCAGAGATAAACCTTCTATGGGGCGTAAGTGTTCAACTTAACAGTATGGACACTGTCGACATTCAAGAAATGTTCAAAACAAACCATTAACTTGCACCGTGTACACCGAATGCAGAATGGCGCGCCACAGTGATCACATCATCAAGATAGGTTATCTCTTTGGGAGCTACAAACGGTGCAGGACGTTCAGCTAACTTACCACTTTTAGTGAATGCATATAGAACGGTGTGACGGAGTGATGAGAACTGATGGAGTGTGATGGCTTGCAACCGAATCCTTTAAAGCGTAGCTGCAGATAATGCAATAATATGTTTAATAGGCATGGAAAAAACAAACATCCAGAGGCTGAATTTGCCCAGTGGTTCCAGATAGTATGAATTGTAATGTCACACACTTTTCAGAAGGAATACTTTCTCTAAAGGACTATGATGCTTATACGCAGACCAGGAATCAAGTAAAAATAAGTCTTCATTACCAGCTATGGCAAAAAGGAGAGCTCAAGCAATAGTTGTAGTTCTCTTACGCCCATTTTTCCACTCTTGCTTGCTGTGACGTAAGTTGCCCCTCAGTCTGCAAGATCCGGGCAGTCGCAGAGGGTGGGCTTACTGGTAGTTGGGAGCTCCAACGTCAGGCGCGTAATGGGGCCCCTTAGGGAAATGGCAGCAAGAGAGGGGAAGAAAACCAATGTGCACTCCGTGTGCATACCGGGGGGAGTCATTCCAGATGTGGAAAGGGTCCTTCCGGATGCCATGAAGGGTACAGGGTGCACCCATCTGCAGGTGGTCGCTCATGTCGGCACCAATGATGTGTGTCGCTATGGATCGGAGGAAATCCTCTCTGGCTTCCAGCGGCTATCTGATTTGGTGAAGACTGCCAGTCTCGCTAGCGGGATGAAAGCAGAGCTCACCATCTGCAGCATCGTCGACAGGACTGACTGCGGACCTTTGGTACAGAGCCGAGTGGAGGGTCTGAATCAGAGGCTGAGACGGTTCTGCGACCGTGTGGGCTGCAGATTCCTCGACTTGCGCCATAGGGTGGTGGGGTTTCGGGTTCCGCTGGATAGGTCAGGAGTCCACTACACGCAACAAGCGGCTACCCGGGTAGCAGGGGTTGTGTGGCGTGGGCTGGGCGGTTTTTTAGGTTAGATGGCCTTGGGCAAGTACAGAAAGGGCAACAGCCTCAACGGGTGCGGGGCAAAGTCAGGACATGCGGGGACCAAGCAGCAATCGGTATTGTAATTGTCAACTGTCGAAGCTGCGTTGGTAAAGTACCGGAACTTCAAGCGCTGATAGAAAGCACCGAAGCTGAAATCGTTATAGGTACAGAAAGCTGGCTTCAGCCAGAGATAAATTCTGCCGAAATTTTTACAAAGGTACAGACGGTGTTTAGAAAGGATAGATTGCATGCAACCGGTGGTGGAGTGTTCATCGCTGTTAGTAGTAGTTTATCCTGTAGTGAAGTAGAAGTGGATAGTTCCTGTGAATTATTATGGGTGGAGGTTACACTAAACAACCGAACTAGGTTAATAATTGGCTCCTTTTACCGACCTCCCGACTCAGCAGCATTAGTGGCAGAACAACTGAGAGAAAATTGGAATACATTTCACATAAATTTTCTCAGCATGTTATAGTCTTAGGTGGAGATTTCAATTTACCAGATATAGACTGGGACACTCAGATGTTTAGGACGGGTGGTAGGGACAGAGCATCGAGTGACATTATACTGAGTGCACTATCCGAAAATTACCTCGAGCAATTAAACAGAGAACCGACTCGTGGAGATAACATATTGGACCTACTGATAACAAACAGACCCGAACTTTTCGAATCTGTATGTACAGAACAGGGAATCAGTGATCATAAGGCCGTTGCAGCATCCCTGAATATGGAAGTTAATAGGAATATAAAAAAAGGGAGGAAGGTTTATCTGTTTAGCAAGAGTAATAGAAGGCAGATTTCAGACTACCTAACAGATCAAAACGAAAATTTCTGTTCCGACACTGACAATGTTGAGTGTTTATGGAAAAAGTTCAAGGCAATCGTAAAATGCGTTTTAGACAGGTACGTGCCGAGTAAAACTGTGAGGGATGGGAAAAACCCACCGTGGTACAACAACAAAGTTAGGAAACTACTGCGAAAGCAAAGAGAGCTCCACTCCAAGTTCAAACGCAGCCAAAACCTCTGACAAACAGAAGCTAAACGATGTCAAAGTTAGCGTAAGGAGGGCTATGCGTGAAGCGTTCATTGAATTCGAAAGTAAAATTCTATGTACCGACTTGACAGAAAATCCTAGGAAGTTCTGGTCTTACGTTAAATCAGTAAGTGGCTCGAAACAGCATATCCAGACACTACGGGATGATGATGGCATTGAAACAGAGGATGACACGCGTAAAGCTGAAATACTAAACACCTTTTTCCAAAGCTGTTTCACAGAGGAAGACCGCACTGCAGTTCCTTCTCTAAATCCTCGCACAAACGAAAAAATGGCTGACATCGAAATAAGTGTCCAAGGAATAGAAAAGCAACTGGAATCACTCAATAGAGGAAAGTCCACTGGACCTGACGGGATACCAATTCGATTCTACACAGAGTACGCGAAAGAACTTGCCCCCCTTCTAACAGCCGTGTACCGCAAGTCTCTAGAGGAACGGAGGGTTCCAAATGATTGGAAAAGAACACAGATAGTCCCAGTCTTCAAGAAGGGTCGTCGAGCAGATGCGCAAAACTATAGACCTATATCTCTTACGTCGATCTCTTGTAGAATTTTAGAACATGTGTTTTGCTCGCGTATCATGTCATTTCTGGAAACCCAGAATCTACTATGTAGGAATCAACATGGATTCCGGAAACAGCGATCGTGTGAGACCCAACTCGCCTTATTTGTTCATGAGACCCAGAAAATATTAGATACAGGCTCCCAGGTAGATGCTATTTTTCTTGACTTCCGGAAGGCGTTCGATACAGTTCCGCACTGTCGCCTGATAAACAAAGTAAGAGCCTACGGAATATCAGACCAGCTGTGTGGCTGGATTGAAGGGTTTTTAGCAAACAGAACACAGCATGTTGTTATCAATGGAGAGACGTCTACAGACGTTAAAGTAACCTCTGGCGTGCCACAGGGGAGTGTTATGGGACCATTGCTTTTCACAATATATATAAATGACCTAGTAGATAGTGTCGGAAGTTCCATGCGGCTTTTCGCGGATGATGCTGTAGTATACAGAGAAGTTGCTGCATTAGAAAATTGTAGCGAAATATAGGAAGATCTGCAGCGGATAGGCACTTGGTGCAGGGAGTGGCAACTGACCCTTAACATAGACAAATGTAATGTATTGCGAATACATAGAAAGAAGGATCCTTTATTGTATGATTATATGATAGCGGAACAAACACTGGTAGCAGTTACTTCTGTAAAATATCTGGGAGTATGCGTACGGAACGATTTGAAGTGGAATGATCATATAAAACTAATTGTTGGTAAGGCGGGTACCAGGTTGAGATTCATTGGGAGAGTGCTTAGAAAATGTAGTCCATCAACAAAGGAGGTGGCTTACAAAACACTCGTTCGACCTATACTTGAGTATTGCTCATCAGTGTGGGATCCGTACCAGGTCGGGTTGACGGAGGAGATAGAGAAGATCCAAAGAAGAGCGGCGCGTTTCGTCACTGGGTTATTTGGTAACCGTGATAGCGTTACGGAGATGTTTAATAAACTCAAGTGGCAGACTCTGCAAGAGAGGCGCTCTGCATCGCGGTGTAGCTTGCTCGCCAGGTTTCGAGAGGGTGCGTTTCTGGATGAGGTATCGAATATATTGCTTCCCCCTACTTATACTTCCCGAGGAGATCACGAATGTAAAATTAGAGAGATTAGAGCGCGCACGGAGGCTTTCAGACAGTCGTTCTTCCCGCGAACCATACGCGACTGGAACAGGAAAGGGAGGTAATGACAGTGGCACGTAAAGTGCCCTCCGCCACACACCGTTGGGTGGCTTGCGGAGTATCAATGTAGATGTAGATGTAGATTCCCTATTGGCCTTGCAATATCACACTTGTGAGAAAAAATCCTAGCGGAAAGTGCACCTCCAACTTCTTGCAGCAAAATAAATAACTTCCTAGCCAGTTTACCATCCAGTTTAACAGTCGGCATAATTGTATGCGAATGAATTAAGGCACTAATGTTAGTTGATCTTGACACAGTTCTCTTGATACCTCTGTTCTCCAAGGTTCCTTTCATATACATTTCCGCTTCAAATCCCGAGTGGTCTGAGTTGAAAACAAATTCCTTACTGAACGATGGAATAAGTTTGTTTATCTCATATACCAATTTTCGGGCTGATTACTGAATTTGCTGTGCACCGCCATATTGACACTTCGTTTGAAATTTCGTAATAATACGTCTTCCAATTCTGTAACACTATCTGAAGTTATGCAACTATCCGTTGGTTCCCTTGAAGTCACTGTAATCAATGTTGCACGCAATTTGATGTGCATAACGTAGTAGGTCTCTATCATGCACATTAAGTAAATTGTATCGAGCATCCTTGAAACACACAAGCACCAGTTTTTGTAACAAGTGCGCCTTTTCCTCCCATGAATATACGTATTTTCCCTTATGCACTACACAGTCATATTGCTGCGGACTTACTCGAAATCTATTTATAAATATTTTTTTCTATGCTGCGGATGATTTTCCACGTACGTAATTATGTTTAGTACCCGTTCCTTGGATAGCGATTGTCCTTTACTACGTTTCATTGAAGACGAGATTTGTGGCTCCCAGTTCGACAAGGACGATAGACAACGTGGCTCGACATCCTTTTCAATATCACTTTCACTTGTTAAGCACGTATCGTCATCATTGTACTCATCATGTACATTGTCCACCCAGTCGAGCATATACGACGCCACACATTCCACTGACGTGTCTTGTAGAAACGCTAATGTTTCATCTGCCACTTCTTTCTAACTCCCCGAAAGACCTCCTTTTCCTTTATGACGAAATGTCAACTTCGGCAACTACCATTGTGAATATAATGCAGAGTTTAGTTTGTTTATGGCTTCCATTGCTCTGCTTTGTGTCAATGCTACTAGCAGTTTAGCACTACTGTGAGTTACTCGTCGACTTAGCAGTTTAGCCTCATGCTGTGCTCACCACTGGATGTCAGCAGTCCCACCCCCTGGTTGCCATTAGTAGCCAATGTTATGGTTGCATGATAGATAATACGGGGTGATACTTGATACTTAAATAAAGGCAACTATTTATTCACAACCGATACAAAAGAGTTACATGTTTGCACCTAGTGACCAGCAATGTGTAGAACCCGTTGCCAGCGATGTGGAAGGCGTAGTATACCGTTAGCAGAGCCTTTTCTGTTGATGGTGCGGTCTACTGCCTGTCGAATCTCTGGAACAGTTCTGAAGCGAAAGCCACGAAGTGGTTCCTTCATCTTCGGATTAAACTTAAAGTCACAAGAACTTAAGTCTGGAGAGTATGGTGGACAGTACAGTACTTCCCAGTTCTTCCTAACAGAGCAGCAGCAGCTTGCGCTGTATGCGCCCGCACATTGTCGTGCAAAATGATGGGTGAGTCGCGCAGGAAGTGTCGCCGCTTCTTTCGCAAAGCTGGTCGCAGATGGTGCTCCAAAAACGAACAGTGATACTGTGCACTGACGGTCTGCCGTGGAGGAACGTAATGCGTTAGGATAACACCATCACAGTCGTACACGAGAACCACCATAACTTTAGGCCGCTCCAGTCGCACCATCAACAGGACAGGCTCTGCTAACGGTATACTACGCCTTCCACATCGCTGGCAACGGGTTCTACACAACGCTAGTGACTACATTAAAGGACAGAAACAGGTGCAAACATGTAACGCTTTTGTATCGGTTGTGCATAAATAGTTGCCAATCCTCGTATGTGGGGCGTCGAACGCCGTAAACGTCATTCGCCTTCTGAGACTTCGCACTCAAGGGGTTCCTTGTTAGATGTTGCAGAAGGTGGGGTAGTGTGGTGTCACTTACTGTTAGCTGAGACAAGTAACGTCCTGACTGAATTTAAATCATGAACAAGATATTTTTTCAATAATTGTTTAATTTTAACTAAAGAAAAGAACTCTTTGGCCTCATGGCAATCTGAAATTATTCCATAGTTTTCCGCAGCGCAAAGTGCTTTTGGTGGAATTCAGCATGCACTTATGTGCTCCATGGAGTACACCACACTTGTCGGCTCCAAGCTGCCACTAGTCACTGGGTCCTCTCCATTCTGTTCAAACGCAGAAAGGTGCCCCCCCATAATGGTGTGTGACTATATCGTGGGCTGAATGTCTACACTATCAGGAAAGCAGATAACAAAATCTTTCTTACTGTGCTTCTACAGCATTATAGAATGAATGCCTGATTAAATTTCTATGTAATTTGGGGGTAAACAGGTTGCTAAATTTAGTTCACTGAGATGAAACTTTTACCAGCAAAATAGTTCTAACCTAACTGGGTATCACTTCGAAATAAGCTTGGGTCACATGTAGGGGCACTTCATTTCATGGTTTATCAGTTTTCTAAATACTGGAGCTCAGATAATAAGAGTTTGATGGCCGTGTAATACTTATGGTCTCTAAGCAGATATTTTGGGAACATTTTAATTTATGAACCACAGCGTTTGGTCAAACATTTTCCTCTAAACTGTGTTTTCTGGTGCAAGTGGAAAAAGCTTCTTAGATCTTTATTTAGAGCAAAGGTGCACAGTCATGAAATAGAAACGAAGTAGAAGATTGATTTTTCTTTCCGGAAGCTGTTAACAACACTACGTTTAAAGGAGACCTCGAAGAAGATGGTGTCAGAAACTGGGTTTAAAATTTTTTAAAATCATGTTTATCAAAAATTTCAGTCGCTAACTCCTGGTTTTCCTTTAAAAAATCATTAATTCTCAAATTTAAGTCATAAGAAGATGTACTTTTTTGTTCAGTATATTTTAAGGTAGCATACAACATTTCATCTCTCTTACCTCACCTGCATTACACTAACATATCCCAGGTCCATATTCATCATTCTGATGTTTTTCTTCCTCCTTTTTCTTTTTCAGGATTCTCCATATTACTGTTTTTTTTGGTGGCTTCCAACATTGATCTCTCTGCTTCAAAAAGTTCTTTCGGTCAATGGCAACTAAACGCTTTCGGATTTTAACCCACAAAACACTCCCATCAAATGAAAACCTTATATCTTGTCCCGGTACCATCGATAAAATATAGCAGAGCATCCAGGGCAACTATTTTCAAACTACATTACTGGGCATTAAAATTGTTACACCAAGAAGAAATGCAGATAATAAACGGGTATTGATTTGACAAATATATTATACTAGAACTGACATGCGATTACATTTTCATGCAATTTGGGTGCATAGATCCTGAGAGATCAGTACCCAGAACAACGACCTCTGGCTGTAATAACTGCCTTGATACGCCTGGGCATTGAGTCAAACAGAGCTTGGATGGCGTGTACAGGTACAGCTTCAACACGATACCACAGTTCATCAAGAGTAGTGACTGGCGTATTGTGACGAGCCACTTGCTCGGCCACCATCGACCAGACGTTTTTAATTGGTGAGAGATCTGGAGAATGTGTTGGCCGAGGCAGCAGTCGAACATTTTCTGTATCCAGAAAGGCCCGTACAGGACCTGCAACATGCGGTCGTGCATTATCCTGCCGAAATGTAGGGTTTCGCAAGGATCGAATGAAGGGTAGAGCCACGGGTCGTAACACATCTGAAATGTAACGTCCACTGTTCAAAGTGCCGTCAATGCGAACAAGAGGTGACCGAGACGTGTATCCAATGGCACCCCATACCATCACGCCGGGTTATACGCCAGTACGGCGTTGACGAATACACGCTTCCTTGGTTCGTTCACCGTGATGTCGCCAAACACGGATGCGACCATCATGATGCTGTAAACAGAACCTGGATTCGTCCGAAAAAATGACGTTTTGCCATTCATGCACCCAGGTTCGTCGTTGAGTACACCATCACAGGCGCTCCTGTCTGTGATGCAGCGTCAAGGGTAACCGCAGCCACGGTCTCCGAGATGATAGTCCATGCTGCTGCAAACGTCGTCGAACTGTTCGTGCAGATGGTTGTTGTCTTGCAAACGTACCCATCTGTTGACTCAGGGATCGAGACGTGGCTGCACGATCCGTTACAGCCACGTGGATAAGATGCCTGTCATCTCGACTGCTAGCGATACGAGGCCGTTGGGATCCAGCACGGCGTTCCGTATTACCCTCCTGAGCCCACCGATTCCATATTCTGCTAACAGTCATTGGATCTCGACCAACGTTTGCAGCAATGTCGCGATACGATAAACCGCAATCGTGATGGGCTAAAATCCGACCTTTATCTAAGTCGGAAACATGATGGTACGCATTTCTCCTCCTTACACGAGGCATCACAACAACATTTCACCAGGCAACGCCGGTCAACTGCTGTTTGTGTATGAGAAATCGGTTGGAAACTTTCCTCATGTCAGCACGTTGTAGGTGTCGCCCTCGGCGCCAACCATGTGTGAATGCTCTGAAGAGCTAATCATTTGCATATCACAGCATCTTCTTCCTGTCGGTTAAATTTCGCGTCTGTAGCACGTCATCATCGTTGTGTAGCACTTTTAATGGCCAGTAGTGTATTTAGTCCTACTAGAACAGTTCTTGTATTTGTTCCTATATAAGAGCTGTTAAAATTCTCATTTGAGTCCTACCATGTGAATACTTCTCTAATATCCTTGTGTCGCCAAGATCCCCATATAAAGATTTTACAACTTCCAATATAGCAAATGGAAAAGAATGTTATGGTTGTAGATCTTACCTTGAATAATAGCCCTCTTTCAGGAGGAAGACCAACATAAGGAACATGATGAATATGGACTTGGGATATGTTAGTGTAATTAAGTTGAGGTAAGAGAAGGAGAGAGGAGACTGTATCACATGGGTTATAATCTATAGATATTTTATGAAAGAAGGTACCCCAAACTGTCTTTCTCTAACGACATAAAAATTTAAAAGATTACCACTACTTAAAAAAAAAGCATAAAATTTCGTGAAGTTTTCTGTAAAGGCTCATAACAGAGCTACTGCAACTAATTCCACCAACAAAAATGAAGCATCCATAATGCTTTCACAGGTTTTTGATAATGGAGGGCAAAAATTTATAAGAAACACACAGTAAAAACAAAATTCTGTTTTTAACAGAGCTGTCTGCTTTACATGGGAGCACCATCATGTGTGCAGCCATTTTTAAATTTTTCTTGTTCAGAAAATTACAGGGAATGTTTCCATAAAAAATTTAAAAACCGTACGTTCGTGTTTATCAGTTATAGTGACTGGTGAGTGGTGGTGTACCTGTCTTTTCGCAACACATCACTAGATGTTTTCATTGGTGTGAAATCTAGACACTATCCTGGCCAGGGCAACAACCAAACACGTTTTGTATCGTTGTAACTCAGAGAAAAATAGTGAGCATTTTAGCCTTCGTAATCTTGTTGAGATACATCACGTCAGAAATGAAACACTTTCTGTTCAAATCACCAGCCTTGCAAACCGGAAATGATATTAGATCCGATATTGGCCTCTCATGATGATGATGAATGTAGTCTTGTAACATACTTTCTCGTTAAAGCCTACACATGGATTACTTGTTACCACTCCTACACACAGGGTTGTCATCGAGTGCCCACAGTTGATGCGCCTCTCTTCCGCTGTGTCGAGGGAAGTTGCAACTGTGAGTACCATGCTGACTTCACGATGCTCTAGATGTCATTGCACTGCCTGTGTGTGGTCACCAGTCTTGCTCCAAACAAGTCCATTCCTTGAAAAGATACATGACATTGCTGTATGATCCTGCCTCTCTGAGTAAATAATGTCTGTCCTCTCGGGCGCTAGTCATGTTGAGTCACTGAAATCCTGTAAGATGTTGAGTATGGACCTCCTGAACCAATCGATTCCATATTATCATGACGTTGGCTATGAGGCAGCAGTACCGTGTAATGATGAAATAGTATTACTGCTGTCGAGTTCCGACACCCGCAAGTAGACATTTCTCTTTCTTGAACGAGACATACCACTACCTTTACCACTTACAAGCAGTATTCAGATACGATTTCTGAATAAGAAACACGCTGCGTTATCTTTCCTCACACGAGAGGACTTCAAAACGGAAGTTACACTTCTCCTTCCATGCTAATATCATTGCAGAACAGGAGTGACGCATTGTCAAAAGGGAGTACGCGTTCTGGGTTCCTTGCAGGCACGGTTCCGCTGCAGTACGGTTGACAGATGCATTACAGTGTGCGAATGGAAAGGCACGAAAACTGCAAATTTGCTCCAAAGTTGAAGTACTCGTGCGTGGGACAGCACCATTCTTGTTCACATAGTGACTAAATTGCACATAGATTCACCACGAAATTCTGGCGGTATATATGTGGGCCGTTCAATAAGTAAATCAATATATTTCTTTCTAGGCCACTTGCGGTAGAAAAAAATTCGAAATTTGTTGTGGGACATCGAAAAATATTGCGGCTTCAGCTCCTATACTTTCATGAAGTTCTATTTGGTGGCAGTGCGATACGCTTCCTCCTAAATGGCATCTGTAATGGAGGTGCTTTCGAAGCAGAGAGTTGTCATTGGGGTTCTTTTGGCGCGAAACCAGAACATTGAAGATATTCTTAGGCCTTGCAGTATGACTAATAAGACCTATCAGTCAGTAAACGAGCGGTGAGTCGTTGCGGGAGGCGTCTGTCATCATCGCACCGCCGGCCAGCCACACACTGCTGTCACTAGTGGAGTATTGGAACGTGCGGACACTGCCATTCGAGGTGATCGACGGATCACTAGAAGACCAACGAAGAACCATCTGTTTTGAATTACTCGCACGTTCCAGGCTGATCGTGACATTTTTTCTTGAATATCGTCACAGGCGATGAAACATAGGAGTTCAAAGCTGCACCCTCAACATGTAAAACCATGACGACGGTCTCCTGGGACTTTGAAGGGGCTATTCTGTTTGATGTCCTCACTTATCATGGAACCAACAACTTGAAGTGTATTGTACTAAACGCAGGAAATAGAAGAAACGACTTCGGCGTTTTCGTCGCCACAACAATGCAAACGAAGTTCCCCTTCTCTACGGCAATGCAAAGCTTCTCACAAACCTTCGCACCCGAGCGGAGTCACAAAACTTGATTGGGCTGTTCTTTGTCGTTCACCGTACAGCCCGATGGTTCAAATGGCTCTGAGCACTATGGGACTTAGCATCGAGGTCATCAGTCCCCTAGACTCAGAACTACTTAAACCTAACTAACCGAGGCAGGATTCGAACCTGCGACCGTAGCAGCAGCGCGGTTCCGGACTGAAGCGCCTAGAACCTCTCGGCCACTACAGCCAGAATCTCGCGCCTTCCATCTCTTTGACTCAATGAAGATGCACTCCGCTCGCAGTACGTGGATGATGAGGTTATTTGACTTTGAGTAGTGCCATGCGGACATACAGCCCCCCACCCCCACCCCCCACCCACCACCCCCCCAGTGAAGTGGCATAAGGCCGTCGCATTGTACGGAGATTATGTTGAAAAATAGGGTTTTGTAGTAAAAAGACTCGGGAATAATATAATGTATTGAAACAAAGTGTTACACTACTTATCGTACTCCCCTCGTAGATAAAATGCAATGTCGCGAGCAGCCGCAATGAAATGGTGCCAATAGTTCGACCAAGGCTGTACAGATGTAGGTGATACTGATGGGGAAGGAAGGCCATTGACAACGACCGCAGACGACAATGTCCAGGGAATCCAGGAATTGATGCGCATCAATCGCAGATTTTCCGGTAATGAGAACGTTCACACAGCGATTCTCGAATGTCTCCGTCAGGAAGGAACGGTTGTCCACCGTGAAGGACCTGAACCAGTGGTAGCACGTTATGACCTTTTTTTCATTTTTTAGAGCAATTTGGTGATTATGTTGAAAAATAGTGTCATGTATCTGTGTCACTATAAAGTATAGTGCAGCATTCAATAAAAGTTGCTTGGCCTGCCATAATAATGTGTAACTAACGCTTTGAAGCCCCCTCTGATATAGAATGTAGATTTTGTTACTCCTACTTACTCTGATGTGCAAATTATTGGCATTAAGGTGCAAACGTACAAAGCATGTAGAATATTTTATGACAATTTGAAGTTTTTGCATGCTGTCTACATAATGTTCCTGTTTTAATTACCAGAAGTGCACACTCTGTATGGAATGTGGGAACAGGTGTGCTAAGGGATTGAGAACTCAATAACTGACAGAGCTCGTTATGTTGTTCTTATTAGGCAGACAACATGTGGCGTGAAAGTAGAATCCAGTGTACGGCAAGGGAATGTAACTGAGCTGCAGTTGCAAAAGGGAGAGGACTGTAGCTCTCTTAGGCTATTCACCGACGAAGCAGTTACACATTCAGAGAGGTCACACCAATAAAAATTTGTTAATACGAGGGTCGTTCAATAAGTAATGCCGCACATTTAAAAAAAAGCCATTAATATACGTAGAGAAACATCCTCGTTGGTGCTTCACATTTGATGTTTGTTCTGTTCGCCGGTGAGGTTTCGAACCATTCTGGCAGATGGCAAAGCCAAAGTTCAGCGTCAAAATGGTGTCTGCATACGACTCAAGTTACAAGCAGCGTGCTGGTATTAAATACTTGTGTGCAGAAAAAGAAACCGAGGTAAACATCCATAAACGTTGGTGTGTAGTGTATGGCGATGCTGCAGATGATACGAGTACAATTGGGCGATTGGTAAAGAAAGTTACAGCCACAGTATATGCAGAAGCAGAGATCCATTGGGTTGAACATCATTGCCTCATCCACCCTACAGTCCAGTCTTGGCACCCTCGGACTTCGATCTCTTTAGGCTGCTAACAGATTCTATACGGAGAACACACTTTGAAGATGATGAGAGTGTCAGTCATGCAGTGAAAACATGGCTACGCCTACAGGACAAGAGCTTTTACCAGCAGGGAATACATGCTCTTCCACAACGTTGGCGTGATGGATACTACGTAGAAAACCAGAACATAGACAAGACATGTTGATGTATATTGTCACCAAATTTTGACTCTTAAAAATAACTATGCTCTGAGAAAAATATGTGGGGCATTACTTATTGAGCGACCCTAGTACATGTAGAGTAATTGAAGATGATTAACTTCTCACGGTCGGGATTAACAGTCATGTAATATGTCTTAAAATACATCATAGTCGCTGTTCACTGTATAAAATATTTCTTGTTACTATTGCAATTTCAGCCTTTTGGCCATTTTCAAGTAACACTGCAAAAGTTACATTTTGTCAGAATATAAAACTATCTGACATGAGTACATGTCGTCAAAATGCAGCCTTTTGACTGTCAGAGTCCCACAAGATCCGATGACTACGACACTTATTACATAGTAGTAGATAGTTTTATATTATGACAGAATGTAACTTTTGCAGTGTTGCTTGAAAATGGCCTTAAGGCCGAAATTGCAATAGTAATAATAAATATTTTATACAGTCAACGGCAACTATGATGTCTTCTAAGAAATAATTGAAGATGATTACGGTTCAAAAAATGGCTCTGAGCACTATGGGACTCAACTGCTGAGGTCATTAGTCCCCTAGAACTTAGAACTAGTTAAACCTAACTAACCTAAGGACATCACACACATCCATGCCCGAGGCAGGATTCGAACCTGCGACCGTAGCGGCCTCGCGGTTCCAGACTGCAGCGCCAGAACCGCGCGGCCACTTCGGCCGGCGAAGATGATTACGGCTTGCTACATAGACTAGCAGGCAATACTCAACATAAACGAATGTAGCGTAATGTGAGTAAAGATATCACAAAACCAGATATCATTTTAGTAAACGATCAGCGACCAGTCACCACAATC
The DNA here is from genome assembly GCF_023864345.2 of Schistocerca serialis cubense. Classification (NCBI taxonomy): domain Eukaryota; kingdom Metazoa; phylum Arthropoda; class Insecta; order Orthoptera; family Acrididae; genus Schistocerca; species Schistocerca serialis. Next base: position 426,191,587 of record NC_064644.1, on the reverse strand, counting down.
AACGACAACCATGAAGTATGTATGAGGATCTCTTCGGGACGGCCACATAGTCGTATAACTGGCCGTGATGGGAACAGATGCCAGTCTAAATACGCTGGAAAGGTCCAGTCGGCCGCGGTGGTCTAGCGGTTCTAGGCGCTCAGTCCGGAACCGCGCGACTGCTACGGTCGCAGGTTCGAATCCTGCCTCGGGCATGATTGTGTGTGATGTCCTTAGGTTAGTTAGGTTTAAGTAGTTCTAAGTTCTAGGGGACTGATGACCACAGATGTTAAGTCCCATAGTGCTCAGAGCCATTTGAACCATTTGAAAGGTCCAGTCGAAGGCTAATTCACAGACGGTGGTCGCTTACTAGTTGTTGAGCTTTTTGGAAGATCGGGGACCGATAACGAAAGGATTACTTAGTAAAAGAAGAAGATGGTAGAGACTCAAGAAAGAGCACTGTATTTTGTTGCGGTAGTGTTTAAAGTCGACGAAACTGTCAGAAAAATGCTCAGGAGCAATGAGATACGCTAGCTGAATGGCATGATATTGTGGAGAGTCTTAGCAAACTTCGGGAGTCTACTTTTCAGTACGAATCAAGAAAGTAACTCCTCTAGAACACATCACGTGTTGTCGCCACGACAACAAATTTGGAAAAATTGAAGTTAATTCACAGACCTTGCATTTGGGAAAGGAATATGAAAGGGGTTGTGGCAAGCTGAAAATGATCATTGAAATGTGAGACCACATGTCTGTAGCCGCGGGAAAAGAAGGCAGATTCATGTTTGTCGAGAGAAAGCTAACGAACTACAGCATTCAAAATTCTAATTCGATCAATCTGTGGGTATTTTATAGGTCTGGGAGTGTCATAGAGTTATATTAACGGGAGAGAGAGAGAGAGAGAGAGAGAATTCAAAGAAGATGTGTAAGCACTGTTCTTGATTTCTTTAATCCACCCAGAGAGAGAGAGAGAGAGAGAGAGAGAGAGAGAGAGAGAGAGAGAGAGAGAGAGAGAACTGCCGCACGAACTGGAACTGAGTTATCTTCAAGAAAGATGGGAATAGCTATGTTCTCAGATTTAGAAAATCTACGGTGCTGTATAAGTATAGAAATATATTATTTTCTCCAAGCCCCAGCGATTAGCAAAAACAGTATGTTTAATAGCCTCTTGGAGCACTGTACCAACGATTCTGCGAAGCATGGATTCGACAAAGACTCGGCAGGTGTGTGGTATCAAACGTTTACGCACAGGTCACTGAATTTCAATAAATTATGCTACGATTCCCGTGTGCATGCAGCTGGCATCCTGCAGCTTCCCACATGTATTCCTTGGGACTCACGTCAGGCGAATTGCTGAGCCACCCCAACGGGTATGTGAATTCAATGCTATGCTCCTCAAACCTCTGGTCTTGTGATACTTAAGGACCGATAGAAGCGGCGTTTGCGTAGCGGTGTCAGTGCTAACAGACAAGCAACACTGCCTGAAACAACAACAGCAGAAATCAAAGTGGGGATGTACGATGAACGTACGATGTCGGAGAAGACATGATGCATGAAGGGATACAGGTGGTCCGCAGAACGTTGATGGAGTGATATCGACTGCTACGTCAGGTGTCATGGAAGGCCAGGTGAACTGTCTCTCATAGCATAATATTGGCCCCACCGATTCTTGTCCATGGATAATACACGATCAAGTCTCCGTGGCAATCATAGTTGATGATGACGTAGGGTTAGCATGGCAAACGTAAGGGTCGTTTGCTGTGGAACTCCATATTCAACAATACGCTCAGGGAAATGTGCTCCGAAACACTTGTAACACACCAGCATTGTACTCTGTTACGGGGCGCGGACGTCCAAAATCTCGTCGCCTACACGTGGTTCTACAGCCCTTCAACAACTTTCCATACACGCTCACCACGGTAACGCGCGAGCAGTCGGTTAGCTTTTGTTTTTCTGAGATGCTCGATCCCTAGCGCCGGGCCATAACAAGCTACCCTTTGGCAAAGTCGCTAATGGCAATGGATTTCTCCATTTGTGGCATGTACAGTCGGTAGAATGAGTCCCCATCCGTCCCTTCTCCACTTAGATACTTTCCTCACCGCTTGTCGTACGTGCAACGGCTCCAAGAGTCACTCAGTCTCTTGGTGGGGAGCGGTAATAACGTCTAGGCTCGTCACTGTGCACTGAAGTGACAAAAGTAATGGAATAAAAAGTCATGAGATGACTCCTGATATCGTGTCGGACTTTGTTTTGCCCGACCTAGTGCAGCAACTCTACCTGACATGAGCTCAACAAGTCGTTGGAAGCAGCCTGCAGAAATATTGAGCCTTGCTGTCTCTAATGCCGTCCATAATAGCGAATGTTTTGCTGGTGCAGCATGTTGCGCACGAACTAATCTCTCGATTTTGTCCCATAAATATTCGATGGAATTTCTATCGGGCCATCTGGGTAGCCAAACCATTCGTTCGAATTGACAGAACATTCTTCAAACCAGTCGGAATCAATTGCGACCTGATGCCATAGCGCATTGTCGTCCAGAAAAATCCATCGTTGTTTGGGAACATGAAGTCCATGAATGGCTGCAAATGGTCTCACTGTAGCCGAACATAGCCATTTCCAGTCAATGATCGGTTAGGTTGGACCAGAGGACCCAGTCCATTCCATGTAAACACAGCCCACGCCATTATGGAGCCACCACGAGCTTGCACTGTGGTTTGTTAACAACTTGGGTCCATGGCTTCGTGGAGTCTGCGCCACTCTTGCCAACTGAAATCATGACTCATCTGATGAGGCCACGACTTTCCAGTCGACTAGGCTCCAAAATATGCTCACAGGCGCAGAAGAAGTGCTGCAGGTGACGTCGTGGTGTCAGCAAAAGCACTCGCTTCGGTCTTCTGCTTCCATAGTCCACTAACGCCCAAATTTCGCCTCACTGTCCTAACGGATTCGTTCATCGTACAACCCACTTTGATTTCTGCTGTTGTTGTTTCACGCAGTGTCGCTTGTCTGTTAGCACTGACAACACTACGCAAATGCCGCTTCTCTCGGTCCTTAAGTAATGGCCGTCAGCTACTGCGTTTTCCGTAGAAAGAGGTGATACTTGAAATTTGGTATTCTCGGCACACTCTTGACACGTTGGATCTCGGAATACTGAATTCTCTAAATATTTTCCGAGATAGAATGTCCCATGCGTCTAGCTCCAACTACCATTCCGCTTTCAAAGTCTGTAAATCCCCGTCGTGCGGCCATAATCCACCAATGCACCTCCCTTTCATACCTGTGTACACGATGTTAACGCCATCTGCATATGTGCATATCGCTATCTCATGACTTTCATCACCTCAGTGTACATCGAAAAAAATGATGACTAGGGCGACAGGGGTGCGGGTAATATTTGCTGCCGTCCCTGGTGGTACTCGACAAGTAGCTCTCTTGTTTGCGGGTGTTTCTCTAGCGGTCCAGAGCACGGCCGCGGCTGGTGTCTTCAGCTCGTAGCGACGTCAGATGTTGGCGGCGCCGCACCGCGCTGATTGAGATTTAGGAGCCAGCTCCCGCGGGACGCATCCCGGCTGGAAACACGCCCTGTGTCCGTTAATGGCGGCTGCGGCGTGGGTCGGCGCCCCCTGCAAACAATGACGCCTCCGGCAGACTTCTCCGTCAACATCCATCTCACTACGCGGACCGCACACACAAAGCCACTCTCGCTTACTCCAGTACGTTACTTAGAATATGGAAAACTACACTGTTTCTGCCCAAGAAACTTGTGAAATAATGAGAGTAAATCGTCAACTTTTCTACTTTAAAAGAGCACCATCCGGAATTTTAGTACAATGTTGACCATTAAAATACAGATAAACCGCCACCGATCGAATATGATTTGGTTCATTTGAATAGTTTCGGTTAACATCAAAAGACATTGTTTGCTCGTGTTGTTCAAAGCATCGCTCGGCGTCATAATCAATACGCAGATGCATGAAGGGTTTCAAGCACCACTATTAGACAGACAACATGACGCATGGATGTAGCGCTCAATGTACATCAAGGATGTGTGACGGCTGTAATTGTAAAACACACGTATTGATGTCTTGGGAGACGACTCTTAGTTCCGTGAGACTGTTCACCGACGAACCAGTTTATGCATACAGAGAGGCAACATCACCGAAATTTTGTTACTAGGTGCAGAATAACGAAAAATGGCGAGGGACTTAAAACACCTGTCAGCACCATAATCAAAACGCTAATACATAGGGGCTTAATGCACCTATTGCAACTATCATAAACACTTTCATTCGTTAGGGTCTTAAAGTACCACTCAACACCATCATCAACATACTGAGCCGGAGTGGCCGAGCGGTTCTAGTCGCTACAGTCTGAGGTCATCAGTCCCCTAGAACTTAGAACGACTTAAACAGAACTAGCCTAAGGACATCAGACACATACATGCCCGAGGCAGGATTCGAACCTGCGACCGTAGCGGTCGCGCGATTCCAGATTGAAGCGCCTAGAACAACTCGGTCACAATGGCCGGCCGATGTTGTTTTCCTTACGATTAACAACCGTCAAAGGTACCGGAACATGCCGAATTGTATCGGTTTACAGGAAAAGCCCATTCGACTCAGCAGCGAAATTTATATGCTACGCCACAGGATAAAATATTGGTTTGGTAGAATCCTCGCTATGCATACAGCCCACAAAGTCTGCTGCCCGCGGTGTGCTTCAGTTTCAGGCAGCTTGGGCCTTGTGCGATGCTTTGTTACTCCCCCTCGCCCCACTCTGTCCCACTTCACACTCTATGTCCCGTGCCATTTTTTCTGTCCAATACCTCTTTCCCTGTCCTCTCCCGCTCTGTTCCTCGCCACCTATCTGTACTCCGGCCCCTCTGACCTTCTCTCTATCCTTCTTCCTATTCTGAACCGAGTGAAGTGGCGAAGAGGTTTGCCCAGTTGACACGAATGGACACTCATTAGGAAGAAACGACGGTGTGGCCATTCAGTTCAGGTTTTCCGTGATTTTCCTACATCACCCCAGGCGGAAAACAGGGTTGGTCCCTTTCTAAAGGGCACAGCCGATTTCCTTTCCCAACATTTCGTAACCGGAAATTGTGCTTCGTCTCTAATGACGGCGCAGTCGATGGGACATCAAACTCTAGTCTTCCTTCCTTCTTTCCCCCCTCTCTGAGTCTCTCTTCCCACCTCTACCCCTTCTCCACTTTCTTCTTCTCGCTATCCTACCTCTCACTTCTCTCTGACTCTCATTTTTATCCCTATCAATCTCTCACCTGCCGTTCACATTCTCCATCCCCCTTTCCACACTCTTCCTTTCCTCCTTCGCCTTTCTCTCCTTCTCTACCAACTCTGCTTCGCTCCTACCTCCTCTCGCGTTCTCCACTACGATTAGCGCTCCCTCATTCGTATTCATGTTGTCAAGTGGTTACCTCCGACTATTTGCATATTATACTCGCTTACATGGCCACCTTACTTACGAGAGACTTAGAAGTAGAATCGTGTTGGGCTATATTTGGGAACCAGCTGGAGACAGCTGGAATGGCGGACGGCGAGGAAATGGCATCACTGTCGTGTGACTAACTGGCAGAAAAGAACGTCTGTGCGGTGCTGGAGTCGACCGAGTGTCGCAGAGTGCCGCGGTTAATCACAGTGGTGTAGGAACTGGAGTGGCTTTCAGCGTCACCTCTGCGAGCGCTACAGAGGCTGCGAGCGGTTTCATTACTCGCGGGAGCGACCAACGCTCGCTGGCGGAGTGCGGCAGGGGGGAGGGGGGAGGGGGGAGGGAGAAGGGTGAACAGAGAGGTGAGGAGAGGAGAATGCTCTCCAGATGAAACCGCCTGCTGCCCGCGAGCTGCAGGCAACCCACATGGCACAGACCAGCTCTCTTCTTTACCGGCGGGGTAACACGCCACCCATCAGATACCTTTTCGCGTTCTTTTCAGTTTAGGTTTTAGTATCAGTTCAGTTAGATTGTCTCGTTTATCGGGAAAACTCAAAGAGAAGGGTCGTAAATCAATAATGAATGTGTAATGAGTTAAAAGTAATTATTTTAGACACAACTGAGAAATGATGTTTGAACTGTTTCGGCACTTTCAGGACATCTTCAGATGTGTTTTCAGTGTAAAATGTAGGGTCCCTCGAGTGGACGCGTCGACAATCGGTAAAAGCTTAAGATATATAGATAGAGGTGCGGATGTATTTTACTATGGAAACGCTACTAATACTATCGACTATCTCCCACATATCGTCGATTAATTAATATGTGATTGTTATCTGTTATGTCCAATTTCCTGTGTTTTATCTTTTCTTCTGACTTACAGAGGCCGTTTTGGCGTCATAATTCATTTTACAGATTTTTAAACTACATTATAATTTTTGGCCACTTGATAAGTTTTCTAATTAAAGATGTAACTTTAAAGTAATAAATTGTAGAAAATGTCCCATCTGCTTGTGTGGTAGAATAATATAAATTTAAATAAATATAAATTACAATTTGTACATAAACCAGATGGCAGTTACAAGAGTCAAGGGACATGAAAGGGAAGCAGTGGTTGGGAAGGGGGTGAGACAGGGTTGTAGCCTCTCCCCGACGTTATTCAATCTGTATATTGAGCAAGCACTAAAGGAAACAAAGGAAAAATTCGGAGTAAAATAAAAACTTTGAGGTTCGCCGATGACATTGTAATTCTGTCACAGACAGAAAAGGACTTGGAAGAGCAGTTGAACGGAATGGGCCGTGTCTTGAAAGGAGGGTATAAGATGAACATCAACAAAAGCAAAACGACGATAATGGAATGTAGTCGAATTAAGTCGGGTGATGCTGAGGGAATTAGATTAGGGAATGAGACACTAAATTACTAAAGGAGTTTTGCTCTTTGGGGAGCAAAATAACTGATAATGGTGGAAGTAGAGAGGATATAAAATGTAGACTGGCAATGGCAGGGAAAGCGTTTCTGAAGAAGAGAAATTTGTTAACATCGAGTATTGATTTAAGTGTCTGGAAGTCGTTTATGAAAGTATTTGTATGGAGTGGAGGCATGTATGAAAGTGAAACATAGACGATAAATAGTTTGGACATGAAGAGAATAGAAGCTTTCGAAATGTGGTGCTACAGAAGAATGCTGAAGATTAGATGGGTAGATCACATAACTAATGAGGACGTATTGAATAGAATTGGGGAGAAGAAGAGTTTGTTGCACAACTTGACAAGAAGAAGGGACCGGTTGGTAGGACATGTTCTGAGGCATCAAGGAATCACAAATTTAGCATTGGAGGGCAGCGTGGAGGGTAAAAATAGTAGAGGGAGACCAAGAGATGAATACACTAAGCAGATTCAGAAGGATGTAGGTTGCAGTAAGTACTGGGAGATGAAGAACCATGCACAGGATAGAGTAGCATGGAGAGCTGCATCAAACCAGTCTCAGGACTGAAGACCACAACAACAACAAATTTAAAAAATAAACGGTGATTTGCGGTTCTCAACTATGTGACGTAGGCAAGGTTTTGTCTTCAAGGTGTCTAGAGACAGGTACGTTTTGTAGGGCAGTAGACTAAGGGTTGCAAAAAGCACTGCTAATAGGCAGACGCCCTCTTGTATTGATGTTTCATATCAGGATACATTCGAATACCCGTAAAAAGGTTCTGCACGTGTGTTGCACGCAGATGTAGATGAGCGGAAGAAAGTAGCAACTGCATTCAAAATTATATGAAAATTGTTAATCAGTTCTGCTAGGAAGTCAATGACTGACGAAATCCTACCTTGAATACAGTGCAGCGTTAAGCTTTCGAAGTGTTGTCATAATAAATAAGTGACTCCACGAATATTATACAGGGCTCCTATAAACAATTCATTCGTTCGTTGGAGTAGGCGAGTTGTTTATCTGTTATTACAGTGCAATGTGCATTCAGAAAGAATAATAGATAAGACCGCTATGTAAACAGAGCACTGTGTGTTGGTATCGACTAGTTGTCTCTGTAAACAGAGAGGTACCGGTCGACCAAGTCTGTCAGATGCAACCGTGCACAGGGTGATAGAAAGTTTCGTACGCGGTCCAAAAACATCAGCGGTCCGCGCAAGCCAAGAATTGGAATACCGCAGCAGACTATGTGGAAGATTATGCGACAGGCGTTACATTTCAGACAGTAAGTCAGCAGCTCGTGCAATAATTAAAACCGGAAGATTATGGCCGGCGCCTTCAATTTTTTATCACAATGAAGAAAGAACCTCAGGATGATCATTCTGGCTGATATTCGACGAAGAAGCAACGTTCCATTTGTCTGGAAAAGTTAATCGCCATAATGTCTGAGTGTGGGACGCTGGAGATCCTCACGAAATTGTGGTGCATGGAAGAGATTCACCGAACGTCAATGTTTCCTTTGCATTGACAGAGATTTGTCGCGCAGGTCTCCGAAGAGGAGTCAAATCGAAAGACTTGCACCCGGCGAACGCTCTACCCGACGAGAGGCCCTAGTCACACAATCTTTTTTTTTTTTGACGGGTACCTCTCACCTTGACGTGTTGCAATTGTGGTTGGTTCCACAACTAACAGCTGGATCTGAGAATTTCGTCTGCCAACAAGACCCCGTCACAGGTGCACCGATTTTCGTCGCTACCTAAACGGCCCGCAGCAATGGATTGGGTGTAGTGGTGAAGGTGATGCGGTTCGATTCGCTTGGTACCTTGGTTCGAGAATCAGATTTTCACTCTGCAGCAGAGTGTGCGCTAATATGAAATTTGTGCCGGACCGAAAGTCGAACTCGGAACCTTTACCTTTCGGTGGCAATGTTGTATCGACTGAGCTTCCGGGAATGCCTATTGTGTGTGCACATAATTTTGAGATTTGTACTTGCTGCCCAAATATGAAGAAAATTATTTCTAAAACTTACGTATTTTCTGAAATAATTATTATAAAACAAAGAACATTTTTGTTGTGCTGGAGATGCTGGAACTTGCGTATATTTTTCAGACAGATACTGATTTCTGCACAGTGACCGACCGAGGTGGCGCAGTGGTTAGCACACTGGACTCACATTCTCAAGGACGATGGTTCATACCCACGTCTGGCCGTCCTGATTTACGTTTTCCGTGACTTCTTTAAATCGTTTCAGGCAAATGCAGGGATCATTTCTTTGAAAATACACTGTCGTTTCCGTCGCCATCCTTGCCTAATCTGAGTTTGTTCCCCGTCTCTAATGACCTCGTTGTCTATGGGAAGTTAAACAATAGGCTCCGCCTCCTCCTCCTCTGCTCAGTAATTAATCTCTTCTCCTAGTTTTTCCTATTGAATGGTGGTTTGTCTGTATCACCATCCGCTAAACTTACACATTGGAACCCTACATATACCTTTCACCTATTAATTTAAAGCTATGCATCTCATAAAAGTAAGAAGATAAAGGAAATTTTTTCTGATGAATATTCGAAGTGTTCATTTGCTGTCTGATTTTGAGACACAATGTGCATTGTACGCAACACATTTACATGTTCTTGGCAAGACTGCATTCTGGAAATCGTCCCACGAACTACTGCATGTGGTGTCACCGCCAGACACCACACTTGCTAGGTGGTAGCCTTTAAATCGGCCGCGGTCCATTAGTATACGTCGGACCCGCGTGTCGCCACTGTCAGTGATAGCAGACCGAGCGCCACCACACGGCAGGTCTGGAGAGACGTACTGGCACTCGCCCCAGTTGTACAGCCGACGTTCATAGCAATGGTTCACTGACAAATACGCTCTCATTTGCCGAGACGATAGTTAGCATAGCCTTCAGCTACGTAGATTGGCTACGACCTAGCAAGGAGCCATAGCTTTGATAATTAATATTGTGAAGCATGTATCATCAAGAGCGATGTTCTACCAATGTGGATTAAAGTTACGTATTACAGCAACTGCGTCCATTTTCTAAGTTCTCATTTCCTTTTAACTGTTCCAGACCTCACGCCAATCTGCGTGATCTTAACGCGTGGCTTTCGGCATCCTCTCGTTGTGACTTGGCTGTCGTGCTAAGTCACAACACTGCATATGCGAAAATGCCATTAGGTAACCAGCCCAAAGTGACGACAGAAGAAATGACACGTTCTGATAGGGTTCCCAGTAGATCCCATATAAAATATCTGGGTGAATTGGCCCCACTTGTGGCTACAGTTTACCGTAGGTCGCTGGCATAGTGAAGCGTTCCACGTGGTTGGAAAAACGGCGCAAGTCGATCCATTTTTGTAGGTCTATTTTATTGGTGTCAGTATGTTGTATCACTATTGAAAAATGTTGTGATAGCGAATAACAACTTTTTTGCTCATCAAAAAATTTACTGTATGAATCATTATGATTTCTGATGGTGTGTACGCGTGCGGATAAGAGGGAGTTGAGTGTAGAAACTTATCCGTTCCTCTGAGTTCGCTGAGCATAAGGAACTGGAGGCACATGAAAACAATCAAATAAATCCGAGTCTGACACGGGGTAAGGAAAAACGCGAGCAGCGAAACGTTTCAGGCAGTAACGAAACGGTACTTCAAGTCCCGTGCAATTTTCGTTACTCAGTAATGAATACATACGATAAACAACAGCCGTAGTTTCAAGCTCCTAGTCACGTAGACCTCTGTGTGGGTACAAGTGTAGCATTATGAAATATTTCAGTTACTTTTAATCGCTGTATGTGAAACATTTTTAATTTCGTGACAGTCGGGCTGGAAGCTTTGCTGGTGCATACAGCAAAGTTAAAACACATCCAGATTCACCTTGACTCGTGTCATTGATAAGTTAACATCATACTGTCATGTCGTATCCAAAAGAGAGACAAATGTTGGCACTCTGGAGTCGACTGTGTGCTGCCTAACGTAGCTCTTTGGCCTGGATGGACGTATTTCATGCCTCACGGGAAGCTGAAGCTCTTTGGTCTGCGGTGGCCAATCGGACAGCTTGTTATGAAAGGTCGTGTTGTTTTATCTGAACTCATGTGGCGTGGGCCCTGTTTTTGTAGTTGTCTCGGTTTCTGTTACTTCTGCTTCTGGTCTGGTTTTTGTTCCAATAGATCACGCGGTCACAGGTTGCTGTTTCACATGCAACTCTGTGTATGAGGTCGCTACGTGGTATTGGCTTAAGCAACGCATTGCAGATATAATCGGTTCCAACCACATAGGACGAGTTTGTTTTCCGGTGATGTCGTTAGACACAGCATATCTGTTGCCAATACTTCGCTTTTCGATTTAAAAACGAAACTTAGTTTCTTTGTGTGGATGTTGAGTCGCTTGTCCACATAGACTAGGTTGTCCATACACGGGGATGTGATCCTTGATTATGCTGGGTTATAAAACTCCCTGTCATTCATAAGCAAGTCAGTTCGATTCTTTAAGATCATAATTTTTTATTTGCTGTAAATAAATTTATCTCTCTTGTAGTCAGTTTGAATCTCGATGTTGTTTGAAAACGCTCAGTGTAAGTATGCGTATCCTGTACAAAGAAAGATAAAAAAGGGTCTTAATAGAGGAAGCTATTAACAAATTTGGTGTTCATGTGTTCGTTTCTTTTAAAATCTTTCCTATTACTTTTCAGTCACGTGATTATATAAGCTCACGGTCTACAACAGGTCACATAATGATTGCATTCTCTGTTTAACTGCACCAGCGTCTGGTACATTTCACTCCACTGCGAGTATTATTTTGTATTAAGTAATTTTTAACATTTTTGGATAAACATTTGCATAGAACAAATTACCGTGGACTTCAATCCGATATGCTTATAATAGTTTGTACTACCAAACTTTGTCTCGAACCCTGGCAGAAAATCCAGAGCGATTGTGGTCGCGTATAAAGTATGCTAGCGGCAATATACAATCAATGCCTTCTCTGAGCAATGGTAATGTAAATACTATCGATGACAATGCTGCTAAAGCAGAGTTACTAAAAACAGCCTTCCGAAATTTTTTCATCTACAAAAAGGAAGTAAATATTCCAGAATTCGAATCAAGGACAGCTGCCAACAAGAGTAATTTAGAAGTAGAAAACATCGGAGTGATGAAGCAACTTAAATCACGCAATAAAAGCAAGTTTTACGGTCTAAATTGCATACCAATTAGGTTCCTCTCAGAATATGCTGAGTCAAGTGTTCCATACGTAGCGATCACATACTCGTAGACTACTTGCTCGACATAATAAAAAACTGGAAAGTTGCACAGCTCACACCAATATTCAAGAAAGACAATAGAAACAATCCACCAAGTTACAGGTCCATATCATTAACATCGATATGCAGCGGGATTTTGGAACATATATGGTGTTTGAACATTAGGAATTACCTCGAAGGAAACGGTCTATTGACACATAGTCAGAACGGATTTAGAAAACATCGTTCTTGTGAAACCATACTAGCTCTTTGCTCACATGAAGCGTTGAGTGCTATCAACAAGGGATTCCAAATTGATTCCGTATTTCTACATTTGCAGAAGGCTTTCTACACCATACCCCAAGAGCAGCTCGTAATCAAATTGCGTACTTATGGAATATCGTATAAGTTATGCGACTGGATTCGTGATTTCCTGCAGAGAAGTCACAGTTCGTAGAAACTAACGGAAAGTCATCGAGTAAAACAGCAGTTATTTCTGGCATTCCCTAAGGCAGTCTACAGTACTACCTTGTTTCTTATCTATATAAACAATTTGGGAGACAATCTGAGGAGCCATCTTAGGTTGTTTCCAGGTGATGCTGTCGTTTATCGTCTAGTAAAATCATCATAAGATCAAGACCATAGCAAAAAGATTTAGATAAGACATCTGTATGGTGCGAAAATTGGCAATTGGCCGTAAATAATGGAAAGTGTGATGTCATAAACATGAGCGCTAAAACAAATCCGTTAAACTTCGGTTACACAATATATTTCATATTTAAAGACAGTAAATTCAAGTAAATACTTAGGAATTAAAATTACGAACAACTTAAATTGGAAAGAGCTAACAGAAAATGTTGTGGGGAAGGCAAACCAAAGACAGCGTTTTATTTTCAGAAAGAAGATGTGATAGATATACTAAAGAGACTGAAAACAATCTTGTTGGAAGAACATCCGCAAGTGAGCATTATGGCAGAGGCTGAAATTGTAAATTACTTTATTTTCACACGACCGGTTTCGGACTGTTATAAGCCCATCCTCAGGTGTCGTAGCTGTACTGTGGTCCCCGAGCTCCGCATGTATCAGGCGCGGTGTGCTGCCTATGAGCGCAGAACCTCTGCTAAAGAGACTGCGTACACTACGCTTCTCCGTCTTCTTCTGGAGTACTGCTGCGCGGTGTAGGATTCTTATCAGATAGGATTAGGAGAGTACAAAGAGAAAGTTCAAAGAAGAGCAGCACCTTTTGTACTGTCGAGAAATAGGGGAGGGAGTGTCACGGACATGATACAAGATTTGAGCGAAAAACATTAAAACAAAGGCGTTTTTTTTGCGGCGGGATCTTCTAACGAAATTTCAATCATCAACTTTCTCCTCGAAATTGAAAATATTTCGTTGACGCCGACCTACGTAGGGAGAAACGATCGTCATAATAAAATTAGGCAAATCAGAGCTGGCATGGAAAGATTTAAGTGTTCGCTTGTTCTGCGCGCTGCTCGGGAGTGGAATAAGAGAGAATTAGTATAAAGGAGGTTCGATGAACCTTCTGCACTGTTGATGAACTCTCTCTTAAGTGTGATTTTCAGAGCAGCCATGTAGATCTAGATGCAGATGATGACTTTATAGTCACACACGTCACTGGATAAACGGAGGTATCGATTATAAGGGAGAGTTGCCTATACCGTAAAAAGTAAAGTTCTATGTTCTGGTTCCAGAGGCAGTCTGCCCGCCGTGTGGTATTGTCATCCTCTGCCAATGGCGTCATTGGATGCTGTAGTGTCAGGGATGTGGCCAGCACACCGCTGTCTCGGTCGTTGTTGGGTTTCTTGATCTTGGAACATCTACTAATCGGTCGAGTAGCTCCTCAGTTTTACCCACACTGTATTGGCTCCTGATTTGTACCACTACTACATTAGTAGCTTTTGTACTATTTCATGAATTCAGTCGTCGAACGCATCGTGGTGTGCTGCCCTAACGTCCAGGAGGGTAAAGTATTCGCTGCTACAGCGTAGGGCTCCAATATATGCTTCTCAGCACCCTGTTCTTTGGAACCATATTTTTCTTGATGATATAGTGGAGCACAGATGCTTTATTGTGGCGTATTTTTTGTTCCATACCCGGGATTCATGTGTATGAAGTCAGATAAAGCTGTGTTCCAGTTAGTGTCGTGTGTCGATCCCCAGTGATTACTTTGTCCACCATAGGCCCCATATTAGTGAAAACGTTTGTCAAATAAAATTGTTTGTGTGACGTTTCTTTAGCCATTTTATTGGTCTTGTGATTTTAAGAATGAATAAATCTGTTGTTATTTAGATCGCAGCTCCTCCCTGTGTTCTGATTAACATTACCTTGCCATTTTCGTTAAAGTCTTGATTACAAAAGAAAGTAGGAAGCTTGCAGCTTTTCTCAGACTCTTGACACCAAGAGCAGTATCCTTAAGTTGAGGATGGCATTGTTTCAATAAGCTTGTTGCTTACTATTTACGCTATAAGAAATAAAATCTCAAAAGTGGTGCAGTTTAGTCAGATCTCCTTTGTGTGATTCAGATTCTTTCAGTTGAGTATTTAATTAAAAAGTCAACCGTTGTTTTTTAGAGTTTGCACTTTTTTTCGCACGGGAGTTGGAGGAAACTCTAGCGGCAATTTCGGCCGTATCCCCTCTCTTGTGAAGTGCCAAGAGGCGAATGGTTCGTGCAGCGTTTCGCAGCACGCGGGAAGCACCGCCAGAAGGGACGAGACGAGATCGAGTCCCTGAGAGCCGCCGCCGCTACCGCCGCCGAAGCCGTCGCCGCCAGCGAACTTGCGCCAGCAGCAGCTGACAAATCGCGCCAGTTTCCGCTGCCTCTGCTCGCTTCCCGACACGTCACGCCGCCGTGCCTCTGGCCTCAGCTCGCGCCGCGACGTGCAGGGCCTTTCCTCGCCATTAAATCCGTTTTATATATCCCCGAAAGTTTTCAACTCCGTCCCGTCACCGGTCCGTATATTCTTATATCACAAGCCATTCTCTCCGTTTTCCGCTGTGGGCTCCAGAAGAAAAAGAGACGTTCTCCCTGCCGTGACAGCGAGTCCACCTTATGGGACGCATTCTTGCCGCCACATTCGCCGCGTTTCCACATCTGTGGAGCCGCCCGTGGCAGCGAAAGAGACGTTTCCTTTGATGTGCGCGCTGCACCGTTGGTTGGGGCCAGCGGCTGTAGGAACGGGCGCCGGAGGTAAAACAGGTCACAGCTTCACTTAAAGGGCAAGTCCTGCGAAACATTTGGTGTTGTTAACAGCTTGCACTCATGTCCGGCTGGGCAGCAGCACAATCTCAGTCAAATTCATTCCCCAGAAGGCTTTTGACACCATTCCGTCTCAACCGACTCCTAATTAATCTGCGTGCCTATGAGCTACCGTCTCAATTGCGTGACTGGGTTAATGACTGCAATCAGAAAAGTCACAGTTCCTAATAATTGATGGAAAGTCATCGAGTGAAACAAAAGTAATATTTGGCGTTCACCAAGGAAGTATTATAAGCCCTCTCTTGTTTCTGATCTACATAAACGAATTAGGAGACAATCTCAGCAGTTCTCTTAGATTGCTTGCAGATGATGCTGTCATTTATCTTCATGTGAAGTCGTCAGATGATGAAAACGAATTGAAAAATAATTAAGGCAGGGTATCTGTTTGATATGAAAGGAGGCGATTGACTCTAAATCACGAAAAGTGTGAATCCCCCACAAGAGCAATGAAACGAATCTCTTGAATTTCCGTTACACGGTAAATTACGCAAACCTAAACGCTGTAAACTAAACTAAATAATTATGGATTACAGTTACGAACAACTTAAATTGGAATGATCACATACGAGGGTTGGAACTTTAATAGTGAAAACTTTTTATTTACAGTTCGTACATAACGGATACGTGTTTCAAAGTTTTACTAACCTTGAAAGTAATCACCAGCACTGTGCATAATCCGTTGCCAGCAATGTGGAAGTCTTATGATACTCTTAGCAGTGCAAGTTGTGTTGACAGTTCGAGCTGCGAGGTCTATTGTCCGACGAATTTGTAGCATTTCTGAAGCGAATGCCGTGAAGTGTTTCGTTCAGTTTAAAAATCGAGTTGAACTGACGAGGGCTTAAGTCAGGGGGGTGCAGTAGGTGGTATAGCACTTAGCGGCCCCATATGTCAAACAAGTCAGTAACAGCTTGCACTGTACATGCTTGAGCATTGTCCTGCAAAGTGATGGTCAGGTCCTACAGAAAGTGTCATCACTTCTGTCTCTATGCTGGTCATAGGTTGTGTTCCAAAAATGAACAGCATAGAGACAGAAGTGATCACACTTTCTGCAGAACCTGACTATCATTTTGCAGGACAATGCTCAAGCACGTACAGTGCAAGCTATTACTGATCTGTTTGACATTGGGCTGCTAAGTGCTGTACCACCTACTGCACTCCCCTGACTTAAGCTCTCGTATCGCTTCAAAACTGCTACAAATTCGTCGGGCAATAGACCGCGCCGCTCGAACTGTCAACACAACTGGCACTGCTAAGAGTATTCTACGACTTTCACACCGCTGGCAACGGGTTATGCACAATACTGGTGACTGCTTTGAAGGTCAGTAAAACTTTGAACCACGTATCTATTTTGTACGACCTGTAAATAAATAGTTGCCACTAATAACGTTCCAACCCTCGTAGATAATGTTTTGGGGAAAGCAAACCAAAAACTGCCATTTATTGTCAGAACACTTAGAAAATGTGACAGATCTACTAAAGAGATATCTTACACTACGCTTGTCCGAAATATTTTAGAATAATGAGGTGCGGTGTGGGATTCGCATCAGATAGAACTGATAGAGGACATCGAAAAAGTTTAAAAAAGGGCAGCAGCGAAATAGGGGTGGAAGTTCCACTGATATGATGCACGATCTGGGTTGGTAGTCATTAAAACAAAGGCGTTTTTCGCTGCGGTAGGACGTTCTCATGAAATTTCAATCACCAACTTTCTGCTCAGAGCCGGCCGGGGTGGCCGAGCGGTTCTAGGCGCTACAGTCTGGAACCGCGCGACCGCTACGGTCGCAGGTTCGAATCCTGCCTCGGGCATGGATGTGTGTCATGTCCTTAGGTTAGTTAGGTTTAAGTAGTTCTAAGTTCTAGGGGACTGATGACCTCAGAAGTTAAGTCCCATAGTGCTCAGAGCCATTTGAACCATTTTTCTGCTCAGAGTGTGAAAATATAGGGAAAAATGATCATCACAATTACATAAGAGAAGTCAGAGCTCTCACGGAAAGGGTTAAGTGTTCGTTTTCCCAGCGGTGTTTGAGAATAGAACGGTAGAGATGTAGCTTAAAGGTGTTTCGGTGAACACTCTGCCAGGCATTTTACAGTGATTCCAGAGTAACCATGTTGATGCAATGCAAATATAGAGGTCCTACGGATTGATTTCCTTCTTCGTAGAAGCAGGAGTACAATAAATTGCCTAAGGAAATTAAAAAGACAAATAAAATCCAAATATTTAAAAAGACAGTTAAAGAATATCTCTTAAATAGTTCATATTGCAAAATCAATAGTTATATGGATAAAAAGAGTTGTTGTTGTTGTTGTTGTGGTCTTCAGTAAAAAGACTGGTTTGCTGCAGCTTTCCATGGTACTCTATCCTGTGCAAGCCTCTTCATTTCCAAATAACTACTGGAACGAGCGAGGGGCAGAATGGAAAGCACAGTGGGTCCCATACGGCAGGACGATGGTTCAAACCCGCGTCCGGCCATCTAGATTTAGGTTTTCCGTGATTTTCCTGAATTGCTCCAGGCAAATGACGGGATATTTCCCTTGAAAGGGCACGGCCGATTTCCTTTCCCATCCTTCACTCAATCTGAGCCTCTGCACCGTATCTAATGACCCCGATGTCGATTGGACGTTAAACCTAATCTTCCTTCTTCTTCCCTTCCAAATAACTACTGGAAAGTACGTCCTTCTGAATCTGCTTGGTGTATTCATTTCTTGGCCTCAGTCAACTATTTTTAACCTCTGCCCCCCGCCAAATTTTCCTCCAACACAAAATTGCTAATCCTTTGATGTCTGAGAATGTATCCTACCATTGCGCCACAAATTTCTTTCTCCGCAATTCTTTTCAGTACCTCCTCGTTAGTTACGCGATCTAACCATACAATCTTCAGCATTCATCTGCAGTATCTCATTTAAAAACTTCTATTCGCTTCTTGTCTACATACTTTATTACTCGTTTTTCTCTTCCACACATGACTCTACACCAGACACATACCGTCAGAAAAGACTTCATCTACATCTACATCTACATTCATACTCCGCAAGCCACCTGACGGTGTGTGGCGGAGGGTACTTTGAGTACCTCTATCGGTTCTCCCTTCTATTCCAGTCTCTTATTGTTCGTGGAAAGAAAGATTGTCGGTATGCCTCGGTGTGGGCTCTAATCTGATTTTATCCGCATGGTCTCTTCGCGAGATATACGTAGGAGGGAGCAATATACTGCTTGACTCCTCGGTGAGGGTGTGTTATCGAAACTTCAACACGGTCTCAGGCGCTGCAGTCATGGACTGTGCGGCTAGTCCCGTCGGAGGATCGAGTCCTCCCTTGGGCATGGGTGTGTGTGTTTGCCCTTAGGATAATTTAGGTTAAGTAGTGTATAAGCTTAGGGACTGATTACCATAGCAGTTAAGTCCCATAAGATTTCACACACATTTGAACATTTTTGAAACTTCAACAAAAGCCCGTACCGAGCTACTGAGCGTCTCTCTTGCAGTCTTCCACTGGAGTTTATCTGTCATCCCCGTAACGCTTTCGCGATTACTAAATGATCCTGTAACGAAGCACAGAGCGCGGTGGCGCAGTGGTTAGCACACTGGACTCGCATTCGGGAGGACGACGGTTCAATCCCGCGTCCGGCCATCCTGATTTAGGTTTTCCGTGATATCCCCAAATCTCTCGAGGCAAATGCCGGGATGGTTCCTTTGAAAGGGCACGGCCGACTTCCTTCCCCATCCTTCCCTAATCCGATGAGACCGATGACCTCGCTGTTTGGTCTCTTCCCCCAAACAACCAACCAACCTGTAACGAAGCGCGCTGCTCTCCGTTGGATCATCTCCATCTCTTCTATCAACCCCATCTGGTACGGATCCCACACCAGTGAGCAGTATTCAAACAGTGGGCGAACAAGTGTACTGCAACATACTTCCTTTGTTTTCGGACTGCATTTCCTTAGGATTCTTCCAGTGAATCTCAGTCTGGCATCTGCTTTACCGACGATTAATTTCATATGGTCATTCCATTTCAAATCACTCCTAATGCCTACTCCCAGATAATTTATGGAATTAACTGCTTCCAGTTGCTGACCTGCTACATTGTAGCTAAATGATAAACGATCTTTCTTTCTATGTATTCGCTGCATATTACACTTGTCTACATTCAGATTCAATTGCCATTCCCTGCACCATGCTTCAATTCGTTACAGATCCTCCTGCATTTCAGTACAATTTTCCATTGTTACAACCTCTCGATATACTACAGCATCATCCGCAAAAGCCTCAGTGAACTTCCGATGTTATCCACAAGGTCATTAATGTATATTGTGAATAGCAACGGTCCAACGACACTCCCCTGCGGCACACCTGAAATCACTCTTACTTCGGAAGACTTCTCTCCATTGAGAATGACATGCTGCGTTCTGTTATCTGGGAACTCTTCAATCCAATCACACAATTGGTCTGATAGTCCATATGCTCTTACTTTGTTCATTAAACGATTGTGGGGAACTGTATTAAACGCCTTGCGGAAGTCAAGAAACACGGCATCTACCTGGGAACCCGTGTCTATGGCCCTCTCAGTCTCGTGGACGAATAGCGCGAGCTGGGTTTCACACGATCGTCTTTTTCGAAACCCATGCTGATTCCTACAGAGTATATTTCTAGTTACCAGAAAAGTCATACTCGAACTTAATACGTGCTGCAAAATTCTGCAACTGATCGACGTTAGAGATATAGGTCTATAGTTCTGAACATCTGTTCGACGTCCCTTCTTGAAAACGGGGATGGCCTGTGCCCTTTTCCAATCCTTTGGAATGCTACGCTCTTCTAGAGACCTACAGTACACCGCTGCAAGAAGGGGGGCAAGTTCCTTCGCGTACTGTGTGTAAAATCGAACTGGTATCCCATCAGGTCCAGCGGCCTTTCCTCTTTTGAGCGATTTTAATTGTTTTTCTATCCCTCTGTCATCTATTTCGATATCTACCATTTTGTCATCTGTGCGACAATCTAGAGAAGGAACTACAGTAAAGTCTTCCTCTGTGAAACAGCTTTGGGAAAAGACATTTAGTATTTCGGCCTTTAGTCTGTCATCCTCTGTCTCAGTACCATTTTGGTCACAGAGTGCCTGGACATTTTGTTTTGATCCACCTACCGTTTTGACATAAGACCAAAATATCTTAGGATTTCCTGCCAAGTCAGTACATAGAGCATTACTTTCGAATTCATTGAACGCCTCTCACATAGCCCTCCTCACACTACATTTCGCTTCGCGTAATTTTTGTATGTCTGCAAGGCTTTGGCTGTGTTTATGTTTGCTGAGAAGTTCCCTTTGCTTCCGCAGCAGTTTTCTAACTCGGTTGTTGCACCACGGTGGCTCTTTTCCATCTTTTCCTAACAATTCATTGTGCATTCGACGTTAACAAATGTCTCTTCTTCAGAAAGGCATTTCTTTCCATTGTCAGTCCACATTTTATATCCTCTCTTCTCCGGCCATCATCAGTTACTCGTATTTTGCTGCAAAAATAACAAGAAACTCATCTGCTTCTTTAAGTGTCTCGTTTCCTAATCTGATTCCCTCAGCATCATCTGATTTAATTCGATTACATTCCATTATCCTTGTTTTGCTTCTGTGGATATTCATCTTACATCTCCTTTGAAGGCAGTGCCCATTCCTTTCAGCCGCTTTGTCAAGTTTCTTTACTGTCTCTGATAGAATTACAATACCATCGACTAACCTAAAAGTTTTTATTTCTTCTCCTGGGACGTTAATTCCCATTCCAAAATTTTGTTTTGTTTTCTTTTCTGTTTGCTCAGTGTACAGACTGAATAGCATCGTCTAGACCCCTGTATCACTCCATTCTCAACCACTGCTTCTCTTTCATGCCCCTCGATAACTGCTGCCTGGTTTCTGTACAAATTGTAAGATAGCGTTTCATGCTCTGTATTTTATCCCTGCTACCTTCAGAAGTTCGAAGAGAGTACTCCAGTCAACACTGTCAAAAAGCTATCTTTAAGTCTGCAAATGCTATAAACCTATGTTTGCCTTTCCTTACCCTCTCTTCTAATAGAAGTCATAGGATCAGTACTGCCTCACGTGTTCCTACATCTCTGTGGAATCCAATCATATGTTCCCCGACGTAGGCTTCCACCAGTTTTTCACACAGTAAGGAATGCTAATAACTCATGTTATTTAATAGTAAACAGCTGTCGTTCTGCGGTAAAATGTCATACTTTAAAGAAACTTTCTGCAAAATCCCATGACCACGCTCTGTGATGGATTATGTTAACCTCTTCTGTTTAACTTAAGGAGGAAAGGACGAAAGTAACTTTCGCAGATGTGTCACGGCCAAGTCATATAGCTCGACGAAACGTTGACCATACATACAGATTACTGCTACAGCGTAGTACAGGTAATAACAGAAAGAAATACGCAATGAGACGAACAGAAATGACACTTTTATTCAAAGAGAATAATTACACTGAAATCACAGCAATTTATGATGGTCTCTTGGACATAACAGAAGATGGAACACGGTTCTTTATAGGTTGTGTGATCAACACGGTCGGCATTGTTTGCTCTTCGACATGCTTCAACGCTGGCTACAAGGTTGATAACTATTTCTTGTGGTAGGGAATTCCGCTTTTCGGCCAGAGCGTTTGCCAACTATTGGATGGTCGTTGGT
Organism: Schistocerca serialis cubense; assembly: GCF_023864345.2. Lineage (NCBI taxonomy): Eukaryota > Metazoa > Arthropoda > Insecta > Orthoptera > Acrididae > Schistocerca > Schistocerca serialis. The sequence continues at coordinate 426,169,567 of NC_064644.1, read as the reverse complement.
GGATGCTGACGTGCTGCAGTACATATTCCCAATGAATCTCATACGTGCTCGATGGAACTGAAGACGGGGTAATGGGATGGCCATTCCATGCGCTGAATATTCTTTCGCTCCAAGAGCTCCTCTGCCTACACTATTCGATGACGTCGTGTATTGTAACCCTTAAAACTTTAGCGTTGCTGCCTCTGGCTAACGGGATTCCGGGTTCGATTGCCGGCCGCGTTGGGGATTTTCTCTGCCCGGGGCTGGGTATTTGTTGTTGTCCTCATCATTCCATCATCATTCATGGAAGTGCATAGATTGGACTGTGCACATATTGGGAATGTGTACGGGCACTGATGACCGCGCAGTTGAGCGCCCCATAAACCAAATGTCATCATCACTCTTAAAACTGAAGGCTGAGAGGATGCAAATGGGGAAGCAGTAGTGTGTCACAAACACGTTGCGTGGTGAGCGTACGATTTTCAAAGATCTGGACGTCAATACACCGCTGCAGCAGTACGCCTCCCAGCAACGTAGGAGCTGGATCACTAAAACGATTATTTTACGCAGTGTTCCTGGCTGCATTACGAGTGGCCATCCTCCAACATTTAAACTGACTTGCAACGCCAATTACAGCGTAGCGTATAGTTTAATGCTGATGTTCAATGTGAATTTATCTCAACTGTGCTGGAGTACCCTCATATGGCTGAAAGGAATGGATACGGACTTGAAAGGAGAATGTAAGATGAATATCCACAGAAGCAAAACAAGGATAATGGAACGTAATCGAATGAAATCAGGACGTTCTGAAATGTGTTTACAGTTTTCTCTCTGTTATTAGTTACTACGTCTGCCATCTTACATGATGAAATATGATGTCTCCTAGAAGGTTGTATACCTGGAAGAATCCTGGAGATACTAAAAGGTATCAGATAGATTACATAATGGTAAGACAGAGATTTAGGAACCAGGTTTTAAATTGTAAGACATTTCTAGGGGCAGATGTGGATTCTGACCACAATCTATTGGTTATGAACTGCAGATTGAAACTGAAGAAACTGCAAAAAGGCGGGAATTTAAGGAGATGGGACCTGGATAAACTGGAAGAACCAGAGCCTGTACAGAGTTTCAGGGAGAGCATAAGGGAACAATTGACAGGAATGGGGGAAAGAAATACAGTAGAAGAAGAATGGGTAGCTCTGAGGGATGAAGTAGTGAAGGCAGCAGAGGATCAAGTAGGTAAAAAGACGAGGGCTAATAGAAATCCTTGGGTAACAGAAGAAATATTGAATTTAATTGATGAAAGGAGAAAATATAAAAATGCAGTAAATGAAGCAGGCAAAAAGGAATACAAACGTCTCAAAAATGAGATCGACAGGAAGTGCAAAATGGCTAAGCAGGGATGGCTAGAGGACAAATGTAAGGATGTAGAGGCTTGTCTCACTAGGGGTAAGATAGATACTGCCTACAGGAAAATTAAAGAGACCTTTGGAGAGAAGAGAACCACTTGTATGAATATCAAGAGCTCAGATGGCAACCCAGTTCTAAGCAAAGAAGGGAAGGCAGAAAGGTGGAAGGAGTATATAGAAGGTTTATGCAAGGGCGATGTACTTGAGGACAATATTATGGAAATGGAAGAGGATGTAGATGAAGATGAAATGGGAGATAAGATACTGCGTGAAGAGTTTGACAGAGCACTGAAAGACCTGAGTCGAAACAAGGCCCCGGGAGTAGACAACATTCCATTAGAACTACTGATGGCCTTGGGAGAGCCAGTCATGACAAAACTCTACCATCTGGTGAGCAAGATGTATGAGACAGGCGAAATACCCACAGACTTCAAGAAGAATATAATAATTCCAATCCCAAAGAAAGCAGGTGTTGACAGATGTGAAAATTACCGAACTATCAGTTTAATAAGTCACAGCTGCAAAATACTAACGCGAATTCTTTACAGACGAATGGAAAATCTGGTAGAAGCGGACATCGGGGAAGATCAGTTTGGTTTCCGTAGAAATGTTGGAACACGTGAGGCAATACTAATCTTACGACTGATCTTAGAAGAAAGATTAAGAAAAGGCAAACCTACGTTTCTAGCATTTGTAGACTCAGAGAAAGCTTTTGACAACGTTAACTGGAATACTCTCTTTCAAATTCTGAAGGTGGTAGGGGTAAAATACAGGGAGCGGAAGGCTATTTACAATTTGTACAGAAACCAGATGGCAGTTATAAGAGTCGAGGGGCATGAAAGGGAAGCAGTGGTTGGGAAAGGAGTGAGACAGGATTGTAGCCTCTCCCCGATGTTATTCTATCTGTATATTGAGCAAGCAGTAAAGGAAACAAAAGAAAAATTCGGAGTAGATATTAAAATTCATGGAGAAGAAGTAAAAACTTTGAGGTTCGCCAATGACATTGTAATTCTGTCAGAGACAGCAAAGGACTTGGAAGAGCAGTTGAACGGAATGGACAGTGTCTTGAAAGGAGAATATAAGATGAACATCAACAAAAGCAAAACGAGAATGATGGAATGTAGTCAAATTAAATCGGGTGAGGCTGAGGGGATTAGATTAGGAAAAGAGACACTTAAAGTGTTGTGACGTAACAAGACTGTTACGCCACACTGAAGTAGCCGAAAGAAAGGCACGCGTACACACACGCCGACTGGCGTCAAGTCTGGAACAAGATACTTTATGACTGCTATCAAGAAAATACGTATCTTTGGAATATACTTAACTTTATTTACTCCTTGTGATACATCTCTCTTGACTATACAAATGAGACTCGTAAGATACATGCACTGTTACAATTGGCGCCTTGCTAGGTCGTAGCCATGGACTTAGCAGAAGGCTATTCTAACTGTCTCTTGGCAAATGAGAGGAAGGCTTTGTCCGTATTGTCGCTAGCAATGTCGTCGTACAACTGGGGCGAGTGCTCGTCCGTATGTCGAGACCTGCCTTGTGGTGGCGCTAGGTCTGCGATCACAGTGGCGACACGCGGGTCCGACATGTACTAAATGGACCGCGGCCGATTTAAGCTACCACCTAGCAAGTGTGGTGTCTGACGGTGACACCACATTCCTCCCCCGCAAATCGGCGAACGGTCGTGAGATATGGCTTCCGCCCGCCGTGGGGAGGACCCCATGTTGACGTATGCGATGAGGTGGGGAGCCTAACAACAGGCAAGGCTGTGCCACCCGCACCCGGGCATTCGGTCCGAGGGGAGCTAGAAAACGCCTGAAAACCTAGTCCAGGGTGCACGTCAACAGGCGGTGTATGCGCCCGTAAAGAGACAGGAGGGGCCGAAGGGTCGACCTCCATTGCGTCGGGGTACCCGACGCGCGAAGACGCCATGTGGTCCGGAGCGGGCAAGAGTTCCTTGGCGGAGGACAGCTGGTCACGGGAAGCGAGCGGTGGCGCGTGACCCAGGGAGGCGCTTGGCGGCTGCAGCGAAGCGTCCACTGCGGGCGGCGCCGGCTGGAGATCAGGCAACGGCGGCGGCGGCTGCGGCGGCGCGTCGCCATGGGGCAAAATGGAAGGCACCGTCGGTAACACCTGGGGATGAGGCGAGCCAGTAGATGGGTCCCCAGGGAGCTGACCGGACGGCACCGTCGCTGAAAGCAGACAGGGAGCGGCAGAACCCGTGCGACGACAGAGGCGCAGCTGATTGAGATGCCGACGCACCTCACCAGAGGCCCCCAAAACCAAATACATCGCGCAGCCGAGGCAGCGAAGAATGCGCCCTGCGAGCCAACGCCGTGAACCGCGATAGTTGCGATAGAATACAACGTCGCCTGGAGCAAAAGCAGGAGTCTGCCGCTGCACAGGAACCTGATGCGGCGGATGCAGCAAAGACATCAAGGTTCGATAAGGACGACCGTGGAGCAACTCAGCCGGCGAGCGACCATCTCGGGGCTGAGAGCGATACGAGGACAAAAAGAGCAACAACGCGTCCTCCCGAGAATGCGACTCTTTCAACTTCAACATCTGTGACTTGAAAGTCCGGACCAATCGTTCAGCGGCACCGTTTGACTGAGGCGAAAACGGTGCGGATGTCAGATGTTGAATACCATTGACCTGGCAGAATGACTGAAATTCTGCGGACATGAATTGTGGGCCATTGTCGGAAACAATAGTCTGCGGTAGACCTCCAATGCAAAAGATAGGGGATAACGCTTGGATGGTGGCAGATGACATCGTGGAAGACATCCGGACAACAAAAGGAAACTTACTGAAGGCATCGACCAGAACCAACCATCGAGCATTCCAGAAGGGACCAGCAAAATCAATGTGCAAGCGTTGCCAAGGGGAAGTGGCTTTTGGCCATGCAAAGACTTTCCGCAGCGGTGCGGATTGTTGTTCGGCACACGCCATGCAAGAAGAACACATATTCGTAATCGCAGCATCTATTCCGAACCAAGTACAGTGCTGACGAGCAAGTTGTTTCGTTCGCACTATACCCCAATGTCCTTGGTGAAGAAGTCGTAAAACAGAGGACTGTAACGAACGTGGGACCACGACTTTGGACTGATCATTATCAGAACGCAACAACAAAACACCACGTCGAACAAAAAGTCTCTCCCTGTGAGCAAAAAATCTGCGAAACAACGGATCCTCGATCCGAGACGTTGACGAAGGCCATTGCGTAGCAACAAAACGCAAAACGGTAGCAAGGACAGGGTCAGCAGCTGTGGCCGTAGCTACACGACGAAAATCAATCGGAAACGATTCGACCACTTCATCGGTTTCCGAATCAATGAACAGGCAAGCAAGTTCGGAAGAATCGAATGCTTTATCCTCAGCAACAGGCAAACGGGACAACGCATCGGCGTTTCCGTGCTTAGCAGTGGACCGATACAAGATATCGTAGCGGTACTGCGAGAGGAAAATAGACCAGCGAATGAATTTCTGCGCTGTACGTGGAGGTACAGGCTTGGTCGGATGAAAAAGCGATGTCAAAAGTTTGTGGTCTGTGATGATGGTGAAGTGACGACCATACAAGAAATCATGGAACTTAGTAACACCAAACACGAGAGCCAAAGCTTTTTTCTCTATCTGGGAATAATTTCTTTGCGCAGACGAGAGCAATTTGGACGCAAAGGCAATAGGGCGATCATGCGAGCCAACTTTGTGCGCAAGCACAGCACCGATCCCGAAATCCGATGCATCTACCATCAACAAAAGGGGTTTCTGGGGATCGAAAGGCGTGAGGCAAGTATTAGAAAGCAACGCCGATTTCAACTGGCGAACAGCGCGTTCGCATTCCGTCGTCCAGAGAAACGGAACACCTGTACGGCGTAAGCAATGAAGCGGAGCTGAAATGGAAGAGGCATTGCGCACATTCACTCACACCGTGTGATGCTAAATCGTTTAATGTTCTTGCGACCTCAGCACGCAATGCGTGGGGAACATTGCGCGCTCTGAAAAATTTCGGTTGCGCGTTTACTTTCAGTTCCAAATGTGCTTCATAGTTTTAGCGCAACCTAAGCCCGGTGCAAAAATGTCTGCAAATTCGTCACACAGACGAGAAATACTGTCTGAAGGCACAGTCTGATTCACTGATAGGACCTGATTTACAATAGACATGTTAAACAACTGAAATAAATCTAAACCAAACAAGTTCACTGCAGTAGAAGAACGAAGAACGTAAAATGACACAAGTTTTGTTTGTCCCTTGTATGTTGCAAGAAGAGTACACTGTCCTAACACAGGGATGAGATGTCCTGAATAACTTTTTAGCGTAACATTTGCGGCACGCAACGGAGGTTTGTCCAGTTGTTTGTACGTGTCGTGATTGAGCAATGAAACCGCAGCTCCGGTATCGAGCTGGAATGGTATGACCTTGCCATGAAAGTGCAAATCTACAAAAAGTTTATTGTCCTGCTGACGACAAGATCGACTGTCTCATGCAATTTGAACAGACACTGGTACAGAATCACTTGCTAATTGACGTGATTTCCGGCGACGTCGACGCACAGTTTTTGTGGGACGAACACAGTCACTGTTAGAGAAAGTGGCACTGGACGGGGTGGAAGTAACGACATGAATGTCCATGGGCGAAGGTCCACGAGCCTGAGTGTCCTGGTTCGAGTCCGGCGCGAAGCAAAGGGCCTGGAACGGTTGTGATTGTCTGATCTGAGCTTTTTCTGGCAAACACTTTGAACATGTCCTTTCCTATTGCAGAAAAAGCAAATACACTCCTGGAAATGGAAAAAAGAACACGTTGACACCGGTGTGTCAGACCCACCACACTTGCTCCGGACACTGCGAGAGGGCTGTACAAGCAATGATCACACGCACGGCACAGCGGACACACCAGGAACCGCGGTGTTGGCCGTCGAATGGCGCTAGCTGCGCAGCATTTGTGCACCGCCGCCGTCAGTGTCAGCCAGTTTGCCGTGGCATACGGAGCTCCATCGCAGTCTTTAACACTGGTAGCATGCCGCGACAGCGTGGACGTGAACCGTATGTGCAGTTGACGGACTTTGAGCGAGGGCGTATAGTGGGCATGCGGGAGGCCGGGTGGACGTACCGCCGAATTGCTCAACACGTGGGGCGTGAGGTCTCCACAGTACATCGATGTTGTCGCCAGTGGTCGGCGGAAGGTGCACGTGCCCATCGACCTGGGACCGGACCGCAGCGATGCACGGATGCACGCCAAGACCGTAGGATCCTACGCAGTGCCATAGGGGACCGCACCGCCACTTCCCAGCAAATTAGGGACACTGTTGATCCTGGGGTATGGGCGAGGACCATTCGCAACCGTCTCCATGAAGCTGGGCTACGGTCCCGCACACCGTTAGGCCGTCTTCCGCTTACGCCCCAACATCGTGCAGCCCGCCTCCAGTGGTGTCGCGACAGGCGTGAATGGAGGGACGAATGGAGACGTGTCGTCTTCAGCGATGAGAGTCGCTTCTGCCTTGGTGCCAATGATGGTCGTATGCGTGTTTGGCGCCGTGCAGGTGAGCGCCACAATCAGGACTGCATACGACCGAGGCACACAGGGCCAACACCCGGCATCATGGTGTGGGGAGCGATCTCCTACACTGGCCGTACACCACTGGTGATCGTCGAGGGGACACTGAATAGTGCACGGTACATCCAAACCGTCATCGAACACATCGTTCTACCATTCCTAGACCGGCAAGGGAACTTGCTGTTCCAACAGGACAATGCACGTCCGCATGTATCCCGTGCCACCCAACGTGCTCTAGAAGGTGTAAGTCAACTACCCTGGCCAGCAAGATCTCCGGATCTGTCCCCCATTGAGCATGTTTGGGACTGGATGAAGCGTCGTCTCACGCGGTCTGCACGTCCAGCACGAACGCTGGTCCAACTGAGGCGCCAGGTGGAAGTGGCATGGCAAGCCGTTCCACAGGACTACATCCAGCATCTCTACGATCGTCTCCATGGGAGAATAGCAGCCTGCATTGCTGCGAAAGGTGGATATACACTGTACTAGTGCCGACATTGTGCATGCTCTGTTGCCTGTGTCTATGTGCCTGTGGGTCTGTCAGTGTGATCATGTGATGTATCTGACCCCAGGAATGTGTCAATAAAGTTTCCCCTTCCTGGGACAATGAATTCACAGTGTTCTTATTTCAATTTCCAGGAGTGTAGCTTGGCGTGACGGGCAATGTTCATGCGAATGCCTAGTAGCACACCGCGGGCATGATTTCACTGCATTTGTGTGCTGGCGCGGCACACCTGGCTTAGAGCGCGGTGGCAGCTGCGTCGAAGTGCGCGAGGCCCGGTTACCGGGCCGCGCAGCGCGTCCAGCGGGCCGGTTAATGTTACACACGGCTGGCGAAGTTTCAAAAGATTCATGAGCACAGTCAAGTGTGTCTTGTCTATCCAATATGTCTATCACTTGTTGAAGGGAGGGATTAACTAGTTTCAAAATTTGCTCCCGTATGCGAACATCAGAAACGTTCTGTGCAATTGCATCACGCACCATTGTATCTGAATAAGTAAGGCCACAGTCACAGTCAAAGGCACAGTCCCTAGTAAGTCCTTGCAATGTTGCCAACCACTCCCTATTAGTTTGACTGGCCGTACGTTTTGTACGAAAAAACGTATACCGTTTTGCAACTACATTAACTGTTTCTTTAAAATAGGCATCTAAAGCAGACAAAATTTCTTCGTAGGACAGAGTTGCTACGTCGCGTCGGGGAAACAATTTCACTATCACACGGTAGGTGGACACACCAACACAAGAAAGCAAAAACGGCTGCCGCTCATTACCTTGAATTCTGTAGGCGGCTAGATGAAAGGCGAACTGGCGGGACCATTCTGGCCACGATTCGTGCGCCGTGTTAAAACTGCGAAACGGCGGTGCAACTGCATGTTGTGGCTGCGGTAGCGGTGAAGCGGCGGCTGCCGCATCGGTTTGAATGGCACGTTGACCCTGGACGAGCTGTCCAAGGGCATCCAATAACGCCTGCGTCTGCTGATTCTGCAAGCGATAAAATTCGGACAGTACATCTGGCGAAGCCATGACACAAGTAAATGTTAGCAATCAGAAAGAACACTTTTAATTCGTCGCCAATCTGTTGTGACGTAACAAGACTGTTACGCCACACTGAAGTAGCCGAAAGAAAGGCACGCGTACACACACGCCGACTGGCGTCAAGTCTGGATCAAGATACGTTATGACTGCTATCAAGAAAATACGTATCTTTGGAATATACTTAACTTTATTTACTCCTTGTGATACATCTCTCTTGACTATACAAATGAGACTCGTAAGATACATGCACTGTTACAATGGGCGCCTTGCTAGGTCGTAGCCATGGACTTAGCAGAAGGCTATTCTAACTGTCTCTCGGCAAATGAGAGTAAGGCTTTGTCCGTATTGTCGCTAGCAATGTCGTCGTACAACTGGGGCGAGTGCTCGTCCGTATCTCGAGACCTGCCTTGTGGTGGCGCTAGGTCTGCGATCACAGTGGCGACACGCGGGTCCGACATGTACTAAATGGACCGCGGCCGATTTAAGCTACCACCTAGCAAGTGTGGTGTCTGATGGTGACACCACATAAAGTAGTAAAGGAGTTTTGCTATTTAGGGAGTAAAATAACTGATGATGGTCGAAGTAGAGAGGATATAAAATGTAGACTGGCAATGGCAAGGAAATCGTTTCTGAAGAAGAGAAATTTGTTAACATCGAGTATAGATTTAAGTGTCAGGAAGTCGTTTCTGAAAGTATTTGTATGGAGTGTAGCAATGTATGGAAGTGAAACATGGACGATAACCAGTTTGGACAAGAAGAGAATAGAAGCTTTCGAAATGTGGTGCTACAGAAGAATGCTGAAGATAAGGTGGGTAGATCACGTAACTAATGAGGAGGTATTGAATAGGATTGGGGAGAAGAGAAGTTTGTGGCACAACTTGACTAGAAGAAGGGATCGGTTGGTAGGACATGTTCTGAGACATCAAGGGATCACAAATTTAGCAATGGAGCGCAGCGTGGAGGGTAAAAATCGTAGAGGGAGACCAAGAGATCAATACACTAAGCAGATTCAGAAGGATGTAGGTTGCAGTAGGTACTGGGAGATGAAGAAGCTTGCACAGGATAGAGTAGCATGGATAGCTGCATCAAACCAGTCTTAGGACTGAAGACCACAACAAACAACAAGAGTCTTTTCTGCCACCGCGTCTCAATAAAATTTCTCGCTCTTCGTGCTGCGTTATTTATAATTCCGCTGCTTGAAAAAACAAATATCTTGAGGCAACGTACCCAGACTATATTCAACAAGTATTTGAGAATGAGAGCAATAAACGACTTGCAATAAACTTAACGCACAAATTCAAGTCTTTCTGGAACTTTTCGCCGCTGACAGTATCCACACCTCCTCCCTCCCCCTATCCGAAAAAGATTATCGGCAATTTGATTTTCACTGTTCATACGATGAAACTCCAGCAGTATACATGACGTTTTAAATTTGTAAGTGGGCGTTCGATTAGTTAAAAATTGTGGTGGTGGGTTACTAGTGTTTACTAACTGACCAAGATAGTTACACTCGCAAAAATATTTTGTGAGACATGCTGGCAGTGTCAAAATTTTGTGCAGGGTCTAGGTTGGAACAGGTGATTTGAACATAGGTTCTCCAATACCCTACCAGAATGAAGTCTACAATATGACTCTGTGAGTCACAATTTTCCTTAAGAAAAATGCTGTAAATAAAGGTATGAAAGTGGATAAGCACTACTATGTAACCTCTTAAAACTTAGGGACATAACATCTAACTCATAACTGACCCAACCCTATTGGTTTAGTTACAGACGCTACACAGCGATAAGCTATTTAACTATGAAGCTGCGATCATTGATCCACCAGTGAGACAGAGGTAGCAATTAAACTTGATGGCCTTAATGTGTGACGGCGTTTAGGTTAAATTTTCCTGAAAGGTAAAGACTTCGACAGAGTTTATACACCTAGAAAGTCGAGTCATGGCGAGAAAATGCAAACAGCGCGTTTGTTGGTGAAGAATTTACGCTGGAATGTGCTCGCGGTGATAAGGTCGATCAGTAGTTTTCGTAACGGTGTGGAAGAATAATATCAGGAATTAGAAAGCCTCTCGTAAGGTTAGATGGGTTTTGAAAATTAATCTTCTTATTTATCAGAAAACGAAAGTTTACAATTACTGTATGCTGTGTGTGCTACTTATGACACTTTGTAATGCGAAACCAGTCCGTTTTCGAGACTTGCAGAGCGAGAGATCGAGAGCTATATGTTACTAATTATTACGGACTTGAAAGAAAACAGTGGAAGATATGACTGTAATGAAAATGAAATTGTAGGAGCGGATAGTTCTGGCCGGCCGGAGTGGCCGACCGGTTCTAGGCGCTTCAGTTTGGAACCGCGCGACCGCTACGGTCGCAGGTTCGAATACTGCCTCGGGCATGGATGTGTGTGATGTCCTTAGGTTAGTTAGGTTTAAGTAGTTCTAAGTTCTAAGGGACTGATGACCTCCGATGTTAAGTCCCATAGTGCTCAGAGCCATTTTTTTTGTAAGTTCTTTGGCACATTACAGGAGACTGGAAAACACTGAGGCTCCGTCATAATGTAGGGTAGATAAATTGAATGTAAAAACAGTATTGATGGCTGTAGCGGAATTCCGCAATGCGTGAGAAAAGAGGCCATTATGCAGCAGCGGATGTCAAATAGACGACATTCTGGTCGCGGATTCCTATCCTCGATTTGTTCATCAGGACATCCTCCACAACCACTGGAAGGTAGTCGCAACATTCCAGCCACCCTCTGTATGCAAGTGGCGGATATTTCTGATGCCTTATATATATATCTAGAGCATTAATTAATTTCTCTGTAACAAACAGGAACAGATTGTCATATTGAAAGGCCACAGACCCAAATTTTTGGGAAACTACAAAACTGGTACAAACCGCTTAGCTAGCCAACGCGAATACGATTACGGTTGCGTTACAAGTCCTTACTTCAGTGACATTCTGTGAAGAGAATATAACGCAATCTCCAAATTAATAACTTTTTTCCACATCTTATAGAACACATGCTCTGCGCACTTTCTGAATAAAAAAACTAGGTACGATATATCGAGTCTTCCAGAGTCTATCTACAGAGCTGAAAACTAATATATATTGTCAATGTTATTTGATAACTCGAGTTGGTGCGTAAATGACACCCACAATATAGTAATATACTGAATGAGTTCGTTGTGTTGAAATACCTCAAAAACTACAAATCGGATTAAAAAACGGAAAAATATGTGTTTATTATTCTTAAAAACGCTATCCTGCTTTACCAGTGTTACACCCCCCTGCCTGAAATGCAGAAAGTGGAGTGGAAGGTTACTTCCAAGTCGTAAACAGAGCCATCCCAGTTTTATTTTAAAGTCGGATACTCGGTGGAAAATAAGTAACGTTTGTACGTACCACGTTTGTCACTTCGTTATAGGTGGCGCTGTAATCGACAAATAATACAGTTGATTTTGAAAACGGAGTTATGTCGAGAAAAGTGCATAGAGTCAGACGTATGTGGCAAACGACTCAGTGTTTTTCAGTTTTGAAGTACTCAATCATTCAATGATTTTAACTTGGACTCATTGAGTGCGTATCGCTCCTCATTTAATAAATACCTTCCTTCATAACTTGACTCCGTTATTAGTTATAATGCGGGCTATAGAAGAGTAAAGTGAAATTGTTTACGTTCGTGGAGAAAGTGGTGGGAATGTGGATAATACTGTAGCCATTTATGCTTAACGTTTTCCAAGCCGGGTGCGATCACTCGCTTGTTTTCGTCTAGTTCTCCAACGAAGGAGCTGTACAACCACGGAAGAGGAACTGTCGAAGAACTGTTTTTGGAGACAATAATGACGTTACTGTATTGGGTTTAATGAACCATTAGCTATCCGCCATCATGTCGTCAATCGTGTCACGTAGTCACGCTACGGCTTGCCGAATTTTGAAACTTAGAAAATATCATGAGTTTCATATTTCCCTCCACGAGGAACTTCATGGCAATGATTTCTAGAACAGAGTGGTTTTTTGCCAGATTGATCGCCTCAGCAAATGCAGAGAGACCCCAGTTTCTTTTCTCGAGTATTGCTTTCAGGCAAACCACTCTACGTTTAAATTTCCTTTACTTTACGTCTATGGGCACAAAACTTTTGTCGACAGATTACCGGTTTCGGTCTATAATGACCATCTTCAGATCTGTTTTATAAAAACAATGAGCAGCGCTGCTGGCAAAATGACTTGTAGATATGCTGTTATTTACATATATTTGACAATGATGGTGCTGATTTTGCATTTAACATTTGACGATACCACTGTGGCTGCAGTACATTACAACAATGTTTTTATAAAACAGATCTGAAGATGGTCATTATAGACCGAAACCGGTAATCTATAGACAAAAAGTTTGTGACCATAGACGTAAAGTAAAGGAAATTTAGACGGCCGGTGTGGCCGAGCGGTTCTGGGCGCTACAGTCTGGAACCGCGCGACCGCTACGGTCGCAGGTTCGAATCCTGCCTCGGGCATGGATGTGTGTGATGTCCTTAGGTTAGATAGGTTTAAGTAGTTCTAAGTTCTAGGGGACTGATGGCCACAGATGTTAAGTCCCATAGTGCTCAGAGCCATTTGAACCATTTTTTTGAAAGGAAATTTATTCTATATTCGGGTCACTGTTTTATTCGCGACAGTGTCGCAGCTTGTGACACTGTACGTTTAATCGACACAACATGCCTTATTGGGATGTGGAGAACCCATAACGGATACGCCAAGTTGAACATCAGCGCCCATGAAATGTGAATATTTGATGTGGGATATTTTTCCCATTTTTTTACGTATGGTATCTTAATCCTAGAGTACTGATTGGGGGAAAATGTTACTAAGCCATCGTAAATTTTACTACGGCTTATTCAAAGGAAGCCATAACTTACAGCTTATGCACTAGTTAATTATAATTATAAGATCTCCTTTGGTATGCCACATACAAAATAAGTACAAAATGTTCTGTTTTACATGTCATACTAACAATAACAGATTGGCGGGATCCGCGAATTGTTAACAACTGCTATCGTAAATTTTAAGTAGGTTTAGTAATCTAGTGTTAAACGGTGATAAATATCGAACATTCTTGGAGGTCAAACTTGCCTTATTCCTTGCTGACCTTCCCTTGGACTTCCTACAAACAATGTGGCTACAATGTGATGGGTGTCCAGCACATTATTCTGTGGCAGCACACGAAGTATTAGAGCGCATGTACAGTTGTCGGTAGGCGGAAAGAGGCGGAGCAGTATCTTGGCCTGCAAGATCGCCAGATCTTAATAGTCTGAGTTTTTTGGGTTTGCTTGAAGAGTAAAACCTATAACGATTTGCCAACAACGCGGGAGAACACTGTTCAGCGTATCAACAATGCAGGTCAGCAGATTGCATCGTAAGCACTTCTCAGTTGTGTCGAATTCTATATCTACATCTACGTCTACATCCATACTCTGCAAGCCACCTGACGGTGTGTGGCGGAGGGTACTTTGAGTACCTCTGTCGGTTCTCCCTTCTATTAAAGTCTCGTATTGTTAGTGGAAGGTGTGGTGTCACCGCCATACACCACACTTGCTAGGTGGTAGCCTTTAAATCGGCCGCGGTCCGTTAGTATACGTCGGACCCGCGTATCGCCACTGTCAGTGATTGCAGACCGAGCGCCGCCACACGGCAGGTCCAGAGAGACGTACTAGCACTCGCCCGTTGTACAGCCGACTTTGCTAGCGATGGTTCACTGACAAATTACGCTCTCATTTGCCGAGACGATAGTTAGCACAGCCTTCAGCTACGTCATTTGCTACGACCTAGCATGGCGTAATTATCAGTTGCTATTTAACTTGTGATGCATGTACCGTCAGACCGATGTTCACCAATTATGAATTAAAGTTAAGTATTCCCGTAGTTACTTACGTTTTTGCTACTATAAATTCCCTTACCTGTTCCAGACGTCACGCCAGCCTGCGTGAGCTTAAACGCGTGCCTTTCGGCTACCCGTCACTGTGGATTGGCTGCCTTGCCAGTCCACAACAGAAGGAAAGATTATCGGTATGCCTCTGTGTGGGTTCTAATCTCTCTGATTTTATTCTCATGGTCTCTTCGCGAGATGTACGTAGGAGGGAGCAATATACTGCTTGATTCCTCGGTGAAGGTATGTTCACGATACTTCAACAAAAGCCTGAACCGAGCTACTGAGCGTTTCTCCTGCAAAGTCTTACACTGGGGTTTATCTATCATATCCGTAACGCTTTCTCGATTACTAAATGATCCTGTAACGAAGCGCGCTGCTCTCCGTTGGATCAACCCTATCTGGTACGGATCCCACACTGGTGAGCAGTATTCAAGCAATGGGCGAACAAGTGTACTGTAACCTACTTCCTTTGTTTTCGGATTGCATTTCCTTAGGCTTCTTCCAATGAATCTGTCTGGCATCTGATTTACCGACGATCAACTTCATATGATCATTCCATTTTAAATCACTCTTAATGCCTACTCCCAGGTAATTTATGGAATTAACTGCTTCCAGTTACTGACCTGATATATTGTAGCTAAATGATAAAGGATCTTTCTATATATCCGCAGCACATTACACTTGTCTACAATTATTCCATATGTGAACAAATAAGACTATCAAAGTGGGCTGCGACATTTTTGAGTTCTAACTGTGAAATAAAACTTACAAACAAGCACCCCGTTGGTGAGAGGCACATCTGAATCATCTTTTTTCACATTTACTGAAAACGTCTGGTTCTACTTTTTTGATCCAATGCATTTATCTCGATATAATATCGTTTTTGAACGCAATTTTGTTTTTCTTCAATTACAGCGGCATCTATCGTACAACAAAAAAAGTGTTACATACGAAAGCTACGTATTTTTACCGTAGAATCCTAATGTACTATGAAAATCTCATGTTCCTATTTTAGATGTCAAAGTGGCACTCCCTCCCCCCCCTCCCCACCCACCCACCCCCCCCCCCCCCCCCGCCGCCAATTCCTCCCCTCAGTTTTCAAAACATTGAACAGAAATTTTTCCGTTTTTTAATCTGGTGATTGCGATATTTCGTTGTCTCAAAATAAAAAATAATCACTGTGTCTATTGTCGATGTTATGTGACAACTCGAGTTGGCAGGTGAATGACATCCAAAAGCAATGTCGTTGTTAACTCCATGCAGTGAACAAGCGTTTCCATGATTAAATGTCTATTATAAGTGTACCATTGTGACAGCTTCGATCAACTGCAGTGATTCTGTACTCCGTAGCTTATTCATATGTGTAGCCAGATCCAGATCGTTGTCCGATCAGGGAGGTTGTTGGCATTTAGAGGAATGGATTTACGGGAGCGACGCGCTTTAGAAAGCGGTGTTGTGCGTGTGGGATTGGAACAGGAGGTCATGTCGCGAGAGCACTCGGGTGATTACGCGACGGCTGTGTGGCAGTGGTCGCGGGCCGCTTTAATGCGAATGGGCGAGCGGCGGCCGGAACAAACGCCGCGCGACATTTGTGTGACAGCAGCAGGCGCGCCGCAGCCGCAGCGCCGGGCAGCGAGCGGCTGCAATGTCCTCAGAGAGGAGTGCGCTCAAGCGGATTGCGCCGCACTCGTAGGCAGTAAGTAAGTGCCACAGCTCAACGTAACGGCAAACTCCTTATTAAAGGCCTCTCACTCCGCGTACAACATTAGCATATTTCCTACTCCACGTGTAACAGTTGCGTATTTCTTACACTTGAAGAGCGGAGAAGGATACGTTCTTACAAAGGGACCATACGGTCTTTGAAATACAGTTCGGGAGTAGACTTCGCAGGTTAGTAGTATACATCAAGGGGGTCCACCCTTAAAATCTGTAAAGCGTACTATCCAAAAAGTTTCGAGAAAAGGCTATAAAATCTCATGCGCAGCTCGTATATCGCTCAGTTGAGACGCCATGGCAGCACAGCGAGATGGGTAAGCCTGTAGCGGAGTGGCTCGTAGCGTGTGCGATCCAGGTTTGAGCCATCCTTCAGATCGATTTTTTAAAAATTATAACATCCTTTAAATAAAGATAATGACGTAAATATTATCAATTAAATCATAAAGAATTCAGCTTTATTTATCAAATGACTGTCATCGCTAGTTATCATAAAATGTGAATTCCAGTTAATATGTTCTTTTCAGAAAGTTGAATCATTTCAAAAGCATTTTAGAGGAGGTAAATTAAAGCTTTAATTACCACTGAAACTCTTTTCCTTCCAGAAAATTCGACTTAAATTGTAAGTAGGATGTTTAGGTTTTTATATTGGTAACACCACGTAGTGCTCTGTATGAAAATCACTGGGTGTGCTGTGTGCAGTCTGTGGCTGGTTAGCATTGTTGTAATATTAGCTATCGTAGTGTTGGGCAGCTGGATGTAAACAGCGCGCTAGGTCTATCAGTAGTTAGTGACTCCAGTAGTTTGAATCTTTTATTTAGCTGGCAGTATTGGCGCTCGATGTATTGCAGTAGTTCGAGTAATGAAGATTTTTGTGAGGTAATTGGTTCATGAAAGGTACAGGTTGTTGTTGGTCAGGGCCATTCTTTTGTAGGGATTATTAAAAGACAGATTGCGTTGCGCTAAAAATATTGTGTGTCAGTTTAGTGATGATCAGAATAAGTAATGAGAGAAATGTCTGAGTACGTTCAGTTTTGCTCAGCTGTTAGAAAATCAAATAACGTAAGGGGTTTACCAGCACAGTAATTCACTAATTTTTCTAAGAGGACGTTTCAAAATATCATCACATTAAACAAACTGCAAAACGGTTTAGAAAAAATATCTGAATGGTGCGAAATGTGACAGTTGACCCTAAATAACGAAAAGTGTGAGGTCATCCACATGAGTGCTGAAAGGAACTCGTTAAATTTCGGTTACACGATAAATCAGTCTACTCTAAAAGCCGTAAATTCAACTAAATACCTAGGTATTACAATTACGAACAACTTAAATTGGAAAGAACACATAGAAAATGTTGCGGGGAAGGCTAACCAAAGGTTGCGTTTTATTGGCAGGACACTTTGTAACAGACCTACTAAGGAGACTGCCTACACTACGCTTCTCCGTCCTCTTTTAGAATACTGCTGCGCGGTGTGGGATCCTTACCAGACAGGACTGACGGAGTACATCGAAAAAGTTCAAAGAACGGCAGCACGTTTTGTATTATCGCGAAATATGGGAGAGAATGTCACAGAAATGATGCAGAATTTGGGCTGGAAATCATTAAAAGAAAGGCGTTTTTCGTTGCGACGGAATCTTCTCACGAAATTCCAATCACCAACTTTCTCCTCCGAATGCGAAAATATTTTGTTGAGACCGACCTACATAGGGAGAAACGATCACCACGATAAAATAAGGGAAATCAGAGCTCGTACGGAAATATATAGGTGTTCATTCTTTCCGCGCGCTATACTAGATTGGAATAATACAGAATAGTAAAGGTGGTTCAGTAAACACTCTGCCAGGCACTTACATCTGATTTGCAGAGTATCCATGTAGATGTAGATGTAGACATATTGACGTAGTCGTGTTTAATTTCTACACCTGTCTCATTCAGAGGTCAATACTGGCAGCATCATGCTAATGACTTATCGTTCTGCAAACCTTGGATCAGACAGGACTGACGGAGTACATCGAAAAAGTTAAAAGAAAGGCAGCACGCTTTGTATTATTTTGTATTAACCGACTCTTCCGCTGATTATTATTAGCATACTTTATATACCTGTATTATGAATGAAAAACACAACAGTGGTGCTATATTCTACAGTCTTTATTATGTGATGAACCAGTTTTCCGGTGTTTAGCCGTCACAGTGATCTCTATCTAAACATGATGTCGAACTACTGCTTTCTGTTCATGCTCGCTAACGATACTCGTTCATGATATTACGGCCATGATCAATCTTTGGAACGCAAAAGAAGATACTTTCCGATTTTGCATCCGCACCACCCGATTACTTCAGGTATCCTGTATTTCTGTTTGCGAACAAAATGAACTATTCTGTCAACTGAATAATATCTTCTACACATATCTGTTCTAGACACATCTCAGTTCAGACGAGGTATGAGTGATGGGCATTGTACCTGTGTCATGCAATTTGGTGAAAACACGAGTCCTGAATCTGGTACTGTGCGGCTAGGAAGTAGTCTACCGTATTCTATACAAGCATTAGGAGCGTTACCACTACAAAACCCGCACGCAAATACGATCCTAGCATACTCAGCATTTGTAAATACTTGCGGCATGCCTAAACGATACACCAGAATTGGTCAACAACTCACAATATTCATTTGCTTAAAGTGAACCACAGCTTCACACCTTAAACTTCAAAACAAAAGAACAGTCGATAAATAAACCCCTTAGGGACTGGAACAGCAAAATGCAAAACGAAAACTTATCTCTGTAACCACCTGTATCTATGTAACAAATATAATTTCACACATGTTGTATGGTATGTTCTGTTCGAATTAGTCGATACTGCCACCTGCAATATTTACTACTCATCCTGAAACAGCCTGTATACAGTGTGTCCCAGGAGGGAAAGTCAGTATCCATGGATATGACAGAAACGATCATTCGAAGCAAAAAATGTCTAGTAAACATGCGCTCCAAAATGCATTCTTAAAGAGCTATGAGCACTTATTCAGTAGAAGAGATGTCTGCCACGGTAGCGGAAATGAACAAGTGCTCATAGCTGTTAACGTATGCATGTCAGAGCCCGTGTTGACTAGAATTTCTTGCTTCGAATGATCGTTCCTGTCATGTCCGTGAATATTGACCATTCTTCCTGGAATACCTTATTTATGGCTACGTACAGTGTTAGTGAAAATGTGACCTTATGAAACCTACCGATGGTTAGTTATCAATCTATATATTAGATGTTTTCATTGCAGGGTATACGCATCAAAGGCTGGAACATTTCCTTAATTTTCAATTTTTGGCTTGAGCATGTCTGCTCGTAACTTTGACTATTGCCTGATCACAATGTAACTTTACGGTTGTTAAAATTTCTCTCTGATGAAGGCTTCTTAAAGCTGTCGACACCTAGGTCAATGTATCAAAAAAAAAAAAAAAATTGCAACCGGTTGCTTGTGTTACTTCTCCGTTGAAAAAGATGAAGATGTCTTTTATCATGGTGTTTCTGTCACATTACTCTTGAAGTAATTATCAGTGTACTTTATTAGTAATTTATTTGTTTGCTTTTCTTCATTGTACATAAAGAAAAGTGCTTCAGTCAACTTTTAGTAATTTAAGAGATATTGTAGCCTAAGATGTTAATATTAGATTAATAATTTACATAATGTTCCAACAGCTCTTCCATAGAACATAGGTTTGAAGTAGTAGGTAATAGGCCACATCCAGAGGCAGGTGGTGAGTTTTTCGCAAAATAAGAAAGGAAGGAGGAAGGAAGAGAGAGAGGAAGAAAGATCAAAGAGCTCATTATAAACGGAGCGCAAGTTCGGATCTTTTAATGGATACTGCTGCTTGAGAAACGTCCAAGCCTCAAAATATCTTTCAGCACAGTCTTAGCTGTACCACAATGTGTACACAGAGAGAGGACGGGTACTTGTTTTGTGGAGCGATTCGGAAAAATCATGGAAAACGTAAAACTGGATCGCCGGATGTGCGTTTGTAACGTCGTCCTGTCGAATGTTGCTCACTAAGGTTTGTTTATGCCATCGACATATGTATCATGTTCCGTTCCTATACCGGTACTCATAATGTGGTCAGAATATTATATAGAAGAAAGGTTTGTCTTGATCCAGTATTACGTTCACTAACGAAATACAATCGATATCAGGATAAGACATCCGAAGAGAATGAGTCAATAGGCAGTGTTTCAAATTCTAGCTATTAAAGACCTCAGATGCAAATATTCACTGCTATACTACCAATAGAAATAAAATTATAATGAGTTTCTCGTACTTCCTACATTGCAGCACCATGAACTTGATCGATTCCATCGTGGGTGTCACGTAATTTCCATAAAGGGAATATTTATAACGGAATCTGTTAATAATCATGTTTTTATTTGCTTGAATCAGGACTACTGTGGTGACAAGAATGAGCTTTTCTTGCCTATTCTCAGTTAGCCGGTTAGTTGTTGATAGTGGAAGAGTTTGCATTAACGCTTTGTCTTTTCTGTTTCAGGATTCTTTCGGGCAACATCCTGAACACTATAGAGCCGAGAGTCTTCTCAACTAACAAGGCCCTGAAGAGACTGTAAGTGTATTAAATAGTGAATGATTAGCTTTTCTTCCGATGATTGTTTATGGTATTATGGTAACGCAGTGGGTGGTATTATGGTAAACCAATGGAATTCACGTAGATATAGTTAGGGTTGTTCGTTGTTCCTTTCTTTCAGACATTAACCTTAGCAATACCAAGCTATTTTCTATAATGCCTACTACCAAGGTGGGGGGTGGTGGTGTGGGGGGGAGGAGATGATGAATGGAGCCTACTTTATGGCCACCGCAAAGAAATAAAACAAAAAATTCTTTAATTGTCTCTAACTTTCATTAACAGGACCTTTTTCTAATGGGTACTGCTATTTAAGAAACGTCCAGAACCTCAAGATATACTTTAGTACAATCTTAGCTGTACCATAGCGTGTACACGGAGGGGAGGAGTACTTAATAACCACGACAAAAAATTAAAGAAAAATACATATTTCGTCAATTATTGTTAAGTTTTATTCAAAACATATTTTTTAAAGAAGAAGAATGTTCAGAAGGCGGAATGTCAGTTGTTAGCAAGATATAACACATGTATTCAGATTCGAAGAATGTGGCGGCCAATGGAGGCCCATGCCAGTGGCCTCTGGATACGCCAGTGCCAGAAAGCGGTCCCCAAAGTGCTGCTCCAGGGAATCAAACATTCTCCTGCATCGATGGGGTCGAGTTCCTTCTTGCATGAACCACATCCTGACGAGGTCAGGGTAGCTTTGGATAATGGGTATGAAATCATCTTCCGAGATCTTCACGTACCGTTCGATAGTCAGAGTGCAATCGAGGAATAACGCAGCGATTATTCCGTGACTGGACGTTGGACACCACACAGTAACCTGCTGACGGTGAAATGCGGAGCCTGAGTCCTCCAAATGCGCCAGTTTTGCTTATTGACCAACCCATCCAAATGAAAGTAGGCTTCGTCGCTAAACCAAACCATAAAACGCATACTAATTCCCATTATGCCCCGCGGCCAACCGTACAGTTTGAACGTCATAACGCAAACCATTCAGAAGTTATGACGATTTTATTTCAATAATTGTCATCCTGTATATACAACAGTAATCGAGGACATTCGGTGTAGCTGCTAATCTTAGACGAAGAGGTTTGCAGAGAAAAGAAAATCGTAGTGGGATGCTCAAAATCAGTCGGGATACTATTGATTAAGAAAGTAGAACGAGCGTGTCACTAATGGTAATGAGAGGCTGATTCCTCGAGCTGTTGCCAGGAACCTTGCTGCAAACATCAAGTGACGAGAGCGCTTTCGGTGGGACGAAAGGATTTAATTCGACTCCTGCCGAGCGCACAGTCTTCAAGTGTCAGGAGACATAAATCAATGTGTTTAGTTGAGGAGTTATTTAGTAACAAAGCATGCGTAGCTATATATGTATGTCAGTGTGATTAATAATTTAGTTTAGTTGGATTTTCCCATCCTCCTTCCTTTCTTCCATTGTAAACAGACCCTTTGATGGTGACATGATAATAATTCAATACTAGTAATTAACATTTCAGTCACATGAGACCAAAATATGTAATATTTAGTGACTAGATGTTACCGTGTGTCCCCAAGGCATTATTCCCAGTCTGTACTATGTCGTTTTGTCTTTATCGCAGCTTTATGCACACTGGTCTATAACTTGGCAAAGCGAACCATTTACCGTTCAGTTCCTGGAACTACAGTGTGTGATGTGATTGAAGGGTGATTTTTTTGAAACCCTGTAGTTTCCTATTGCGACGCAGAAGTTTCTCTCAGGCTCAGTGACATTTCGAAAAGCAAGGTGTCAACATACGCGAAAAAAAAAGAAAGTCAGAGTTTAGACGTTCATGTGAGATGTAAGGTGGGTTAATGATGTCACATTGGCACCAGATTGCACCAACGCCACTGCGGACGTGTCGCACGATGACAAGATCGTCACAACCCTTTTAATCACACTTCACCCCTCCTTTCGACGCCTCTTGGACGGAGGTCGGAACCGCGACACAGTTTTGGTTTAAACGGCCGAGAAAAACGTATGACACACACCGCTGCTCTTAAATGTATGCGAAAACGTCTTAGAGGGTGGCATGGGAAAGCGCGTCAATAAAACCACTATTTACATTGGCGCATTGATTCCCACACATTACAGGGTGAAAAATGACAGACTGCAGTGCGATAGCAGCAGGACGACGTTCTGGACAACCTTTGACGCTGCTGCACTCTCCGAACGATTCACCCTTTTCTAAGGACATCTTGGGCCTGAAAACCCATTGAATGTCATCACACTAGCAAACATTCAAAGCTATTTGACGAAATACACACATCACTCCAGTTCCCAGGACTCCTGAAGATAGACGTTGACTGTTGATATTGTATCACGGACATAGCCCCTTTGACTGTTGATAGATGTCACTAAGCCCGCCCAAAGCTGTAGACAACCATGTATGAGCAGCGCCTATTAGATGGAGAGGGTCCGACAGCCTACCGAGCGAGGTGGCGCAGTGGTTAGCACACTGGACTCGCATTCGGGAGGACGACGGTTCAATCCCGTCTCCGGCCATCCTGATTTAGGTTTTCCGTGATTTCCCTAAATCGTTTCAGGCAAATGCCGGGATGGTTCCTTTGAAAGGGCACGGCCGATTTCCTTCCCAATCCTTCCCTAACCCGAGCTTGCGCTCCGTCTCTAATGACCTCGTTGTCGACGGGACGTTAAACACTAACCACCACCACCACCACAGCCTATCAGTTCCAGTCATTCCACCAGGAACGAGGTACCCGGTTCATGTGGTCTGTTGTTCAACGGTGCCTAGACGGTCAATACAGCGATTCGATCGCGTCCGCGTTGTTACTTTGTGCCAGGAAGGGCTCCCAGCAAAGGAAGTGTCAAGGAGTCTCGGCGTGAACCAAAGCGATGTTATTCAGACATGGAGGACATACAGACAGACAGGATCTGTCGGTGACAAGCCTCGCTCAGACCGCCAGTGGATTATGGCTCGGAGGAACCCTTAAGCAACGCCACCATGTTGAATAATGCATATCGTGCACCCACAGGAGGTACTGTTACGACTCAAACTGTGCGCAATAGGCTGCATGACGAGCAACTCCACACCCGACGTCCATGGCGAGATCCACCTTTGCAACCTCGACACCACAGCGCGGTACAGATGCGCCCAACAACATGCCGAATGGACCGCTCGGATTGGCATCAGATTCTCTTCACCGTTGAGTGTCGCATATGCCTTGAACCAGACAATCGTCGGAGACGTGTTTGGAGGCAACCCGGTCAGGCTGAAAGTCTCAGACACACTGTCCAACGAGAACAGCAAGGTGGTGGTTCCCTGCTGTTTTAGGGTGGCATTGTGTGGGGCCTACGTACACCGCTGGTGGCCATGGAAGGCGCCGTAACGACTGTACGATACGTGAATGCGATCCTTCGAGTTATAGTGCAACCCTTTTAATGACCTTAAACAAGATGGAAGAAGATAAGACTTAAGCACTATTGACCGTAAAAAAATAAATTAACACAAATTTAAATAAACAGAGCTAAAGCTAAATTTTTTCAAGCGAGTTCAAAATCAAGATCTTAGGCAGACCCCAGAAGATAAATATTAATTAATTCACAAGGTGTAACACTCCGCCTTTACGGCTTACCCAAAGCTTAAACCGAATAATTTAAAATAAAATTTAGAACAAAGCTACAAATGTATTAAACAGAACAGAAATGTTAAAGGCAAAATTCCCTGTGCAAAGCCAGTTAATCAGATAAAAGCTGTTTGACTGACAGAAAACTTACATTTACTGTGCAAGTCGGATAACATGCTGAGCGGAGACAGTCAGGACACGCGACTGCAGACAAACAGCAAGCCGCGCTAGGAAATGCTCAAGACCCGTGCACACGGCCACGAGCAAGCCAGGCCCACGTGGCAAGAAGCCACTGACGCGGAACGCTCTCCCGCCAACTTAGCTGCTGCTGAAACTTCCTGGCAGATTAACACTGTGTGCCGGACCGAGACTCGAACTCGAGACCTTTGCCTTTCGCGGGCAAGTGCTCTACCAACTGAGCTACCCAAGCACGACGCACGCCACGTCCTCACAGCTTTACTTCTACCAGTACCTCGTCTCCTACTTTCCAAACTTCACAGAAGCTCTCCTGCGAACCTTGCAGAACTTGCACTCCTGGAAGAAAGGATATGCGAAGACATGGCTTAGCCACAGCCTGGGGGATGTTTCCAGAATGAGATTTTCACTCTGCAGCGGAGTGTGCGCTGATATGAAACTTCCTGGCAAGTTAAACTGTGCTTTTAGCTGCTGCTGTCAACAAACACCGAACATAAATGTCTCACTGAATTACACTAAGAACGTTATTGTTTACACAAGATTGCGCTTACAGGATCTTTCCAGTGAGGCGTCGAGAGAAGCCAACGTGAGCCGTACTCTACGTCCTCTTTCTACTTTTGTAAATGACCCTTCATTCTGTGACGTGTATAAACAAAAAGTTGAGGTCTCAGGTTTAATAGCGACGGTTCTGCCACCGTGCCGATGCCAGGAGTTCAGTTTACTGGCTATTTGGAGTGACTCATCCAGCCAACCCCGCTTCCCCTCACTCCTTAGCCTTCCCCCCTCTCCCACTCCCTCACCCTGTCTACTTCTAACTTTACATGGACTGAAACTCATGTGGCTGAGACGCGCTGCTCGTGGTGTTGGCAGGCAGCTGGACCAGAACTCGCTGTGGCAGCTGCCTGGAGAGGCGCTGTGGGGCCTGCGCCAGCTGAAGAACCTCCGCCTGGACGACAACCGGCTCTCCAGCCTGCCCTCGGCGGCTCTGCGCCCACTCGTCCGCCTGGAGGCCCTGTGAGTACCAAATGGTCGCTACAGCTTTTCCGTGAACTGTACTGTGTCATAGATAGTGGTTGACATTGCTGCATGTAATTACTGTGGCCCAAGTCTCGATTCCCAGCCAGGTCGGGATTTTCTCCGCACGAGGACTAGGTGTCCGTGTTGCCCTCATCATTTCATCCCCCCCCTCGGTCGCTACGCAAGTACAAATGGTTCAAATGGCTCTGAGCACTATGGGACTTAACTGCTGAAGTCATCAGTCCCCTATAACTTAGAACTACTTAAACCTTACCAATCTAAGGACATCACACACGTCCGTGCCCGAGTTAGGATTCGAAACTGCAAGCGTAGTGGTCGCGCGATATGCAAGTCGCCGACGTTGTGTCACACTGAAAAACTAACAGTAGGCGTTTTAACTACCCCAGACGAGGTGTCGCGGCCAAAAATGCCGTTCGATCGATCATTTTATTTCATTCTACACTACTGGCCATTAAAATTACTACACCACGAAGATGACGTGCTACAGACGCGAAATTTAACCGACAGGACGGAGATGCTGTAATATGCAAATGATTAGCTTTTCAGAGCATTCTCACAAGGTTGGCGCCGGTGGCGACACCTACAACATGCTGAGATGAAGAAAGCTTCCAACCGATTTCTCATACGCAAACAGCAGTTGACCTGCGTTGTCTGGTGAAACGTTGTTGTGATGCCTCGTGTAAGGAGGAGAAATGCGTATCATCACGTTTCCGACTTTGATAAAGATCGGATTGTATCCTATCACGATTGCGGTTTATCGTATCGCGACATTGCTGCTCGCGTCGGTCGAGATCAAATGACTGTTAGCAGAATAAGGAATCGGTGGGTCCAGGGAGGTAATATGGAACGCCGTGCTGGATCCCAACGGCCTCGTATCACTAGCAGTCGAGATGACAGGCATATTATCCGCATTGCTGCAACGGATCGTGCAGCCACGTCTCGATCCTTGAGTCAACAGATGGGGACGTTTGCAAGACAACAACCATCTGCACGAACAGCTGGACGACGTTTGCATGAATCCGGGTCATTTTACAGCATCATGATGGTCACATCCGTGTTTGGAGACATCGTGGTGAACGCACATTGGACGCGTGTATTCGTCATCGCCATACTGGCGTATCACCCGGTGTGATGGTATGGAGTGCCATTGGTTACACGTCTCCGTCACCTCTTGTTCGCATTGACGGCACTTACATTTCAGATGTGTTACGACCGGTGGCTCTACCCTTCATTCGATCCATGCGAAACCCTACATTTCAGCACGATAACGCACGACTGAATGTTTCAGGTCCTGTACGGGCCTCTCTGGATACAGAAAATGTTGGACTGCTGCCCTGGCCAGCACATTCTCCAGATCTCTCACCAATTGAAAACGTCTGGTCAATGGTGGCCGAGCAACTGTCACTACTCTTGATTAACTGTGGTATCGTGTTGAAGCTGCATGGGCAGCTGTACCTGTACACGCCATCCAAGCTCTGTTTGACTCAATGCCCAGGCGTAGCAAGGCCGTTATTACGGCCAGAGGTGGTTGTTCTGGGTACTGATTACTCAGGATCTATGCACCCAACGTACGTGAAAATGTAATCACATGTCAGTTCTAGTATAATATATTTGTCCAATGAATACCCGTTTATGCATTTCTTCTTGGTGTAGCAATTTTACTGGCTAGTGGTGTAGCTGGAGACTGAATAGCGCTTGTGGTGGCGGATTTGGCCTTCCCCGGATGAAAGCTCTGCCTGCGGTGTAGAATGATTTAGACCAAGTTTCCCGTCTAGCAGCGTGGTGGTTTACGTTCATGGGTCTTCATTGCAAGTTATTAATTTCGGTATTGCGTATGTCGCTAATACATTTTCGGGAAAATAAATACTGTTAGTCGTGTACGAGCATTGCGTTGTCACTCTCCTAAACGCGTGCTCAGGAAGGGATGGTATATAATCGAAAACAGACTACAGCTGCTCCTTGAGACTTCGGTGGGTGGCGAGAGTGGGGGAGTCGCCTGCTCGCTCTACAGTTTACCGGCGCCTGGCGGTTTGCCGGGCGCCGCGGGCAAGTCTTTCGCCATGAGAGTACGCATCTTGCCTACAGCGCAAGCTTCCGCAGGTGTCTTGGTGTACCTATTTCGGCCCGTAATTGAAGCCCAATCAGTTTCTAAACTGCATAGGACATTTTTAACTTCACGCTCACAAAAGGAACATGAACATTTAGTATGGCTCTGAGCACTATGGGACTTAACATCTGCGGTCATCAGTCCACTAGCGGCCATTTTTTCAAGTGTCTATTTGTTAACATCTCGATGTTTGGAGAGAAATTACTGCTTATTAAACGGGTTACTTTACGCAGAAGAGCATCAGTGAGTTTTCATTTTGTTAATTCTGATAATTGTAAAAACACTTCCGTAGTAGTACGTCGCTCTGAACAGATTAGAGTTCAAGCAGTTACTTTGAACAATTCCAGGAAATAAATCAAGTCAAAAAGTACTGTAGAACATCTCCAAATTTTCTGTAGAATGAAAAAATGTGAAAAGACACTGAAAGGCGCTTTGGATTTCAATTAGGAAGGAATCTTTTTACCCCTACAGATTAAAGCTAAAGATTCCTTAGATTTTCGTTTGAAGATCTTAACTATTCCTCGTTCATTTCCTTCTCAGTAGTTCTGTCATATTACCACCAACATTGTCAGTCGTAATGACGCAAGGTCAACAGGTCGAGTTGCCATGCACATCTCGGCTTGAAATAGGCGCTGCTAGGAGAGTGGTGGCCGCAGAGGTAACTCGTGCCTGAAATCGAATGGGGCCGAACCGCGGGCAGGTATTGGGAGCTTCCGCAGGGGCCTGTACCCGTAGTATCACATCTGCCCATCCCCATCCTACAGTGTCACGAAAGTTAAGTCAAAACAGTACAGCTGAGACTACACTAGTGTGCAAAACTCACGAACGAAAGAAACTTTCACAGGATGCGTCATTGCTAAGTAACGTATGTCGAAGAAACTTGGACCATACCTAGAAATAATTGCTCCAGAATGGCACAGAGGGTAACTGAAAGAAATATACAATGAGAACAACGGAAATGACTTTTATATTAAAAAGAAAGAAATATGGCATTGCCGGCCGGGAGGTGAGTCTTATTACAGTCGACGCCACATTGGGCGACTCGCATGCCGGTGATGAGGATGAAATGATGATGAGGAGAACACAACACCCAGTCCACGAGCGGAGAAAAAGCTTCAACCTGGTCGGGAATCGAATGCTGGCCCACTGCATGGTAGGCAAGCATGTTACCACTCAGCTAAGCAGGCGCACTATACTAAAACAGAGTGCTTACGACGAAGTCACCGCGATTTATAATGATCTCTGTGCCATTACAACAGGCACGACATGGTTCTTAACAGGGTGTATGATCAGAATGGACGGCAATGCATGCTCTGCATAACAATCCCATGCATGTGGACAGACTGCAAAAGTCTCGATACTCGATGCGATTTATGTCGCAGAAACGGTCAGGTCTGACCTTTCGCCTAACATCCTCTCGTTCCAAGTGCTCATGCATCTGTGCGGTCGATGCGGTCGCTCATTGTCATCCACAAAAGCGAAATCAAGGGCGAATGCACCCCTCAAAAGATGGATATGGGGGAACATTACAGTGTCACAATAACGTTGACCAGAGATTGTGCCGTGTTCGAATGTGTGGAGGTCAGTACAACCACAAAACTTAGCACCTCCGCACACCGTAACACCTGGACCACCAAAGCGATTTTGTTCGAAAGTTTCCCTGGGTACGTTATGTTTTCCCAGCTCTCGGCAAATGAGGATGCGACCAGTATTGTCGAACACAATCGTTTTGGTGGGCCAGATGTGATGGTGTGAGGAGGTGTAATGTTGGTTGGGCTTACTGATCTGGAAATCCTTTAACACTGTATACTCACCGATCAACGTTGCTGTGATACTGTACTCCTTCTCCATGTGCATTTTTTCAGGGGTGAATTCGGCCTTGACTTCATTTCTATGGATAACAGAGAATGACCGGCGCAGATAGAGGAGATCTTGGAACGAGTGGATATTCGGCGGAAGGAGCCGCATGCTCGCTTCTTCTACTTAAATCCCATTCAGTACATGTGGGATGCATTAGGAACACATATTACAGCATGTCCGCAGGCACCAGCGATGATACAGCTTCTGTGAACCGCGCTGGTGGACGAATGGCACGGCCTACCACAAGAGCTCCTTACCAAGCTTGTAGCCAGCATGGGAGCACGTTGCAGAGCTTGCTTTGCCGTCCGTGGTGATCACACACTCTGTTAACAACCATGTCTCACCTCTCGTAATGTCCAGGTGACCATCATAAATCACGGTGACTTCAGTGTAATTATTACATTTGAATAAAAATGTCATTTCTGTCGGACTCATTTCGTACTTTTATCAGTTCCCTACATTACTTCCCTCCGTAAACTGTGAACCTTGCCGTCGGTGGGGTGCCTCAGCGATACAGATAGCCGTACAGGACGTACAACCACAACGGAGTGGTATCTGTTGAGAGGCCACAAAATACGTGTGGTTCCTGAAGAGGGGCAGCAGCCTTTTCAGTAGTTGCAGGGGCAACAATCTGGATGATTGACTGATCTGGCCTTTTAACATCGACCAAAACAACCTTGCTATGCTGATGCTGCGACGGGCTGAAAGCAAGGGGATACTACAGCCGTGAATTTTCCTGAGGACATGCACCTCTACTGTATGGTTAAATGGTGATTGCATCCTTTTGGGTGAAGTATTCTGGAGGTAAAGTAATCACCCATTTGGATCTTCTGGCTGGGACTACTCAGGAGGATGTCCTCATCAGGAGGAAAAAAACTGGCATTCTACGGATCGGAGGGTGGAATGTTAAATCCGTTAATTGGGCACGTAGATTATACAATTTAAAAGTGAAATGGATAGGTTAAAGTTAGATATAGTGGGGACTAGTGAAGCTGGGTCGCAGATCGGAAAGGACTTCTGTCAGTGAATACAAGGTTATAAATACAAAGTCAGATAGGGGTAACGAGGAGTGGGTTTAATAATGAATAAGAAAATATGAAAGCGAGTAAGGTATTGTGACTTACACAGCGAACGCATTAATGCAGCCAAGATACACACGAAGCCCGTACCTACCACAGTAGTTCAATTTTACATGGCAACTAGCTCCGTAGATGTTGAAGAGATTGAAGAAATGTGTGATGAGATAAAAGGAATTATTCTGTAAGTTAAAGAAGAGGAAAATTTGACTGTGATTGGGGACTAGAATTCGATAGTAGGAAAAGGAAGAGAAGAAAATGTACTAGGTGAATATTTTCCGGGGGAAGAGAATGAAAGAGGTAGCCGCCGGGTAAAGTTTTGCACAGAGCATAATTCAGTCATCAGTAACACTTTGTTTCAGAATCATAAAAGAAGGCTGTATACGAAGAAAAGACCTGGGGACACCGAAAGGTTTCTGATTGATTGTATAATAGTTAGACAGAGATTTATGAAAGAGATATTAAACTATAAGACACTTCCACGGGCAGATGTGGGCTCTGATCACAATTTATTGGCTACAAAGGTAGGAATGTAACGAGATGAGACTTGGATAAATTGAAAGAAGCAGAGGTTGTTGAAAGCTTCAGAGGGACATCCGGCAACGGTTGACTAGAACAGGGGAAAGGAATAAAGCAGAAGACAAATGGGTTGCTTCAGGAGACGAAATAGTGAAGGCAGCAGAGAATCAAACGGGTTAAAAGACAAGGCCTAAGAGGAATCCTCGGATAACTCAAGGGATATTAAATTTAATTGATGAATGGAGAATTTCAAAATGCAGCAAATGAAGCAGGCGAAAGGGAGTACAAAGTCTAAAAAATGAAACTGACGGGAAGTGCAAAGTTGCTAAGCAGGAATGGCTAAAGGACAAAGGTAAGGATTTCTAAGCATATTTCACTAGGGGAAACAGATACTGCCTACAGGAAAATTAAAGTGTTTGGGGTAAAGAGAAGCAGCTGTACGAATATGATGATCTCAGATGGTAAACCAGTCCTAATCAAAGAAGGAAAAGCGGAAAGGTAGGAGTATGTAGAGGGTCTGTACAAGGGATATGTACTTAAAATCAATATTATAGAAAGGAAAGTGGACGTAGATGAAGATGAGGTGGGAGATATGATATGGCGAGAAGAATTTGACGAAGTTCTGAAGGATCTAAGTCGAATTAAGGCCCCGGGAGTAGGCGACATTCCATCAAAACTGTGGATAGCCTTGGGAGAGCTAGCTTCAACACATCTCATCCACATTGTGTATAAGATGTATGAGACAAGCGGATATACCCTCAGACTTCAAGACGAGTGTGATAATTCCCATTACAAAGAAAGCAGTTGCTGACAGGAATTAAAATTACCGAACTATCAGTTTAATAAGTCGTGATTGCAAGATACTAACACGAATTGTTTAGAGAAGAATGGAAAAACTGGTAGAAGCATACCTCGGGGAAGATCAGTTTTGATTCTGAAGAAACACATGAGGCAGTACTGACACTACGAATTATTTTAGAGGATAGGTTACGGAAAAGCAAACCTACATCTATAGCATTTGTAGACTTTTGAAAATGCTGGTTGGGATACTCTCTTTGAAATTCTGAGGGCTAAAATTTGGGCAACGAAAGGCTATTTACAACTTGAACGGAAACTAGACGGCAGTAGTAAGAGTAGGGAGGAATGAAATGGAAGCAATGGTTGAGAAGGGAGTGAGACAGTGTTTTGGCCCATCTCCAACCTTATATTCCTCAATGTTATTCAATCTGTATATTTAACAAGCAGTAAAGGAAACCAAAGAATAATTTGGAGTACAAATTAAAATTCAGCGAGAAGAAATAAAAAAATCTGAGGTTTCCCGGTGACACTGTTATTCTGGCAGAGACAACAAAGGACCTGGAAGAGCAATTGAACAGAATTGGCAGTGTTTTGAAAAGAGGATATAAGATGAATATCAACAGAAGCAAAACAAGGAAATGGAGGTAGGCGAATCAAATCAGGTGTTGCTACGGGAATCAGATTAAGAAACTAGATATGTTTTACTATTCGGGCAGCAAAAGAATTGATTATTGCCGTATTAGGGAGGATATAAAATGTAGACTGGAATGGCAAGAAAAAGGATTTCTGAAGAAGAGAAGTCTGTAACATCGCATGTAGATTTCAGTCCTAGGAAGATTTTTAGGAACGTATTTGTCTGGATTGTAGCCACATGTGGAAGTGAAACATGGACGTTGAACAGTTTAAACAAACAGTGAATAGATAGTTCAAGTGGCTCTAAGCACTATGGGACTTAACATCCGAGGTCATCAGTTCCCTAGACTTAGAACTACTTAGACCTAACTAACCTAAGGACATCACACACAGCCATGCCCGAGGCAGGATTCGAACCTGCCACCGTAGCAGCAGCGCGGTTCGGGACTGAAGCGCCTAGAACCGCTCGGCCACAGAGGCCGGCCAGTGAATAGGTGCTTCCGAAATGTGGTGCTACAGAAGAATGCTAAAGATTAGGTGGGTCGACCACGTAACTAGTGAGGAAGTACTGAACAGAACTGAGGAAACTAGAGGTTTGTGGCACAACTTCACCAAAAGAAGGGATCGGTTGATAGGATATATTCTGAAACATCGAGGGATCACAAATTTAGTATTTAAGGGAAGTGTGTGTGTGTGTGTGTGTGTGTGTGTGTGTGTGTGTGGAGTAAAAATCGTAGAGGGAGACCAAGAGATAAATACAGTAAACAGATTCAGAAAGATGTAAGTTGTAGTAGTTATTTGGAGATGAAAAGGCTCTCACACGATAGAGTAGTATGGAGAGCTGTATCAAAATAATCTTCGGACTGAAGACAACAACCACATCAACAACAACCACATCAACAACAACCACAACGACAACAACAACAACAACAACCACCACCTTCATTCTTATAGTGTAGCAGTTCTTTGTATGTACGGTCCAAGTTTCATCGAGCTATGTTACTTGTCAATGACACATCATGGGAAAACTACTTCAGCCTTAGTTTTGCATACCTGCGTATTTTGAAACAATAACTGCAAAGGAATATTTCACTCTTTTACGAGGTCTTCAATGGACAACACATGTGAAGCATACTTCTGCTAACTGGTTGTCTTTTACATGAATTACTTACGTGCTACATGGATGTCGGTGGAATAACCTTAAAAACAATACACAGTCGTCCGCGATTTTTCCAGACTGTGGTTTATTACTGTTTAAATTTCATCACTGGTTGTCGAAGATGGAGCAATATTCTGTATAACAAAGACATGCATTTCATACAAGCTGCAGCTGCGTGTAATGCTCCGAATACCGATCTGCATGGTGCTCCATTGGTCTGGAATGAAGCCTCTAAAACAAAAAGACATGGATAAACGAATATTTAAGGTAGTATGAGATGGGCGAGGAAGAATACATGTGGAGCTTTGTTCCCAACATGGCGGCCATTTAGGAGGAAGCTTGGATAAAGCTTGTAGCCTTAAAAGCAAAGGAGTTCATTTGGCATTACGAACAGAAAATTACCCGAGAACTCTGTCTTTCATTTGAGGATAGATTTCTTCATTCTCGCGTTATGTCGCATGTTATTCAGAACTCAGCAAATGCTTGTGATAACACATGAAAAGGGATGTCCTCTACATGTCCAGCACGTTGCAGGGTGGTTGTAATCAGGTTCCCCCATTGCTTGGATGTTAACCAACGCACGTATCGAGATTCTCATTGTTGATGTACAAGCACTGCGCTCTGTACTTTCACTGAACTATGCTAGAACAGCGGTAGATATTCTTTCTTCTGTAACTATTTCCGATAGTTCAGCTTTCGGTTAGTCTGTGACAGAACCAGTCTCACGGAATTTTACGAGAGATTTTACCACAGCTCTGTAGATAATGGGATGTCTATCTGGGTGACATTGTTGAAATATTCTGCAGTAACATGAGTGCACCACTTTCTTGATATATGGACGGTCTTAATGCATTCGATTTGTGTCCGTCATCATCTTTCACGTTAGCTCTAATGAGGAAAGTTATAACTCGAGAATCACTAAATGTGTGCTCAAATGAAAGCCAGAATTAGTTTTCTCGTGTAAGTCTCTAGATGTTCGCAACGTCGCACGATTCCCTTTGAACTTGAAAATTACGAATTGAATACAAAATGGCTTCCAAAATGGCCGCCATTTTGATAATACTTCACGCTTTCCCCCCTGCACCTATCTCGTTCTAGATGACTTTCAGTTTTTGTTTATCCAACTGTTTTCGCTTTAAAAGGGTTGTTCACACTTATGGATAACCTTGTAATGTACAGCTACTTTCGCAACAGGAGTTATCCTATATGGAAGAACCTTATTGTCTTGGATAGAAACCCAGCATTCAAGTACAGAGAGATGATGAAGGTTCTTGACAATGAACTGTATGCTCAGTAGAATTTGAGGATATGATGATGTATCGTGTGAGGAAAGACTCATATGCACTCGTCAACTTAGACATGAAACGATCGCTTCGAATGGAGGAACGATGAGGTCATTAGAACGATGAGGTCATTAGAACGATGAGGTCATTGGAACGATGGGGTCATTAGAACGATGGGGTCATTAGAACGATGAGGTCATTAGAACGATGAGGTCATTGGAGATGGAGCACGGTGTGCAGGAGGATGGGGAAAGAAAACCGACTTTTTTCGGAAGAAACCATCCAAGGATTTGCCTCAGGAGATTTAGGGGAACGATTAACGACATGACTGTTTGTGTGTATTGATATGTAGACTGTTCTTATACTTCCTTTTGCTGCTCGCTCAATTGGCAGACTGACCAGAATGACGGTGTATAATTGACGCCTGCCGCTGTTTCTTTCCGTAAATATTTTCTTCTGTTTTTCACAATGCAACCGAACGTGCTGGAGCACTGATTAAGACACTCATTTTGTTTCCGGTCGAACGATGCTTCAAATCTCCATCCGGCCTTCTGGATTTATGCTTGTCATGGATTGTAAATCGCTTAAGGCGAATTCTTTCAAAAATAGTATGACCATTTTTCTTCCCTTTTCTCTCTTATCTCTTCATCCTCAGCTTGACTGCATCTATAACTGCCTATTCGTCGACAAAACGTAAAACATTAATTTTCTTATTCATCTCTCCTTAATAGTCCCTTTTCATTCTGCATTTTACTTCTCATTTAATTTTTAAGTTTATTTTGAATTGGTCTAGCTTCCTTCTGCTAACCTTACAGCTTACCTGCGTACATGACTCTGCGCCAGACACAGTGTTTCAGATACCATTTTATCAATTCTGTGTCCATCAGCCTTAAATCTGAAAGTGTAAACATTATTAATTGGTCATGATTTGCTTCTGATGCCTTCCGCTTTACCTTCCTTAAGATTGCTTACTAGGATAATTTTGATTATTCACTTATTGCTACTCTAATTTGAACCATTTTGCATTATTTTTTAATTTTTAGGTACTGAATACGACAAAAAATTTGTTCTCGTACTTATTACACTTTAAACTTCAGAAGACTTTATTCTGTACACTGATTCTGGTTCATATGTCATCTGCAAGTCTGGTATTGAAGTCATTGATTTCCACAACTGGAAAGCCATATTTTCAATGTTAAGAGAGAGAGAAATTGTAGAAAACAGCTAATAGTTTTGGGTGCCGATTTTGTAAGCAGCCTTGTTTTACGCCAATGCAAACGTTAATACGTAATCTGGACTACACAAAACATTTATTATTTGCAGCAGAAAACTGGTAACTGGTAACAACAGAGGCGGGACTGTACTCGTTACGAAATTTCTCTGCCTAATCGGAAAGATGCTCCTGTGTTACATTGTTTCCTACCAAAAGTTACAGAATTCATTGAACTAGTCGCATGTGATTGGTTCCGGATTGTATTTTGACGTTTACGCTCTTCTGAAGTAGCCCAACAGGGGTAATGTCCAATTTCGAATGTGTATAAGAGGTTAAATTGCTATTTGCCCTTCATTTTCTGCTTCATAAAATTCAATGTGTTGCATGCTAGCTGCGTTGCTATTGATCCGTAGCTTTCATATCCGGAAAGTGCGGGTTCTTGTCGACATTCTTCTTTATTACAGAGCCATTTAATAATAAATTGTTAATATTTACAAGCAACTTTAAAATTAGATGTTTTGTAGCTGCCGGCCGCGGTGGCCGTGCGGTTCTAGGCGCTGCAGTCCGGAACCGCGGGACTGCTACGGTCGCAGGTTCGAATCCTGCCTCGGGCATGGATGTGTGTGATGTCCTTAGGCTAGTTAGGTTTAAGTAGTTCTAAGTTCTAGGGGACTGATGACCTAAGATGTTAAGTCTCATAGTGCTCAGAGCCATTTGAACCATTTTGTAGCTGAATAACTTTTTATGAGTATTGCAGTACCGGCAAAAAGGACTTTATATTGTGCTGATGGCAGTAGAAGATTCTACGGCCAGGAGCGAAATATAACGTCCTTTCGACAATTCTTACAGACTGTGCACTCATATTTAAAAATAGTTAGTCACAACCCAAAGACTGTTTTAACGCATCTTTCAAATCCTATCATTTGCCATTCCACATTACCGCGATCTACCTTTAAGGTTCACGTAAAGGCCTATAGATACGACTGTTGTCTTCGACCACTTTATCTAGTATATTTTTCAGTAGCGACTCATTTCCAAATATGTTCCCAACAAATCTCTCTCTTCCGTTCATTGCGTTCTTTGTTAGGCATCTTCTCAAATTGTTAGATCGTTATTACTTGCTCTAGAATTGGTTTAATTTTCAGCAGTATCCTCTAACACCACGTTTGAGAGACGTCTGATAACTTCATTTCTATCTTCCACATCGTCCACGTTTCCTCTCGCTACAGAGATGTATTCCAAGTATTGCTTTTTTTTTACTCTTTTTTCCGGTTTCAAAGTCTGCTTTCGTATGTTAGCGGCTGTTTCTTTTTAGGGAGGTTCTTGGGTCTTGCGCAGTAATTACTGCTATGTCTTTCTAGCCCCTATCTTCTTTATCTACTGCACTTTCAAAATTGCAAAATTCACACACCTTTTCAATAGTCTTTTGTAGAAGTTTAGCTTTTAGGTCGTCCGCTTGCTGTGCACACGTGTGTACGCAGTGAATTTCAGTTTTTTTAGCACACAGGACTTACAAAACACTGTTCTGCTGTTTACAGGAACCTGGCCAACAACCTCGTGACATCCATTTCTGCGGGAGATTTCCCACGACTGCCAAACTTGGTTGTGCTGTAAGTATACACCCTCTCTGTTTACTACTAGCTGGTTTTAATTCTGCCCAACAGCCTGTGTAGCTACGACTGTCCATTCCCTGCATTACAGTGGAGCGGGAGAATGTCGCTCCTTTGGCCAGGAGAAACGGATACTGGCGGAGTCACGAGAGACGCAGTTCTGGGTGGGGCTGCCTGCCTGGGGTGGAGCGTAATAACGGAAAATAGATTTGCTGCCGGATTGTGATGACAACTGCGCGGTTAGCGCAAATGTTTCTCCATTAATGGCGTCGCTGACGAATGCGTACAGTATTACGCTCTCTGCCAACATAATTGATGGCGTGCAAACACCGAGGGCTTAACACTGCGGCACAAGTTATAACTGCGCCTTGTTCTGTGTGATTCATTTACGCCGCTGACGGTCGTTGTATCTAACGGCAAATGTGAAGCGTGAACTTTGTTTCCGCGCGTACCGTGTTCGCAAAATCTGACAGTTTGACGTCAACCGTAACATACACCTCACAACTGTGCAGACTGTGGCGTTTAAGTCCGAACAATTTTCGATTTGAATTTCCTACCATATCGTAGTTCCGTCAAATATCGTGGTTGGCGTTCTTGAAAGCCATAATCATTTAGTAAACAGTCAGAACTGGAAAATGGACGAGATGTTACGGACAAGTGCGGAGTATAACCGAGGAGCCGCGATTATCGAAAGTCTTCGCGCTGGGTGTTCGCCCACTTCAACAGTTCGATTCTTCGGGTACCCGAGATCAACTATTTACGATCTTGTGGCCAAGTATGATGCTTCGGAGAATTCTGGGGTTCATATCCTAGGTGTTGTGTCCAGTGAGGGTGATATAATACCGCTACATTTCTTTGAAAAAGAGACAAACCGTCACAAAATAAGTTTATCTGCAAGTTTTGAGAAATGTCGTGAAACCATGTATGGTAACTGTGACCTCGGGGAGACAATATGTCTTTCAAAAGGACGGTGCACTGGCTCACACGAGTCGTTTAGTCCAAAAGTAGCCCTCGGATAACGTTAACATGAAACTTACTGACAGTTTAGAACTGTGTGCCAGACCGAGACTCGAACTCTGGACCTTTGCCTCTCACCCAAGCACGACTCACGACCCGTCCTCACAGCTTCAGTTCTGTCAGTACCTCGTCTCCTACCTTCCAAGCTTCACAGAAGTTTTTCTGGTCCGGAGTTCGAGTCTCGGTCTGGCACACAGTTTTAATCTGTCAGGAAGTTTCATATCAGCGCACACTCCGCTGCAGAGTGGAAATCTCATTCTGAATGTTAACATGTCCTGGTCAAAGGAATCCTGGTCCCGAATAACCCGGATTTGAAACCCCTCGATTACTATTCGTATATTTGGAACGTAGTCGAAAGAGTTACCAATAAGATGAGGTACCTTAATGTCGAATCTCTACCCCACCACTATCGAAGCAGCATTCGCGAATATGGACAGCGCTGTTTTAAAGAGTGCTTGCAGTTGCTTCAGGATAAGACTGGAGGGAGTCATTGCGGCTGAAGGGGATTACGTCGAGTAATGTTACTCTTGAAAGATACCACTACTTATATATAAAAGGATTTTCATTTTAAGTTTTATTTTGTTGTAATAAATTAGTTTTTTCTTTTTTTGTTTAAGTTTCATTTGTATGGATTTAAGCGCCGCACCCTGTATACTTCCACGTTATTCTGTTGCTTTGAGAGCTCATACTGTACCACTGCAGTATTTCATTTATCATTGTCAGAAGAAATGGTGGTGGATTCAAATCATTAGTGCACAAAAGCTTCTTACTGGCTCCATTTATTTACACGATACAATATGTGACAATCGCTGAAGCGTCTCTTCTGTCTAGTTGTCGCAAACTCGTAATGGCATCAATCCGAATAGCCGTGAGCCAGTTAGAGGGGTAACAGCGGAGAAAGGAGTGATACATTTTCTGTTTTTCGTTTATTACGTGCTGTTCTACAAGAGGCGACGAGAGAAGCAGGTAACTGAGGAAGTGCTGTTTATTGATTTGGCTTTCACAGAGCGTGCATTGATGGAAATCAAAGAGAAATTTGGAAAAGGGTTATACGCTGAAGAGCCAAAGAAACTGGTACGGCTGCCTAATATCGTGTGGGCCCCCACGAGCACGCAGAAGTGCCTCAACACTACGTGGCATGGACTCGACTAATGTCTGAAGTAGTGCTGGAGGGAACTGACACCATGAATCCCCAAGAGTACACGGGGGTGGAGATTTCTTCTGAACAGCATGTTGCAAGGCATCCCAGATATGCTCTTTAATGTTCATGTCTGAGGACTCTGGTGGCCAGCTGAAGTGTTTAAACACATAAGAGCGTTCCTAGAGCCACTGTAGCAATTGTGGACGTGTGAGATGTCCCATTGTCCTGCTGGAATTGCCAAAGTCCGTCGGAATATGCAATGGACGTGAATGGCTGCAGGTGATCAGACAGGATGCTTACGTACGTGTCACCTGTCCTGTTGACGTATCAGGGGTCCCATATCAGTGCAACTGTACACGGCCCACACCATTACAGAGCCACCCCCAGCTTGAACAGTCCCCTGCTGACACGCATGGTGCATGGATTCATGAGGTTGTCTCCCTATTCGTACACGTGCATCCGATCGATACAATTTGAAACGAGACTCGTCCGATCAGATAACACGTTTTCATTCATCAGCAGCCTAATGTCAGTGTTAGCGGGTCCAGGCGAGGCGTAAAGTTATCAAGGGTACGCGAGTGAGCCTTCGGCTCCGAAAGCCCATGACACTTGTTATGTTCCACCTTTGAAACCTGTAGAAATTTGCGGAAGCGTTGCACTTCTGTGACGTTGAACGATTCTCTTCAGTCTTTGTTGGTCCCGTTTTTCCGGCAGCAGTGATGTCGAAGATTTATTTTTTTACCTGATTCCTGATATTCACGGTACACTCGTGAAATGGTCATACGGTAAAATACCCACTTCATCGCTATCTCGGAGATGCTGTGTCCCATCGCTTGTGCGCCGACTGTAACATCACGTTCAAACTCACTTAAATCTTGATAACCTGCTATTGTTGCAGCGGTAACCGATCTAACAACTGCGCCAGACACTTGCTGTATTATATAGGTGTTGCCGACCGTAGCACTGTATTCTGTCTATTTACGTATCTCTTTATTTGAATACGCATGTCTATACCAGTTTCTTTGGCGCTTCAATGAATTCAATAATAAGAAATAGAAACTTTTGCTTTGTTGATGACATTGTAATCGTGCCAAAGACGACAACGCTCTAGGAAGACCAGTTGAAAGCAATGAATAGTGTCATGAAAAGAGATCATAACACCAACAGCACTATATTTAGAACAACAGCCGAATTAAATCACGCCATACTGAAGGAATGAGAAGAAAAAAAAATCAATGGCCAAAGTAGTTACATAAAATGCAGACTCTCAACAGCAAGAAAAGCGATTCTAAAAATGAGAGCTTCGTTAACATTTAACGTAAATTTAAACGTAAGTGTTTTCTGGAAGTGTATGTACTGTACGGACGTGAAACGTGGACGCCAATCAGACAAAAAGACCACTTTTGTTTGCAATCATTTCTGTATTATTGTTTACTTTAAGTGAGCTCAAAATTCTGACACTTTATGGTATTAAGTTTTGCATACTTGCAGTACCCGAGAGCCTGCTGAACTATATCAGCGAAACAGCTTAATCATTTACTCGCGCACTCTATGACTTTCATCTGACTATTGACGTCAGACTATCAAATGTTACTGT
Organism: Schistocerca serialis cubense; assembly: GCF_023864345.2. Taxonomy (NCBI): domain Eukaryota; kingdom Metazoa; phylum Arthropoda; class Insecta; order Orthoptera; family Acrididae; genus Schistocerca; species Schistocerca serialis. The sequence goes on along the minus strand of NC_064644.1, from coordinate 426,127,976 downwards.
CAGGTACGGATGGCGATTAACGTTGAAACATCGGGTTTTAGGTTAAACTGACTTCTTTTCATCTCCAGTTCAACGTGACTGTTGGAACCGCTTAAAATAACCGGTTTCTGAAACAACCGATTTTCGGCTCGTTATTGCTGTTGTTTCCAGTAATGAACGTAGACATCGAACAAAGATTAAAAAATTGTAAGACTTTTACATTATGCGTTTCAAGATACCTACAGCCCAAATATCAAATAAAATGGGGAAGAAATAATAATAATAATAGTAATAATAATATTAATAATAATAATAATAATAATAATAATAAAATGAAGAAATTAACACTCCTAATCGAAATATCCATACCTAGTACAACAAATATACAGAAGAAAACAGGAGAAAAAATTGAAAAATACATCCAACTGGCTGAGCAAGTCAAGGACATGTGGCATCAGGATAAAGTTGACATTATACCAATTATACTATCAACTAAAGGAATCATACCACACAATATCCACCAGTACATCAACGCAATACAGCTACATCCAGACTTATATATACAGCTACAGAAATCTGTAGTTATTGATACATGTTCAATTACCCGAAAGTTCCTAAATGCAATGTAACATGTACTGTACAGTTAAAAGGAAGTCACGCTTGATCAACGTCCGCGTCACTTTCCATTTTTAACCAAACATAACGTCTGAGAAGAGAAAGAATAATAATAATAATAATAATAATAATAATCTTAAGACAGCCACCAGAACAAGCACAAATAGAACACGAAGTGACACACATGTTAGATATAGAAGAAAAATTTCAGCTGACATATAAAGAATACAAAGACACAAATACAGATATTAGACCATTCTTGCATAGACCGCTAAATAACCCACAAGTCCAAACAACAATAAAAACTATCAACACAATCATACACAACAAAATAAATGAAAACACAACTATGGAAGAGTTACAACTACTGGTTTATATAGGAGCACTCACTACACTAAATATACACACTAGACAGAGATCAGAACCAACCAACACACAGAAGAAACCCACAAAACCAGCATGGCAACACAGGCTACAGATCAGAATAGAAAAACTGAGAAAAGACATCAGACAGCTAACACAATTTATGAGAAATGAAATGTCAGAAAAAAAAACGAAAAAGGTTAGGTAAAATCTCACAACAAGAAGTGATAGAGCAATTAGATGAAAAGGAGCAGAAATTACAAGCATTGGCCAAACGACTTAGAAGATACAAAAAAAGTGAAAATAGAAGGAAACAAAACCAAACATTCAACACAAACCAAAAGAAATTTTACCAGACAATAGATAACACACACATTAAAATAGACAATCCACCAAACATAACAGACATGGAATACTTCTGGAGCAACATATGGTCAAACCCGGTACAACATAACGGGTATGCACGGTGGATACAAGCGGAAACAGACTCATACAAGATGATACCACAAATGCGTGAAGTGATAATTTTGCAACATGGAGTCACCCAAGCAATTAATTCTACTCACAATTGGAAAGCCCCTGGAAAAGATAAAATAGCAAATTTCTGGCTAAAGAAATTCACCTCAACACATTCACATCTAACTAAATTATTTAACAGTTACATTGCAGACCCATACACATTCCCTGATACACTTACACATGGAATAACTTATATGAAACCTAAAGATGAAGCAGACACAGCAAACCCAGCTAAATATCGCCCCATAACATGCCTACCAACAACATACAAAATATTAACTTCAGTCATTACACAGAAATTAATGACACATACAACACAGAACAAAATTATAAATGAAGAACAAAAAGGCTGTTGCAAAGGAGCACGAGGATGTAAAGAGCAACTGATAATAGATGCAGAGGTGACATATCAAGCTAAAACTAAACAAAGGTCGCTACACCATGCATACATTGATTACCAAAAAGCTTTTGATAGTGTACCCCACTCATGGTTACTACAAATATTGCAAATATACAAAGTAAATCCTAAATTGATACAGTTCCTAAACATAGTAATGAAAAATTGGAAAACCGCACTTAATATCCAAACAAATTCAAATAATACCACATCACAGCCAATACAGATTAAGCGTGGAATATACCAAGGAGACTCATTAAGTCCTTTCTGGTTTTGCCTTGCTCTGAACCCACTATCCAACATGCTAAATAATACAAATTATGGATTCAATATTACTGAAACATACCCACACAAAATCACACATCTGCTATACATGGATGATCTAAAACTACTGGCAGCAACAAATCAACAACTCAACCAATTACTAAAGATAACAGAAGCATTCAGCAATGATATAAATATGGCTTTTGGAACAGACAAATGTAAGAAAAATAGCATAGTCAAGGGAAAACACACTAAACAAGAAGATTACATATTGGATAACCACAGCGACTGCATAGAAGCGATGGAAAAAACAGATGCCTATAAATATCTAGGATACAGACAAAAAATAGGAATAGATAATACAAATATTAAAGAAGAACTAAAAGAAAAATATAGACAAAGACTAACGAAAATACTGAAAACAGAATTGACAGAAAGAAACAAGACAAAAGCTATAAATACTTATGCTCTACCAATATGGAGTAACACAGACCTAGAAACACTCAATACACTTACACGATCACAATGCCACAAATATAGAATACATCACATACATTCAGCAACTGAAAGATTCACATTAAGCAGAAAGGAAGGAGGAAGGGGATTTATCGACATAAAAAACCTACATTATGGACAGGTAGACAATTCAAGAAAATTCTTTCTAGAACAAGCAGAAACTAGCAAAACGCACAAAGCAATCACTCATATAAATACATCGGCTACACCACTGCTATTTCATAACCACTTCTACAACCCTTTAGATCACATAACATCAACAGATACGAAGAAAGGAAATTGGAAAAAGAAAGCACTACATGGCAAGCACCCGTATCATCTAACACAGCCACACATCGATCAAGACTCATCCAACACATGGCTAAGAAAAGGCAATATATACAGTGAGACAGAAGGATTCATGATTGCAATACAGGATCAAACAATAAACACCAGATATTACAGCAAGCATATTATTAAAGATCCCAATACCACAACAGAAAAATGCAGACTTTGCAAACAACAAATAGAAACAGTAGATCACATCACAAGCGGATGTACAATACTAGCAAATACAGAATACCCCAGAAGAAATGACAATGTAGCAAAAATAATACATCAACAGCTTGCCTCACAACATAAACTTATAAAACAACACATTCCCACATACAAGTATGCACCACAAAATGTACTGGAGAACGATGAATACAAATTATACTGGAACAGAACCATTATAACAGATAAAACAACACCACATAACAAACCTGACATCATACTCACCAATAAGAAGAAGAAATTAACACAACTAATCGAAATATCCATACCCAATACAACAAATATACAAAAGAAAACAGGAGAAAAAATTGAAAAATACATCCAACTGGCTGAGGAAGTCAGGGATATGTGGCATCAGGATAAAGTTGACATTATACCAATTATACTATCAACTACAGGAGTCATACCACACAATATCCACCAGTACATGAATGCAATACAGCTACATCCAAACTTATATATACAACTACAGAAATCCGTAATTATTGATACATGTTCAATTACCCAAAAGTTCCTAAATGCAATATAACATATACCGTACAGTTAAAAGGAAGTCACACTTGATCAAGGTCCGCGTCACTTTCCATTTTTGACCAGACATAACGTCTGAGAAAAGAAAGAAATAATAATAATAATTAGACACTTAGCCAAGCAGGAAAATTACACAAGCTCACAACATAACTCATGAAGCAGAAAATTCAGATTGTCAACCTTGCAAGAAACACACTATACATATTCAGAAATGGTAGACTACAATAATTACAGAATCTTCAAAAGTGGACCAAAGAAAAAAATTGGCAAAGGAGCAGCACTATTTGGAATGGCCTTTATTGTAGATAGAAAGGTGCTGGACTCAGTAACAGATGTGAAACCCATCAACAATTGACTATTGACCCTAAGAATCAAACACACAAAAAACTACACCTTTATTAATGTATATGCACAAAAAATGGTAATAATAAAAAATAGCCTGAAAAAAACTGAAAGATTCTGGGAATATAGTCAAAATTCCAAAAGATAATGTGAAAACTCTGCTTTGTGACTTCACTGCACAAATTGGCAGAGAACACAGATACAAGAAGACAGTGGAAAACTGTCGAGCACACAGATTTACCAGTAGAAATGACACTCGACTCCTTGAAATATGCCAACAAAACAACCTAAAAATAATGTCATCCTAACTTCGTAAACATCCCAAAAAACAATAAACGTGGCAATCACCCATCCATGATTTGGGAGAATTCCAAATTGATCATGTTGCAATGTCATGTGGCTACCAAGAAGAAATTCACAATGTGCATGTACGCAGAGGTACAGATATCGATCCGGATCAATATTTAACCAGAACAAAAATTAAATTCATACCCCATAGGAAATTCAAAAGAAAAGCACCTCTGATCCCAAAATTTGATCTACGCAAAATCAAAGACTCCAAAATCATTGAAAAATGGGAAGAACAACGTGGAGAGGATTGGGAGGAATTTCAAAGCAAAATCATCAAAACAGCAAATGATCTGATCCCTCTGCACAGAAATCCAAAATACCCTTGGTACAATCAAGATTGCGAGAACGCACTAGAAAAAAGAACAAAGGCATTTCAAATGTACAGCTGCAACAAATCAGAAGAAACACAGAAGAAATTTTTCGAAATGCGCAAAGAGATTTTTAAGATTTTAAGACAAATTAAACGAAAATGCGAGTGGGCAACAGCAGTCAATCGAAGAAAACTTGAAAGACTTCTAAAACAGCTTTGCAAACCAGATCAAAGGGTACTCAGCACAAAACCTTTGCTATCGAAAACAAGATTGTAAATTAGCCCTGAGAAATAAAGAAAATTGCCAAGTACTAGCCACATATTTTTCACAGCTTTTAAATTGTCCAGAACCCAAAGAGAGGTTCCCGAAAGTGCAGCCAGAAATCTCACCACAGGGCTCGTCACTACCAACACAAGAAGAAATTTATGCGCACATCAAGAAACTTAAAAGCAATAAAGCACAAGGGAGGACGAAATTGTAGCAGAATTTTTGAAAAATTTAGGCCCAAATTAACTCAAAGAAATTACTCAAATAATGCGAAACATCTGGCAAACTAAAAAAATCCCGGGTGACTGAAAGATTGCTCTGACCCATCCACCACGTAAAAAGGAAATAAATCAGATGAAAACAACAATGGGGGGAACTTTGTATTACCTGTCACCTCCAACATTCTGTCAGCTTGTTTTTTGAATAGAACACAGCAGAAATTATACCCAAAGTAGTACAATATCAGGCAGGATCCAGACGGAACAGATCATGTCCGGAGAAAATACTCAACCTCGAAACCATGCTTAAAATGCTGGCTCTCAGTCAAAAACCTGTAGTACGCTCATTTGTAGATTTCAAAAAAAGCATACGATTCAATAGACAGGCTCTAACTGTTACAAATTTTAGGAGAGAGGTATTATATCCCAGAACATGAGAAATCATAAAACAAACACTAATTGGTACGAAATCTAAAGTAAAATTTATGGGGGAGATCTCAGAACCCTTCGTCATTCAAACAGGTGTGAGAAAAGGTGATGGACTCTCTCCTATTCTATTGAACGTAATTCTAGACAAAGTTATGGAAGAATGGGAGAAAGAACTCAAGAAATGTGAGGTTTGGAAGGCAATCCGACTGGGTGTTGCCAAAAATAATCTCTGCATACCATATCTTGCATTTGCGGACGACCTTGTGATACTAACAGCGGGTGAGCAGGCTGCAGTCAAACAGGTGGAAACACTCATAGAATGTGCAGAAAAAGTACGTTTACAAATTTCATTTGAGAAAACTGAATTCTTTTGTTCAAACACAGAAGACGCGATAAGGAGTAAATGTTTTGGTTGACTCCAGCTACACATTGCAGAAAAGAAACTGGCATTGTCTGGCGAAACATCAGAGGAAGTGTACCTGATGACCCTTATGAGGGACACTGTAGATTGAATAACATACGGGAGATCCTGCAAACTTCTCTCACTCCCTTCTCTGTTATTGCTTCCCTTTCATTTCTGTCGACTACTATTACAGCATTTTTGCATCTGTACACGTTGTAGACAGCCTTTCAGTATGTGAATATAGGCTTTCCCGGTGTATTCTGCTGATGAAATCTTCTCGGGCTTCCATACGGGTAGCTGCGTCGAAAATCCGCGACGTTTCCATCTTCGCCAGAAGAGGATGAGAATGACACTCATCGAAACGTCGCGGATTGTCGACGCAGCTTCCCGAATGGAAGCCCGAGAAGATTTCATTGACCTTTCTATACATCAATAAAACGGTTGAGGAAAAATTACAAATAGGGAAAACATTCATCCATCATGTGTATTGCGGATGACGAAATACGCACATCAAGTAAGTAATGCCTGTTCTTTGACGTATTATACATCAAATGATGAAAGTAAATACATATTCCAAGAGGTTCTTCTACTTCACCAATACAGTGTAAATACTGGAGCAGCCCCTGCATCTTGACAGTATTAAGTATAGTCGAACCTCATCGCTTGTCATCTGTAGGCAATTCCTTGAGCTAGTGGACATGGAATAGAACAATTTGCTGTAAGGAACCTGGAGACTAATGCTAATATTTCGAGAATCGCTAATCCAGACTAGTCGCAGAGGGCGGCAAACGAGAAACTGAAGAGAAAGAAATTGGAAATAACGATAACAGGTATGTCATTTGCGATTGCAGGCTCTCTCGGCGTATTTCAGCTATGAAATCTTCACAGGTTATCAGCCGTGTGGAGTCGTATGGATACGTAATCTATTGAAACGTTGCGATTTGAAGCCGACGCCACACGGCTGATAACCCATGAAGATTTCATAGCAGGTATCTCATTTTCCTCATATTCTTTTCCTGTCTCAAAAAACAAGTACAAACAAAACTTTCAAAATGATGTCGGCAGCTACAGTTTTCTGATTGGGTATCCATGTATTCACACTAGTTGTTAGCCTTTCCATTACCCCTCCAGTGTTACACGACTCAGAGATTTCCCTGCAGAGTTTCAGTTACAGACATCAGCAGGCTCTACAGGTAACCAACACTTGGCACTCGTCTTGCTTTGCCACAAGTAGGTCATCTGGTCCTGTTTGCCAGTTTTTCTAGTTGTGCACTTGCTCGCACTTTCCGACCTTTGTCGAGTAAAGTGACAGCCTATGGTAGAGACATATGCTGTCCCACTACACTTAGCGCCCGCTTCAGATGCTTATCGCGCCATCAGGAGCGTGTCCAGCAAAGACCGGAAAGTTGTGGAATGCTGTTGCGATATCATCTCCACGTACTGGTTCCACACTTAACGCCAGGCTGGGCGGCGGAGCGGAACAACGAATATACGCGCAGTGATCGCTAGCAGCGATGGCGCTGTGGATATTTTCGCTGTTACTCAACGTTCTCTGACCGTTGTAATATCTCAGATTAAACTACTGTAAGCTCCCAACGACTGCAATTGCGGTAGTTTCCACGTACCTGTGCCCTATTAGTCTCCCTTCCTGACAGTACCACATCACTGAGACGCGGATCATTAGCGTAGTCGAAGCGATTAAAATTGACAGCCAATGAGGATATTTCTCTGTTTACTGAACAGTTTGGTCGAGTGGTTGGACTAGTTTCAGTTTTCGTTCCATAGACCTAAAAACGGGATGATTCTCGTGGGTGTAGAACAAGTCAAACATGAAAAACATATTCTACTCACTACGCTGATCATTTTTCAGGAGATCGTCAAAACAGGTGAATACATTTCAGTAATCTGTAACTGAACTGGTAGCGTCTTTTAGAAGTAACCTATGACATCCTGACATCTCAGGTTCGATCTGAGCCAATGCAAAAGTTTTGTATAAAAGGACGAAGACTTTCAGTATAAGGATTCATCGTCCCTCAACCAATGACCTTGTCGAAGAGGGTGGAGGAGCGGACAGTATTTGGGGCTCTCTTGCTCTTGGGGTGGGAAACTGCCTCTAAAAGACGGAAGAATCAACAGTGATTTGGGGCATGACAATGCAGAAGACAATGGAAACTACTGCCTTTAAGAGACATAATGTATAACCACAGTACATGTGCCCTGTAACTGAACAATTGACACACTGATCTCTCCATTGGCCAAAGAATCCGGATTAGTCAACGATTCGGATCGCGGGGAGGGGACTAACAAGTGAGAGGTGAGAACTAGCAAAAAATTAAATAACTAATTAAAGGATAACGCTCTAGACCTCGGGATGTGGAATGTCAGAAGTCTGGACTTAATTCTTTCGCCGATTCTGAGCAGAACCTACTTCTTCCTTATTTTATCCTTCCACCTGATTTTCAACATTATTCTGTAGCACCACATTCCAAAGCTTCGCTTCTCTTCTGTTCCGGTTTTCCCACCGTCCATGATACGCTAACATACAGTACTGTGCTTCAAACGTACATTCTTAGGAAACTCTCGCTGAAATTAAGGCCAATGTTTGATACTAGTAGACTTCTCTTGGCCACAAATGCCATCTTTTTCTGTACTGGTGTGTTTCTTATGTCCTCCTTGCCTCGTCCATCATGTGTAATTATGCTTACAGTGTAGCAGAATTCCTTAACTTCGTGTTCTTCCTGATCCGTAATTTTCATTGTAAGTTTCTCGTTGTTCTCAATTTTTTACTTCTCATTAATTTCGTCTTTTTTCGATTTACTCTCAATGCACATTCTGTGTTCATTAGACTGTTCATTCCATTCACCACATCCTGTAATTCTTCTTCACTTTCATTTAGGACAGCATTGTGCTCAGCGAGTCTTATAATTTGTATTCTTTCACTTTGAATTTTAATTCCACTCTTGAAACTCTCTTTTATTTTCGTCATAGCTTCTTCGATGTATAAACGGAACTGTAGGGGTGAATGACTACACTCCTGACTGACAACATTTTTCATCCGAGCTCTTTGTTCTTGGTCTTCTAGTCTTATTGCTACGCCTTGGTTCTTGTACGTATTGTGTATTACTCTCATATCCCTACAGCCCACGCATATTTTTCTCAGAATTTTAAACAACTTGCACCATTTTACACTGTCCAACAATATTTCTAGGTGGTCAAATCTTATGAAAGTGTCTTGAGCTTTCTTCAGCCTTGCTTCCATTATCACCGCAACGTCAAAACTGCCCCTCCGGTGATTTCATCTTTCCTAAAGCCAAACTGATCGTCATCTAACAAATAGTCTGTTTTCTTTCTCGTTTTTCTGTATACCACTCTTCGAAAAATGGTTCAAATGGCTCTGAGCACTATGGGACTTAACATCTGAGGTCATCAGTCCCCTCGACTTAGAACTACTTAAACATAACTAACGCAAGGACATCACACACATTCATGCCCAAGGCAGGATTCGAACCTGCGACCTTAGCAGCAGCGCGGTTCCGGACTGAAGAACCTAGAACCGCTCGACCACAGCGGCCGGCTATATACCATTCTTCTCAGCAGCTTTGAAGCATGAGCTGTTAACCAGATTGTGCGATAGTTTTCGCAGTAATCTACTCTTTCTATCTTCGGAACTGTGTGGATAATATTTTTCGTCAGTCTCATAGATTCTACACACCAACTTGAGTAATCATTTGGCTGCCACATCACCCAATAATTTTAGAATTTCCGAAGGAATGTTATCTATCTCTTGTGCCTTATTGTACTTAAATCTTCCAGAGCTCTTTTAAATTCTTAATCTAATACTAGGTCCTCTATGTCATCCCCATCGATTACAACGTCATCAGATAAGTCTTCCTCTTCACAGAGACTTTTACGGCACCCTTTCCGCCTATCCGCTCTCTCCTCTGCAAACAGTGGTATTCCCATTGCACTCTTAATGTTACAGCCCTTGCTTTTAATTTAATCTAAAGTTGTTTTCACTTTTGTATATGCTGTTCACACGACGATAATTTTTTTTTCGATTTCTTCACATCCTTCATACAGCCATTTCACCTTTGCTGCCTTTTATTTGCTTTTTATTTAATTCCTAACGGATTTATATTGCTGTCTTTCCCTGAACTTTTGGTACTTCCATCTTTTGTCGATCAATTGAAGTATTTCGTCTCTTACCCAAGTAAGGTTGCTGTAATCAAACACGACATCAAACTAATGCCAACAAGAATAATTCACTAAGATGCCGACGTCGCAAACGAAAGGTGAAGAGACAGAGAAGGTATATGAGTATATGGAATGGGCAATCCAGTACACGATTGGAGATTATAAGCCTCTAAAGAGGGGGATCAGATACGCGATAGTAGGGGAGCGAATAGAAGAATTTATAGGAGAATATGGACTTCGTACTGCGAGTGAAAGAAGAAAGTCCGCGTTCTGAAACGCATTTCAGCGAGTAGTAGCTGACACACAGTTGAAAAATCACAAATGGAGAAGATATTGTTCGAACATGCACGGTGACAAGGGAAGGGTCCAGCTCTATTACATCATGGTCAGACAAAGATTTCTAAATCAGGTATTGGATTCAGAGCTGTACCCAGCAACTGATACAGGCTCTGGCCACAATTTAATACTGATGAACAGCAGACTGAAGTTTAAAAGGACAGTTCGGGAGAATCAATGTGGAAACAAGAGGGTACTGAAGTAATAACGAGGCGCATCTGAATTTTTCTAAGGAGGTAGATTTTTTTTTGGTCGTCAGTCTACTGACTGGTTTGATGCGGCCCGCCACGAATTCCTTTCCTGTGCTAACCTCTTCATCTCAGAGTAGCACTTGCAACTTACGTCCTCAATTATTTGCTTGAGGTATTCCAATCTCTGTCTTCCTCTACAGTTTTTGCCCTCTACAGCTCCCTCTAGTACCATGGAAGTCATTCCCTCATGTCTTAGCAGATGTCCTATCATCCTGTCCTCTCCGATTCTGCGTAGAACCTCCTCATTCCTTACCGTATCAGTCCACCTAATTTTCAACATTCGTCTATAGCACCACATCTCAAATGCTTCGATTCTCTTCTGTTCCGGTTTTCCCACAGTCCATGTTTCACTACCATACAATGCTGTACTCCAGACGTACATCCTCAGAAATTTCTACCTCAAATTAAGGCCGGTATTTCATATTAGTAGACTTCTCTTGGCCAGAAATGCCTTTTTTGCCATAGCGAGTCTGCTTTTGATGTCCTCCTTGCCCCGTCCGTCATTGGTTATTTTACTGCCTAGATAGCAGAATTCCTTAACTTCATTGACTTCGTGACCATCAATCCTGATGTTAAGTTTCTCGCTGTTCTCATTTCTACTACTTCTCAATACCTTCGTCTTTCTCCGATTTACTCGCAAACCATACTGTGTACTCATTAGACTGTTCATTCCGTTCAGCAGATCATTTAATTCTTCTTCACCTTCACTCAGGATAGCAATGTCATCAGCGAATCGTATCATTGATATCCTTTCACCTTGTATTTTAATTCCACTCCTGAACCTTTCTTTTATTTCCATCATTGCTTCCTCGATGTGCAGATTGAAGAGTAGGGGCGAAAGGCTACAGACTTATCTTACACCCTTCTTAATACGAGCACTTCGTTCTTGATCGTCCACTCTTATTACTCCCTCTTGGTTGTTGTACATATTGTATATGACCCGTCTCTCCCTATAGCTTGTTGTTGTTGTTGTGGTCTTCAGTCCTGAGACTGGTTTGATGCAGCTCTCCATGCTACTCTATCCTGTGCAAGCTTCTTCATCTCCCAGTACCTACTGCAACCTACATCCTTCTGAATCTGCTTAGTGTATTCATCTCTTGGTCTCCCTCTACGATTTTTACCCTCCACGCTGCCCTCCAATGCTAAATTTGTGATCCCTTGATGCCTCAAAACATGTCCTACCAACTGATCCCTTCTTCTGGTCAAGTTGTGCCACAAACTTCTCTTCTCCCCAATCCTATTCAATACTTCCACGTTAGTTATGTGATCTACCCATCTAATCTTCAGCATTCTTCTGTACAACCACATTTCAAAAGCTTCTATTCTCTTCTTGTCTAAACTGTTTACCGTCCATGTTTCACTTCCATACATGGCTACACTCCATACAAATACTTTCAGAAATAACTTCCTGACACTTAAATCTATACTCGATGTTAACAAATTTCTCTTCTTCAGAAACGCTTTCCTTGCCATTGCCAGTCTACATTTTATATCCTCTCTACTTCGTCCATCATCAGTTATTTTGCTCCCCAAATAGCAAAACTCCTTTACTACTTGAAGTGTCTCATTTCCTAATCTAATACCCTCAGCATCACCCGACTTAACTCGACTACATTCCATTATCCTCGTTTTGCTTTTGTTGATGTTCATCTTATATCCTCCCTTCAAGACACCATCCATTCCGTTCAACTGCTTTTTCCAAGTCCTTTGCTGTCTCTGACAGAATTACAATGCCGTCGGCGAACCTCAAAGTTTTTATTTCTTCTCCATGGATTTTAATACCTACTCCAAATTTTTCTTTTGTTTCCTTTACTGCTTACTCAATATAGAGATTGAATAACATCGGGGAGAGGCTACAACCCTGTCTTACTCCCTTCCCAACCACTGCTTCCCTTTCATGTCCCTCGACTCTTATAACTGCCATCTGGTTTCTGTACAAGTTGTAAATAGCCTTTCGCTCGCTGTATTTTACCCCTGCCAGCTTTAGAATTTGAAAGAGAGTATTCCAGTCAACATTGTCAAAAGCTTTCTCTAAGTCTACAAATGCTAGAAACGTAGGTTTGCCTTTCCTTAATCTTTCTTCTAAGATAAGTCGTAAGGTCAGTATTGCCTCACGTGTTCCAGTATTTCTACGGAATCCAAACTGATCTTCCCCGAGGTCGGCTTCTACTAGTTTTTCCATTCGTCTGTAAAGAATTCGTGTTAGTACTTTGCAGCTATGACTTATTAAACTGATAGTTCGGTAATTTTCACATCTGTCAACACCTGCTTTCTTTGGGATTGGAATTATTATATTCTTCTTGAAGTCTGAGGGTATTTCGCCTGTTTCATACATCTTGCTCACATCTGTCAACACCTGCTTTCTTTGGGATTGGAATTATTATATTATTCTTGAAGTCTGAGGGTATTTCGCCTGTTTCATACATCTTGCTCACCAGATGGTAGAGTTTTGTCAGGACTGGCTCTCCCAAGGCCGTCAGTAGTTCCAATGGAATGTTGTCTACTCCGGGGGCCTTGTTTCGACTCAGGTCCTTCAGTGCTCTGTCAAACTCTTCACGCAGTATCATATCTCCCATTTCATCTTCATCTACATCCTCTTCCATTTCCATAATATTGTCCTCAAGTACATCGCCCTTGTATAGACCCTCTATATACTCCTTCCACCTTTCTGCTTTCCCTTCTTTGCTTAGAACTGGGTTTCCATCTGAGCTCTTGATGTTCATACATGTGGTTCTCTTATCTCCAAAGGTCTCCTTAATTTTCCTGTAGGCAGTATCTATCTTACCCCTAGTGAGATAAGCCTCTACATCCTTACATTTGTCCTCTAGCCATCCCTGCTTAGCCATTTTGTACTTCCTGTCGATCTCATTTTTGAGACGTTTGTATTCCTTTTTGCCTGCTTCATTCACTGCATTTTTATATTTTCTCCTTTCATCAATTAAATTCAATATTTCATCTGTTACCCAAGGATTTCTACTAACCCTCTTCTTTTTACCTACTTGATCGTCTGCTGCGTTCTCTACTTCATCCCTCAGAGCTACCCATTCTTCTTCTACTGTATTTCTTTCCCCCATTCCTTTCAATTGTTCCCTTATGCTCTCCCTGAAACTCTGTACAACCTCTGATTCTTTCAGTTTATCCAGGTCCCATCTCCTTAAATACCCACCTTTTTGCAGTTTCTTCAGTTTTAATCTACAGGTCATAACCAATAGATTGTGGTCAGAGTCCACATCTGCCCCTGGAAATGTCTTACAATTTAAAACCTGGTTCCTAAATCTCTGTCTTACCATTATGTAATCTATCTGATACCTTTTGGTATCTCCAGGGTTCTTCCATGTATACAACCTTCTATCATGATTCTTAAACCAAGTGTTAGCTACGATTAAGTTGTGCTCTGTGCAAAATTCTACAAGGCGGCTTCCTCTTTCATTTCTTAGCCCCAATCCATATTCACCTACTACTTTTCCTTCTCTCCCTTTTCCTACACTCGAATTCCAGTCACCCATGACTATTAAATTTTCGTCTCCCTTCACAATCTGAATAATTTCTTTTATTTCATCATACATTTCTTCAATTTCTTCGCCATCTGCAGTGCTAGTTGGCATATAAACTTGTACTACTGTAGTAGGTGTGGGCTTCGTATCTATCTTGGCCACAATAATGCGTTCACTATGCTGTTTGTAGTAGCTAACCCGCATTCCTATTTTCCTATTCATTATTAAACCTACTCCTGCATTACCCCTATTTGACTTTGTGTTTATAACCATGTAGTCACCTGACCAGAAGTCTTGTTCCTCCTGCCACCGAACTTCACTAATTCCCACAATATCTAACTTAACCTATCCATTTCCCTTTTTAAATTTTCTAACCTACCTGCCCGATTAAGGGATCTGACATTCCACGCTCCGATCCGTAGAACGCCAGTTTTCTTTCTCCTGATAACGACATCCTCTTGAGTAGTCCCCGTCCGGAGATCCGAATGGGGGACTATTTTACCTCCCGAATATTTTACCCAAGAGGACGCCATCATCATTTAATCATACAGTAAAGCTGCATGCCCTCGGGAAAAATTACGGCTGTAGTTTCCCCTTGCTTTCAGCCGTTCGCAGTACCAGCACAGCAAGGCCGTTTTGGTTATTGTTACAAGGCCAGATCAGTCAATCATCCAGACTGTTGCCCTTGCAACTACTGCTATAGCTTACCCCTACTTTTTTCAGAATCTCGAACAGCTTGCACCATTTTATATTGTCGAACGCTTTTTCCAGGTCGACAAATCCTATGAAAGTGTCTTGATTTTTCTTTAGCCTTGCTTCCATTATTAGCCGTAACGTCAGAATTGCCTCTCCCGTCCCTTTACTGTTCCTAAAGCCAAACTGATCTTCACCTAGCGCATTCTCAATTTTCTTTTCCACTCTTCTGTATATTAGTCTTGTAAGCAGCTTCGATGCATAAGCTGTTAAGCTGATTGTGCGATAATTCTCACACTTGTCAGCTGCCGTCTTCGGAATTGTGTGGATGATGCTTTTCCGAAAGTCAGATGGTATGTTGCCAGACTCATATATTCTACACACCAACGTGAATAGTCGTTTTGTTGCCACTTCCCCCAATGATTTTAGAATTCTGATGGAATGTTATCTATCCCTTCTGCCATATTTGACCGTAAGTCCTCCAAAGATCTTCTAAATTCCGATTCTAATACTGGATCCCCTATCTCTTCTAAATCGACTCCTGTTTCTTCTTCTATCACATTAGACAAATCTTCACCCTCATAGAGGCTTTCAATGTATTCTTTCCACCTATCTGCTCTCTCCTCTGCATTTAACAGTGGAATTCCCGTTGCACTCTTAATGTTACCACCGTCGCTTTTAATGTCACCAAGGGTTGTTTTGACTTTCCTGTATGCAGAGTCTGTCCTTCCGACAATCATATCTTCTTCGATGTCTTCACATTTTTCCTGCAGCCATTTCGTCTTGTCTTCCCTGCACATCCTATTTATTTCATTCCTCAGCGACTTGTATTTCTGTATTCATGATTTTCCCGGAACATGTTTGTACTTCTTCCTTTCATCTATCAACTGAAGTATTTCTTCTGTTACCCATGGTTTCTTCGCAGCTACCTTCTTTGTACCCATGTTTTCCTTCCCAACTTCTGTGACGGCCATTTTTAGAGATGTCCATTCCTCTTCAACTGTACTGCCTACTGCGCTATTCCTTATTGCTGTATCTATAGCGTTAGAGAACTTCAAACGTATCTCGTCATTCCTTAGTACTTCCGTATTCCACTTCTTTGCGTATTGATTCTTCCTGACTAATGTCTTGAACTTCAGCCTACTCTTCATCACTACTATATTGTGATCTGAGTCTATATCTGCTCCTGGGTACGCCTTACAATCCAGTATCTGATTTCGGAATCTCTGTCTGACCATGATGTAATCTAATTGAAATCTTCCCGTATCTCCCGGCCTTTTCCAAGAATACCTCCTTCTCATGTGATTCTTAAACAGGGTATTCGCTATTACTAGCTGAAACTTGTTACAGAACTCAATTAGTCTTTCTCCTCTTTCATTCCTTGTCCAAAGCCCATATTCTCCTGTAACTTTTTCTTCTACTCCTTCCCCTACAACTGCATTCCAGTCGCCCATGACTATTAGATTTTCGTCCCCCTTTACATACTGCATTACCCTTTCAATGTCCTCATACACTTTCTCTATCTGTTCATCTTCAGCTTGCGACGTCGGCATGTATACCTGAACTATCGTTGTCGGTGTTGGTCTGCTGTCGATTCTGATTAGAACAACCCGGTCATTGAACTGTTCACAGTAACACACCCTCTGACCTGCCTTCCATATTCATAACGAATCCTACACCTGTTGTACCATTTTCTGCTGCTGTTGATATTACCCGATACTCATCTGACCAGAAATCCTTGTCTTCCTTCCACTTCACTTCACTGACCCCTACTATATCTAGATTGAGCCTTTGCATTTCCCTTTTCAGATTTTCTAGTTTCCGTATCACGTTCAAGCTTCTGACATTCCACGCCCCGACTCGTAGAACGTTATCCTTTCATTGATTATTCAATGTTTTTCTCATGGTAACCACCCCCTTGGCAGTCCCCTCCCGGAGATCCGAATGGGGGACTATTCCGGAATCTTTTGCCAATGGAGAGATCATCATGACACTTCTTCAATTACAGGCCACATGTCCTCTGGATACACGTTACGTGTCTTTAATGCAGTGGTTTCCATTGCCTTCTGCATCCTCATGTCGTTGATCATTGCTGATTCTTCCGCCTTTATGGGCAATTTCCCACCCCTAGGACAAGAGAGTGCCCTGAACCTATTTCCGCTCCTCCGCCCTCTTTGACAAGGCCGTTGACAGAATGAGGATGACTTCTTATGCCGGAAGTCTTCGGCCGCCAATGCTGATTATTTATCAAAATTTTGGCAGTGGCGGGGATCGAACCCGGGACCGAAGACGTTTTGATTATGAATCAAAGACGCTACCCCTAGACCACGGGTACATCATCAAGGAGGTAGATACGACGATAATATTACAGTAGGTAATTCAGTTGAAGTGGAACGGACATCCCTACAGACGGTATTTACAAAAGTCGGACACGCAAACATACACTATATGATCAAATGGATCCGGACACCCGGCTGAAAATGACTTAAAAGTTCGTGGTGCCCTCCATCGGTAATGCTGTAATTCAATATGGTGTTGCCCCATCCTTAGACTTGATGACAGCTTCCACTCTCGCAGGCATACCTTCAATCAGGTGCTGGAAGGTTTCTTGGGGAATGACAGCCCATTCTTCTCGGAGTGCTCCACTGAGGAGAGGTGTCGATGTCGGTCGCTGAGGCCTGGCACGAAGACGGCTTTCCAAAACATTCCAAAGGTGTTCTATAGGATTAAGGTCAGTACAGGCCAGTCCATTACAGGAATGTTGTGTAACCACTCCGCACTATGGGACTTAACACCTGAGATCATAAAAGACGTGCATTATGAACAGGTGCTCGATCGTGTTGAAAGATGCAATGTCCATCTCCGAATGGCTCTTCAACAGTGCGAAGCTAGAAAGTGCTTAAAACATCAATGTAGGTCTGTGCTGTGATAGTACCACGCAAAACAACAAGGGGTACAAGCCCCCTCCATGGGAAACGCGACCACACCATCACACCACCACCTTCAAATTTTACTGTTGGCACTACGCACGCTGGCATATGTTCACATGGAATTCGCCGTACCCACACCCTGCCATCGGATCGCCACATTGTGTACCGTGATTTGTCCAGTGTTTAAGCTCCTTACACCAAGCGAGGCCTCGTTTGGCATTTACCGGCGTGATGTGTGGCTTATGAGCAGCCGCTCGACCACTAAATCCAAGTTTTTGCACCTCCCGCCTAACTGGCATAGTACTTGCAGTGGATCCTGATGCAGTCTGGAATTCCTGTGTGATGGTTTGGATAGATGTCTGCCTATTACACATGACGACCCTCTTCAACTGTCGGCGGTCTCTTTTAGTCAACAGACGAGGTCGGCCTGTAAGCTTTTGTGCTGTATGTGTCCCTTCACGTTTCCACTTCACTATCAGATCGGAAACAGTGGAATTATGGATGTTTAGGAGTGTGGAAATCTCGCTTACAGACGTATGACACAAGTGACACCCAACCACCTGAGCACGTTCAAAGTCCGTGAGTTCCCCGGAGCGCCCCATTCTGCTCTCTCGCGATATCTAATGACTACTGAGGTCGCTGGTATGGAGTACCTGGCAGTAGGTGGCAGCACAATGCACCTAATATGAAAAACGGATGTTTTTGGTGGTGTTCAGATACTTTTGATCACATAGGGTAAGTGCAAAGAAGGTAACAGCTAAGTAACAGAAGAAGTGCTTCAGTTGACAGACAATAGAGGGAGGTACAAAAACATTCAGGGGATGATTGTAATACAACCGTGTAAGTCACTTAGTAATTAAATGAATAGGAAGCGAAGGGAAACAGAGGCGAAATGGCTCCAAAAATGTGAAGAAATCGAAAAAGAAGTGGTCGTCGGGAGATCTAATTCAGAATATAGAAAACTCAAAACAACCTTCGGTGAAACAAGGGCGTCAACTTAAAGAGTTCAATGTTTTGGAAAAAAAAGTGGACTGATAACGTAAGAAATGAAGAGGTCCTCCACAGAATCGACGAGGAGATAAAACATGTAAAACATAGACAAGAAAAAGAGACAGATTGATAGCACTAATGTTAATATATACGGTAAGAACATCCGTGACACATGAGGGAATTGTGGAGTGTAAATTGTATAGGGGACGACAGAGGTTGGAATATAAATAAGAAATAACTGAGGATGTTGGAGTGCAAGTGCTGTTTGAGATGATCAAACAAGTCAGAAGACTGATGAAAAGAAAGTGTAGTTGAGTACTAGTTAATTACTGAAATGAAATGATCTTATGGGATTGTTGGCCGGGAGACCCCATGTAGGGTTGTTCGGCCGCCGTATTGCAAGTCCTTTTTAGCTGACGCCACTTCGGCGACTTGCAAGTCAATGATGATGAAAGACACACAACACCCAGTCACCTCGAGGCGGAGAAAATCCCGGGACCCCTTGCGCTGGAAGCGAGAATGCTACCGCAAGACCACGAGCTGCGGACTGTAAACTACTTGTAGCTGTAGATGGAAACATATTCAACACCTATAGATGGAAACATATTCAACACCTTTGTGCTGCTACAAACGCCATAACACCGTTGCAGCGTTAATTCCATAAGGCTATCCTCATGAACCATGGACCTTGCCGTTGGTGGGGAGGCTTGCGTGCCTCAGCGATACAGATAGCCGTGCCGTAGGTGCAACCACAACGGAGGGGTATCTGTTGAGAGGCCAGACAAACGTGTGGTTCCTGAAGAGGGGCAGCAGCCTTTTCAGTAGTTGCAAGGGCAACAGTCTGGATGATTGACTGATCTGGCCTTGTAACAATAACCAAAACGGCCTTGCTGTGCTGGTACTGCGAACGGCTGAAAGCAAGGGGAAACTACAGCCGTAATTTTTCCCGAGGGCATGCAGCTTTACTGTATGATTACATAATGATGGCGTCCTCTTGGGTAAAATATTCCGGAGGTAAAATAGTCCCCCATTCGGATCTCCGGGCGGGGACTACTCAAGAGGAAGTCGTTATCAGGAGAAAGAAAACGGCGTTCTACGGATCGGAGCGTGGAATGTCAGATCCCTTAATCGCGCAGGTAGGTTCGAAAATTTAAAAAGAGAAATGGATAGGTTAAAGTTAGATATAGTGGGAATTAGTGAAGTTTGGTGGCAGGAGGAACAAGACTTTTGGTCAGGTGAATACAGGGTTATAAACACAAAATCAAATAGGGGTAATGCAGGAGTAGGTTTAATAATGAATAGGAAAATAGGAATGCGGGTAAGCTACTACAAACAGCTTAGTGAACGCATTATTGTGGCCAAGATAGATACGAAGCCCACACCTACTACAGTAGTACAAGTTTATATGCCAACTAGCTCTGCAGATGACGAAGAAATTGAAGAAATGTATGATGAAATAAAAGAAATTATTCAGATTGTGAAGGGAGCCGAAAATTTAATAGTCATGGGTGACTGGAATTCGAGTGTAGGAAAAGGGAGAGAAGGAAACATAGTAGGTGAATATGGATTGGGGCTAAGAAATGAAAGAGGAAGCCGACTTGTAGAATTTTGCACAGAGCACAACATAATCATAACTAACACTTGGTTTAAGAATCATGAAAGAAGGTTGTATACATGGAAGAACCCTGGAGATACTAAAAGGTATCAGATAGATTATATAATGGTAAGACAGAGATTTAGGAACCAGGTTTTAAATTGTAAGACATTTCCAGGGGCAGATGTGGACTCTGACCACAATCTATTGGTTATGACCTGTAGATTAAAACTGAAGAAACTGCAAAAAGGTGGGAATTTAAGGAGATGGGACCTGGATAAACTAAAAGAACCAGAGGTTGTACAGAGATTCAGGGAGAGCATAAGGGAGCAATTGACAGGAATGGGGGAAATAAATACAGTAGAAGAAGAATGGGTAGCTTTGAGGGATGGAGTAGTGAAGGCAGCAGAGGATCAAGTAGGTAAAAAGACGAGGGCTAGTTGAAATCCTTGGGTAACAGAAGAAATATTGAATTCAATTGATGAAAGGAGAAAATATAAAAATGCAGTAAGTGAAGCAGGCAAAAAGGAATACAAACGTCTCACAAATGAGATAGACAGGAAGTACAAAATGGCTAAGCAGGGATGGCTAGAGGACAAATGTAAGGATGTAGAGGCCTATCTCACTAGGGGTAAGATAGATACCGCCTACAGGAAAATTAAAGAGACCTTTGGAGATAAGAGAACGACTTGTATGAATGTCAAGAGCTCAGATGGAAACCCAGTTCTAAGCAAAGAAGGGAAAGCAGAAAGGTGGAAGGAGTATATAGAGGGTCTATACAAGGGCGATGTACTTGAGGACAATATTATGGAAATGGAAGAGGATGTAGATGAAGATGAAATGGGAGATATGATACTGCGTGAAGTGTTTGACAGAGCACTGAAAGACCTGAGTCGAAACAAGGCCCCCGGAGTAGACAATATTCCATTGGAACTACTGACGGCCGTGGGAGAACCGGTCCTGACAAAACTCTACCATCTGGTGAGCAAGATGTATGAAACAGGCGAAATACCCTCAGACTTCAAGAAGAATATAATAATTCCAATCCCAAAGAAAGCAGGTGTTGACAGATGTGAAAATTACCGAACTATCAGTTTAATAAGTCACAGCTGCAAAGTACTAACACGAATTCTTTACAGACGAATGGAAAAACTAGTAGAAGCCAACCTCGGGGAAGATCAGTTTGGATTCCGTAGAAACATTGGAACACGTGAGGCAATACTGACCTTACGACTTATCTTAGAAGAAAGTTTAAGGAAAGGCAAACCTACGTTTCTAGCATTTGTAGACTTAGAGAAAGCTTTTGATAATGTTGACTGGAATACTCTCTTTCAAATTCTAAAGGTGGTAGGGGTAAAATACAGGGAGCGAAAGGCTATTTACAATTTGTACAGAAACCAGATGGCAGTTATAAGAGTCGAGGGACATGAAAGGGAAGCAGTGGTTGGGAAGGGAGTAAGACAGGGTTGTAGCCTCTCTCCGATGTTGTTCAATCTGTATATTGAGTAAGCAGTAAAGGAAACAAAAGAAAAATTCGGAGTAGGTATTAAAATTCATGGAGAAGAAATAAAAACTTTGAGGTTCGCCGTTGACATTGTAATTCTGTCAGAGACAGCAAAGGACTTGGAAGAGCAGTTGAATGGAATGGACAGTGTCTTCAAAGGAGGATATAAGATGAACATCAACAAAAGCAAAACAAGGATAATGGAATGTAGTCTAATTAAGTCGGGTGATGCTGAGGGAATTAGATTAGGAAATGAGACACTTCAAGTAGTAAAGGAGTTTTGCTATTTGGGGAGCAAAATAACTGATGATGGTCGAAGTAGAGAGGATATAAAATGTAGGCTGGTAATGGCAAGGAAAGCGTTTCTGAAGAAGAGAAATTTGTTAACATCGAGTATAGATTTAAGTGTCAGGAAGTCATTTCTGAAAGTATTTGTATGGAGTGTAGCCATGTATGGAAGTGAAACGTGGACGATAAACAGTTTAGACAAGAAGAGAATAGAAGCTTTCGAAATGTGGTGCTACAGAAGAATGCTGAAGATTAGATGGGTAGATCACATAACTACTGAGGAAGTATTGAATAGGATTGGGGAGAAGAGAAGTTTGTGGCACAACTTGACCAGAAGAAGGGATCGGTTGGTAGGATATGTTCTGAGGCATCAAGGGATCACCAATTTAGTATTGGAGGGCAGCGTGGAGGGTAAAATCGTAGAGGGAGACCAAGAGATGAATACACTACGCAGATTCAGCAGGATGTAGGTTGCAGTAGGTACTGGGAGATGAAAAAGCTTGCACAGGATAGAGTAGCATGGAGAGCTGCATCAAACCAGTCTCAGGACTGAAGACCACAACAACAACAACATCCTCAATTACGCTAGAAGATGTCATTGCTTCTTTCATGACGCCTCCTGTCCGTGTGGGACATGCCAACTGAACAATCGATTGAATACTTTTATACAAAAACAAAAAATGAAAAACGAATTTTATTTACATAGCTACATGAAGACCATTTACAGCTCCTTTTCCCTTAAAAAAATTACTTAGTATCCCCACTAAAGAATTTCTCCATGGTATAGAAGAAGTTGTTGAAGAGTAACATCTTTAACTTACACTACTGGCCATTAAAATTGCTACACCACGAAGATGACGTGCTACAGACGCGAAATTTAGCCGACAGGAAGAAGATGCTGTGATAAGCAAATGATTAGCTTTTCAGAGCATTCACACAAGGCTGGCGCCGGTGGCGACACCTACAACGTGCTGACATGATGAAAGTTTCCAACCGATTTCTCATACACAAACAGCAGTTGACCGGCGTTGCCTGGTGAAACGTTGTTGTGATGCCTCGTTAAGGAGGAGAAATGCGTAACATCAGGTTTCCGACTTTGATAAAGGTCGGATTGTAGCCTATCGCAATTGCGGTTTATCGTATCTGGACACTGCTGCTCGCGTTGGTCGAGATCCAATGACTGTTAGCAGAATATGGAATCGGTGGGTTCAGGAGGGTAATGCGGAACGCCGTGCTGGATCCCAACGGCATCGTATCACTAGCAGTCGAGATGACAGGCATCTTATCTGCGTGGCTGTAACGGATCGTGTAGTCACGGCCCGATACCTGAGTCAGCAGATGGGGGCGTTAACAATACAACAACCACCTGCACGAACAGTTCGACGACGTTTGCAACAGCATGGACTATCAGCCCGGCGGCCATGGCTGCGGTTACCCTTGACGCTGCATCACAGAGAGGAGCGCCTGCGATGGTGTACTCAACGACGGACCTGGGTGCACGAATGGCAAAATGTAATTATTTCGGAAGAATCCAGGTTCTGTTTACACCATCATGGTGGTCGCATCCATGTTTGGCGACATCGCAGTGAACACACATTGGAAACGTGTATTCGTCAAGGCCTTACTTCCGTATCACCCGGCGGGATGGTATGGGGTGCCATTGGTTACACGTCTCGGTCATCTCTTGTTCGCATTGACGGCACTCTGGTGGACGTTACATTTCAGATGTGTTACGATGGCTCTGAGCACTATGGGACTTAACATCTATGGTCATCAGTCCCCTAGAACTTAGAACTACTTAAACCTAACTAACCTAAGGACATCACACAACACCCAGCCATCACGAGGCAGAGAAAATCCCTGACCCCGCCGGGAATCGAACCCGGGAACCCGGGAGTGGGTAAGCGAGAACGCTACCGCACGACCACGAGATGCGGGCTATGTGTTACGACCCGTGGGTCTACCCTTCATTCCATCCATACGAAACCCTACTTTTCAGCACGATGATGCACGACCGCATGTTGCAGGTAGTGTACGGGCCTTTCTGGATACGGTACAGAAAATGTTCGACTGCTGCCCTGGCCAGCACATTCTCCAGATCTCTCACCAATTGAAAACGTCTGGTCAAGGGTGGCCGAGCAACTGGCTCGTCACAATACGCCAGTCACTACTCTTGATGAACTGTGTTATCGTGTTGAAGCTGCATGGGTAGCTGTACCTGTACACGACATCTAAGCTCTGTTTGACTCAATGCCCAGGCGTATCAAGGCCGTTATTACGGCCAGAGGTCGTTGTTCTGGGTACCGATTTCTCAAGATCTATGCGTACAAACTGCGTGAAAATGTAATCACATGTCAGTTCTAGTATAGTATATTTGTCGAATGAATACCCGTTTATCATCTGCATTTCTTTGTGGTGTAGCAATTTTAATGGCCAGTAGCGTACATTTGTAAACACTTCTGCTACTGTCAGACATTTTGTTTCCATGGGTAGACCGGAGGGTTTTACAGTTGCATATATCACCCCTTTCTGCGCCAAAGCTAGACTGAATTTTTTCTTCTAATATTGCAGTTGTGGTTATTGACGTCATTCTCAGACTCTGATGGATTATTGATAACGAATTTCATAAGAATATAAATGTACACAGAGTTTGATTTGAAGAACAACTGCAACTGTTCTGGTGGTTATCGTACGGTGTGTAAATCTTCTATTTCTTCTTATTTTCTCAGAGGTTGATTACAAAAAGGCGTAGAAATTGTTATGCACGTTTTGTCTACACTTTAATACACTGAAGCAATGTATTCTCCTATAATTCAGATCAGACGATTTTCTGGTCACGGTAAATAATTCATGGCAGCACCAGTGTGAACAATTTTCATTGACATATGGAGCAGACACTGTAAAATATCAATACTTGCGAAACATATTTCTACGTAGTTAACTCGTACTGTGTGATTGGTTGCGTAAAAAGGGACTACTGAAGCATTTGTGTCGGTTCTGTTGGGGTGAAGGACTAGGACGGCTGGGTTAAACTGGATATATACATCTACGTCTAGATACAAAAACTCGGCAAGTCACCATACATTGCATGGCCGAAGATATCTTGTGCCTCTTATTATTCGTCTTTCTGTTCCACTCGCAAATGAAGCGAGGGGAAAAGTATTGTGTATATAATACTATGTATGAAGTCTTTATATGCGATCCCTCAGCCTCTCATCCATCAACAACAAAACTCATCGAAAGTAAATAATCACCCAAATTCTCTGAAATAAATTGTACCACCACAGTATCGACTTTACCACTGGCCGGAAAGGGTTAGCTCTCCTGCAGCTCGCCATCTTCCTCCGATATGAAAAAAAAGAAATGAGAAAAAAACTTTGTAGACGCTGTGGCAGAAAGTTACAACATTAAAAGTTAAATGTCTCGGCAATACTTCTTGCTGGAGTCGTAGACTGTAACAGACAGAATTAATACTAAAAATCTGTTTACTTTTAATATCTGACAATTTTGCCAGAGAAGCATTTTTCTCTTTCTTTTACTGACAGATATGCATATTGATGTGGGCGTATCTAAGGGTTCATATTATCTGAATAGCGCTCTCACAGAAATTGGTGACATTCTACTTGTAATAATGGAGAAACGCTGTTGGGTCTTTGTTCCAAACTTTTCATTTTACTGCATATAAGTATGTAAACTACGTACTTCTTTTATAGTGGACTGCTGTTTAGAATGTCAGGTAATAATACCGATTTCATATTATGCTCACTTCTTATTCAAATTTAGTATGTATTACAATGTTCACGCTGTCATCAGGTGAATTTGTTTTGTTTAAATCTTTAATTGCCTTTATATTTGAGACATGTGACGTGTTTTTGATAGACTGCAGTGAGACTTGGTGGTTTTGTATTGCTTAGGACTAGTGACGAAACAGTAACTGTAGTTACGAAACTGAAAATTTTCTGTATATTTTTTCATGTACGTAGGCCACATTCTTGTCCCAAGAATGCCTGCAAAAACATGTCGCTTGTGTGCCGCAAACGCATCTCCAGGTGTAAACAGAATTAAAGACACAGATAGGATTGACTTTGAGGCGCTCTATGAACCTACATCAAGAGTGGCTGAGGCGGAAAATCAGTGTTATTTGGTACTTCAAATGATCCCAGAGGAAAAATTCATGCAAAAAGAGATAACTGTAACTCCTACCCAGACACCGAATACAAATAGTATCTGCGTTCGCTGCTAATGGCATTTCATAAAACATTTGTGTTCTTGCAGAGTCATGAAGAGGAACCAGATCACAACTATCGATGACGACGCCTTCCAGAATGTCACTTCTCTGAGATCTCTGTAAGTTTCTAAACTATTTATTACAGTTCAGAGAGCAAAGAACGCTATTGTCAGATTGGCTTGAATTCTAAGCGAATGAACTTTATTTCGTGAAGTCAGTAAGACTTATTCAGATGAGAAATATCTTAAAAGCAAAAATTATTATTAATAATTAGAATGAGCAATATTATTACAGTTTCAAATAGTTTCTGAAAGAATGTATTTTCTACATGAATGAAGGTATATACCTGATGGAGATTTTAACTTCGGCTTGGAAAGTATGTGGTTGTTGGCACCAGCTGTAAGATGCCAGTTCATGGCTGCTGGTGGGATTGTGGAGACGCTATACGCATAAGTACACTAACTTTTCGCCATGGCTTCATCCATGTATTCGTATGTCACATATACCACACACATCTCCTCCTCTTACCCCCCTCCCCCTCTCTCTCTGCTCAGCTATGCCCCTCCAATCACTTACCTCCTGAAACACATTCTGATACTACCCTCAAAACATGCTGGTTCTGCAGGGCAGCTGAGATGTCAGGCAGTGCCATCTTTTTCACCCCACCCTCAACCATACTGAACAGGCGGATAACAAGGCGAATTAACATTGTGTTATCATCCACTTCTGAGCTATCTTTAAAATTTCGTGTCTCTCACTCTGGGGGAAGTTAACTTTGAAATCTGTTGAAAAATTTGTGCTAAAGAAACAAATAAGGAAGCGCTCTAATAAGAAAAATGTATTAAAAAGTATTTCTTGTGTAGGCATACATGCATATATCTCTATAAAAGCGAATGATTCTTTTGAAAATAAAAATCTATAGTCCTTGCCATAAGTTGAATTTGTCCTCTGTTTCCATCTACATTCATGTAGAAAATATAGCCTGCCGAAACTGATCGCATCTTTTTGAAATATAATGACATATTTTGGTTTCAGTAAACGACTAGGCACAAATCCAGTTTACAATAGTTCAGTGAAGTTAGCTTTATTAACTGTAAATTGTGAGACATCAGTGATGGAGTTCATCATATTTTAAATCACTTACACATTTTTGATATGGTTGGCAAGCAGTATTAAGCAGTTCTCCTGTTCGCAGGCATCTGGATGACAATTTTCTGCACAAGATACCCTCTGCACTCACAAGGCTGACTTCTCTGCAGGAACTGTGAGTAGCATATTCACACTTTTTATCTTTTCTTGTTTTACTAGTCTAGCTGGGGTAACCGTCTTCACTCAGGGAGTTGATATGGTATTGTGTGGTAGGTGGAATAAAAAGATAAACTGTAAAGTATAAGAGGTAAAAAAATTATTAAAACATGTAACAATTATTTAAAATACCTGTTAAGGTATAAGAGGTGAAATCTTTTTATTGAAAACGTATTGTAACTATTTACAGTATTTGTTTACAAACAACATTTTTCATTTTCTTATCGTGGGTATATATATATATATATATATATATATATGTACAAATTTTTGGAATTTGCTATTTGAGAGCAAACTGTGCATAGTTGACCGTGAGAGAAGCAGGAGTCTTCGAGGTTGATGCGCGAAATATTTTAAAGTTTGTCCTTGCGCTTTGTTAATTATAAAACTGTTGGCTAATTTGATTGGAAATTGCAGTCTTTTAAATTGGAATGGCAGTTCAGTACAGATCAGCAGTATTCTGAGGATAAATGGTGTGTCCTTTCTATTTTCCAGCCATAAGTTCAGCTTCCATAACGTTATTCGATGGCTATTTGACGATAATCCTTGTTCCATTACATAGTTTTGGTGAATTGAGATTTCTGAGTAGTATTATTGGAAGTCCCATTTTAAGTCGAAGGCAGTGTAACGGCATTCCTGGTACTTACAAAGAGTTTAGAAATTCTGTGGGGATGATCACAAAAGTGGTTCAAATGGCTCTGAGCACTATGCGACTCAACTGCTGAGGTCATCAGTCGCCTAGAACTTATAACTAATCAAACCTAACTAACCTAAGGACAGCACACAGCACCCAGCCATCACGAGGCAGAGAAAATCCCTGACGCGCCGGGAATCGAACCCGGGAACCCGGGCGTGGGAAGCGAGAACGCTACCGCACGACCACGAGAAGCGGGCTGGGGATGATCACACTAACTTCAATGTCTATCATAGTGCCAATCGATTTGTATATTCTCTCTTCACCGGGAACATTATTTTTAATATTAACGCTGAATTTGGTTTCATTACGACGAAACCGTGAACCTCCAACACATCTGTAAAAGACAGTGAAACGTTAATAGTCGAGCCCATTTTGGTTAGCTAATATACGAGGGGCATTCAGTAATAAAACAAATAGCTGTAGCGCAAAAATAGTTTATTAACTCAATAAAATTTTTTGGTCAGTTTTTCTACGTGATTCTCAAAAACCTGTGCGCACTTCTGCACTTTCTTACCAATCTTGTCATCATCTTGGCGAATAATTCTTTGCCTTGATCTCGAAACTAGTTTCTACTGCACTTGATGCCACGCAAAGCTTCTTGCATCGAACTAAATAGATAACAAAAAAAGTCTTGTTGCAACCCTTGTTCACTAAAGTACGAGCAGCCCTTAGCGGCTCGCCATCTTGCTTACAACTGTTCATGACGTCGCCTTTCCGGCTTAGATCTTTTTTAATATGTGACTAAGTACTGCACCTTTTTCCAGTCAGTACGAACTTTAATTTTATTAATGTATTATATAATTCATATGTTTTAGAACAGTTAGTCTAATTCTGAGGACGACGCTAATAGTAGCGTCGAAACCTGGTCAATTTTGACTTAATATTTGTGACCGAGGGCTTATTTGTTCTAATATAAAATAGATAACACTCTGCAGGAGCAGTCAGGGATATAAGAGACCTCTCACTCTGCCAATAGTTTTCCCTGTCAGTCGTCCCATATGAGACCGAGCGCTGTCTCTGCCGTCCATGACATTTCCTATTCAGCAACGCGTAGACTTGGTCCTCAATAATGCCTGAGTAAGCTTTTGACTGAGCAATGGTTCTCTAGAAAAATCTCCACGATCATTCCAAAAGAAGGTAATTGTGACCTTTCTATCCGATGGTTGCGTTTTAAATTTCTTACGGACAGTTGAGTGAGGGTGATTCCATTGCATGCTTTGATGCTTGGACTCCGCCTCAAAGAGCTGTATCCAGGCTGAAAACCTGTCCAAAAACGTACGACCATCGATGCCGAAACGATTTTTCATTTCGACGCAAATGCAGTATATCCTCCCTTTGTTATGAACAGTAACCTCTCTGGAAACCACCTTGAACAAGTTTCATGTTAAGTTGTTTTGAACGATGGAATGAGCTGTGCTTTCACTTGTTCAACTGTAAATCGTCGGTCTTCTCGGGTAAGTGAATCAATACGAACTTGATACGCCCAATTCCTTACTACCACCGGACGCCTGAAACATTGCTTGTCGGTTCCACATTTTATGCCACTTGTAAGATTTTTCATCCGAAAGGATATTTCTGACGGCTATACGCTTTTCGAAAACGAAATCAGATCACAGGACGCTGCCCCGCAAAGGTAAATTCTTCGAGCGGATACACCACCGTTACTAAGACCTAACACGTTATGTTTACGTAAATGTTATTGAAAAATGAGTAAGACTCTTCGAAATGTTGCCAACTAACACAGAAGTTTCAGTTCCCTGCATTAGCCCCCAAGTTTGTTGAATGTGTTGTTCAATTACTGAATGACCTTCGAAGCTAGATGGCTCACAGTGAGGTAATGGACACAAATGTATTCCACAAATGTAGTCACATAGATGCCCATTGTATACGTTATGATTGCATGAAAACGTTAAAATTCCAGTGATGAACGTTACTGTAACTTTTGGCCAATTTCGTAATACCAAACAACTATACGCTATTTGACACATGCGGTCAGTGGCAAACGTAGACGAATCGTAGGAGGCGATGTGTGGTCAGAAAAATGTCAATGAGTAGACGGAAGGAGAGGTGGATAAAGACATAAGAGTGAGGTAATTGTGATGTACCTAGCGATTTTAATGGGGATCATGTTTTAGAAGGAGCGTCATTATGGAAATTATCAGGAAGAATTTACACCACTGCTTTGTTGTGTCGAGACGGAAGTCACGAGGGACAAAATTGTCCCTTCTCTCGATGCCGCTTTCAAAGGAACACGAGGAACACATTTAAGAAACCAAATACTAACAAATCTCGTGTCACTTTACCTATGTAAAATATTTTTAAGTTCTCCAACAATTGACTGCCTTACAGATAATTACTTTTCCGTATATGTTCTAATGGCACACTGTAACAGTATCACACACAGCTCAACATAATGATTCAGAGTAAGGGAACAAAACAACAGGTACTCAGTGCGGTTGACTGACAATGCATTGTGTGTAGAAACAGATCTGTATGTGGATCGCCTGAGATAAGGCTGTGTTTATTGACTCTAGCAGACAAGCTTGCTTATCTAGGGTCAGCTGGGCTTATGCTGGTACGTGTCTCTGCAAGCTGATGTCGGCCACGTGTTGGCGTACCGAACTGGCAGGTTAACAATGATGAAGGCATGGTGCAAGATTCGTGACACCGGTCACTGCCTCCTCATGCTGGACTGTGTCCAACAAAACGTAGCTCAGCTAGTGCGAAGGGAAATTATTCAACTCTTCTTAACCTCATGTCCTACATTCCAGAAGCTCTCCTGCGAAACTCGCAGAACTAGCACCCGTGGAGAAAGGATATTGTTGCGTAAAACTGTGAGGACAGTTCTTTGGTAGCTCAGTCGCTAGATCACTTGCTCCAGATAGGCAAAGGTCCCGAGTTCGATTCAGTCTGGCACACAGTTTTAATCTACCAGGAAGTTTCATATCAGCGCACACTTCGCTGCAGAGTGAAATTTTGCTCTGGAAATGTCCCTCAGGGCGTGGCTAAGCCATGCCTCCGCGATATCCTTTCTTCTAGGAGTGCTAGTCTTCCAAGTTTTGCAGGAGAGCTTCTGTTGAGTTTAGAAGGTAGAAGACGTGGTAGTGGTGGAAGCAAAGCTGTGAGGACGAGTCGCGAGTTATGCTTGGTAGAGTATTTGTCCCGGAAAGCAAACGTCTTCAGTTCGAGTTTTCGCCTGGCACACATTTTAATCTGGCAGGAAGTATCAAATGGTTTGGTGATCATTCCATATTAGGTTGTCCGTTTTAATACTTTTGGTGTAGAAACTATTCTTGACGGTCTTCTAAGATGGACTGAGTGACCAACAAACAACAGATAGTGCGAAGGACTTATACCGGCCATAATGCATTGTTATTCTTGCTAGACAAGAGAAACTGTTTAAATAGAAGGCGGTATTCCAGAATGGCTGAAGCCCCAACTTTCTCTGAAAGCATGACTGCGCTCTAAACACAGTTCCATGTTAATGAATGCATGCGATTTCTTCTTCAAATGTTACACTGTCTCATCTACAAAAATATATATAGACAAAACATTATGACTACTGCCAACCGCGAGACTGATGTGCCTGGTAGCGTTGCTACCACGTGGCGCATTAAGGAAGACGAATGGAGACTAGTTTTGGCGACAATACGTGCCGCAGATCTGGGAAATCCAAACCCCCTTTTTGAGAAAGAGTACACTGTTAAGGCCCGGTTCCTGGGAACGAGCATCTCATAAACGGCGAAGTTAGCCAGCTGTTCGCTTGGTGCCGGCCCAAGTGGCTGAGCGGTTCTAGGCGCTTCAGTCTGGAACGGCGCGACCGCTACGGCGGCAGGTTCGAATCCTGCCTCGGGCATGGATGTGTGTGACGTCCTTAGGTTAGTTAGGTTTCAGTAGTTCTAAGTTCTAGGCGACTGATGACCTCAGAAGTTAAGTCCCATAGTGCTCAGAGCCATTTGAACCATTTGTTCGCTTGGTACTGTCATGAAAATTTATGGAAAAGTGGTTGTTGGACGGTAAAACCATGAGTAGGCAACAAGGTGTTCGACGTACCACGTGGTGGTCAGAGGCTATACGGTACTGTAAAGGTGGAAAGGCGGCGACCTGTGGTACATTTGACGACAATGCTGGTGAAGGTACAAGTGTTTCTGAGCTCTTCGTTCAGCACTCGTTGTTAAACATGGAGTTCTTCAACAGTCGAATATGCCAGGTGACACTGTGATCACGCGACGCAGTAAGGAAGACGAATCAGAACTCATTTTAGAGACAATACCCTGCGGAAAGTGGGGAAATACAAAACAATCTTTGACAAAGGGCAGATTGTTAAGGCACGGAGCTTGGTAACGAGCATCTCAGAAATGGGGAAACTGGTTGGCTGTTCGTGTTCCCATGACAACCCAGCGACATCGCCAGTTAGGATTACAGTGGCCACGAGATCATCGACAGTGGACCGTGGATCAATCGAAACGTTTCGGGTGGTAGGATTAACGTCGTTTCTTGTTACACCAAGTCGATCGGTCGATTGTCCTCTCTGGAAACGCTGTCATCCAGACTAAAGGCTGCTCGAAGTATGCACCGCGCCACTGCCGCAGATCAGTGGAGGCAGTATTATGCTATTGGGAACGTTAACTAACTCCGCCCCCGATAGCTGAATGGTCAGCGTGTCGGATTGTCAATCCTCTGGCCCCGGGTTCTATTCCCGGCTGGGTCGGGGAATTTTCTCCGCCCGGAGACTGGGTGTTGTACTGTCATCATCATCCTATCATACTCATCGACTGCAGGTCTCCGAAGTGGCGTCAAATTGAAAGAACGGCACCCGGCGAACGCTCTGCCCGACGGGGGGCCCTAGCCATACGATTAAATAAATAAACGTTCACTAAGGCATCTATGAGACATGTAGCAGCCGAATGCACCATGGCAGCTGTGGATTATGTGAACATTGTTGCTGATCCACATGTACCACATATGCTGGCTTTCTTCACCAACAGTGGTGGGATTTTTCCGCAGGATAACTGTCCACGCCACAAGTCCAGAACAGTGCAGTATTGGTTCGAGGAGCGTAATAGTGAGCTCATGTTGCTGTCTTTACCACAAATTCCTCCGATCTCAACTCGATGGAATACATCTGATTGTACAGCTGATTGTACAAAAATTTGGGTTTGCGTTACCTGTGGATAGATATCTGGTGTCACATACCTCTTCTACGTCTACTGCATTTATACTCCGCAAGCCACCCAACGGTGTGTAGCGGAGGGCACTTAACGTGCCACTGTCATTACCTCCATTTCCTGTTCCAGTCGCGAATGGTTCGCGGGAAGAAAGACTGCCGGAAAGCCTCCGTGCGCGCTCGAATCTCTCTAATTTTACATTCGTGATATCCTCGGGAGGTATAAGTAGGGGGAAGCGATATATTCGATACCTCATCCATAAACGCACCCTCTCGAAACCTGGACAGCAAGCTACACCGCGATGCAGAGCGCCTCTTGGAAGCTACTAAAGAGTTTTCGCGAAGGGTCGCTTACTACGTTTCAGAAAGTGAAACAAAAGGGTTTTAGTTGTTGGTCATAATGTTAGGCTCATCAGTGTAGCCGGCCGCTGTGGCTCAGCGGTTCTAGGCGCTTCAGTCAGGAACCGCGCTGCTGCGGTCGCAGGTTCGAATCCTGCCTCGGGCATGGATGTGTGTGATGTCCTTAGGTTGTTAGGTTTGAGTAGTTCTAAGTCTAGGGGACTGATGACCTCAGATGTTAAGTCCCATAGTGCTTAGAGCAATTTGAACCATTTGAACTGGTCGCATGGTTCAAATGGCTCGAAGCACTATGGAACATAACATCTAAGGTCATCAGTGCCCTAGACTTAGAATTATTTAAACCTAACTAACCTAACGACATCACACACATCCATACCCGAGACAGGATTCGAACCTGCGACCGCAGCAGCAGCGCGGTTCCGGACTGAAGCGCCTAGAACCGCTCGGCCACAGCGGCCGTCTCGTCGAATGGCCTTGAACTTTTTCGCCATACACTGTCGTCCACTCCCAGCTCTGTCACACACATTGAGGTTAACTGTAGAGTGTATACTTTCAACGCCTGAAATGTCATAATTAATCAAAATTCCGGGCTATTACGTGGTGATCGGATGGATATTCCATTAAAACCCAACGATTCGTCCCTATCTGCGAAGGATAGTTTCAAGTGCCACGTTGTGAATTGGGCATTCAAAGGAGCTTCGATCTCACTGTGATGTGGCATAAATTAATAAAATAACTTAGATGCCAGAGCTACAAATTTTTTTCTTGTCAAGACCTCTTAAAAACAATTGCTGCACAGTTTGTTGCCCATAAAGCTCAGAAAATTACTCACCACAAATCAGAAATGCATATAATCACCAAAATAAAGCAGCAGAATGCAAGTGGAGCAACATGAAGACTTCAACAACTTGCCCCGTCATCATACCCCACTTATCTATTTTAATAGTCATCGAATCTGACGTAGGTTATTTGGTTGCTTTAAAGAGGGGGGCGGGGAAAGGGGAGGGGGGGAAGGGAACAAACTGCTAGGTCATCGGTCCCTTGGCGTAGGATTAACAAGACTAAGACATGAATAAACAGTGACTCTGAAATACATACTGTCTGAGATAGCTATATATTGCAAAGAATGACCAAATATCATACCTGTTAGACCACACAAGCTTACGTTGGACGTCTTGAAAATTATAAGGCGAGAGGTAATGTAGACAGCAAATACTAACACACACCGAACTGGCGGGAGCGTCTCGATTGTTGGAGTTTTGACTGTAACGGCGTGAGGAACGTAATGTGGTGAGGCTTATTAGGAAAAAAAAAAAAAACTGCGTGGTTAGGCATCTTGCCCCTTTCGTCAACTTTCTCCGGTCTGTCCTATTGCGTTAGATCACGATTATTGCTGCCTGGAGGATGGTATGAAAGGATATGTCTTCCCATAGTATGCCAGGCATGCTGTAAGGGTGACAAATTATAGGGTTGGGCTGACCATTAAAGATTCCATACATTCCTCAAGGCGTTTTGGGTGTGAACTGCAACTTGGCGCACGTTATTTTCATGGACTACGCCATTTGGTACCTTGGCCACGAAATACATGACAACAGGGTTCACTATTCTTCCTTCACGATAGTCCCTGAAGTTAGAGAGGTGAGGGTCATGCTAATTGTGACTTCCTGTCCCCATTCACCAGCTCGTCTGTTGACGTATGTCTGATCGCCAACAGGAGCGGCATTCATCGTCGCCACTCGTTATTCCAGCTGTCTCTACCTCAGTCAACTGTGGGTTGGTGTCATCGCTAAACAACACATAGCAAGTCGAGATCTCAACCCACCTTCTGCTGATCTGTTTCCGACTTGGTGACACTTCTCCTGCATCCTTTGCCCGAATTTCATTATCTGTCTACTCATCAGAATCAGTGGAACGATCCTACGATGTTCCCACGGGGTGGAAGGACTTGTGGCTGCTCTTCTTGTCACACTGTCGTCCTGAGATAGTCACCATTTGTTCTGCAGTCATTGCACAACAATCAACTGTCCGTGCGATTTGTCGGTAGATGGTCACGTTTTCTTCGCGCCAGTAGTTCTATTTTTGTGAAAGTACGTAAGATGGAGATAAGCCGCATGCACACGTCCTCTGGCATACTGTGTTGTGATCTCCACTTGAAAAGTGCCAGTAACGCCAGACAATCCCGTTAGCCATCGAGTCTTCAAATCTTTCTTCATATTTAGGAATGGCTTTTCGCCTCTAGATACTGAAAATAGTGAAGTTTAACTCACATAAGCATTAAATTTTAATCAAAATATCCCATCTGCAGCCAAATTCTGGAATATCTATTTGCTAACGTTCGAGCACAGTGATCATGCTGTAGCAGTTTCTAACTCTGTCAGTGTATTTAAAATGTAAGACCTTATTGCCACTATACTATGGGTCGGTTCTAGTTCCCGTTACGGGTTCATGATGTACTATATTTCTCTTTGTGTCCGACTGTCTGCGCCGTTTATCACGGGGCGTGAAAGACATTCCACTTTTAGACGATCGTGCGGCGTTTGTGACAGTTAAAATACTTCAGTACTTCACCTTCTTCTTCTTCTATAGTACTGTGCTTCTGCCTGTTAAGGTGCCCATCTCTTCCTCGGCCTTCCCAGACTTCTTTGTCATACCGGATTAAAATTTCTGACTTTGTAAGGTCGTCTCTTTAGTTTATTCTGTCGAGATGTTACTCGATTGTCTTACGTTAAATATGTTTCTTATTCTATCTGCTGTATCCACAAAGAAAAGTAAACTGGTTTTATGAGAATGGACCTTATAAGAAGAAAATTAACGGTAAGCAGTACATTAGTAGATCAGGTTAGTCATATATGCGCGTGGCAAAAATATAGAGAAATGGAAGCGTAATGTGGAAACATATGTGAATCAGTAAACAGGTGGTTTACAAATGAGACACACGAAAATAATCTTCACAAAGTAATAGCTGTCCCAGACTACTTCATATTTTGTGTGTCTATTTTATAAGTGTATTTTTCTTTTCTGTCAGTGTATATGCATTGTGGCATGTAGACGTCAGTAATGGCTTATTGTTAAAATGTATACACATACCACGAAATATTGTTTCAGGTCAGTTTCTGGTAACCGCATCAAATACATACCTGGTGGTGTACTGCAACAGGCGCCAGGGTTGGCACTACTGGAGCTGCGGGGAAATCCCCTGGTGGCTGTCGCGCCAACCGCCTTCTCCCACCTGCCGAGACTGCGAAAGCTGTGAGTACTCATACCGCTACTGTGTGCACTACTAAGAAACTACAGTTTCCAACACGATAGTCGGTTGTAAATATTTCTCGTATAACGAAATTCTGTGATGGACTGAAATTCAAACATTGGCAGTACTTCAAGGCCATTGTTAGAAGGACCGAAAAGTTATTAAAAGACTCTGGTATGCCAGACAAAGTGGTGAAGAAAGTGCTACGTGCCACCAGACTTTCCAGGCTTTATGGATTGTAAGATACAAAAGGAAGGTGTCCCTCATACGCCTGTTACTACAGCAAATCAGTTCGCCCACCAACAGACTGCCCAGACGTCTAGTGGGTTGGTTAGCATCCAAACAGGGACTTTGTGAACACCATATTGTTAACTTGCAGAAACTCAAGAAAGTGAAGATAGGCCAAAATGACATAGTCACCAATCTGGCCCTAGTGTCACTTTATTCCAATGTGCCATTTCAAGACACACTCGATTTAGTGGTACAACCGTTTCCACCTGTGATCGTCAAGTTTTTGTCATGCCGTAAAGAAAACATACTCCTTTTACCATGACGAATATTGTGAGAAGACAGATCTCACAGCGATAGAATCCTCACTGTGTCCGGCTACCGTGAACTGCTTTAAAAAAATGGTTCAAATGGCTATGAGCACTATGGGACTCAACTTCTGAGGTCATTAGTCCCCTAGAACTTAGAACTAGTTAAACCTAACTAACCTAAGGACATCACACACATCCATGCCCGAGGCAAGATTCGAACCTGCGACCGTAGCGGTCTCGTGGTTCCAGACTCCAGGGCTTAGAACTGCACGGCCACTTCGGCCGGCTGAACTGCTTCATGGGCCAGATCGAGGAGCACATTCTGAACTGTGCAACGTTTCGTCTATCTTGCTTCCTATGATATGAAGACCACATTTTCTCATATGGCCTCCTAGCGAATATGCACTGCAGAAATTCGTCACCCACATAAAAGTTGCCCATTCCAACATTCAGTTTACTGTCGAAATGCAGGGAGATGGAAAGCTACTCTTCTTGGGTGTTTTAGCGGAGCAGAAGTTGAGAGACCAACTTCGTCATTCTATGTACCGAAACCCCATGCAAGGTGACAGTCACCTGAACACCTTCAGTTTTCACCACTCTATCAACAAGAAAGCAGTCGTGAACACGTTAGTACACAAGGCAAAGATTTTTTCTGACGATGACCAGCTATAGTGTGAATTGCATCATTTGAGAGAAGTGTTCAGAGAGAATGATCACAGTGAGGGATATACTCCAAATATTTTCAGGTGCCACTGACGAAGGACGCCTCATGAATTGGCCGAAGTGGGGAAGCCGACTGCGTTCCTGCCACACTGTGAGGCAACGAGCAGCATGTCAGGATTTGTGCTGCAGAGACATAAACTGAGATGAAGGTTCCAACTCAGAGATGTATCGTATATTACGCCCCAACAAAGACGACATAGCTCTAAGAGCGCAGTGTATGCTGTATCCCCTGGGCATGTGGCAGCAACTATATACATCTAACTGCTCTCACTATTGCTGAGAGTCATACTAGGCACAAGCGACATATTAAACTAAGGAAACTTCAGAACTAGGCTGTAGCTGAACATTGCCTGGAAAGCCGAGAGTCTGACTCATGCGTCATCATATTGGAATCCCCGTAAAAACGACGCAACAG
Source organism: Schistocerca serialis cubense (assembly GCF_023864345.2). Taxonomy (NCBI): domain Eukaryota; kingdom Metazoa; phylum Arthropoda; class Insecta; order Orthoptera; family Acrididae; genus Schistocerca; species Schistocerca serialis. The sequence continues at coordinate 426,088,982 of NC_064644.1, read as the reverse complement.
AGATTAGAATAAACCACACATAGTTGGGCCTGGTGGCGAGCTTTGGATACCGAAAAGAAGCAAATACAGATGCTCGATGCTTTTAGGGAGATGGGAGCGGCAGTTCCAAACTTGGAGCCGTTCTCTCGCGCCAGATGACGTCATCGGCCCTGCGGTGGGCCGGAGCTGCTGCGAGCTGCCCAACTCGCCTCTTTACGTATGCGTCACTTCGCCCCTCTTTGGATGATTACAGGCGCTGCAGTCGCACCTATACAGGGTGTTACAAAAAGGTACGGCCAAACTTTCAGGAAACATTCCTCACACGCAAAGACAGAAAATATGTTATGTGGACATGTGTCTGGAAACGCTTACTTTCCATGTTAGAGCTCATTTTATTACTTCTCTTCAAATCACATTAATCATGGAATGGAAACACACAGCAACAGAACGTACAAGTGTGACTTCAAGCACTTTGTTGCAGGAAATGTTCAAAACGTCCTCCGTTAGCGAGGATACGTGCATCCACCCTCCGTCGCATGGAATCCCTGATGCGCTGATGCAGCCCTAGAGAATGGCGTATTGAATCACAGCCGTCCACAATACGAGTACGAAGAGTCTCTACATTTGGTACCAGGGTTGCGTAGACAAGAGCTTTCAAATGCCCCCATAAATGAAAGTCAAGAGGGTTGAGGTCAGGAGAGCGTGAAGGCCATGGAATTGGTCCGCCTCTACCAATCCATCGGTCACAGTACATACTGACGAAACTAAAATGAGCTCTAACATGGAAATTTAGCGCTTCCTGACACATGTCCACGTAACATCTTTTCTTTATTTGTGTGTGAGGAATGTTTCCTGAAAGTTTGGCCGTACCTTTTTGTAACACCCTGTATAAGCGGAACCCCCTGCCAGGCTTTATGATGAAGACACCGTCGAAAACGTAAGTTTTCTATTCGAAGTGACGCGTGTTGTAAGCTGAGTTGATCTTATTCAAGCATGCTGTCGCAGAAGGCTCCAAGAACTCACTGGCAATACTTTTTCTCCTTGAGATACGATGTCACGGCTTATAGCCTTCTAGGTGCGTCCATAACCCATTCTCTCAAACTCTCTCCTGCTAATAATTATTATCATCATCCATTCGGCGGAAAATCAAGAGCTTTGAGTATGGATGTGTCTTCGATGCATCTTAGGAGATGTTTCGAGCTTCTGGTTACGTCTCTTCTTTCATGGATACATTGTAATAACGCACCCTCATAAAGGAGAAGAATAGAGAATAGACAACGGAATAAGAAACGGAAGATATTCTAGTCGACAGATAGTTTGTCTTCAGTAAACGTAGAGACAAAAAAATTATAAACTGAAAATTTGTATCCGAAGACAGGAGAGTTTAAAAACAAAACAGATTATTTCTAAGGGTTTGCAGATCCAGAGAAACCGTTCGACGACGTGGCGTCGAAGTATTTGTCCAGAAGTGTATGAAGTACGAAGAACAACAAATAATCTGGAATACCCTAAAATAAACATTGTGTTATAGGAAATGGAAACAGTAGGACAAAGTTATATTCGAAAGAGCCTGGGCAGTGCTGTAGTTATCACCTGAAACTGTGTATCAGAGAAACAATGAAAGCGTGATAACAAAATCGGTAATGGGTATAAAAGTTTGAAGGAGCACATACCAGTACGTAAGTGATTTAGTCCTTCCTTCAGAAGCAAATGAAATACTACAAGAAATTTTCCATTGACAAGAGAGATAATTCCAGATGAGAATAAACACATTGAAAGTAAATGATTCCTTTCTTCCAGAAAATCACGAAACAATAAATGTGAAGATACAGAGAACGAAGGAAAATAATTCTGACACAGAAATAAAGGTTGCAAAACGTCGCAGAAGCAGTGATATCGGAATCACACAGGCGCAACTGTTCTTTTGGAATCAGGTGCTGTACTGAACCCAGGAGTAGGTTTCTGAAGATGAATTTCTAAAGTGCTACCACGAATAGGAGATGAATTTAGAAAACGGACATCACTAGAGCGGAAAAATACTGCAAGCATTTAAATACGGTTCTGCCATATGACAGCGGACAATTACGGTATTATAAAAGGAAATATCATAAGGAATAGTTTACGAATAAATTGTAAAACGTTGTTCTCAAAAGACAGACAGGTCCTTTGGACCTTTGCTACGGTTTTCAAGGGCAGTGAATATTCCTCTGCTAGGTGCAGTATATGACAAAACTTGTAAAAATTTCTGTGAGTAGACCAACAGCAGCATAAGTAGTGAATCGGTAGTGTTGTGTGTAGCAGATACGCAGAGATCAAAATGTTGACAAAAGATCAGGTGGTGGTGGTTAGTGTTTAACGTCCCGTCGACAACGAGGTCATTAGAGACGGAGCGGAAGCTCGGGTTAGGGAAGGATTGGGAAGGAAATCGGCCGTGCCCTTTCAAAGGAACCATCTCGGCATTTGCCTGAAACGATTTAGGGAAATCACGGAAAACCTAAATCAGGATGGCCGGAGACGGGATTGAACCGTCGTCCTCCCGAATGCGAGTCCAGTGTGCTAACCACTGCGCCACCTCGCTCGGTCACAAGATCAGGCTTGAAATCAGAGGAGAGATTGGGAACTATGGCCAAAGGCTTACACCTCACGATATTATGTTCCTCTTCAACTAGCCGGCCAGCACTTAACAAGACACTGCTTGCAGCTATTCATAAAAGTACAAGCGATGCGGAAAAAACACTCAGATGACAAAAGTCATAGGATATCGATAAGCACGTATACATACGGCGGTATTTTCGAGTACACAAGGCATAAAAGGGGAGTGCATTGGCGGAGCTATCATTTGTACTCAGGGGATTCACGTAAAAAGTTTTTTGACATGGCTATGGTCGTATGACGAGAATTAACAGACTTTGGACGGGGAATGGTAGTTGCAGCTAGATGCATGGGACTTTTCATTTCGGATGTAGACAGGGAATTCAATATTCCAAAATTGACAGTATCAAGAGCGCACCGCAAATACCAAATTTCAGTCATCACCTCTCACCGCGAACAACGCAGAGCTCGACAGCTTTTTTAACGACAGAGAACAGCGGCGTTTGCGAAGAGTTGCTAGTGACAACAGAAAAGCAACACAGCGTGAAATAATCTTAGAAATCAATGTGAGACGTACGACGAACGTATCCGTCAGGACACTGCGGCGAAATACGGCGCTATTGTGATGTGGCAGTAGACGAGTGCCTTTGCCAACAGCTTGACGTCACCTGCAGCTCTTCTCCTTGGGTCGTGAGTGTATCTGTTGGACCACAGACGATTTGAAAACCGTGGCCTGGTCAGATGAGTCCCGGTTTCAGTCTATGAGAACCCTTGATCACTGGTGTAATATTTCTTAGAGGGGATGTCATCGAACATTCTCATTTTTCAAATTTTAGAATATTATCTGTTCCTTTAGAATTGAAGAAAAATAACCGGAAAATATACCTATTCAAAAAAGCAGATAAAATTTCACTTGACGCCTTCCTGAGAGACTTTCTCCACTCATTACAAATTAATAATATGAATGTAGACCAGATGTGGTTTAAATTCAAAGAAATAGTATCGATAGCAATTGAGAGATTTTCACCAAATAACTTAACAAACGACGGAGGTGACCCTCCTTGGTATGCAAAACGGGTTAGAACACTGTTACAGAACAACAAAACAAACATGTCAAATTTAAACACAGGCAAAATCCCCAAGATTGGCGATCTTTTACAGAAACTCGAAATTTAGCGCCGAGTTCAATGCGAGATGCCTGTAAGTTTCCACAACAAAACTTTGTACCGAAACGTGGCAGAAAATCCAAAGAGATTCTGGTCATGTGTGAAGTATGTTAGCGGCAAGAAACAATCAAAGCCTTTTCTGCGCGATAGCAATGGAGATACTATCGAAGACAGTGCTGTCAAAGCAGAGTTAATAAACACAGCCTTCCGAAATGCCTTCACAAAATAAGACGAAGTAAATATCCCAGAATTCGAATTGAGAACAGCTGCCAACATGAGTAACGTAGAAGTAAATATCCTTGGAGTTGTGAAGCAATTTAAATCACTTAATAAAAGCAAGTCTTCTGGACCAGGCCCATATTGTTAACGTCGATGTGCAGCAGGATTTTAGAACATATATTGTGTTCGAAGATTATGAACTACCTCGAAGAAAACCGTCTATTGACACACAGTCAACATGGGTTTAGAAAACATCGTTCCTGTGAAACACAACTAGCTCTTTATTCACATGAAGTATTGAGTGCTATTGACCAGGAATTTCAGATCGATTCCGTATTCCTGGATTTCCGGAAAGCTTTTGACACTGTACCACACAAGCGGCTCGTAGTGAAATAGCGTGCTTACGGAATATCGTCTCAGATATGTGACTGGAGTTGTGATTTCCTGTCAGAGAAGTCACAGTTCGTAGTAATTGACGGCAAGTCATCGAGTAGAACGGAAGTGATTCCTGGCTTTCCCCAAGGTAGTGTTATAGGCCCTTTGCTGTTCCTTATCTATATAAAAGATTTGGGAGACAATCTGAGCAGCCGTCTTCGGTTGTTTGCAGATGACGCTGTCGTTTATCGGCTAGTAATGTCATCAGAAGATCAAATCAAACTGTAAAACAATTTAGAAGAAATATCTGAATGGTGCGAAAAGTGGCAGTTGACCCTAAATAACGAAAAGTGTGAGGGCGTCCATATGAGTGCTAAAAGCAACGCGTTAAACTTCGGTTACACGAAAAATCAGTCTAATCTAAAAGCCATAAATTCAACTAAATACCTAGGTATTACAATTACGAACAACTTTGGAAGGAACACCTAGAAAATGTTGTGGGGAAGGGTAACCAAAGCCTGCGTTTTATTGGCAGGGCACTTACAAAATATAACAGACCTACTAAGGACACTGTCTGCACTACGCTTGTCCGTCCTCTTTTAGAATACTACTGCGCGATGTGGGATCCTTACCGGATAGGACTGACGGAGTACATCGAAAAAGTTCAAAGAAAGGCTGCACGATTTGTATTATCGCGAAATACGAGACAGAGTGTTACAGAAATGATACAGGATTTGGGCTGGAAATCATTAAAAGAAATGCGTTTTAGTTGCGACGGAATCTTGTCACGAAATTCCAATCACCACCTTTCTCCTCCGAATGATAAAATACTTTGTTGACACCGATCTACAAAGGGAGGAACGATCACCACGATAAAATAAGGGAAATCAGAGCTCGTACGGAAAGATATAGGTGTTCATTCTTTCCGCGCGCTATACGAGAATGGAATAATAGAGGATTGTGAAGGAGTTTCGATGACCCTCTGCTAGGAACTTGAGTGTGATGATGTAGATATAGATGTAGAAAAATAATAAACAAACTGTCAGTATCCTGTGCGAAATATTAAACTAACACGAATGGTTGGACCACCCAGATCTTCCATTATGAATCCCATCGAACATCTATGGGACATAATCTAGAGGTCAGTTCGTGCACAAAATCCTACACCGGCAACACTTTCGCAATTATGGACGGTTATGGAGGCAGCATGGATCAATTTTTCTTTAGGGGACTTCAACGACTTAGTGAGTCCATGCCATGTGGAGTTGCTGGACTAGGCTCAGCAGAAGGATGTCCGACACGATATTAGGAGGTATGTCACATCTGTGTGAACGCTGCTGCATGTTCTCGTTGTTTAAACCTACGTTTTAGCCTAAAACAGTGAAAACAAAAATTGTTACACATTATTATGACTTTCATTGGTCAGGAGCAAATAATATTTTCCCCACTGTCTTCATTTCTGCTGCAGATAACAATAGCTCACAGTTTTAGCACATACCTAGTCTCGGAAATTATTTTAGGCCATCATCTATGCAAACAGATCTTTGTCTAGGTTCCTCTACCCTCTGTGATTTATACTGCTCTTAGACAGCATCTTGCTTCGATTTATGTAGACTATCCATCCTCATATCATATATCCCCTTGAAATTCCAAATTCCAGCCCTTTAAGCAGATTTATAAGCCAAATTCACAGTTTGGAGCAATTCTAGCATTGCAGCATGCTGATCTGAATGTCCATAAATAGCTACAAATCGTCGAAGATATCGACCACAGTGGTGGTTGAAATTCCAGAAGGCAATACGCCAGTTCTACCATGTCGCTAAACTCGGAATACATTCTCATGGTTCAAAACCAAATGTGATCTTCGTGAATTGCGGCATTTTCTTGTTCTCTCAAGGTACATCACATTCAACACTTTATAGAAGTATTAATTCCCTTCAGTGTTCAACCCAGTGCTCCAGAGCAGTGACGAACGAAAACGACATTTATCTCCACAATTATCTCCTCGATAAATTTGATTAACTGCTTCAGTATTTTTGATTACGGATTCCTCAACCACAATTCCATTGTCCGCAAGTTTTTACCCGCGTGTGTGGATGTGAAAATTTTGTAAACCACATTAATCCATTATATACGCCAGAGCTCTGTCCAAAGGCTTGCGTTTGGCCTGAGTGTTCTCCTGTTCGCCCCGAACCTCGTATTTTACATTCCGTTGCCTAAAGACGTAGAGGCTCATGACTACATTTTCTAAAACATAGCTTGTTATACTCTTGATACAGTAGGTAAGCTACAGTTTTCTGATGTAAATACTGAATCTCATTTTATGAACTTTTCTCCGTTTATTTCTACAATATTTAGAAAACAAATGAAGCTCATACCAATTGTAGTCGCGTATCGCTTAGACTACTGTTCTTTAGTTCTTTTTCCTGGTCTTTATCCTGCATGTTAATATTGTATTTGGCAGTATGAGAGGATGAGTGGATGACATTCCTGTTACCATCCATTCTCCACTGGACGGAATTAGTCTACTTATTTGTTGTTTATATGGGTCGCAGTATATAAATGTGTCGGAGAATATGAGTAAAGAGTCAAAATTTCACCGACCCGTAGAATATTTTTTCTATGATCAGCGCACTCTGAAGTAGCGGGGAAAACAAATCCTCCTGTCTGAGGACAAAAAGCGAAATATGCTCCTCTTTAAAAGACTCTAACAGAAAAGTTACGAACCTGCTGCCTCGATTCTCATTCGGTTTTCCTCACTCAAAAATTTTGGCATGCGAACATATTCGCGCTTTTTTTGTTTTGAAAGACAGCAGCTGAGAGACAGTAACAGTGGAAGGGAGAGGAGACAGTGATAGTAGGACAAAAAGAGACAGGAGACATTGATACGGATGAAGACAATAGAATTAGCAGCCAAATAGAGAGGAAATAGTGATTGTCAGTGAGAGACAATGGTCGTAAAGGAGAATAAGTGGTGGATGCAGGTACATAAGTGGGTGCAAGACAGAGGGGGGACAGTAGAAAAGAAAAAGAACAGACCGGCAAACTTTAACACATATGTGTAGGGAGCGCGCATTTTGGAATGGAATTTTAAACTCAAGATTATAGGAGAAAAAATAAGTAGTTGACCTTCCTAGAATTTTTGAGTTGCCAAGGTATGCTGGAGGCAGTGGCAGTAGGAAAAAGTGACAGAAAGAGACACTTTAAGTGAAGCAGGAGATAGTGATAGTGTGATACGCTGTAAATAAAGGAGTGGGAGCGAACGTGAGAAACCTGCATGTCATCCAGTCGCCGGTTTGTGAGGTGGATGGTGCGGGGGGGGGGGGGGGGGCGAGTCGACATTTGGCTGTTTTAGTTCACTGCCCTATTTAGAATGTGCTGTGAAAAGAATGCTAAATTTTTCGCTAAGGAAGATCGAACCAGGTTTGAGGTAGCTGACTTTCCACTATTCTGTCAGAGCCTTTTAAGGAACTAAATATTCCCCTTTTCACCGACAGGAGCAGTTTCCTATTGGTTTTTCGCACCATCGTGATTTCAGTTTTATAGTCGTTATCAAGAGCTAAGGTGAAATGTCACAAAATGTCCGACATGCCGGAATGACTCGTCATCGTCGAAATACTACAACAGTTATCTGGTCTTACAAACTTTTGAAAATCGCGTAACTGAGGCGGAACATGGCTACCAGCCCGGTAGTGATCTAACTGGGTGTAGGAAACCGCGCAAAAAGCACGGAAGGAAAATAATACCAGTTAGTAGGAGGAAAGTGTACAGCACACCCTTCTGAAAGAAGGATCTATTCAAAACCTACTCTAAATATTGATGATAGTTCTGAAATGACTGGAAATTTGGTGCAATTGCTCACGAACCTCATACGGGAAAAAGGGTACTACGTAATATTTTTAATACAAAATATATTGATAATACATAAAGTACTGGTTAGCTGAAAAGGGGTAATTAAAAGGCCGCCAGCACACCAGGCTAATGAATCTCCACAATCATGAGAAAGGTAATGGCAAATAAATGTTAGCAAATAATCACTGGTGTGGCAACACAAGGTCGTCACGCTTTCCGCAACACAACAGTTCACGAGAAAATAAATGTATCAGAAAGCACTGAGTTTGCAGTTACTTATTCTGAAATACTATATTTTGAACGTAAAGTTAAAAGAAGTCACTGGTCAAATACATGTAACTAACACTTTGTTGCGTAAAAATTAGTTTCAGTAACGCCAGTGTAACGTAATGCAAAATTTAGAAAAAGGCAAGCAATTTACGTTTGATTACTAAAAAATTGAATTGAATTCACTTTAAGCAAACGAGAAATTGTTTTTATTTTTAATATAACAACAATAAAATATTACAAAGCCAGAAGAAGTCGCTAAGCTGAATACAGAATAAATTAAATTGCTCACTCTTTATTTGTATTGTATCTATATTTATTAGTTTTGCCAGTGAAACTTTACGTTACTCTAAGTGAATGAAGTTCCTACTCAAAACTGCAAATTAGTTAAGTCTCTGTTATGCAATACAAGAATGAACAGTTACTGAGGCAGAAAAATGAGACTGAAACTGGTCGTTAGCAAATAAACAAAACTGGCAGTAAATAATGAATCAGTTTTCATATTTTGATGACACTCGGTGATTTCATAGAAAGGAAGGGGACTCTGTTTGGTAGTAATGTCTGCGGACAATGATAACACAGGTGCCCTACAATTTTTAACTGTTGCACGTTATTATTCAAGTTAGTCATACTTTGCCAAAGAAATGCCTCTGTGTGATGCCTCTACAAAATCTGTCACTTAACCGTATTACGATGTAGCTGGGTGGACGATGAAGAATGTAGCCGACGAGATGCTGAGCCGCTACTGTTACTACTGCTGATTGAGATCCACGGGTCGTCTCCAGAGCCACGGATAACTATGAGGCAGGCAATAGTTAGAATTGCAGCTTCCTCCGCCTATCCACTCCTTCCGTGCTCTCAATATTCGCGGGTTAACTAATTAGTTGCGCCTACACTGGCGCGATCATAGCTGCACACTGCGACTGCAGGAGCGCCCAACAAACACTTTCGCACTCTTTCATCACTCAAACTGCTCCGCTTCCGCGACGGAGATTATTAATACGCAAATATAAACAACGGCTCAGCTAATGCCATTTCGTCGTTGCTACATTAAAATTAAAGTTTCCTTGAATATTACCCAGCAATTTACAATATTTACATTAGAGTTTTCAATTTAACTAAAAATGAACACTAATAAAACCAAGATAATGATCAATGAAAGGACACCTGAGGGAAGTATATCAGTTGGAAGTACACAACTCCCAAAAAGTCACAGAATATATCTAGCTGGGTAAACTGATGAACATGAAAGGAGACTTTAAACCAGGAATATTACGATGAATTAAATTGGGCTGACAAGCTTATGGGAAGCACTCTTCAATTTTGAAATCTAAGGTGTCGGTTGAGCTGAAGAAATCTATATTTGACCAATGCATAGTACCAGTAATAACTTATGGCTGCGAAACATGGAGCTGGCCGTTGTGACCGAGTGGTTCTAGGCGCTTCAGTCTGGAACCGCGCTGCTGCTACGGTCACAGGTTCGAATCCTGCCTCGGGCATGGATGTGTATGATGTACTTGGTTAGTTCTAAGTCCATGGGACTGATGACCTCAGACGTTAAGTCCCATAGTGCTTAGAGCCATTTGAACCATTGAAACATGGACATTAGATGAGTTCATTGTTAGGAAGCTAACAGTACCCCAAAGAGGAATGGAAAGATCGATGTTGGGTTACACGAAAAAAGACAGGAATAGAACTGTTGAAATAAGACAAACAACGAAGGTCATCGAAGTAGTCGAAAGAATGAATACATTGAAATGGCAGTGGGCTGGTCATGTTGCTCGAACAAAAGATTGTCTAAACAAGTCCTAGACTGAAGCCCAGTTTTCCAAACAAAGACCCAGAGGAAGACCACCGGACAGATGGGACAGAGATATAAGAAAGACAGTGGGATTCAATTGGTAACGGTAAGCTCAGGATCGGTAGAAATGGAAGATCTTACTGGGATGCTTTGTTATACGCCGACTCAAAGACGCCACATCATTAAGTGATAGATCTGGCTAATGATGATGATGACAATATAATTATAATCAGTTATATACATTCGGAAATAAATAAACTACTACATGCATTACATATTTAATATGATCTCTGTAACAAAGCCTATATAGTCAGAATTAGAAGTACGGGACAAGTTATCAAAGGATAGTAAACGCCGAAAAATTTTAGATGGTGCAGAAGGTATTTTATCTCCGTTTTCGGTGTCACAAAGTCAAATATCAGTGTAGACAGATGCAGTTTTAAAATTGTTTTAATAGTTCGTTAATAATGATTTGTTTTAAAGGAAAGTTTCACAGACTATTTTACCCCTTTATTAAAAATGCTAAAGCAAGTATTTTTTAAATATATGTTGTAGGAATCAAATATCAATCTTAATAGTTCTAACTTCAAAATAGCCTTATCAGCGACATTTATTTTAAAAAAATCTTTCATCCCATACTCCACTCGCTTAGGAGCACTGTGGAATTTCGTACAATCCCTTACTAAACGGTGCCTACAGTATAAGATCAACACGCTCTTCAAGTTTCTCTCCTTAGTTGTTTGGGCTAGCCGCTGATGAGTCGGTGAATCGGTCTTATCCTATTTCACACCCTTAAGGACTGAATTTCCAAAAACATTCAATGACGTAATTTGTGTTTCTAACCGAGAAGTCAAATTCAAATTCTCAGAGATATAGCTCTGAAAATGCTTCCATAACGAAATATTTTCACAAAACATTTCATCCCCTATTTCACTCCAATAGGGATTGAATTTCCGAAGGCACTGGAATACGTATGTTTTTTATTTCTAACCAAGAAGTAAAATACCAGTTCTCATAGCTGCAGTTTCAAAAACGCTTTAATAGCTCTTTAATAATGATGTATTTGCGAAACAAAGTTGCACCTACTATTTCACTCTCATAGAGCTTAAACTCCCAAAAATGTTTAACGCTTATTTTTTTACTTCTGACCAAGAAACCAAATACCAATTTTAGTAGTTCTAGCCTCAAAACTGCTTTAATAGCGACATATTTTCAAGAAACATTTCATCCCGGAAAGTCTCTTCTTAAACATGTCTAAAGTGTAAGATCAAGACACTCTACATATTTGACGCTTTTTTTCTCAGCGGTTTGGACTGGGCGATGATGAGTAAGTCAGGGTATTTCTTTTTAAACATGGAGATTGTTTATGTCGAATACAAAACACATACATGAATCATAAAATGAATTTAAAGGTGGAAATGTTGCAGTGTTCTAGAATGGCCGACAAGTCGCTTTGGGGCAGGATTCGGTAGCAACGTAAGTGAGAACTGTTAAAGTAAAGGCAACAGGGATGTTGCTGCTATCATGGAAATACATCTATATCTACATTTATACTCCGCAAGCCACCCAACGGTGTGTGGCGGAGGGCACTTTACGTGCCACTGTCATTACCTCCCTTTTCTGATCCAGTCGCGTATGGTTCGCGGGAAGAACGACTGTCTTAAAGCCTCCGTGCGCGCTCGAATCTCTCTAGTTTTACATTCGTGATCTCCTCTGGAGGTATAAGTAGGGGGAAGCAGTATATTCAATACCTCATCCAGTAACGCACCCTCTCGAAACCTGGCGAGCAAGCTACACCGCGATGCAGAGCGCCTCTCTTGCAGAATCTGCCACTTGAGTTTGTTAAACATCCCCGTAACGCTATCACGGTTACCAAATAACCCTGTGACGAAACGCACCGCTCTTCTTTGGATCTTCTCTATCTCCTCCGTCAACCCGATCTGGTATGGATCCCACACTGATGAGCAATACTCAAGTATAGGTTGAACGAGTGTTTTGTAAGCCACCTCCTTTGTTGATGGACTACATTTTCTAAGGACTCTCACAATGAATCTCAACCTGGTACCCGCCTTACCAACAATTAATTTTATATGATCATTCCACTTCAAATCGTTCCGCAAGCATACTCCCAGATATTTTACAGAAGTAGCTGCTACCAGTGTTTGTTCTGCTATCATATAATCATACAATAAAGGATCCTTCTTTCTATGTATTCGCAATACATCACATTCGTCTACGTCTATGTCTATAAAGTGCGTGTGTAAGTGTATGGAAAAGGGGAGAAAAGGACATGTCACTATCTTTAGCCCTTACGGAGTCAGGACACGGTGCGTTCCGGCCAAACTAGTGGCACCCGTGTCCCGAATGAGTAGTGACTTAATACGCTAATAATTATGACTATCGCCGGCCGGAGTGTCCGAGCGGCTCTAGGCGCTTCAGTCAGGAACCGCGCGACCGCTACGCTCGCAGATTCGAATCCTGCCTCGTGCATGGATGTGCGTGATGTCCTTAGGTTAGTTAGGTTTAAGTAGTTCTAAGTTCTAGGGGACTGATGACCTCAGAAGTTAAATCCCATAGTGCTCAGAGCCATTTGAATCATTTTTGATTTATCACTATCGATCCTATGTAATATAAATAGAGGAAAATAGTGGAATTTACACTGATCTTTGACTTTTGTCTACGAGTAACTGTTATAGCGGATCTCCACAGATACGTGCACAGACATCCGCAAAGGCGTGGGCTAGCAAGTGCAAAGTAATTATTACAGCGGGTACCAGGGCAGACTTGAAATTATAACTGGCTAAACACAAGGCGGTACTTTTTCTTCATTATGAAGGGGCGGTGCCAGCGATGTAGCTCGTCCCCTGGAAAAACCAGCGGACCCATTCGCAGCAGCGCACGCACAGCGGACGCGCTGACACTCAGTTCGACCTTGCGTGGAATGCGCCACGCCCTTCATTCATCGGAAGCCGCCCCCGGCTGCCACACGAGACCCTCTGCTTCCGCTCTCCCTCCTACCACATCCCTGCTTGAAATTCTGAATGATGTTCAACCAACACTTCATATACGAACGGAAAAAATTGCAGCACCAAAAAATAATCAATGTAGAGTAATGAAGTTTCGGGAATATATTTGTCTAAGTAACCTACTTAAGTGATTATCACTGCAAGGTCATGTGTTAATGTAAGCATGGGATAAGCCATTGCAAATGTGAAATTCTGATGCATTAATAACCGGTATAACTGCCAGAATTTTAAATGCAAGCACGCAAATATGTATGTATTGTGTTGTACAAATGCCGGATGTCATTTTGTGGGATGGAACTCCACGTCTGTTGCACTTTGTCTGTCAATAAGGGACGGTTAATGTTGTTTGAGGATGACGCTGGAGTTGTTATCTGATGATGTCCCATATGAGATATGAGCTCGATTAGAAACAGATCTGGTGATCGATGAGGCCAAGGCAAAATGTCGACCCTCTGTGGAGCATGTTGGGTTACAACAGCAGTATGTGGGCTGTCCTCCAATGAGCTCTCGTTTGACACCACTGAATTCCCAAATGACGGTGACTTGGTGTCAGTGGAGTGCACGTAATACGTAATAATGTAAACACTCAACTATGTCGATTAAATATCTCAGAGCACTGCTACGACGTTCTACGTGATAGAACTAACACTAAATATTGCTCATAATGGTGAAGAATAGAAGATTTCGTTTCTCTTTAAGGGGAAGCGTTCTGTTAAAGAATAACGATAACAACACTCAACACTTAATAACTGTTCAAAGTATCACAAAAATTACAACGATTAAAAAGTCAAGAATGATGAGGTGTTTTCAAAAGCTGCATAGCTGGGTGAGGGTGCTTTATTCGCAACTACCGTTTCCATGTCCGTATAGACGCATCTTCAGGTTCACAATGGCTATATTTCCATCATTTAGATGTACAATTACGGAGTTCCAGCTTTCGGGAAGCTGTCCACGTTAAAAGTCAATGTTGGGTTGTCATAATAAAGCTGAGTACACCCAAAAGATGTTTGTAAAAATGTACAAAACCTGGCTGCTGAATGAGCCACCACGTAGGATGTATTATAACATCCGATAAACACCAAATGGATAAAACCACTGAAATAAAACCTAAAATCCCGTGTAAAGTGCGTACTTCCGCCGTATTCATAACCGGTCGATGTGGTGTAAGCAGCCCGTGAAGGCTAGCATACAGTGACACAATGCATGCACGTTCGTATGCTTGGATTCAAAATTCTGGAGATTACACTGATTATTCACGTACAAGAATTTCACATTTACAATGGATTATATCGCGCTTACATTAAACTGTGATCTTGCAGCGATAATCGCTTAAATAGTTACCTAGACAATTTTTTCCTGAAGTCTCACTACAGTACATTTTTTTTTTGTGTGTTGCGATTTTTTTTCCTGTCAGTGTAAAATATATTTTAGAAAGGCTTATTAATGAAATTTTTGTGGATGTTGATAAAAGTTTCCTAACCAGTTCAGTGTCATTAAACTTTAAGAAGAAATCTCTATATGGAGTTCAGAACACAAAAAAATATGTCTATAAAATAAGAACCCTTCTAAATGGAATACGTTCATAGCAGTAATTTTTTGGGCGAGCATCCAACAGTGCTGATGAATATCTTTTACCTGTTTAAATGTATCGGTCATACGGGATATAAAATAGAAAGTCTGGAATATTTTCATGCCGTATTGTCATACGGTACATTGGAGTAAGCCATGGAGGAGGGCTATTCAAGAACGTCTTGCAGAAGCTTGTTCATTGAACTTGATATACCAAATAGTACTGCCAAGTACACAGCTTATCAACATATTATAGTCTAAAAGAAAACTAAAGTATTAATTATGCGCAAACACAGTGAAATTTCTTAGCAGAAAAAATTATGTACCTGTCATTAACGGTATCACATGAGGTGAAATCTATGTAATATCTTACTTCGGTACAGTTCTAGAGAAATTGTGTAATTTGTTTAAATAAATCTTGTAGACTGGTTTTGTATTGTCGATGTTTGGTTGCAACAGCCACTGAATTACCTTATCCAGCTAAGTATGTATATATTTAAATGCTGGTTATGTACTTTAAAATAAACACTTAAACTAAGAAATGTATAATTTTTTGACATTTTATACAGCCCTGTGAATCATTCCCCTTACCAGCTGCGTAATGAAATGAGCATCTCTCCCTTTTTTTTTAAGATGTGTTATTTATCATTGTTTTCTGACATGTAACCTGGTGTACGGAACGTATAATGTATCGAATCTGATCTAATACAAACAATGTTTGTGCTTAACCGGTGAACCGGCTTCGCCATTGCTAAATACTCGTATGTATGGGAATTGGATACACGTCGTACTCCTCTTCTCGTCCTCCCCCTCTCTTTATCTATCTCCTCCTGCTCCACTTCTCTCTGTACATCACCTTTCTCTATCTGTCCATCTGCTCTCCTCCCCCCTTCCCCCTTATAAATCTCCATTTCTGCCTCCAAACTCACCATTATTTTGATCCTTGTCCCTCTCTGTGTCCATTTCCTTCCCCTCTCTGTCGATCTTCTCTTTCCCCCTCTCGTTGCCATTGAGCCTTCTTGTTTATTGCTATTGCAAACTAAACCTTGACTGAAAACTGAAGTCGCTTAAAATGAATGGGTATAATAATTGTGCTCATTGGTTTCTGGGGTACGCGAGACCTCTCCTGCTGATGGATCTGTGAGGATAGTAGCTTCAATGGCAGTAATTAGCATTGTTTTAGTCCGTGAACGGGTGGTCTACGACGTTTAAAACGATTCAGGTTTCACAGTAGTATTCCAAAACCATAAGCCAAAAGGCAATTAATAGAACCTATCTGTTATCTGCTAAAACCAAGCGCGAGGAAGAAAGCAAAACAGCACATAGTTGAGTATATGATTTTCGTTAAAAATTATATGTAAGGAGAGAGAATATACATGGAAGAAACAGTTTTGCTAGTAGTGCAAATGCGGCGCTATCATAGTTAAAACTGACTACGTGAAAGAAAACGAGACCACAAATTTTCACACCACAGCTAAGCACAGCATTTTCTTTCTTTGAGTCGGTTTTAACAGAAAAACTCGTTCACTCTTGTTTTAAAAATACTTAGTATATATCTATATAAATGTACATTACATTACCGTGTAAAAATTTTAAGTAATTCAGTCAAGAACTTCTCGCGATATTTCCTAAAAGATTTTATCGTTTATAGAGAATATATTTTTTATACCATACACATTTGAAAAAAAAGTATGTAGCCTATGTTCGTACGAACGTTTATTAGAATACCGTGTAAAATTTAGACATAAATTTGTCAAGAAATTTTCGAAATTTTGGCAACAAAGTTTCGCCTTTACTTAGTATATATGTATTGATATACCATATATAATGAAGAAAATGAACAACATGTGTTCGTCTGAACTAAATAATCGTGTAAATATATGAATTAAATTTGTCAAGAACTTTCAGAGAGTTTTGGCAACAACTTTAAACAATGACGTATCTTTATACAGTATTATATATTATAACTGAAAACAAGATTTTCTGCTTGTGGAGTTAGCACTCTGTTCGATTGGGGAGAGTATTTCGACCAGGAAACTTAAAAAACACACATCTTGCAACTTGCAGCACAGAATTGCGTCAAACGGCATCACAAGATTGAGGTTAGGCTATGAAGAGATGAGATAAAAACCCATGGATTAGACGGGGACTTAATCGAAAATTTTACATTCGAAACACATTTAACCTAACTAGGACAATATTTCATACTGAAATTCCGCAGTTTTCTCGCAAATAACTCGTTTGTGTTCCCATATTTAGTCAAAAGTGTTTTGCATCTAATGTTGTTTAGTTTCTCCACGCTTCACAATTAGTTACGATGCACTCTGTATATGTGCCGACGTTAGAGTTCCTCGGGCAGGCTTTTTCGCGATTAGTCTCTGTTGGTTTCACATCACAGTGGCTAGTACCTTGGTGAGAGTTAATACTGCCATGCATACCCCGTTAACTTCATTTTCACTTTAGGACGACTGTCCTGAATCTTCGTCAGTGATGTTCAGGAATACTACCATATTTCATGATGCCCCTGTTATGAACTTGCTGATATTCATAGTTCAAATGGTTCAAATGGCTCTGAGCACTATGGGACTTAACATCTGTGGTCATCAGTCCCCTAGAACTTAGAACTAGTTAAACCTAACTAACCTAAGGACATCACACACATCCATGCCCGAGGCAGGATTCGAACCTGCGACCGTAGCAGCCACGCGGATATTCACAGTGTGCTAGTTGTATCCTGCCAGAGTTGATTATACTTTCTTCTGCTTTTCTTTGCCAGCATCCTGTCCGATGCGCGGGAGCTGACCGAGTTCCCCAACCTGGAGGGCACAACGGCGCTGGAGATCCTGCGGCTGGACAGGGCTGGACTCCAGGAGGTGCCCGCCTCACTCTGCTCCATCTGTCCCAGGCTCCGCAGTCTGTGAGTACCTCAGCACACCACAATTGCTACTGTCTTAATGTGAAAGTGTACGGTGTCGCCAAAAGCCGAGTGCTTACTGTAAAATCAACAGTTATTTCTGCCTTTAGCAAGAAGAAAGGTGTTATTTATGTTACACAAGCTGTGCTGCCATATGAAAGCTTTTGCTAGAACTAGGATCTTCTCCTGAGGCTATGTACAGAAGCGTCGTTCAGTTGTAGCATCATAATGGTCTGTTTTTTGTCAGTCCAATCTTCCTGACATAGTACAATAAGAACATTTGTTAGTTAGCTAATTAGTTAGTTGTTCCACACATCATATTTGCGGTAAAACCAATAGAAAACACACACACACACACACACACACACACACACACACACACACACACGTACACTCACACAAGTAGAAAAAAAAGTTTATACGGTTAGACGATGACCTTTTACATGTTTTTCTACGAAAGTGACTACTTTTTTTATTCAAGATTTTCTATGTGGTATATAGGGAGTTGTTAAGGAGAATGATCGTATATCTACATTTGGAATTTTATTTCCATGGAAAGGTTGTCAAAGGGTCTTATAGCTGCAAACTTGCGTATTTCACTCCGTTATATGGCGTAGATTCATTAAACGGTAATGAAGGTCATTTTTCCTTCTAGTGTTTGGCTTGTGAATGTTTCGGGAACTCTCAGACGCAGATGGGATTTTGATAACAAATTTCATATATGAATAAATGTAGTGCCATTCTGTGGTTAATAATTACGGCTGCTTGAAGAGATACTGGCTACGATAGATGTGTTTGTGAGCTCCACACATAATAACTTTCTTCTGTGCAAAGAATAATTTTCGTCTACGTGTGTGGTTACTCCAGTATGTTATCACATAAGACTTCAGTAATGAAAGTATGCAAAATTTGCTAGCTTACTGATTTTCATATCCAAATACTTGGTAATTACTCTCCTGAAAAAAGCAGCCGAAACCAAAAATTTTAGTAAGTGTACTATATGGTTTTTACAGCTGAAGTTCACATCAATGTGCATTCCTAAGAACTTACAATTTTCTGTCCACTATATTAGTTCATGCTGGTATACTAGTATAAAATGAGGCTGTGGATGTAAAGGACAAGATCTTCTAAAACGACATCAGCAAGTTACTGACATGGCGACCTTCCGGGGAAAAATTATTTTAGTGCCAATGGAAAGATGTCAGCAGCCTGCTGAAGAATAAAACTCATATCACTGATACGAATGGCAGAGAAGCGCGCAGAACACTTCACTCATCATTGTAGTGCCTTCTTAGCTAGAAACCGTATCGGAGACAATGGATCATCAGTCCTCTACTCTCCACAACACTTAATAGCCCCGTCCATTACACCAAACAAAGAAGGCACGTAGTATAAAACACTCCCGTTTACTCGTAGCGTCAAATCTGTGTAAAATCTCCGGCTTTCGAAACCTTTGGTTGAAATCGTCCACGGTCTTCGTAAAGAACAAGTAACTATCATGGCTGCAGGTATTGTGACCATTTATAGCCCATGGAGGGATTGTGATTGGTCGGCGAAGATTTGCGAAATGGAGCCAAACTTAATGCACGTTCGTCAAAATGCTCCCTCACGAATGTGGCCACTGCTGGGGAAAATGGAGAACCTATAGTCGTTGTGTTGGTCATTTCAAAAAACTAAACGCCGTACAAGAAGCAGGTGGTCATCAAATCATGACGGAACGACTTAATAGTTTCAGAGGGATAGTCGGAATACGTTATGCCAACACAGTTTATTGACCATTTTCAAAGTCACATTGGAAATAGAGAACTTGAGAAAACAGCAGTTTATGAATAAAGTCTGACAAATAAACACAGAATAATATTTAGAGAGAGTGAAATCTTGTCCATCGCATCTACACACAGGTACTGGGATTGTATTATTAAAAAAGGAGTAGAAATTAGAAGGTGCGCCACAACGACTATAATCGTAGTTCATAAAATGTATTCGCCGATTGAAAATGCGTTAACACCATAGCTATTTAATTTACCGCTAGCAAAAGAAAATTAGTGCCGAACCGGGATTCGAACACAGATTTGCCGCTCTACGCGAGCGGTCGCCTTAACCGTTCGGCTATCCGCATCACGGCCTTCCATATGTACCAGTGTCTGCTGCCCATAACGTTCACACAATAATGTGATTCCCACACAGGGAGAGACTTATTTAGCTTTCTCGTCAGATCGCCTTGACTTTGGCATGGAATAAATTAGTGCGCTGCCTGTAAAGTTCAATGCCAGAAAAACCATTATCAAATACAGGTACTGCTCTAATGTACGAGTATAATTTTAGTGGTGCCCAGAAGAGATCTCTCGATGCTGAGCAAAAAAACACAGGGCACGTTCCGAAATGTTAACGTTCCTACGAGAGCTCTGGCAATGCCTATGCAGGCAAGCACCCAGTCTTCAGCAGTATGATATAACGATAACATACGCCGACCAATACAAACCGTCTATGGGGAATAAACGCCCCCCACAACAGCAACCACGACACTCAGTTGTTCCGAATTTAGCGGATAGAGCATTCCGTCGAATGCTCGCGATTTCACTCAGATAATAATTAGCAAGTAAACCGAGTGAGTTTTACGCAAGGATGTCTTCGCGAGACATTTCGATGTCATAGCAAAGAGGTGGCAAAAGAGATCGACTTTTGCCTTTTGGTGTTCTAGAGTCCTTTTTGAACGATGACCGGCGGTATTTTTCAAACATGTAAATGCCCATAGGTGGTACTTCATGATGGACTTTGGTCGGCATCGCGAAGCACTGATTCATTTCAAATGGTTGACAGCCGGTCTGAAACTTGATGAAATCGCTACAGCGTCCATTGACCTACATTACTTTCCAGACAACTCATTCCTAATGCAGTGAAGCGACACCATTTTACATTGTTGATAGAGAACTTTCCATCGGAAGGAGACGATGAGTTCGAGGCCCCGATCATACAAATTCCAGTGGAGTATGCTCAGTACTTTTCAAGCGAGATGGCCTAGTGGCAAGGTAAGGTGCTGGACGCGTATTCGAGAGGACAGCGATTCAAATCCCTGACTGCCCATTTAGATTTACGTTTTCTGTGATTCTAATAAATGACGCGAAAAGAACAGGGAATATTTCCATCTCCAGTCACAGGTTGTAGTCCGTTTATAATAACCTCGTAGACAGGACGTTAGACCAAAATCTGTCTTCCTTTTAGAAACTGCGAAGATGGGTGACAGTCAACATGCATGCAGATCAGTGAATTCAATCTTGTCAGATGGTAGTGTTCCATCGCAATCGTTAGTTTCAGGATGTTTCTGTCGCGTGGGCTATATCACAGAGATTTCCTGTAACGTCCATAAAGTTGTTCCTTTTTTTGTCCTGTTAAAGTTATTGAAAAATGGCGAGTTGGCTGACGATTGCAATTACCACATGGATATACGAGTACAATGAGAATTGATTGAATTCATAAATACGTCGACAGCTTTCACTGGAAGTCAGAAATTATAAATTATGTGTGTACCGCAGTTGTGACAACAATATGTGCAAACGCAGCGAATTGTGGCAATCCACTTGTGTGTCAACACTATCTTCGTGTGCTGCAACCGCATCAGC
Source organism: Schistocerca serialis cubense (assembly GCF_023864345.2). Taxonomy (NCBI): domain Eukaryota; kingdom Metazoa; phylum Arthropoda; class Insecta; order Orthoptera; family Acrididae; genus Schistocerca; species Schistocerca serialis. The sequence continues at coordinate 426,067,602 of NC_064644.1, read as the reverse complement.
CTGCCAATGCAAGCTGGCAGGTAAACAAATTCGGGAGTTCATTACTGTGCTGCATATTTGTGGCCTCGCCCAAGGCACAATATGTAGCTAAGTTTCATTAAGCCTTTGCCAAGCGTACTGCATATGCGACAGAAACGGTAGAAAAAAAGAAAAACGTATGTGTACGAATTATTACGAATATCACGGAAAATTCGCTGTGTATCCTCTTTACCGCATTAAATTGCATTCTAAACGAAATTTAGGATTCTATGGTCGTTTCCTACCTACTTACAACGATCTGTGTTCAATAATTTTGTCTTCCATCATAAAGAGTTGTCTCTTCAACCCACATATAAGGGCCTTAGACTGAAGGACTTTTAAGAGTGAAGATAAACTGCTAAAAGCACCAGCAGAAGTTCGCGTTTTCAAGTGGGATATCAGTAGGGTATCGGAGGTCTGAAGAAAGGAAGAGAATCAGATAGAGCCCCATACAGTAAATGTTTCACTATAGAGACTCAAACCAAGAAGGTTGTCAGAAGTATGTTGATTATCAACACAAGGAAAACAAAGGTCCAATTACTGAATGGTATTCAAGGAACCTCAACATAACAGAAAGCACACACATTTTTATATGCTCGTTGGAAATAGCAGAAATTTGTATCGCAAAAGCCTAGTAAGGTATTATAAGAACTGGTAAATCAAACTATAGGACAGTAGAGGCAATATTAATTCAAAAATGAGAACAAAGGATGGAAAATGACTTTTAAGTAGGGAACTCCGGATAAAATATCAGAAACTATGTCGAAGACATGCTAGAGGAAGTTACTGAAAAAAAAAATATTCTAAACACATTTTGCAAGAAATACCTCGGCATCAAATGTATGTGGAAAGAATGAAGTAGTATAAAAATATCACTGGCTATAGGTTACCAATTATTAAACAAATCGCACCGATTGTTTTGGTTTTAAATCAGTTCATGGTCTCTTGTGACTACAGGTTACTAATATGCATCATAAAACGGGACACTGTGTCAGAAAACACTTAACTAATTAAACAGAAATTAGTTTCACTGATTCAAGAAATTTTTAGTGCAAAATTTGCAGAATTACAATTAAATTAACGAATAGGTTTAAGGTGCCAGATAATGCAGAAACTATAGGCTTAAATATGAAAAATGATGATTTAACAAACACGTTAGATATGTTGCAGGAGTGACCAAGAACAAACAAAACAAAATTTCAGAAATCAGAACACAGACAATGCAGATGAGAAAAGAATTAAAAGTAAATGGTAACCTGACACAGACACAATTAACAGAGTTGAATATAACTATTCAGAAACGTTTACGAGATTCTTCAAGGAACTGTAAGAAAAAGAATGTAAGCTAGACAGTCGAGAACAACCGAAATATGAAGAAAACGAAACTGGCACATATACTATATTAACGTTACATCACATTCAGGATGTCAGATGGCACTGCTAGGACAAAATGGGACACATTGAGAATGGGGCTGGAAAATATCTTTAAAAATCCATACTGTGCACTTAATGAAACGAATATTCAGATAAACGAATAGTCAGATAGTACAAGTGAATTCTGAAACACTGTCAGTAAAAGTAGAGAAAGCGATTCGTTGCATCTAATGAGGAAAAGCCCCTTTGACTGATAGTAACATTAAAAATGATTAAAACAGTAGATGCGTGGTGAGAGCGAAACTTACACGTCTGTCAACAGAATGTTACCGATATTCGATAGTTGGAACAAGCAGAAGAAAGTGAAAAGCGATTTTGTGGATAACTATAAGTTCTTCAGTTTTCTACAGGGAATTTCAAGATTTTTACTAAAATTCTCAATAATCGTGTAGGGAAAAGCAAGCAAACTTTAAACTGAAAGTTGGGATGTCAATAAGCTTGTATTAGAGGTGGATGTAGGACAATAGACTACTTACATTTTGCCAATGAAGCTAAAGGAACAGGAAACAAATATCATTACTACAATGGTGGGATTTTACAGCCTATGAGAAGTCGTAAAACTTGAGAACCAAAGAACGTACTTTATGCGTTATGGATGTGAAACTGGACTGAATATAGGTTTTCAGAAATGACTGATAGCAGTCACCTCTCTTTACGGTAGGATCTTAATTTTCCGATTGGTGGTTTCATGCCGCCTAGAGGCAAAATTATATTATTTGCAACATTTTCCGTCTCAGTAGCACCATATTCAGTGGGTCTCGCTGCTCTGGCGAGGTCCCTGTTTTGATTCTAGATGCTGCCAGGGATTTTTCCTTGGTAGGAGGACTGGACGGGGGTGCGCTCAGCCTCGTGATGCCAGTTGAGCAGCGACGTGACTGAGAGGTAGCGGCTCCAAGGTCGAAAAGATAGTATGCTGACCCCTTGTCCCTCCATACCGCATCGATGACTGATGAGGATGACACGCCGGTCGGTCGACTAGGGCGTGATCGCGTAGTTTTCTTTTTTCCTTTCCACCCTGCGTGTTGTTTCTTATATACCATGGATGGCGTATGGAAGTTATTTCTGCAAAGTGTGTGTAGTGTCGTGTTCAAAATGTTCAAATGTGTGTGAAATCTTGTGGGACTTAGCTACTAAGTCATCAGTCCCTAAGCTTACACACTGCTTAACCTAAATTATCCTAAGGACAAACACAAACACCCATGTCCGAGGGACGACTCGAACCTCCGCCGGGACCAGCCGCACAGTCCATGACTGCAGCGCCTCAGACGGCTCGGCTAATCCCGCCCGGCGTAGAGTCGTGTATCTGACGTAACTGGAGAACGTAAGCGTTATTTTGAAAAGTGGTTTGTGCATCAGGAATAATTCTATGTAACCAAGTAAACATAAAAATAACTCGATACCACGGCATATTTAGTGTTCACTTGTTGCGATCTTTCCTTCTACAGCTACGGCTACGGCAACAATCGCTATAATGTTGTTAACAATCACTGATGATGGGTAGCTGGGTGACTTGTAACTGACAAAGAGGGAAAAAATTACACCGCCATGAAAGGCAACTGGTTATAGGCACTTCTGCAAACCAAAGACCAGAACTTACCAACGTCGGTTTGTTCAAGGTTATATACAAAAATGTAATGACTCTATTTCGATTACACCAAGAAAGTGAAAATTTCAGAACTAAAAAAGTATTTTGGCAAAGTGACGCCATTACATCAAAGCTATTAGCTGCCTTGGAGGATATCCTCAAACCATTGGCTCTTTCAAATGGTTCAAATGGCTCTGAGCACTATGGGACTTAACATCTGAGGTCATCATTCCCCAAGAACTATTTAAACCTAACTAACCTAAGAACATCACACTCATCCATGCCCGAGGCAGGATTGGAACCTGTGACCGTAGCAGTTCCGTAGTTCCGGACTGAAGCGCCCAGAACCGCTCGGCCACCGCGTCTGGCTCCTCATACCATTAAGCTATACTGTACGGTCAGTGGGCAGTAGTAGACACGGAAACAGCACATAGAGCGAGACAAAATGGTGGGAGATGTAATGAGGATAGTCAGTATTGTACTCATTTTCATACGAAAAGAGTGGACGAAGGATTAATGACATAAAGTCAGAGGCAAGGGTCAGTTGGATGCGAACGGCTTGTAAGCCCGCCATTCTTTTCAGAAGTGTACCTGAGTATTCATACAAGAGATGGAATAGGCTTACGACCTGAAATAGCATTCAACTAGAACGTCAGCCACAAACCTCATTCGATATTCTCCCAAAGAGTAGGAAATAGTGCCTTATGGGTTCGACTTGTTGTGGCTCCTCCACCTTTCTGTAGCCTTTTCTGGATGCTAAATTTTAGTGTGTAAATTTGCATCTTACGATGTCTTCGATTTCCAGGGCCGTGTTCAGTTTATTTTTATTTAAAGCTTGGAGGACGAGTCACAAACTTCATTACAATTTCTTGAAACAGTAATAGCGGACGTAACGTAGATTGACATCGCCGTAAATTGTTTATTCACGTGCCTTGTTATTAAGCATGCTCTGTCTAATTCGGTGAACAAGCACTATTTGTTTTTAATTAGAATTAATTTGGAGCACTGAGAATTGAAAATACACTCCTGGAAATGGAAAAAAGAACACATTGACACCGGTGTGTCAGACCCACCATACTTGCTCCGGACACTGCGAGAGGGCTGTACAAGCAATGATCACACGCACGGCACAGCGGACACACCAGGAACCGCGGTGTTGGCCGTCGAATGGCGCTAGCTGCGCAGCATTTGTGCACCGCCGCCGTCAGTGTCAGCCAGTTTGCCGTGGCATACGGAGCTCCATCGCAGTCTTTAACACTGGTAGCATGCCGCGACAGCGTGGACGTGAACCGTATGTGCAGTTGACGGACTTTGAGCGAGGGCGTATAGTGGGCATGCGGGAGGCCGGGTGGACGTACCGCCGAATTGCTCAACACGTGGGACGTGAGGTCTCCACAGTACATCGATGTTGTCGCCAGTGGTCGGCGGAAGGTGCACGTGCCCGTCGACCTGGGACCGGACCGCAGCGACGCACGGATGCACGCCAAGACCGTAGGATCCTACGCAGTGCCGTAGGGGATCGCACCGCCACTTCCCAGCAAATTAGGGACACTGTTGCTCCTGGGGTATCGGCGAGGACCATTCGCAACCGTCTCCATGAAGCTGGGCTACGGTCCCGCACACCGTTAGGCCGTCTTCCGCTCACGCACCAACATCGTGCAGCCCGCCTCCAGTGGTGTCGCGACAGGCGTGAATGGAGGGACGAATGGAGACGTGTCGTCTTCAGCGATGAGAGTCGCTTCTGCCTTGGTGCCAATGATGGTCGTATGCGTGTTTGGCTCCGTGCAGGTGAGCGCCACAATCAGGACTGCATACGACCGAGGCACACAGGGCCAACACCCGGCATCATGGTGTGGGGAGCGATCTTCTACACTGGCCGTACACCACTGGTGATCGTCGAGGGGACACTGAATAGTGCACGGTGCATCCAAACCGTCATCGAACCCATCGTTCTACCATTCCTAGACCGGCAAGGGAACTTGCTGTTCCAACAGGACAATGCATGTCCGCATGTATCCCGTGCCACCCAACGTGCTCTAGAAGGTGTAAGTCAACTACCCTGGCCAGCAAGATCTCCGGATCTGTCCCCCATTGAGCATGTTTGGGACTGGATGAAGCGTCGTCTCACGCGGTCTGCACGCCCAGCACGAACGCTGGTCCAACTGAGGCGCCAGGTGGAAATGGCATGGCAAGCCGTTCCACAGGACTACATCCAGCATCTCTACGATCGTCTCTATGGGAGAATAGCAGCCTGCATTGCTGCGAAAGGTGGATATACACTGTACTAGTGCCGACATTGTGCATGCTCTGTTGCCTGTGTCTATGTGCCTGTGGTTCTGTCAGTGTGATCATGTGATGTATCTGACCCCAGGAATGTGTCAATAAAGTTTCCCCTTCCTGGGACAAAGAATTCACGGTGTGCTTATTTCAATATCCAGGAGTGTAAATGTCTTGACACCTTATATTCGCTGTAATTAAGTTTTCCCGTCAGATTACACTCTGAAATTCAGAAAAATTGCTGCGATGTAGTCCGTGAAGTTCTTCAAATAAATGACAGTCAACCGATCGCCCTGTGCTGCTATCGGAAGTTAAGTTTTTCATGAAAAGTGTTTAACTGCTGTTCAATAGAGACTGGCAAAATTATACCAACTGAAATCTAGTATTTTTAAACCAATTATCCTCAGTTGTAAAATCATAATACTTCAGTAATTTCACATACTAAAATCCACAAATAACAAAGCTGAATTAGAGATTACTTTAGATTCTGTTTTATTTGTAACTCGTACGAAACGAAACTTTCACATATAACACTTTTCAACAACAACCAAAAATGTAACCTAGACCCTAACAGAGAGAGAGCTAACAAAACAAATCGCTGTGGTCTAAAACAGATACCTACACTACTAAAAACAAAACATTGAACAATGTATCACCTACTTGCTGTTCTGAAGCCTTTAGCTTCCTTTAAAAATTTAAATTATTTTATTATATTAATAAACTAGTAAATTTCCAACAAAAATTGACATAATAACTCATCTAAATAACTCAACGTAAATAAAAATAAATATCTGAATTACTATACTACGAAAGAGTGGCTTCATTGTGCAAGACAAACGTTTTTTTCGTCTGTTGCCTACACTACCTAATAACTTTAAAACTAATTAATGTAGATCTACGAAATTTAGAAAACACATTTGTTTTAGAAAATACATTTGTCTAGGTAACAGATTTAAGTGATTAACGTTGCAAGATCACAAGTCAATGTAAGCGCAAGATAAGCCATTGCAGATGTGAAATGCTGATTTTGAAAGCTGTGATGTACGAAGACACCGTTTCGGCTGATGTATAGCACGCAGAAATGTAGGAGTGTCACCTTACCTGGATTTCTGAAGTTCAATGAATGCAACCACTGGAAGCATTCGTAACGCATCTCCTAAGCAAAATACAAGTAAGTGAGTGGCGCATGTTTTGCCTGAGACAAGAATGAAACAGACAAACATGGAGACAAAGTACGCGTGGTAGAATTTATGAACAAAAGCAAGGTGTAAGATAACAAATTCACGAGGTCTAAATATACGAAAAATCGAATATAATACATTAACAGCTCTGATACTAGTTTGCTGTTATGGCTACTAACAGACATCCCTTCCGAAGTTACAGTAAAGAACTTTGCAAGGAATTTAGAAATATACCTCATAGTAACTGGATCCGTTTTTAATTACTTGAATTTACAGATGATTAACTAAGAGCCGGATACCGTTCACCACGTGTAACCCGAAAACAAGTAAAAGACTCACCATCGTGGACGACAAATTCACATGCAAAAGGGGAAGCAAAAGGTATACAATTTTACCTAAAATCAATGCTATCATTGTTTCCAATCACGTAAATGCAACCCGATACCTCGCTGCTAGCTGCGGTCTTCCTACTACACTGACGAAAGAAAAATGGTAACACCAAAAACTAATTAATGTAGATTTACGAAATTTAGGAAACACATTTGTCTAGGTAACATATTTAAGTGATAAACGATGCAAGATCACAAGTCAATGTAAGCGTGAGATGAGCTAGTGCTGATACAGTAATAACCAGTGTAACCGCCAGAATGTTGAATGAAAGCATGCAAACATGCATGCATTGTGTTGTAGAGGTGCCGGATGTCAGTTTTTGGCATGAGTTCTATGCCTATTGCATTAGATGTGCCAATTCAGGGACGGTTAATGCTGTTTGTGTATGACACTTGAGTTGTCGCCCGTTGACGTCCCATATGTACTCGATTGGAGGCAGATCTGGTGATCGAACAGGCCAAGCCAACATGTCGACACTCTGTAGAGCATGTTGGCTTACAACATCGGTAAGTGAGCTAGCGTTGTCCTGTTGGAAAACACCCTGCTGGAACGCTGTTCATGAAAGGTAGCGTAACAGTTCAAATTGTCAGGCTGGCGCACAAATTTGCAGGGGAGTATCACAGGATAACCAAGAGAGTGCTCCTGCTGTCACACGAAATCGCACCCCAGATCGTAACTCCAGGTGTAGGTTGTCTCGTGATTGAGAAAGTTAACATAATACAATGTACCTAATGAACAACTTTATAGGACTGACGCAACACTGTCATTGAAAGTGACGGAGTGTCGAAACACGTGTGGTGATTTTGGAAGAAATAAAAAGTCTGGTCAAGACATGAGGTAACTTATTCAAGTGCATCCAAATGGCCACTCCGTCTCATAGCATTTTCATGCAAATTGCTGCCAAATGGACCTACAAAATGTATCATATTACCACACGTAATTCAGGAGATACCACGCCAAAAAACTGGTGTGCATGAAAAGCTGCCCCATCATGAATGTATAAATTTATTCCTGGCAATTCTCTTCGCAACATTTTTTCCAGGCAGTATTCACATAGGCAGCTGAATATAAATACAATACTGGCTATTAAAAATGCAACGACAAGAAGAAATGCAGATGATAAACGGGTATTCATTGGACAAATATACTAGAACTGACATTGATTACATTTTCACGCAATTTGGATGCAGAGATCCTGAGAAATCAGTACCCAGCGCAACCATCTCTGGCTGTAATAACGGCCTTGATACCCCTGGGCATGGAGTCAAACAGAGCTTGGATGGCGTGTACAGGTACAGCTGCCCATGCAGCTTCAACACGATAAAACAGTTCATCAAGGGTAGTGACTAACGTATTGTGAGGAGCCAGTTGCTCGGCCACCTTTGACCAGACATTTTCAATTGGTGTGAGATCTGGAGAACGTGCTGGCGAGGGCAGCAGTCGAACGTTTTCTGTATCCTGAAAGGCCCGCACAGGACCTGCAACATGCAGTCGTGCATTATCCTGCTGAAATGTAGGGTCTCGCAGGGATCGAATGAAGGGTAGAGCGACGGGTCGTAACACATCTGAAATGTAACGTCGACTGTGCAAAGTGCCGTCAATGCGAATAAGAGGTGACCGAGACGTGTAACCAATGGCACCTCATACCATCACGCCGGCTGATACGCCAGCATGACGATGACGAATACACGCTTGAACGTGTGTTCACCGCGATTTCGCTATACACGGATGCGACCATCATGATGCTGTAAACACAACCTGGATTCATCCCAAAAAATGACATTTTGCCATTCGTACACCCAGGTTCGTTGTTGAGTACACCATCGCAGGCGCTCCTGTCTGTGATGCAGCGTCAAGGGTAACCGCAACCATGGCCTCCGAGTTGATAGTCCATGCTGCTGCAAACGTCGTCCATCTGTTCGTGCAGATGGTTGCTGTCTTGCAAACGTCCTCATCTGTTGACTCAGGGATCGAGATGTGGCTGCACTATCCGTTAAAGCCATGCGGGTAAGATGGCTGTCATCTCGACTGCTAGTGATACGAGGCCGATGGGATCCAGCACGGCGTTCTGTATTACCCTCCTCGACCAATGCGAGCAGAAATGTCGCGATACGATAAACCGCAATCGCGATAGGCTACAATCCGACCTTTATCAAAATCGGAAACGTGATGGTACGCATTTCTCCTCCTTACACGAGGCATCACAACGACGTTTCTCCAGGCAACGCCGGTGAACTGCTGTTTGTGTATGAGAAATCGGTTGGAAACTTTCCTCATGTCAGCATGTTGTAGGTGTCGCCACCGGCGCCAACCTTGTGTGAATGCTCTGAAAAGCTAATCTTTTGCATATCACAGCATCTTCTTCCTGTCGGTTTAATTTTGCGTCTATAGCATGTCATCTTTGTGGTGTAGCAATTTTAATGACCTGTAGTGTACAAAATTATATCACTGTATGATATGTAGATCAGGAGATATGAAATTAACTCAGAGACGCGTGAAAAAGCTCCGCATTGTGCACGAAGTTTTAATAAATTTATTCTTTACAACCGAAACTCACCTACAACTGAATGAAGGAAATCCCTGACACCTGGCAGCGCCTTTGATAGCTTTCAACTACGACGCGCAAACGGCCGTAGCCGAAACCAGTAGCTGTTTCGACGCGTTGCCATAGAGACGTTTACAAAATTGCGCTGCAGACACGCGAAGCAGCTGCGCCCAGCGTTCAGAAACTGTTTCGTAATTCGAATGCTCCTTTCACGAAAGTATGGAAATGAATTTTTTTCGATATTACACGACACACACAGTTCATTTCTTTGTTTTAGTTTGTAACACAAAATGCGCACAATGAATACCCGGATAATGCTGCGTTTGTCGGCTATTTAAACAATAAAACAAATACGTAGCCGACGTTTTGACCGTTTCTGCAGCGGGCCACGTCAGGACAACTGAACTGATAGTTTAGTCACTATAAAGGAAGCCTCTGCAAAGATTGTCGAATCCTCGACTACGTAGTGGTTTTAATGTTTTATGGTGAAGTGTCTCACATCCAAAAGGATTTTATTGAAGTTGATGCCGGTCGTGGGAACCTACGCACTTATATCTTGAATTAGGTTCTGCGGTACTTCCGTAAATCTCCTCAGGAAGTTTCCGTAATATTGCCTTCAAAACCTCTTTGAACGACTTGAGTCTCAAATACTTAGAGGTAAAAAGGCCATCCTTCCATCCTTCTGTTTTCTTCTTTGTGCTTGCACCCAGCTGTGCTTCATGTTCACTACTCGCTAAACTAAATATGAGATAAAAGCAGATAACGTCCTCTTCTTTCTTCATTTTCGTGTCCCTTATATCTTCTCTGGGTTGGCATCTTAATCTCGGTTTGGTAATGTTATTGATACAGGGTAGCCGGAAAATTTGTACCTCATCTGTTTGCGTCTAGTATTATCACTGTGAAAGTGTGACAACTTTCTCGAAATGTTTGCGAACCGTGTAACTGCATAAGAACGTGGATACCATCCCGTTATTCAGCTAGATGGATGTGGGAAGCCGCATAAAAACCTCTTCCGGACTGGCCGATACACCAACTCTCGCCGTTAATCCGCCAGGACGATTCGATAAGAGTCCTGCGAGCCTCCTCTTATTCCGATATCGGCGTGATAACGCCAAGCAGCTATCCGGTGGGTATAAAAATGGATAACGATATTCTTGAAATGCAGAGTTGCAGATTAATTTCTTCCTGACATTAAGTTCCCGTTCAGCCCTTCCAGCCGGGACACTGGCATGAAGAAATGCTTAAGACATTACATTCGTGATGATGAAAAGTGGGCGTAAGACCTCGAGCGGAAAATTTGATTAATGGTTTCCGTAACTTCCTTAAAGTAATTGAATTGTGGCGTGGAAAGTGAGATGCCGCTCCGTCACCCACGATGGTGCTGTCGGAAACATAAAAACGGCAGGAGAGGAAGGTTTTCGAGAGTTCCTGTTGGCCCCCGGAACTTTACAGCTTTGCTAAGTTAATTGATTGCCCTTATTTCAGATTCAGTTATATTCTACCTCTGTTCTATTTTCCGTTCTACGTAATTAATATATCCATTTTACAATATGATCGCTGTTCCTCAAAGACTCACTTAAGGGCCTGTGTTAAATTATGTACTGTTCGAAAGGATTCAGACGTAATAGCGATCATCAAAGTAATAAAACTGGAAAGGAGCTACCGAGCGACTCCTAATCAGGAGGATGGCGGATCAAATGTCCATCCGACTAACCAGTTTTAGGTATCCGTGTTTCCTCTAAGCAGCTTAAACCAAATGCTGTGATGGTTCCTTGGAAAGGACACCATTTCCTTCATCATCCCTCTCCAGAATTTGTGCTTTATATCTAATAAGCTCTATCCGACGGTACATTAAATCCTACTTTTTCTTCCATTTGAAATAAAGAGATTTGTAAATTAATATGGTGGAGGAGAAGTTTGTCCTATCGGCAATCACAACGGTGTGTTCGTTGAAGCAGTTCCACCCATTCCGGTCTGGCTGTATTCTTTAGTATCCGTTACTTTATCGGGCATACATCTATGTTGTAAAGGAAGGAACAGCTCTGTTATTACAGGCATAGCGCTGGAAAAAGGTAATGAACGAAACCGACCGTGTCCTTTTCAAAATAAAGACTCCAGATATCGCGGGAACCACGGAAAACTTAGAAAACTTCAAACTGATTGGCTGCAGGCGGTCACAAATCCCGTTAATCTTCAGTAAGAGTTCGTGAAATTTCTTAATCACCAAAGAACATTCCTCTGCCATATTATATAAGTTTTGTGACTTAGAGATAACACAGAAATTACGCCGCGAAGCAATGCGACACTCACGCGACAAAGGCAACAAATGTTACGTTTCATAGGGGGATTCCACTACAAAAATCTAGCAGTTCATTCTAGAAGTATGTCGTATTCATAGTGATCAATAGTGCGTGGTATATGTTTTTTACGATAGTAACTTCAAGTAAATATAAAATAGTATCTACAGAAATATTATAGTTCGCATTTAACGTGAAGAACGTTACATACTTTGCCCAAAGAGCAACGGATTCCGTCTATCCTCTGTGTGCGTTACACTTCCTATGCTCTAATTTTGAGGGTGATTTATCTAAAAACCATACTGTTTGTATAGTATTGTCTCAAAACCGTGTAAACGATTTGTTACTGTGCTTTTTTTGTCTATATGTTTATAAAAATCGTAACATTTGTGTATGTACGTCTATGTGTTCCACATCTCCTCCTATACAATTGGACCGCTTTCAGCCGAATCGATATACATATAACCTTCCATTTGGAAAGAAGGAGTGTGGTGGTGAGAGCTGTCTGCTTACCTTAAGAGTGTAGTTCACATAAAGTCATAAGCCAGGTGAACCTTCACGTACGTGCTGCTACATTGCGTCTCCGACTACTACCGTTCACATCGCCTCCAGATTCATTGTTCTATTACATGCCTGGGACTACTTCAAAATTCAAGCATTTCTTCGATAAAACAAGGCGATACAATTCATGCTTATAAATGACATCATTTGTAGCAACATATGTTGTAGAACAAAGTGGATTTGCAACATCGATCAAGACTCAATGTCAAATGTACCTCTTTCTTCGCCCCTGTCAAATGAAAATACCATGGTTTTGCGCATGTACTTTATGGTTAATGAAGAATTGGAAGTAGATAATTAAGAATTGTGCAAAAAGCTGATTCACTAACACACACTCAACCCGACAACGTACCACTCTACACGGTACATCGTCCATTAAAGCATCATGGTTCCTAGATTAGTTGTAAAAAGCTAACCAGTCTGTAGTGAGAAATTGACGACTTAAAATAAAACAGGCTCTAAGTGCCAAAAAAGAAATTTTGAAGTTTTATTTGAAATAGAATTTACATGCCAAGCACAATGACGTATAAAAGGCTAACAAGCTGCCACGAATGAGAATGTAGTACCAAGTGCAATCAACAGATGGCATGCAGTTTTAGAACCAATGCTGTTAATGTATGAAATGCTCTATGATCCGCTAGCTTACACCTCAGTGTTAGCTAAGATGACGGGGGAAATAGATGTTTGTAAGAGTGGAAAGAAACGACGAATTAAAGGAGAAGGTGGTGTGGCAGTAATGAGGAAAAAGCTGAAAAGTGGAGGGCGTGAACGCATAAGTTTAACTAATAAATGTATTCCTGCAGAAGCTCGTCAGACAAGGGAGTTAAGTCTCATTACTGATCGCAAACCTACAGCATAACTGGACAGAATGTTTATGCTTGGGTTACCAAATGTATTGTTCCAGAAGATGTAAAGGAAATGATACAGCAATCAAGACAAATAATGTCATGTAACATGAAGATTTCAAGAAAGCAGCGGATTATAATATAAACACAGCAAGTTTAAACATATCCAAAGTTCAGTGGCTATAGTTAGACGAACACAAACATTAGGCCAGTGAATGCTTAAATGAAACTGAGGCCTGGGAAGGTACCCCTATTTTGAGAAATATGTTAAAATATAAGACATCAAGAAAATGGAACTAACTACCCTAGATGTTACAAGGCAGATCTGTAAATAAAACGAGAAAGATTTGATTGTAATAATGCAGTATCTGACAAATAATGACTACACACAGTTTTTCAAAAGCAGAATGAACTTTTGCTATCTTTTTCATGAGCATTGAACTGCGGCTTTTCATTGCATTTCCACTTTCAGTAAGTTTTTCACACTATTACAATACAATGTTTGTAATTTCCGTTGGAAACTGGATCCATACTAAGCTTAACTTTCAAGTAAAACACATTAATAGTGCAATTATGACCATTAACTACCTAGTATATTTAAAACTCATTTTCCTCAAATTCATGATTTTGACTCTGAGAGTCTTTATTTCAATTTTTCATTTGAAGAATTGTTTGAGCGATACCCGAGGTTCAAAATCAGATGCTCTCGTAAATATTTCAGGTACCTGACGTGTAGGGTTTCATGAAGCAAAGTCATGGATTACTGCCCAACCAACAGTAACTCAAGCATGACTGCGAGGACTTTATGATACGGCCTAAAAATCTACACTAAGAACGTGTCCCATACGTAGCCCAAATGTTAGTCCGAACGGATAAGAGAGCTGTCTGTTGGCTGAATCAGGTGAATTAACAAACACACACACACACACACACACACACAAACACACAGATGGAAGGTTTTGGGCACAAATTCCGGTGTAATCATCATTTTTTGAGCATTGGTATTGTTCGCAAGTACCCGTGGTCTAGGGGAAGCCGGCACGGTAGCTCAGCGTGTTCGGTCAGAGGGCTAGGTGCCCTCTGTAATAAAAAAACTGAGTTAATGGATCAACTACGAACTGAAACGGGTGTCTTTCGACGTCCGCCCAGAGCAGATACAACGAACAAAAAAAACGAACAAAATGAGATTTAAAAAAATAAAGGGGGTAGCGTCTTTGATTCATAATCAAAACGTCTTCGGTCCCGGGTTCGATCCCCGCCACTGCCTAAATTTTGATAAATAATCAGCATTGGCGGCCGAAGACTTCCGGCATAAGAACTCAGCCTCATTCTGCCAACGGCCTTGTCAAAGCGGGCGGAGGAGCGGATAGAGGTTCAGGGCACTCTCTTGTCCTAGGGGTGGGAAATTGCCCATAAAGGCGGAAGAATCAGCAGTGATCAACGACATGAGGATGCAGAAGGCAATGAAAACCACTGCATTAAAGACACGTAACGTGTATCCACAGGACATGTGGCCTGTAATTGAAGAAGTGTCATGATGATCTCTCCATTGGCAAAAGATTCCGGAATAGTCCCCCATTCGGATCTCCGGGAGGGGACTGCCAAGGGGGAGGTTACCATGAGAAAAAGATTGAATAATCAACGAAAGGATAACGTTCTACGAGTCGGGGCGTGGAATGTCAGAAGCTTGAACGTGGTAGGGAAACAAGAAAATCTGAAATGCAAAGGCTCAATCTAGATTTAGTAGGGGTCAGTGAAGTGAAGTGGAAGACAAGGATTTCTGGTCAGATGAGTATCGGGTAATATCAACAGCAGCAGAAAATGGTATAACAGGTGTAGGATTCGTTGTGAATAGGAAGGTAGGGCAGAGGGTGTGTTACTGTGAACTGTTCAATGACCCGGTTGTTCTAATCAGAATCGACAACAGACCAACACCGACAACGATAGTTCAGGTATACATGCCGACGTCGCAAGCTGAAGATGAACAGATAGAGAAAGTGTATGAGGATATTGAAAGGGTAATGCAGTATGTAAAGGGGGACGAAAATCTAATAGTCATGGGCGACTGGAACGCAGTTGTAGGGGAATGAGTAGAGAAAAGGTTGCAGGAGAATATGGGCTTGGGACAAGGAATGAAAGAGGAGAAAGACTAATTGAGTTCTGTAACAAGTTTCAGCTAGTAATAGCGAATACCCTGTTCAAGAATCACAAGAGGAGGAGGTATACTTGGAAAAGGCCGGGAGATACGGGAAGATTTCAATTAGATTACATCATGGTCAGACAGAGATTCCGAAATCAGATACTGGATTGTAAGGCGTACCCAGGAGCAGATATAGACTCAGATCACAATATAGTAGTGATGAAGAGTAGGCTGAAGTTCAAGACATTAGTCAGGAAGAATGAATACGCAAAGAAGTGGGATACGGAAGTACTAAGGAATGACGAGATACGTTTGAAGTTCTCTAACGCTATAGATACAGCAATAAGGAATAGCGCAGTAGGCAGTACAGTTGAAGAGGAATGGACATCTCTAAAAAGGGCCATCACAGAAGTTGGGAAGGAAAACATAGGTACAAAGAAGGTAGCTGCAGAGAAACCATGGGTAACAGAAGAAATGCTTCAGTTGATTGATGAAAGGAGGAAGTACAAACATGTTCCGGGAAAATCAGGAATACAGAAATACAAGTCGCTGAGGAATGAAATAAATAGGAAGTGCAGGGAAGCTAAGACGAAATGGCTGCAGGAAAAATGTGAAGACATCGAAAAAGATATGATTGTCGGAAGGACAGACTCAGCATACAGGAAAGTCAAAACAACCCTTGGTGACATTAAAAGCGACGGTGGTAACATTAAGAGTGCAACGGGAATTCCACTGTTAAATGCAGAGGAGAGAGCAGATAGATGGAAAGAATACATTGAAAGCCTCTATGAGGGTGAAGATTTTTTTTTTTTTTAATCTTTATTGATAAATATAATAATTATACAAATTGACCCACTACCTAAAACTCATTAGTGGGTCCTAAATAATATACATTTATATTGAATTGTGCAGCTTTTTCTTAATTTAATAGTGAGCTACAGTTACATTAACAACAATGGGCATTTAATATCTATATCTACTGTTTGTTCTAGTTCCTATAACTAATTGAATTTATGTATTTCCTGCAGCGTCACATGTGTGCCAGTAAGAATATAAACCTACTTAATATGCCTTGTTCTTCGAGCTAACCCCGAAGAACATGCCCCTGGCACTGGGCAGGCCACGACGTTATTAATCGCTGCAGTACCTAATCTAATTTCCTATAACTAATTCCTACAAACTAACTTATCCTACGTCATATTCGGTGTGTCATAGTCGGTGGTTGGTCCCTGCTCCCCCTAGTCCTGTACATGGCGGATTCCAACTCGGGTGGAGTTGGGCAGTCCACGCACAGGCGGTATGGGACCAGGGCACTAGGTCACAATCGGTAATAATTATTTCCTTGCTCTTACTGTATCTCTCTTAAATATTCGGTTAAGACTTTTCGAGATACCTCGTTTGCCAAGGTGTTTAGTGTCTGAAAGGTTTCCTCACGTCTAAGCAGTTGATACGTGTCATGGTTAGGAAGTCTGTCTCGTAGTGTATTTGCAACATCATTGAAGAGAGGGCATTCGTAAACAACATGTTCGGGTGTACCCTCCGGATCGCCACAGTCGCACGCTGGTGTCGCCCTTTTCCCAAATCGACATAAGTATGTCGGGTAGGGTCCATGGCCAGTGAGGAAGTGAATCAGACCTCGTGTAGGCTCGAAGTACTTCATACCCAAACGTTCCCTCACATCAGGTAGGAAATGGAAGGTTCGTCGTCCAGCCTCTTCTACAGCCCAGGTCTCCTGCCAAAGTTCTTCCCCTCTTATCCTTATATCTCTTTTCTCGCCCAATCTGATACCCATAATATCTACAATCTTTTCATAATTTTCCCTTTTGGCCCAGTACCAGGCCGCTTGTTCCCTTATTTTGATGTCCAGGGGGCAGAGCCCCATTATGACTAACAGGGCCCTCCCTGGAGATGTTCTGTAGGCACCCACAGCTCTTAGTAGCATGCTTCTCTGGACCCTTCTCACTGCCATGGCGGGCACCACCCTCGTGAGCCTGTGTGCCCAGACTCCCGAGCCGTAACCCACGACTGAAGTTAAGATGCTGTTGTGGTATAGTCTAATTAAGTGTGACGGAAGGTGGAATCTTTTATGACCTATTGAGATGAGATTGTTTAGTATCTGAAGGGCTCTCTGGGTGACGGTATCAATGTGCTTGCCGAAACTCCACCTCTCATCAATGATGACTCCTAAGTAGCGTGTCTCACGTCGTCTAAGAACTGGTGAACCGTCTATTCTGACAGTCGGATTTCTAATGAGATGTCCTTTTAGCAGGAGGTAAGTAGATTTGCTGGGCGATATCGTCATTTTTGTCGCGTGGCACCACTGTTGGAGTTTGTCTAGTGCTGTCTCTATCTTTGGTTCTATGTCTTCGCGGCTGCGGCCGCCAACCAACAGGAGGAGGTCATCCGCATAGGCTATCACCTCTAGCACCTCTTCACTCTGTTGTAAGCTATCTAGCAAAGGCTCCATATGGATGTCCCAGAAGAGGGGTCCTAAGACGGAGCCTTGGGGACATCCTTTGGTGATTGTCTTGCCAGCTCTTTCGCTAGAGGATGATAGCCAGACCTCCCGATCCTCACAATAGCTCCTCAGGCAACCATATAGCGGCCCTGGACACTCTTTCTCCCGCAAGCAGGAGAAGAGCGAAGGCCACCACAGGTTGTCGAAGGCGCCACTG
The DNA here is from genome assembly GCF_023864345.2 of Schistocerca serialis cubense. Classification (NCBI taxonomy): domain Eukaryota; kingdom Metazoa; phylum Arthropoda; class Insecta; order Orthoptera; family Acrididae; genus Schistocerca; species Schistocerca serialis. The sequence continues at coordinate 426,049,654 of NC_064644.1, read as the reverse complement.
ATATCAACCATGATGCCAACCACGTATTTGTGCAGGGTCGAGCCACAGACCTCGGCCGCCAGGGCGATTGCATCAGATCAGATGCCGACCGCCCCGGCCTGAACCCGAACTGCCTGTCACTCATCCCGCACAACACCCGGTGTGCTGTCAGTCTGTCAGCCAGCAATTTTTTCCAATAATTTGCCAAATATATCCAGCAGGCAAATCGGCCTGTAGGATTTCGTTTCTGCGGGATCCTTGTCTGGTCCTTTCTTTATGATGACTACATGTGCCATTTTCCATAACTTAGGGAACTTACGCTGTCTGAGGCATTCATTGTACAGATGTGTTAGTGGTGCAGTCACCTGGGGCGCCAGAAACTGCACCACCTCCGCCACAATGCCGTCTGGCCTAGGTGCTTTTCCTCTTTGCAGAGATCTTATGTGGGTTGCTACCTCCTCTTCTGAGAAGGGGTAGACCGCCGTCTCATTGGTGTATATTTCTCGGTCTTGATCTCTGAGTTGCTGCTGCCTCTCTGTTTCCCCATCCGCATTGTCGTCAGGCAGCAGGGAGTGGAGGAGGACCCCCGCAGTCTCCTGCCAGGACTCCGTCATCCTATCCCCGTACCTGACTGTGGATAATTCCAGAGGAGAGCGGATTTTTTCTCTAACTAGCTTATAAGGGAGTCCCCATGGGTCCGTGACTAGCTGGTTGAGCACGAAGTTTTCCCAGCTTCTCATTCTGACTTCCCGTAGTTCCTTTTGGAACTTTCGCTTTTCCTGCCTGTACAGCAGCTGCCACCTTTGTCGTTCCTGCCAGACGACACTGCGCTGATAGTACCTCCTCAGCCTTCTGACAGACTGACGCAGTTCACTTAGTTCGGCAGACCATGGTGACGGTGAGGCCGCCATGGCCCTCCTCCTAGTAGGTACGGCTGCCCTCACCGCTCTTGTCACTGCGTTCACCAGTTCCCCCGCCCTCTGATCTACGTCCATGTCTAAGTGCATGTCGTCTTCCGGTAATGGAGGAATGTCACACTCCCTCGCTAGGCGTTCCCAATCGGTTCTTTTATAATTTAGTTGTGTTTCCCACGAGGGTGAAGATTTGTCTGATGTGATAGGAGAAGGAATGGGAGTCGATTTAGAAGAGATAGGGGATCCAGTATTAGAATCGGAATTTAAAAGAGCTTTGGCGGACTTACGGGAGAAGGGATAGATAACATTCCATCAGAATTTCTAAAATCATTGGGGGAAGTGGCAACAAAACGACTATTCACGTTGGTGTGTAGAATATATGAGTGTGGCGACATACCATCTGACTTTCGGAAAAGCATCATCCACACAATTCCGAAGATGGCAAGAGCTGACAAGTGCGAGAACTATCGCACAATCAGCATAACAGCTCATGCATCGAAGCTGCTTACAAGAATAATATACAGAAGAATGGAAAAGAAAATTGAGAATGCGCTAGGTGACGATCAGTTTGGCTTTAGGAAAAGTAAAAGGACGAGAGAGGCAATTCTGACGTTACAGCTAATAATGGAAGCAAGGCTAAAGAAAAATCGAGACACTTTCATAGGATTTGTCGACCTGGAAAAAGCGTTCGACAATATAAAATGGTGCAAGCTGTTCGAGATTCTGAAAAAAGTAGGGGTAAGCTATAGGGAGAGACGGGTCATATACAATATGTACAACAACCAAGAGGGAATAATAAGAGTGGACGATCAGGAACGAAGTGCTCGAATATTAAGAAGGGTGTAAGACAAGGCTGTAGCCTTTCGCCCCTACTCTTGAATCTGTACACCGAGAAAGCAATGATGGAAGTAAAAGAAAGGTTCAGGAGTGGAATAAAAATACAAGGTGAAAGGATATCAGATGTACGATTCGCTGATGACATTGCTATCCTGAGTGAAAGTGAAGAAGAATTAAATGATCTGCTGAACGGAATGAACAGTCTAATGAGTACACAGTATGGTCTGAGAGTAAATCGCAGAAAGACGAAGGTAATGAGAAGTAGTAGAAATGAGAACAGTGAGAAAATTAACATCAGGACTGATGGTCACGAAGTCAATGAAGTTAAGGAATTCTGCTACCTAGGCAGTAAAATAACCAATGACGGACGGAGCTAGGAGGACATCAAAAGCAGACTCGCTATGGCAAAAAAGGCATTTCTGGCCAAGAGAAGTCTACTAATATCAAATACCGGCCTTAATTTGAGGAAGAAATTTCTGAGGATTTACGTCTGGAGTACAGCATTGTATGGTAGTGAAACATGGACTGTGGGAAAACCGGAACAGAAGAGAATCGAAGCATTAGAGATGTGGTGCTACAGACGAATGTTGAAAATTAGGTGGACTGATAAGGTAAGGAATGAGGAGGTTCTACACAGAATCGGAGAGGAAAGGAATATGTGAAAAACATTGATAAGGAGAAGGGACAGGATGATAGGACATCTACTAAGACGTGAGGGAATGACTTCCGTGGTACTAGAGGGAGCTGTAGAGGGCAAAAGCTGTAGAGGAAGACAGAGATTGGAATATGTCAAGCAAATAATTGAGGACGTAGGTTGCAAGTGCTACTCTGAGATGAAGAGGTTAGCACAGGAAAGGAATTCGTGGCGGGCCGTATCAAACCAGTCAGTAGACTGATGAAAAAAAAAAAAAACAAAAAAAAAATTGTTCGCGGGCAAGTGACATCATTCTCCCGAAATCCCGTTGCGAAGGTATAGACCATCAGTACTAGACGTAGATCGATAATAGCATTTATTCCACAGTATATCATGAGAGTAAGAGAACAGAACGGAGGTTCACAAACACAGATTTTTCTTATACTGACATGAGAAAGGAGTAGGTTAGTGAATGGATGATACTGATATAACGTGCGGCAGGAAATAATGTTCCCGTGTGCAAAAAGGCCCAGTTCTTCCTCATAATGCTGGGTTCGTTCATCTATGTACAGGGTGTAGACGATAACTGTTTATAACGTACCACAGTGATGTAGGGGAAGTCGACACGAAGAATTTGATACACGACACTTACGGTCTATGAAGCTGAGAAACAATGTCAAGTTGGTATACAAAATGAACCTACGCTAAAGCACATGCACGCTGAGCGACATTTTAAAATCATTCTCGCCCTATTTCGCCACTCACTTAGTCGATCAACTTTTGAAATGTCTTTATTTCGTTAACATAAGTAACTTAAATTATCCTGTGCAGGTAATGTGAGAAAAGGGTCTCTTCGAAACGTTATGCGAAAACTAATTACGTTTACAATTCTATCTAAATTTAACCCTTACAAGTACTGTAGTCTCATAAAAATGCCAGAGAAACAAATGAATTAATTGTACACTGTTGAAATCCACAAAATTTTGAGGTAAAATTTACACAGAGAAGACAATTTTACCATTTATAAGAGCAAGGACAAGGTGTGTTCAACATTCAAGAAAGATTTTACCTAGAAAAAGAAATTATCTTCAAACAAGTAAGACCTACTAAGCGGGTATCGTATGTTTAAAACCTCATGCAGTGCACATGCGCCGTAGCCTAGGTGGATTGTATAGGGCAATTTTAGGTAGTTTCCGGGTTTGTCTCGACGTCCCCTGTACCTCAGTAGTAAGTCGTAAACAGTTATCGCTTGCACCCTGTATGTTGCTAAATGGCTAAAAAGGGCGTACAGTTACCAAAGCCCACTGACAGGTTGCCTATAGAAAGGCTTCCAGGGGTAACGAGAATGTGAGTTTCAGTATTTCGTATAGTTACTGACCGATTTCAAAAATGTGAAATATTATCACAATCTACTAATTCCGAGGCATAGTCTTACATTAAAGGCTTAGCGAAGTAAAACAAGTATTTACGTTACGCAGCGTAAATCACGGTGCCCAAATTACGCAGGCCTATTTTTATCCAGTATTTGAGATTGAGAGCACTTAGTAAGTTATATCCAGTATCACTTGCGGACGAGCCATAATACAGATCGGCAGAATGTTTGATGTTTTCTGCAAGTTTCTAATCCTGCTCGGCATTGAATGCGCTTCTGTGTTGATTGTAGCAAGCTTTTAGAATTTCGTTTTTCCGCATTTTATGAGAAAATCTTTGCTGTGCCGTCTGATATATACCAGTTACTCTCGCCACCTTCCTCTTTGATTTTCTGGAATTTAAAACTTCTGCGGCAGCACCTTCCACAGTTTCCTGTGGCAGCTACTTCCTCTCTGTTGTAGTCTTAGGATTCCTCGCCACACTATAGAAGTTGTTAATCAGACCAATTTGATAAATACATCTCGTAAGTCCTATTCATCGAATCTCGACTTTTTAGGAACGGGCAAAAGCAGCTACTCGTATTCACTGGTGATACATTGTAATAAAAAGGTCCCAAATGACGTGACTAAATCATAACGTATTAAGGTTAAAACTGAGTAGCTCCGGCCACACGAGTAATTATAAATTAAGTCCTACGCGAAATGAAACTACGATTACTAACATAAAATTCCACGTATTACGTAAAATAAAATATGTTATCTTCAAATCTGTAAAAAAAAAAATTATTTTTACTTCAACGCAGTAAAAGCACGTTCTGTTCTCTTATACAATGAGCTCACAAGGATTAACTACGAATTTTGCTACATTCCTTATGGAACACAACTGACGCCTATTGCCGGGTTTGGGAAATTCTACCAACGACATATACAGGCAAATTTGAAATGTTACAACTGACCTCTGTTCCTTTCGACACCAGACTCTCGTATGTCTGCAATAGTGAAAATCCTGTCGCTAGCTTGTTGCATCCATCGTGTGTTCCACAAGAAAAACAAATAAATATTCATTTATTAAGTATGCGATACAAATAAATAGCACACAAAAACAAATTAATTGCATATATATCGCTGCATTTACAGATTAGATGTCATCAGTTGGACAGGAAACACGCTATAAAAGACGTGTGTTGTTATAAAAAACAATGGCAATGCTTAAACCCTGAAACCTACACTTCACGGACGTTCCAGTAGTATTACTGTGATTAAGGGACTTGCGCAGTTTAGATTAATTTGGAGAGCTTCATGAAACCAATCAGCGGATTGAAGACAACAGCAACAACAGCAGTAACAACAAAAACAACGTGCTTATATACACACATCAAAAAAAGTTTTGCATCAACCCGGTTCTCAGAACTCCTGAAGAAGGACGTTGACTGTGGATATTGTATCACACAGTCCCCTTGACTGTTCAGAGATGTCGCTAAACGCGCCCAAAGATGTAAACAACCATGCATGAGCAGCGCCTATTAGACGGAGGGGGCCCGACGGCTGATCAGTTCCAGTCATTCCACCAGGAAGGAGGTACATGTCTCCTGTAGTCTGCCGTTAAACAATGCCTAGACAATCAGTACCGCTGTTCGATCGCTTCCACATCGTTACTTTGTGTCAGGAACGGTTCTCAATAAGGGAAGTATTCAGGCGTCTCGGAGTGAAACAAAGCGATGTTGTTCGGACATGGAGGAGATACAGAGAGACAGCAACTGCCGATGACATGCCTCGCTCAGGCCGCCCAAGGGCTACTACTGCACAAGATGACAGCTACCTACGGATTATGGCTCGGAGGAACTCTGGCAGAAACGGCACCGTGTTGAATAATGCTTTTCGTGCAGCCACAGGACGTCGTGTTACGACTCAAACCGTGCGCAGTAGGCTGCATGATGCGCAACTTCTCTCCCGACGTCCATGGCGAGGTCCATTTTTGCAACCACGACACCATGCAGCGTGGTACAGATGGGCCCAGGAACATGCCGAATGGACCGCTCAGGATTGGCATGACGTTCTCTTCACCGATGAGTGTCGCATATGCCATCAACCAAACAATCGTCGGAGACGTGTTTGGAGGCAACCAGGTCAAGTTGAACGCCTTAGACACATTGTCCAGCGAGTGCAGCAAGGTGGAGGTTCTCTGCTGTTTTGGGGAGGCATTATGTGGAGCCTATGTCCGCCGCTGGTGGTCTTGGAAGGCACCGTAACGACTGTACGATACGTGAGCGCCATCCTCAGATCGATAGTGCAACCATGCCGTCAACATATTTCCGAGGCATTCGCCTTCCTGGACGACAATTCGCGTCCCCATCGTGCACATCTTGTGAAAGACTTCCTTCAGGGCAACGACGCCGCTCAACTAGAGTAGCCAGCATCCTATCGAAAGGAATATTTATGGACGACGTGACCCACCAAACACTCTGAGGGATCTACGCCGAATCGCCGTTGAGGAGTGGGACGATCTGCACCAACAGTGCCTTGATGAACTTGTGGATAGTATGCCACGACGAATACAGGCATGCATCAATGCAAGAGGACGTGCTACTGGGTATTAAGAGGTACCGGTGTGTCGAGCAATCTGGACCACTACCTCTGAAGGTCTCGTTGTATGGTGGTACAACATGCAATGTATGGTTTTCATGAGCAATAAAAAGGGCGGAAACGATATTTATGTCGATCTTTATTCCAATTTTCTGTACAGGGTCCTTAACTCACGAAATTGAGGTGTTGCTAAACTTCGGTTAGTGTGTGTATATATTTTTTTTTTCTTGACATAAAGAATCACTATCTAATTCACCAGAAAAAAAGAACTGCTTAAAACAACGGTCCGGACAGATGTACTACAAGCGTGTTCGGAGTGGAGGTTTTACCCTAGATAACTTGTCTTTCGCATTCAGATGTTCGTCAGAAATTTGTAACACATTCGAGCTCTAGCTGTCCTTTGAGTATCTTTTCGTAGAACTCCATCTACGTCTTTTTATTGTTAGTCTTATGATGCGGCCCACCATGAATACCAATCTTATGCCAACTCCTTCATTTCAGATTAGCACTTGGACCATGCGACGTCAGTTACTTTGTTGATCAATCTCTTTCTTCCCGTACACTCTGTAGAGTTAGATGCCTCATGTACCAGTGACGTTATTCCTTCACGTCCATGTTTTCCACACGTCCTTCTCCTAACTGATTCTCCGGAGAACCTCCTCATTTGTTACCAGTTCACCTAATTTTCAGCATCTTTTTATCACTACATCTAAAATGCTTCGATTATGTTCTTTTCCGGTTTTCCTCAGTTCATGGTCCACTTCCATGAAACACTGTGCTTAAAACGTATATTCATAGAAATTTCTTCCTCCAGTTAACAATTATGTAAAACGCACTTAAAGTGAAGTAATTTCCCAACGCTAATGATCCTCGCGAAGTCAACAGAGAGGATCCGTACAAGTCATTTCATGCACTACGTTCTGAGAAATAAAAATTTCAGTGAAGGTTGTCCTGTCATAACATCGTTGAACGTGTACAAATACTGTGGTTCCTTATTGTACAAAAATTAACAGGAACATTTATCGCTTAATACTATTAGATGTATGGTAGAATTTTCGCGTAGCGTTTCCCATAGCGCCAGAATTTGGAACCCTACCTTCTAACTGCAAAAAATAAAGGACGTGACCGGGTTTAGTAAGTGGAACAACTCTTTGCACAGTCCACAATATCATTTCAGCGTTCTGTTCGCCACAGAAGCGGGAGGAGAGCAATATTTGTCTGCTGAACAGCCACCGCTGGTAGCACTTCCACGCGTAACGAGCGCACGGTTCTCGCTGGACGGCGAGTCTTTTATGTTCTGGGCGAGGATACCCGATAACGCCGCTAATTGAATGGCCCGAACTCGAGCTGTGCCGCTCCTTCCAGGAAACGAGGAGGCAACCCGCAGCACACGTGACCGGCATCATTCAGGCGACGCCTTGCCACAACTAAGAAACGCTGTTGTTTCACTAGGTTGTAACACGACAGGTAGCAGTCTATACAGTATTCTAATACTGTGTTGTATAACACTTTTTGAATGCGTACTTGTGTTTTGAAATACCAGCAGTTATCACAGACATGTTTCCTTTTGGGTTATCTACAGGCTCACATCATACTGTATGGAGGAGGCGTGGGAGGAGGAGGAGGAGGGGGTGATGATTAGTGTTCAATTTCACGTCGACAAATAGGTCATTGGGGATGGAGCACGTGCTCGGATTAAGGAAGGATGGAGTAGGAAAGCGGCTGTGACCTTTCGAAGAACCATACCGGCATTTTACTTAATTGATTGAGAGAAATCAAGGAAAATCTACATCAGGATGGCCGGACGCGGGTTTGAACAGTCGTCCTCGCGAATGCAAGGTCAGTGTGTTACCCACTGCACTACCCTGCTCCGTAGCTTACACCATAGATGATGCAGACAGTGCGTGATGTCGTTGTAGTGAAAATGGTTCAAATGGCTCTAAGCACTATGGGACTTAATATCAGTCCCCGAGACTTACAAGGGAACCTCCTCATCGCACCCCCCTCAGATTTAGTTATAAGTTGGCACAGGGATAGGCCATGTAAAACTGAACACAGATCAATCGAGAAAACAGGAAGAAATTGTATGGAACTATGAAAAGAATAAGCAAAATATACAAACTGAGTAGTCCGTGTGCAAGATAAGCCACATCAAGGTACGTGTACACTGAGGAGCACCGTGGTCCCGTGGCCACCGTGAACAGCTACGGACCGGAAGGTCCCTGGTTCAATCCTCCCTCGAGTGAAAAGTTTTAATTTTTTATTTTCAGACAATTATCAAAGTTCATGCACTCAGAAATGATCAACTTCGCTCTCCAAAATTCCAGGACATGTTCAGATTTGCTTGGACACATGCAGGATTTGACGGTCTACACACGGAAAAACTTGAAAACGTTAAAAACGTATGTTTTGACAGAGCACAGGGAAAACTGTGCGACTGTGAAACTGTTGCATTCATTTGTTGCCATTTATGTGACAAACTCTTATGTTTTCATCACTTTTTTGGGAGTGATTATCACATCCACAAGAAAACCTAAATCGGGCAAGGTAGAAGAATCTTTTTACCCATTCGCCAAGTGTGCAAGTTAGGTGGGTCGACAACATATTCCTGCAATGTGACGCACATGCCGTCACCAGTGGCGTATAGAATATTTCAGTCGTGTTTTCCTGTGGAGGAATTGGTTGACCTATGAATTTGCGATCAAATGTTTTCGGTTCCTATTGGAGAGGCACGTCCTTTCGTCTACTAATCGCACGGTTTTGCGGTGCGGTCGCAAAACACAGACACTAAACTTATTACAGTGAACAGAGACGTCAATGAATGAACGGTCAGATCGTAACTTTGCGAAAATAAAGTAAGTAAAATTTTTATTCGAAGGAGGACTCGAACCAAGGACGTCTCGTTCCGCAGTTGATCACTCTAACCACGAGACCACGGCGCTCTTCAGCTTACATAGTCCTTGATGTTGCATATCTTACACTTGGACTACTCAGTTTGTATATTTTGCTTACTTTTTCATAGTTCCACACAACTTCTTCCTGTTTTTTCGATTGATCTGTGTTCAGTTTTTAAAGGCCTATCCACTGTGTCAATTTATAACTAAATCTGAGGGGGGTGCGATGGGGAGGTTCCCTTGTTAGAACTACGTATACCTAATTAACCTAAGGACATCATAGACATCCATGCCCGAGGTAGGATTCGAACCTGCTACCGTAGCAGCAGCGCGGTTCCGGACTCAAGCACCTAGAATCGCTCGTCCACAGCGGCCGGCTGAACAAGGTCAAAGATCAAGGTCAATGAAAAGTTCCAAAATATGTGTACACTATAGTCAGTCACAAGGACTATGACTGTAGTATGGTATACACATATTTTGGAACTTGACGTGATAATAAATCGTCAGAGGCAGTAAAACTGTTTCCCAACACCGAAGAAATCAATTCCACAGTTGTCGCTAAATGTGGGCAACAAACGGCGAGAATCTTCAGCAAATTAGCATTTGAAGCAAAAGTAGTTACATTTACAAAAATAATCTGTATTATAGAAAGCCGAGTTGAATGTAAGAATGAATGTATCATTAGACTCCATAAAAAGTTTTTAATTGTTGAGTAAGGTGACTATGATAATAAAAACAGACAATAGCAGAAACATATACTTCTCACGCATGAAATGTGTATTTATTTCCTCTTACTTTTGGCGGAGTAAGATGTAAATATGCTCATATTCTTATTCTCCATGAATAAGTTATAGTATATGTCATTGAATCAGTGTGATTCTTCTGTTTTTATACGTATTTGATGATAATTCATGTCTCTTGGTAATTTACTAACATCAGGATTACTAAAATATAAGATATATTTCGTTAATTAAGTAGAAAATTAAAAGCGAAATTATGCTTACGACGTATGTGACTCTCTGCTTCCTAACCGCTTGAACCGCTAATGTCGCTCAAGCTGTCAAACGAACACCTTTCGCACCGGAGTGTGTCGTGAGTGTATGCATTAGAATGTGACATAGCCCATAACACTTTGGATGGTTGGAAATACAGGGTGATTCAAAAAGAATACCACAACTTTAGGAATTTAAAACTCTGCAACGACAAAAGGCAGAGCTAAGCACTATCTGTCGGCGAATTGAGGGAGCTATAAAGTTTCATTTAGTTGTACATTTATTCGCTTGAGGCGCTGTTGACTAGGCGTCAGCGTCAGTTGATGCTAAGATGGCGACCGCTCAACAGAAAGCTTTTTGTGTTATTGAGTACGGCAGAAGTGAATCGACGACAGTTGTTCAGCGTGCATTTCGAACGAAGTATGGTGTTAAACCTCCTGATAGGTGGTGTATTAAACGTTGGTATAAACAGTTTACAAAGAATGGGTGTTTGTGCAAAGGGAAAAGTTCTGGACGGCCGAGAACGAGTGATGAAAATGTAGCACGCATCCAGCAAGCATTTGTTCGCAGCCCAGGAAAATCGACTCGAAGGGCTAGCAGAGAGCTGAAAATTCCACAATCAACTGTATGGAGAGTCCTACGAAAAAGGTTAGTTATGAAACCTTATCGTCTGAAATTGGTTCAAGCACTGCCTGCAGCTGATGAGATTAAAAGAATCGATTTCTGTGATTTTATCCTTGCTCAAATGTAAACAGATGTATCTTTCGTTTCAAAGATTGTGTTTAGTGATGAAGCAACTTTCCACACTAACGGGAAAGTCAACCGTCACAATGTCTGTATATGGGGCACTGAGAATCCTCGGGAAACAACTCAGTATGAACGTGACTCGCCTAAAGTGAACGTTTTCTGTGCCATTTCAGCCAATAAAGTTTTTGGTCCCTTTTTCTGGACTACAGTATCTGGAGATGTTAGAGAATTGGCTGTTCCCTCAGCTCGAACAAGAAGCACAACAATTCGTATTTCAGCAGGATGGAGCGCCACCACATTGGCACTTATCTGTCCGTAACTACCTGAACGTCAACTACCCGAGGCGATGGATCGGCCGCCAGGCAGCCCGTGACAGAGCACTTCATCACTGGCCTCCAAGAAGCCCTGATCTTACCCCCTGCAATTTTTTCTTATGGGGGTATGTTAAGGATATGGTGTTTCGCCCACCTCTCCCAGCCACCATTGATGATTTGAAACGAGAAATAACAGCAGCTATCCAAACTGTTACGCCTGATATGCTACAGAGAGTGTGGAACGAGTTGGAGTATCGGGTTGATATTGCTCGGGTGTCTGGAGGGGGCCATATTGAACATCTCTGAACTTGTTTTTGAGTGAAAAAAAAACCTTTTTAAATACTCTTTGTAATGATGTATAACAGAGGGTTATATTATGTTTCTTTCATTAAATACACATTTTCAAAGTTGTGGTATTCTTTTTGAATCACCCTGTACTTTACGTTACTTTTTTTGTACAGATCGATGGAGTGTATGACGAGCCAGTTGCTCGGACACCATTGGCCAGACGTTTTCAGTTGGTGAGAGAGCTGGAGAATGTGCTGGCCGTGGAAGCAGTCGACCATTTTCTGTATCCAGAAAGGCCCGTACAGGACCTGCAACATGCGGTCGTGCATTATCCTGCTGAAATGTAGGGTTTCGCAGGGATCGAATGAAGGGTAGAGCCACGGGTCGTAACACATCTGAAATGTAACGTCCACTGTTCAAAGTGCCGTCAATGCGAACAAGAGGTGACAGAGACGCGTAACCAATGACACCGCATACCATCACGCCGGGTGCTACGCCAGTATGGCGTTCTTCGCGATGTCGTCAAACACGGATGCGAACATCATGATGCTGTAAACAGCTCCTGGATTCATCCGAAAAAATGACGTTTTGCCATTCGTGTACCAAGATTCATCGTTGAGTACACCATCGCAGGAGCTCCTGTCTGTGATCCAGCGTCAAGGGTAACCGCAGCCATGGTCTCCGAGCTGTTATTCCATGCTGCTGCAAAACGTCGTCGAAATGTTCGTGCAGATGGTTGTTGTCTTGCAAACCTCCCCCTCTATTGACTCAGGGATCGAGACGTGGCTGCAGGATCCTTTACAGCCATGCGGATAAGATGCCTGTCATCTCAACTGCTAGTGATACGAGGCCGCTGGGATCCAGCACGGCGTTCCGTATTAGCCTCCTGAACCCACCGATTCCATATTCTGCTAACAGTCATTGGATCTCGACCAACGCGAGCACCAATGTCGCGATACGATAAACCGCAATCGCGAAAGGCTACAATCCGACCTTTATCAAAGTCGGAAACGTGATGGTACACATTTCTTCACCTTACACAAGGCATCACTACAACGTTTCACCAGGCAACGCTGGTCAACTGCTGTTTGGGTATGAGAAATGGGTTGGAAACTTTCCTCATGTCAGCACGTTGTAGGTGTCGCCACCGGCGCCAACGCCAACCTTGTGTGAATGCTCTGAAAAGCTAATCATTTGCATATCACAGCATCTTATTCCTGTCGGTTAAATTTCGCGTCTGTAGCACGTCATCTTCGTGGTGTAGCAATTTCAATGGCCAGTAGTGTAGATTCTTGAACCTTCAAACAATGACTGTGCACAAACGCTGTGAAACGACCTTGTCCTGTGTCAGAAGTGATGCACCTACTTATTTTAAAATCTTTTTTATTCGGTTATAGATGTCGAGCTCAGGTATTTCCCACGAATAACGAGACGCTCAACCTCTGCTATAGATACCCCGAGCAATTTCAGAAAGAGTGCCCCTCTTTACATTTTCTGCAAACAGGCATTTTGTGACGGGGTATTTTGACTCAAAAAGTCGTGTTTATTGCCTCAATCACTGAGCGAACTTTTACTGCACATTTGCTATTATTACATTACTGTTCGTATCCTTGATGTGCTTTATTACGTGTAAGAGAAAGTCGAGTAGTGTAGGTCAGCGTATTATATCGGACAAGAGACGTTTCTGGACTGTTGCGCTATTGACAACACTGTGGTGGAACTGCACTATGAACTATGGTTCACCAGAGTTTGAGCCGAAACAACAGTGTGTTTCGGAGTGGCAACAAAGTATCTGTTCCTAGCGAACTTTTCACTGCATGAACTTAACTTTCTAGTGTATTGCTTTGTTTGAAAGTAAATATTAATTTTAACTGCATGATTAGGTATATCCGTTACTATATATTGTAGGCTGTGGCAATATGTAGCCCAAGTATTAACAATGGAAATCTTAAACGATCACATCGATACGTTCGGGATGTATCGGATGAAGAGATGTCGGGTTAAAACAGATAGCTTATATCCTTAAACTTTGCGTTTTTTTCGTTTAACAGGCAAAAATTGAGAAGTCAGGGCATAAATGGGATGAAATAACTTGAAATGGCAGTCTAGTAAGCGAATGAGAAATACACCGTAAATAAGTTAATAGACTAAAAAGCGTTACAGGATAAGAATACGGAGAGAATGAAACCTGTTTCAAGATGTAATAACGTTTACTGCGAGTGCATTACTGATAAACAGGTAACGGTATTGTGCCATCATGCTAAAAACTTCGATAGCTAGCTTACACATTTTCGTAATGATGGTTGCTTAAATCTGTTGTAAATCTATGCAGACGAACTGAAAATGAAGCATGAGTCCTTTACCCAATTTTCATTTTGCCACGTTAAGACTATTACTAAGATCAGAAGAAAACATATGGACAAATGAATCCACTGGTTTGCAGCGAGCAACAGGTCTCACCAAGGAACAAGTTGACAGAGGTTTTGACATAGAAGGTGAACGGACGGGGTTTATATGGATTTGAGATCCAATTAAATCTTTTTGCAACAAAAATGGCTTTTTTACACATTGTAGTTTCACGTTCGATGCAACCCACGAAAAATTTCTGCGGCTGAAATGCAAAGGGCGGAAAAAAGACAATCGAAAAGTCAACGAACGTGCATTCTTGTGTCAGTATGATTTATGCTTCTGTTAAGTAACATATGATGGTATTGTTTAGTGTATTTTCCAGTATAATTTTCAAAAAAAAATAATTTCGAAAAAGCTTACGTGTCTGATAGTAGCCGACCATCCCCTGCACTACGCTCTTTTAAAACACTGTACTACGTACTGTGTGTCCTTTAGCATAAGGCTCCTGACATTTCAAAGACTAAAACGCTTGTTTTATTTTTATTTCCGTTTTGAAGCTGGAATCAAACAGATTGTTTGACCTTCGATCTTATTCAGTATTGACCTATGATTTTAAGTACAGCTATTCAGGCAAAGAGCATTTGTCACGTGGCATGTCTACCGGAAATCTTGTTCGGAGTTATTTGATTTTCAGTCACATACCCTTCAAGAACTTGATGAAGTAAATCTGTAAAATAAATGACAGAAATTTTAAAAGACATAGCATTGTTAATTGTCACAATGACGTTATGGCGGGGTGAGGGATACTGTTGGTAAGTGATATAATTAGTGTAGTATTACATGATCGTACAAAATACTATCTGCTAAATTAAACAATTGAGTCACTCACTTGAATTTCAGCAGTTAAAAATTAGATAAAAATGCAACCCCCCCCCCCCCCCCCCCCCCCCGCCCAAACTAAATAGGGCTCAGGTCTGCAAACCGATCATAAACAAGACGGACAGGTTCGTTATTAGACTTGGGGAAATATTAAGAATATTGGAGATAAATACGGACACTAAGAAAACTGCAATAACTACAATAATAAATAAGCTTTTCTGTGCTATAAAATCTAAAAGAAATTGTGTGAACGTGAAAATATCGTAGTACAAAGAGCGTATCATTTTGGGATATTGTAAGTATTTTGATAGTAATGATAACAGGTAAATTGCGAATTTATCTACCGAACTTTGTAACAAGGAAATGAGACTGTTGTGAGCTAAAGGTTGCATTTTAACGGTTACCTTCGTAAGAAAGTTGTACTTTCTGTAGTATCTCGGTAGATAGAAAAGTTACGAGCGTAGATTATGCAGCAAATACAGTCATTCGTCTGAAACCTTGCATCGGTGTTTGTACAGCCAGTAAATAAATTGAACGACCCCATTACACGGGAAACCACCGTATATATAGTTCCGTCACGTTATTTAAGTGCATTTTCTTCGTTATTCCCAAACTGTCTGTGATGCTTATTCGTCGCTACTCTTTCTACCTGAAGAAGAATAATAGCGACGTGGGAAACTACTAGTTAGTTCTTCCTTTTCGTAAGCGAAGGCTGTGTAATGCTACGCGGTTTTTTACTGTATGATGACTTTAAAGCATCTTCAGTAAAACAAAATGTGACCGTTAGGTGAAATTAGCGCATATAAGACTTAGAGTAGGGCATATAGAAGTTTTAATCTTTGATCTTAAGCATGCAGTCGCTTTCTGTCGAAAGCCTTTGCTGTATATTGTAATAATGAATACATAATCATGTTCCATCATTACAGTTTTACTTAAATTTAGCGATTACATACTTTAAAAAAGACGTAAGCCCGTTTTTATGGTATTGTGTTATATGTTTAACTGGTTCCACCGTCACACCAGTCCACAGCAAATTCTATTAAGTTTATGGGATTCACTTTTTTTATAGAAAATTTCTGGAACACTAAATTTTTCAGATGCTATTTCCGAAAACATTTTTGCATTAACACTATCTAACTTCCACATTACTTGGTATAAGGCAACCTATTTCAGTAAATAGTAGCACTAGCCCATAGTACTCTATCTGTGCTCTGTAAAATAACCACTTCTCCTTTGCGTCTTTTCATCTGACAGATTTTGAAGACGGATTAAAACCGAAATGTGTAAAATTGTGAAGTTAATACAATAAAAATGCCACCAAGATGGAGTATTACATTTTCCAGTCCCATTACGATCGCTGGCTCTTTCACAGATTTTATGTCACTCATTGACAAAAGGAAAGAGTGGACAGAAAAGATGCAACGCCATGTACTAGCTCAGGAAAGCCAAAGCTGGCTCCCCTAAACGAACTTACCATATGTTATGGCATATAAGTAGCAAACTTTACGTTAATAATCTCAATTTTCATATTGGTTAACTGATCACTACAGATATGAGTAAACGAAAAATTTCATATAGATGGGTTTGTGTGTTTCAGGGATGTGAGATCGAACAAGCTGACCAGAATTCCAGACCTCAATGCCTGCAAGGACCTCAGGGTGCTGTGAGTATAGCTACCTCTCTTCTGCCTTTACTCTGTTGGCAATGTTAAGTCAGTTCGAAATGGGTGAGTTAGTACATATGATTGCCCAACAAGTATTATTTAATAACGCATAAGTTAAGTTTTTCACACACATAGAAATTAAGATACTAAAAACTGATCCTCAAAAAAGAAGCTCCATAAATCAGATTAGACATTAACGTAATAGATTCTAAAGTAAGAGTACTGGGACAGACTTACAAAGTGATTACAAAGTTTCTTTGCCGTAGCCACTAGTGTAAAGATCAAAATGCTGGGTGTTGAATCATGACATTGCACGTTTGCAACGTGTCTAATCCTTCCATTTAAAGACCTGCAGCGCTATAAATCCAATTATTGGGTGGTCTTAAACTACGTAACTTTCGGACATCACTGCTGTATACAATATTTATAAGGGGCAGTCAAAGGAAAGTGAGACAGATGGAAATACGAGTAAACTAAGTAAACTGTTTATTATTTCAAAAGTAGTCACCAAAACTGTTAATAAATTTGCCCTATTGCGAGACAAGATGGTCAGGGCCTTTATGGAAAAATATTTGCGGTTGCCACATGCTAACGAATGTCTTTCTTCAGGGTTCCAGAAATGTGGAAATCACATTGAGAGAGATCAGGACTGCGTGGAGGATATGTATGGGCAGTCCAGCCAAGCCTCTGCAGTCGTACTGGAAACAACTTTGGCAACATGTGGGTGGGAAACGCGCAGGCGCAAACGCGCCGAAGTCGGTGACCAATAGCGAAGAGTTCATGCCCAGTAGCGGAAAGGACAGCTACGCCCCCTGTCGGGCGATGAACCAAGGACCACAGTCCAAGCGCAGAGACTGTTGTTCTTCCTGTGCACTGCTACTAGGCCGTTCCATCGCCCTCTTTCTGAGGCTGACGGGCCAAAATATGCGTCCGTGTAGTCGTTTGGCCACCTTTGCCGCTGTCATCAGAATATTTAAGTAAGGACCGAAGCATCATCCCTTGGTGACCAGTAGTTTCTGCTTTCGATCGCTGTAACTTTAACATTACCAGTGGTGGATTCCACACTCCACTAATTTGGGAACGTTTATTTCTGTTCACAAGATTTGATTACCTGCATCTTTCGACATCATCTTTAGATGCACTGTCGCAGTGCAATGACACCGACAAGAAAATCTTGGTACTTTTGTAACCCATATTGTGCCATGCATTGAGACAATCGGCCACTGCAGATTTTCTCTGGAACATAAGCTTATTTCGTCTTTTTACAGTCAAAAATACTTTGCTGTTCCCGAATGAGGTATCAGCAATTCTGTTGGCTAGTGGAGGTAATAATAAGGCTAATTCTTATTCCAGCGGGTGTAGGCAAAGAAAACAAACTACATGTTAAATTATGAGATTGTAGACTACGTAAGAGTCACTAAAGGCTCTAGTGAAAGAATACATCACTGTAGCTACGGCACCACAAACGATCGGGGTACTCTGCACGTCTCGTATTTCACGTTTTCCATTCCACGCAGCTCAAATTACGCGATGCGTTCAGACTTCGCAGACAATTGCATTCATGGCTTCATGTTGACCTTGACACTATTGGCATTTTGCTGCACAGTCGACGTCATGGTATTTCTCCCTCTCCAGCAATGCGCGAACCTCAAACTCTCGCAGTTGGATCTCTTTCGAAAAAAAGAGAAACTATATGTATATGTCGGCTGAATTACTAAAATAGCAAGATTCCAGTTCCTGCTACACATTGTAAAGTTCAATGATTTGGCTTCGAAACAGATGCCACACGAGTGTAACCTCAAACGTTTGTGTGGTAGAATAATTATGGTATATGCGTACGTGGAGACAGTGTTTGCAGAGCAATCGCCGACATAGTGAAACTGAGGCGGAATAAAGGGAACAGCCCTCATTCGCCGAGGCAGATGGAAAACCGCCTTAAAAACCATCCACAGGCTGGCCGGCACACCGGACTAGCAGCGCATTAGACTGCTCGGCTAGCTGGGCGGGCTATAAAATGGCTGAACTTTGAAACAACTATATTAACTAATATTCGTACAGACTGAAATATTTACACAAAATGCTTCTGCCTCCAGCAGGATTACGAAAACGCATTAGCTCAATTTACAGCAGCTCATCCTTCAATACCTTCCATTTCAGAAGACTTTCTCGCCAAGATTGTCGATTTACAGCTCCCCCGGCAAGACTGGGCACAACGAAGAAGAACGGAGAGATGAATAAAAGCAAAGAGTTTACAACTTTGTTGACAATAATAGATAGTACATCTTTGAAACAAGTATTTAAAATGAAATTGTACAAATTTAAATAAAATGCTCAACATTTATTCAAATACGAAAAAAGGAATATTTTAACTAATTTTTATGAATATGTCTACACATGAATATATTTAATTCAAATGGAGGTATCAAAATGGCTCTGAGCACTACGGGACTTAACTTCTGAGGTCATCTGTCCCCTAGAACTTAGAACTACTTAAACCTAACTAACCTAAAGACATCACACACACCCATACCCGAGGCAGGATTCGAACCTGCAACCGTAGCGGTCGCGCGGTTCCAGACTGTAGCGCCTAGAACCACTCGGCCACCCCGGCCGGCCAAATGGAGGTATCGATACCCATCGGGATCGTCCGTTTCTTATTGTGTTATTGACTTGATTGTGTTACCACAGGGAACTAAAAACCTCACTGTACACAATGACACATGAGTGGAAATACATGAGTGAGTTTTCCAAAAGTGAAAGGAATAACGAAATTTCTTTAACTGTACCTCATGACAAACAGTAAAATGGGCGCGTAGGCTAACGAATATTATAATTAAAACTGCCTAGCTTTCTCTACTGCTCCATTGTTAACAAGAAACAGTCCTCGCTCATTCATGCGTGCTTCAGTGATAGGAAACTCTGCACACGTTAGGCTAAATCAGCGTATACTGTACCGCATCGTAAACTAGGCACAACGTACAAGCCCACGTACCATCGCACAAACACACACAAACACACACACGGGTAACCGACATTGCATCTTACACAGTACCCGTGCAGTGGACTGCAGCGTCACTGCAGTGACTGTAGCCTGGTTAAGGTTGGGGGGATGCGGGGGTTATGCTTTCATCTGCACTCCAGTGACAGTGCTAGCGTCGTACATGCAACTCCCAGTGTAAAAGAAGAAAATGTTTAATAGTCTTCACCGTCCATAAAATTGCCAAATTTCTCACACTGCAGCCTAATCTGGAACCCACAGTGTGATGGCGTGTTCTGTTATCACAGGGACCTGTCGAGCAACCGCATCGCATCACTGGAGGGCCAGCCCTTCCTTGGGCTGTCCCTGCTGCACGACCTGCTGCTGGCGCACAACTCCATCCCCAGGCTGCCCAAGGACGCCTTCGAGGGGCTGCCGCGTCTGCAGGTCCTGTGAGTACCGTTACTATGCAGCCGACTCCACAGCGTCACATCCACC
The DNA here is from genome assembly GCF_023864345.2 of Schistocerca serialis cubense. Lineage (NCBI taxonomy): Eukaryota > Metazoa > Arthropoda > Insecta > Orthoptera > Acrididae > Schistocerca > Schistocerca serialis. The sequence goes on along the minus strand of NC_064644.1, from coordinate 426,029,736 downwards.
CCACACACCAGCGTCCTCTACTCCACCCTCACTTTCGCCAGAGCCTGCCACAAGCTGGAGTCCCCTGGATTCCAATCTCCAGCTACCTGCTTCTCAACATCACATAAACGTTTTCCACATTTCTCGTCACATATACCTATAGTTTAGCTTCTAACGCGTTTTGACAACTGTCTTCTGACTGGTTTGATGGGCCCATTACGAATTCTCTACCAGTCTCTTCATTTGAGAATAGCGCTTGCATCCAACGTACTCAGTTATGTTGTAAATATATTCCAGTTTCTACCTTCTCCTACATTATCTACCCATGGATGTTATTTGTCGATGTATTAACAAATTTTTTATCACCCTCTCCCATCTTCTTGTCAATGTATACTACGTGTTTTGCTCCCCACCGATGATTTGGAGAACTCCCTTGTTTGTTTTATCATCAGTCCAACCAATTTTCAACATCTTTTTGTAGCGACTCATCTTAAAACTCTTCGAATCCCCCCCTTTTCCGCTTTTACCACAGTCCATGATCCATTTCCATACAATTCTTTCTCCAGCGTACATTCCCAGAAAATTATTCCTCAGATTATGGATACAGGGTACTTTTCCGGCTGAATATTATGTAAAAATCAACACCTTTTTATTTCAGGCACTATTTATAATCTATATGTTTTACAGATTTTTTTTGATATCACGTAATGCAGCACACTTTCTAAACAAAGTAGAAGTATTTTGAATGTTTTTGAACCTGCATAGGGTTATTAAAAATTACAAAGAAATTTATGCATTTTTTTCCAAAATGCTTCCTCAAATTGAGATACCATTTAATCCAATGTTATACATTTGAAGGAGACCAAATTTTTAGCAGATATGCATGGCATGATGGTTGAGGTACTAGACCCGTTTAATTCCACCTATTATGTATATTACAAGGATGAAAAATATCACATCTTACATTTTAATTTTTATAATTTTTTCCTATTATTTTTTCTGTATTTTAGTTGATACTACAATAAAGCTTAGGTGTACTACATAAGTATGGACAATTGCCAGTTAAAGAAAAACAGTTAGAGCAATTCTTTATAAACTTTAATAAATATCTGTTCCTGAATTCTGAAAAATGCAACTTCCTGGAAATTGCGAATGAAGATATGAGTCCAATTAAACTGTGTCTCAGAACATTCCTGAAGTGTAGTCTTCATCCTGCAGCCTTTCTTCATCTTCAAGCTTTCTCTTGGCGTTCCTTTTAGCACTTATTGCTTCTTTGGTATCTTGAAGAGTGAATCTTTCAGTTTCATGCACCCCTTGTCTGTCACATGCAAGCAATTGATCTTCCATATCAGAGCCACATTTTATGGCTAAATTTCTCAGGACTTCCAACCTTTCTATCACTCCATCATTGAAACATATCACTGCATCTAGTACACCAACTTTTAATGTACTTAGTCCTACAAAAACAATCTTGGGTAATCTTTCCCATATGCAATGGTTGAAACTTTCATTTGTATTCTGAGTGCCACCATGAAGACATTTACTAAGCAAAACAGGGTCACTCAGGTCTCTAAAAATTGGTTTTATTTCATTCATAACAGGCCCAGGAAGAGAATGCTTATGATGGTATATTTGACCACTTTCTTTTGCTTTTTGGTAACCACACCAAGAATCTGCTCCTTTAGGACAAAGTCGGTGAACAGGGTGGTCATCTGTCGACAACTTATGAAAGTAGGTTGCCCATACAGCTCTTTTTATTACTGCAACATCATTAAGAGGTGCAGTTCGTCTAATGACCAGTCAATAATAACTCTGGAGACGGTCTATTTCAATTTGTGTCAATCTGCCTCGGCCAAACAGAGTTTTTCCGTCAGATAGCAAATTTCCTTTCATTTCCCTTGTTGCTTCCTCGATCTAGCACCCATCCAAAACACTCCAGTTTTGTTGCCCAGGTAGCACCATAAACACTGAATTCATTAATTTTATTGAAAGCTTTAGAGTCCCCATCGCCTAGGTACTTCGTATATCTAACGTTATAAACAGGCACTGACCTCAGAAATATTTTTAGAGCTCCATCACATTCCATACGTCCACTGTAACCATCATAATTCATAGAACACTGATGTTTAATATGTCCTTCAGTGTTACCAGGGAAGGTGTGGCAGTACTTAGATAAGCACTCAAGATCAACAACTTTTCCGTTCTCCATAGAAATAGCACTTACAACACCATTCAAGTAAGTACTTGCTGAACCTACACGGCATGCATTGCATACACTAACTTCAAAGTCACATCATATGAATTATGCACAATGTTCTAAGTCATTTTTGAGGTAGATTTATTGCAGGATCTACACAGAACAACTAATTTTTACGCTAAACCCTTCCTGCTACTTTGTTGTTCAGTTATTTCCAGACAGCCTACACCATCACATTGTATACATTTCGCCACATCCCTTATCGAAGAAGATAAGATGCCCACATCAACAACAACAAATCAACTACAAACAGCATCATTGTTAACATAAAAGTTTGAATCACCATGAGGGATGCCATGTGGGAGTTTCTTCCCCAAAAAACTGGTACTTCCAACAGTGTAGCTTGCTGTGTTTGTGAACTGGTTACCAGGGAATTTCCTTTTATTGAATTTCTTGATGTGTAGCATAGTTCGTATTTATTGCTCACTAAAGAATATGTACTTCCACAAATATATGTAGCACTTGGGGAACAAACATTCAGTAACACGAGAACAAACTGCTTCAGTGAAACACAAATAAATACGAGCAAGGATAATCATTTACAGACATTAGGAATCTGAACTGTTACCAACATATACAATGTATCATACATATAATCGTTGGAAACAGAAAGTTCACAGTTCCTTTCGAAATAATACTGGTTTCTGTAACAGAAATATAGGGGGTGTGGCGTCATACACGACCATAACTTTAAAATTTGATATATATAGGTCATTTTTCATTTGAAACCCTATAGTGTATATATCAATGTAATCAGTACCCTGTATCCTTAAGGCCAATATGTTTACTTTCATGGCCAGGAATGCCCTGTTTTCATGTGCTAGTCTGTTTTTTATGTCGTCCTTGCTTCATCCGTCATGTGTTATTTTAATTCCTAGTATCAGACTTGCCAACGGCCTTGCCGCAGTGCCAACACCGGTTCCTGTCAAATCACCAAAATTGAGCGCTGTCGGGTTCAGCTAGCACTTGGATGAGTGACCCTTCGGTCTGGCGAGCGCTGTTGGCAAGCAAGGTCCACACAGCCCTTGTGACGCCAGTTCAGGAGCTACTTGACTGGGATGTAGTGGCTCCGTTCACGAAAACTGACAACGGACGGGAGAGCAGTATGCTGAGCACATGCCTCTCCGTATCTGCGTGCAGTGATGCCTGTGATCTGAGGATGACACGGCGGTCTGTCGGTACCATGTGCCCCTCAAGGCCTTTTCGGACATAGTTTTCTAGTATCAGACGTCCTTCATATCGTCTACTTCGTGGTCCCCGATTTTGATGTCAAATTTATCTATAATTTCTTATGAGCTACTCCTCACTACTTTCTGCTTCCTAAGATTTACTTTCAGTCCATAGTGTGAGCTCTTTTAGACTGTTCATTCCATTAAATCGGTCCTGCGGTTCTTCCTCGGTTTCACGGAGGGTACCAATTTCATGATCAAATATTATCACTGATTCTTTCACCCTCATTTATAGTATCATTCCTAAGCCTTTCTTCTATTTCCGTCACTTGTTTTCGATGTATAGATGGAACAGCAGGCACTTAGACAGTTCCTAATCCGGGAATTTCATTCTTCATCTCTCGTTCTTGTTTTTCCTTCTTGTTTCTTGTACATATTGTGTTTTACTCGTCTTTCGCTATAGCTTACACCTATTTTCCTGAGAATTTCGAATACTTTACATCAGTTTACACTGTAGAGTGTTTCTCAGATTTTGTGAGAATTCAGTGGCGAGATCTATCAGCAGCCTCCATAATAACTAGGTAATTAGTATAATTTGCGTGCTAAATACTGAAATTATCATCAGTCCCCACATGAGATCTAACCTAAACATCAGCCGTCGACTTCGCAGCTTCGTTTTCCTGGCTAGCCGACTTTGAGAACTCCTTCGTTTCTACTTCCAATGTTGTTTTATTGTCTTTTTTACCTACTGATAGTCTGGCGAAGAACATAAGCTGGTCAAAATTGGTGAAAAAGTAGTGAACAGTGAAATGCTTTTGTCGTCGTTGTCATAAGGAAATAAAGATCAGTCGATCTCAGTTGATACCATCTTATTCTATTTGATGGACATAAACCATAACCCCGTCATAATTATCTACTTCTATATAGTTGTATTATAAAAGAAAGTATTTCATGTATTGCCACCCCTTTCACACTATTCACTTTCAATATTACTGTCATTGGCTGCTCATCGGTCCTTATATAAAATTCTTACAATATCCGTGGTTACTTACAGTTCTCCAAAAGAGCGTTCCATGGCCTGCCAAGAATTCAGGAACTATTCTGTAACTCATCGTATAAGGCAGTAAAAGGGAGTTGAAAGGATAACAGGTGTCACGTGTAGTTGATTAAACGTAAATGTTGTATGTAAGTGTTAAAAGAATTTAAATGCGCTCGAGAGCAATTTAACTGGAGACTGCTCGGTAGCTGCGTGTTATGTCATGGTTTTGGCCTTTCTAGCGAGTCGACTCGTAATGATGTTGGAGAAATTGCGGGATTCACTGTGCGAAGTTTGAGTTCATAAAACACGTAATTAGGTACTGCCGCAACCTCATATGCAAAGCGAAATACTGCAAGTCCAAACACTGCTAGAGTATTGTAATTAGACATCTGCAGCACAAGGCTATGCATTTAATTAAGCCACTGTCAACCAACGAAACTATCAAACTATGTGCTGGACTGCACTACGAATATTTGGTGGGGGCAACAGTTCGACAATTTCAAATTAATATCAAAATTGTCTGTACCGGGCAGCCGAATGAAAACAAAACAGAGAGAAAAAAGTGTGTGAACTGTTATTCACCTTAGTGTTAATAGATTTAGCCCACTGTGAGACAAGACAATCAGTACCTTCGTGGAGAATTGTTTGCGGGTGTTTGGTGAAACATGATTATACCTAGGCGTGCACCTTGTCTTCTGAAGCAAATGGACGGTCGCGCATACCTTTCTTCAGAGTTTCAAAAGTATGGAAATCGCATGGGGACACATCGGGACTGAACGGAGGAAGTGTAAGGTGTAACGGCTTCCTAACGAAACTTCTGCAGCGAGATAACCTTGACAACATGTGGGCCCGCCGACGTTTTTCGATTACGCTGCAGAAATTTCGCTGGGAAGCCCTTACACGTGCTCCATACTATCCTGTTCTCCCCCCTTGAGATTTCCATTTGCTTGGAGCCCTGAAGAAAGACATTTGTGGTCGTCGGTTTGCTTGTGACGAACGGGAGCACCTCTAGGTGCAAACATGGTTCCGTAGGTAACCCCGAACATTTTTCCATGACGGCATTGGCCGCCTTGTTCCACAGTGGGGTAAATGTATCAACACTTATGACGGTTACTTACTTTTTCCCATCTATCTCCTTCTCGTTTGACTGTCCCTTGTACACTGTGTGATCAAATGTATCCGGACACCCCCAAAAACATACATTTTTCCTATCAGGTGCATTGTGCTGCCATCTACTGTCAGGTACTCCACATCAGCGACCTCAGTAGTCGTTAGACGTCGTGAGAGAGCAGAATAGGCTCTCCGCGAAACTCACGGACTTCGAACGTGGTCAGGTGATTGGAAATCACTTGTGTCATACGTCTGTACGCGAGGTTTACACACTCTTAAACATCCCTAAGTACACTGTTTCTGATCTGATACTGAAGTGGAAACTGAAAGGGACACGTACAGCACAAAAGCATACAGGCCAACCTCGTCTGTTGACTGACAGAGACCGCCGACTGTTGAAGAGGGTTTAATATGTAATAAGCAGACATCTATGCAGACCATCACACAGGAATTATAAACTGCATCAGGATCCACTGCAAGTACTATGACAGCTAGGCGGGAGGTGAGAAACCTTGGATTTCATGGTCGATCGGCTGCTCATAAGCCACATGTCATGCTGGTAAATGCCAAACGACACCTCGCTTGGTGTAAGAAGCGTCAACATTGGACGATTGAACAGTGTAAAAACATTGTGTGGAGTGACGAATCACACAATGTGGCGATCGGATGGCAGGGTATGCGTATGGCGAATACGCGGTGAACGTCATCTGGCAGCGTGTGCATTCTTCTGTGGCACCACAACTCGCTTCTTTTCCGGTTTACCCACAGTCCATACTATGCTGCGCTCCAAACGTTCATTCTCAGGAACTTCTTCCTCAGATTAAGGCTTATATTGGATACTAGTAGACTTCTCTAGGCCAAGAATGCCCTTTTTGCAGTGCTATTCTGCTTTTCGTGTCCCCTTCCTCTGCCCGTCATGCGTTGTTTTGCTATCTAGTTAGCAAAGTTCCTTAACTTCATGTACTTCGTGATCTCTAATTATGCTGTTAAGTTTGTCGCTGTTATCATTTCTGCTACTCATCATTACTTTTGCCTTTCTTCCAACTATTCTCGATCGATATTCTGTACTCATTAGACTGTCCATTCCATTCAGCAGATCATGCAATTCTTCTTCACTTTCACTAAGGATAGCAATGTCATCAGCGAATCGTATCATTGATATCCTTTTAGCTTGAATTTTAATTCCACTCCGAAACTATTTTTTTATTTCCGTCATTGCTTTTTCGATGTACAGATTGAACAGTAGGAGCGAAAGACTACATCCTTGTCTTACACCAATTGTAAGTCTTGAACTTCGTTCTTCGTCGTCCTGCCTTGTTTCTTGTACGCATTGTGTATTACCCGTCTTTCCCTATAGCTTACCCCTGTTTTTATCAGGATTTTGAACATCCTGCATCATTTTACATTGTCGAATGCTTTTACCAGGGTGACAAATCCTATGAACGTGTCTTGACTCTTTTTCACACCAACGTGAATAATCTTTTTGTTGCCATGTCCCCCAGTGATTTTAGAAATTGCAATGGATTGTTATCTATCCTTCCTGCCTTATTTGATTTTATGTCTTCCAGAGTTCTTATAAATTCTGATTCGAATGCTGAATATCCATATCTTCTCTATCGACTCTTGTTTCTCTTTCTATCACGTCTCAGATGAGTCCTGTGCCCCACAGAGGCCCTCGGGGTACTTTTTCACCTATCCTCTTTCTCTTCTACATTTAAGAGTAGAAATACCATTGGACTTTCAATTTTACCGCCGTTGCTTTTAATTTCACCGAAGTTGTTTTGACTTTACTGGTTCAAATGGTTCAAATGGCTCTGAGTACTATGGGACTTAACTGCTAAGGTCATCAGTCCCCTAGAACTTAGAACTACTTAAACCTAACTAACCTAAGGACATCACTCACATCCATGCCCGAGGCAGGATTCGAACCTGCGACCGTAGCGGTCGCGCGGTTCCAGACTGTAGCGCCTAGAACCGCTCGGCCACCCCGGCCAGCTTTTGAATTTACTGTATGCTGAGTCAGTTCTTCGGACGATCATCTTTCTCGATTTCTTCACGTTTTTTATGTAGTCATTTCGTCTTGGCTTAACTGCATTTACTATTTATTTCAATCCTAAGTGCCTTTTATTTTTGTATTCCTGAAATTTTCTGAAAAATTTCGTACTTCCTTCTTTCGTCGGTCAGGTGTATTATTTTTTCAGTTACCCATGGTTTCTTCACAGTTACATTCCTTGTACCTACGTTTTTCTCTCAAACTTTGCTATCCCCATTTTTAGAGATATCCGTTCGTCTTCAATCCGAAATGCCTACTGAGTTATTCATTATCCCAGCATTTATAGCCTCAGAGAGCTTCAAGCGTATCTCTTCATTCCTTAGTTCTTCCGTATACCACTCCTTTGCGCATTGATTCTTGATGATGATGATTATGATGATGATGTTCGGTTTGTGGGGTCATCAGCACCCGTACAAAGTCTCAGTTTTTACACAGCCAATTTTTTCACGGTCCTATCTAGCCACTGTTACGAATGACGATGATGAAATGATGACAACACAAACACCCAGTCCCTGGGCGGAGAAAATCCCCAACCCAGCCTGGAATCGAACCAGGGACCCCTTGCTTCAGAGGCCTCAACGCTAGCCACTAGACCACGAGCTGCGGCCGCATTGATTCTTCCTGACTACTGTTCATGAACTCCAAATTGTGATCTGAGTCTACATCTGCCACTGGGTACGCCTTACAATCCAGTACCGAATTTACGAATCTCTGCCTCACCCTGACGTAAACTACCTGAAACCTTCTTGTATCTCCCGACCTTTTCCAAACACACTTCCTCCTCTTGTGGTCCTTGAAGAGGGTATTTACTTCTACTAACTGATATTTATTACACAACTCAGTTGGATCTCTCCTCTGTCATTCCGACTACCAAGCCTATATTCTCTATTCCTTTCCCTACAACCTCATTCCAATCCTCCATTACCATCAGATGTTCGTCTTCCTTTACGTACTGAATTACCCGGTCCATATCTTCATATACTTTTCCTGTCTCTTCATTTTCTGTTCGCGATGTCGGCATGTATACCTGAAGTATTTTTGTCAGTGTGGGAGTTCTGTCGATTCTGATGACAAGAATCCTGTCACTGTTCACAGTAACTCACTGTCTGTCCTACCTTCCTGTTCATAACGGATCCTGCTGCCATCGTACCACTTCCTGCTGCTGTTGGTATTATCTTATACTCGTCTGACCAGAAAACCGTGTCTCTTTTCCATGTCACTTCATTGACGCCCACTGTATCTAGATTGAGTCTTAGCATTTCTATTTTCAGATTTTATAGGTTCACTACTACATTCATTCTTTGACATTTCACGCCCCGACTCTTAGAACGATATCCTTTCGTTGGTTATTCAATCTTTCTCTCATGGTTGCCTCCCCCTTGGCTGTCCTATCCCGGAGATCCGAATGGGAGATAATTCGGAATCTTTTGGCAACGGAGAGATCATCTTGACACTTTTTCAGTAATGGGTCACATGTCCTGTGGATATATATCTTGTGTCTCTTTTGCAGTGGTTTCAATAGCATCCTCACGCCGTTGTTCATTGCTACTTCTTCCACCTTTTAGGTGCAGTTATCTACCCCAAAGGCAAGAAAGTTCCCTGGGCCTCTGTCCACTCCTCCGCCCTCTTTGACAAGGGCGGAAGTCTTGATTTTTATTCAGAGCTTATGCAGTGGCGGAGTTCGGAGAACGTTTTGATTACTACTCGAAGACGCTACCCCCAGACCACGAGTTTAAAGTTTGAAATGAAATGCCTAGGCTAGCAGGACAGAGCTGATTAGGTTGTGGAAAGGGGCCAAAATGAGTTCCTGTCAGTTGGACTCAACATACAAACTTTATTTAACAATACACAATATTACAACAAGGATGCAAAACTCTCAAGACTTTAATCAACCTCCTTTGATTAACTTTAGATCGGCTGAAGGCCACATTCAGAATCCAAGGCACAAGGCTTAAGCAAAATTCTTAAATACATGGATCTTCTGAAGGTTTCCCCCAAGAATATTTTCTAAATCTTCAATCTAATTGGCTGAAGGCCTTAGCTATTTAATTTTAATGGAACTAGGCTGGAGGTCGCATATTAAGCAATAAGAGAAGTTTCAATCAAAACGCAGAAGGTCTTATATTAAAACATTTCATGCAAATTGAGCTGAAGGCCCCATTAAAAAGCATAACAATCTTATAACTTACGGGCAAGAGAAGAAGATTAATTTAAGAGATATGAAGACTTGGCTGAAGGCCGCTCACGAACAAATAATTTAACGGCTTAAGCCCTAGAAGAAGAGTTTTAATTTTAAAGGGTAGAAGGCTGTATCTTAAAACATCTCATATAAAATAAAGAATAACAATCTCATGCCTTAAGGGCAAGACACGGACATTAATTTAAGAGATATTAATACACAGCTGAAGGCCACATATCAACAAATATGTTTAACGGCTTAAGGCCTAGAAAGAGTTTCAATCCAAAAGGCAGAAGGCCTTATCTTAAATTGGGCTGAAGGACCCATATAAAAATATAATAATCTCATGTCTTAAGGGCAAGACAAGAACATTAATTTCAGAGATATGGATACTCGCCCCCCCCCCCCCCCGTCCCCGCACCCCATGAACCATGGACCTTGCCGTTGGTGGGGATGTTTGCGTGCCTCAGCGATACAGGTAGCCGTACCGTAGGATCAACCACAACGGAGGGGTATCTGTTGAGAGGCCAGACAAACGTGTGGTTCCTGAAGAGGGTAGCAGCCTTTTCAGTAGTTGCAGGGTCAACAGTCTGGATAACTCATCTGGCCTTGTAACACTAACCAAAACGGCCTTGCTGTGCTAGTACTGCGAACGGCTGAAAGTAAGGGTAACTACAGACGTAATTTTTCCCGGGGGCATGCAGTTTTACTGTATGGTTAAAGAAGAATATAATAATCCCAATCCCAAAGAAAGCAGTTGTTGACAGATGTGAAAATTACCGAACTATCAGTTTAATAAGCCACAGCTGCAAAATACTAACACGAATTCCTTACAGACGAATGGAAAAACTGGTAGAAGTTGACCTCGGGGATAATCAGTTTGGATTCCGTAGAAATGTTGGAACACGTAAGGCAGTACTGACCCTACAACTTATCATAGAAAATAGATTATGGAATGGCAAACCTACCATTTTTAGACTTAGAGAAAGCTTTTGACAATGGTGAATGGAATACTCTCTTTCAAACTCTGAAGGTGGCAGGGGTAAAATACAGGGAGCGAAAGGCTATTTACAATTTGTACAGAAACCAGATGGCAGTTTTAAGAGTCGAGGGGAATGAAAGGGAAGCAGTGATTGGGAAGGCAGTGAGACAGGTTTGTAGCCTCTCCCCGATGCAATTCAATCTGTATATTGAGCAAGCAGTAAAGGAAACAAAAGTAAAATTCGGAGTAGGAATTAAAGTCCATGGAAAAGAAAAAAAACTTTGAGGTTCGCCGATGACATTGTAATTCTGTCAGAGACAGCAAAGGACCTGGAAGAGCAGCTGAACGGAATGGACAGTGTCTTGAAAGAAGGTATAATATGAACACCAACAAAAGCAAAACGAGGATAATGGAATGTAGGCGAATTAAATCGGGTAATGCTGCGGAAATTAGATTAGGAAATGAGACGCTTAAAGTAATAAATTAGTTTTGCTATTTGGGGAGCAAAATAACTGATGATGGTCGAAGTAGAGAGGATATCAAATGTAGACTGGCAATGGAAAGGAAAGCGTTTCTGAAGAAGAGAAATTTGTTAACATCGAGTATAGATTTAAGTGTCAGGAAGTCGTTTCTGAAAGTATTTGTATGGAGTGTAGCCATGTATGGAAGTGAAACATGGACGATAAATAGTTTAGACAAGAAGAGAATAGAAGCTTTCGAAATGTGGTGCTACAGAAGAATGCTGAAGATTAGATGGGTAGATCACATAACTAACGAGGAGATATTGAATAGAACTGGAGAGAAGAGAAATTTGTGGCACAACTTGACTAGAAGAAGGGATAGATTGGTAGGACATGTTCTGAGGCATCAAGGGATCACCAATTTAGTATTGTAGGGCAGCGTGGAGGGTAAAAATCGTAGAGGGGGACCAAGAGATGAATACACTAAACCGATTCAGAAGGATGTAGGTTGCAGTAGGTACTGGGAGATGAATAAGCTTGCACAGGATAGAGTAGCATGGAGAGATGCATCAAACCAGTCTCTGGACTGAAGACCACAACAACAACATTGATACTCGGCTGAAAACCATACATCAAACAAATAACTAAATTCAAACAGAGAAATTACTACAAAACACACAAGGAACGGCTTTCAGAAGTTTCCAAGGGTCGGCCTGGGATTATAACACAAACACCTGAATAGCTGAGACAGGCAGTCTGTGTAACGACTTCTTAATCTGGAGGCGACCCAACTGACACACAGCTGACCGACCAGTCAACGAAATCAGTTCTGTTCCACACAACCGGCAAAACGACCACAAATTTCAATACACGACACACAGCATATTGGCGCCCACAACGATCAACAACACCTCAGCTGTCGAACTACACGCTGTGCTGGACAGTAACAACACGACGAGGAAAATACACTGCCTAAAATTACGTCAGCGACCAAGGCAGGTAACGGTAACGTCAACGGGCACAAGGCATAAGATACCGCTGGCGAACTTCAATAACAGCGAATGTTGTTGTTGTTGTGGTCTTCAGTCCTGAGACTGGTTTGATGCAGCTCTCCATGCTACTCTATCCTGTGCAAGCTGCTTCATCTCCCAGTAACTACTGCAACCTAAATCCTTCTGAATGTGCTTAGTGTATTCATCTCTCGGTCTCCCTCTACGATTTTTACACTCCACGCTGCCCTCCAATACTAAATTGGTGATCCCTTGATGCCTCAGAACACGTCCTGCCAACCGATCCCTTCTACTAGTCAAGTTGTGCCATAAATTTCTCTTCTCCCCAATCCTATTCAATACCTCCTCATTAGTTATGTGATCTACCCATCTAATCTTCAGCATTCTTCTGTAGCATCACGTTTCGAAAGCTTCTATTCTCTTCTTGTCTAAACTATTTATCGTCCTTGTTTCACCTCCATACATGGCTACACTCCACACAAATACGTTCAGAAACGACGTCCTGACACGTAAATCTATACTCGATGTTAACAAATTACTCTTCTTCAGAAACGCTTTCCTTGCCATTGCCAGTCTACATTTTATATCCTCTCCACTTCGACCATCAGCAGTTATTTTGCTCCCCAAACAGCCAAAACTCCTTTACTACTTTAAGTGTCTCATTTCCTAATCTAATTCCCTCAGCATCACACGACTTAATTCGCCTACATTCCATTATCCTCGTTTTGCTTTTGTTGATGTTCATCTTATATCCTCCTTTCAAGACACTATCCATTCCGTTAAACTGCTCTTCCAAGTCCTTTGCTGTCTCTGACAGAATTACAATGTCATCGGCAAACCTCAAAGTTTTTATTTCTTCTCCATGGAATTTAATACCTACTCCGAATTTTTCTTTTGTTTCCTTCACTGCTTTTCAGTATACAGATTGAATAACATCGGGGAGACGCTACAACCCTGTCTCACGCCCTTCTCAATCACTGCTTCCCTTTCATGTCCCACGACTCTTATAACTTCTATCTGGTTTCTGTACAAATTGTAAATAGCCCTTCGCTCCTTGTTTTTTACCCCTGCCACCGTCAGAATTTGAAAGTCTACAAATGCTAGAAACGTAGGTTTCCCTTTCCTTAATCTAGCTTCTAAGATAAGTCGTAGGGTCACTACTGCCTCACGTGTTCCTATATTTCTATGGAATCCAAACTGATCTTCCCCGAGGTCGGCTTCTACTGGCTTTTCCATTCGTCTGTAAAGAATTCGTGTTAGTATTTTGCAGCTGTGGCTTATTAAACTGATAGTTCGGTAATTTTCACATCTGTCAACACCTGCTTTCTTTGGGATTGGAATTATTATATTCTTCTTGAAGTCTGAGTGTATTTCGCCTGACTCATATATCTTGCTCACCAGATGGTAGAGTTTTGTCAGGACTGGCTCTCCCAAGGCCGTCAGTAGTTGTAATGGAATGTTGTCTACTACCGGGGCCTTGTTTCGACTCAGGTCTCTCAGTGCTCTGTCTAACTCTTCACGCAGTATCATGTCTCCCATTTCATCTTCATCTACATCCTCTTCCATTTCCATAATATTGTCCTCAAGTACATCGCCCTTGTATAGACCCTATATATACTCCTTGCACCTTTCTGCTTTCCCTTCTTTGCTTAGAGCTGGGTTTCCATCTGAGCTCTTGATATTCATACAAGTGGTTCTCTTTTCTCCAAAGGTCTCTTTAATTTTCCCGTAGGCAATATCTATCTTACCCCTAGTGAGATAAGCCTCTACATCCTTACATTTGCCATCTAGCCATCCCTGCTTAGCCATTTTGCATTTCCTGTCGATCTCATTTTTGAGACGTTTGTATTCCTTTTTGCCTGCTTCATTTACTGCATTTTTATATTTTCTCCTTTCATCAATTAAATTCAATATTTCTTCTGGTACCCAAGGATTTCTACTAGCCCTCGTCTTTTTACCTACTTCATCCTCTGCTGCCTTCACTACTTCATCCCTCAAAGCTACCCATTCTTCTTCTGCTGTATTTCTTTCCCCCGTTCCTGCCATTTGTTCCCTTACGCTCTCCTTGAAACGCTGTACAACCTCTGGTTTAGTCAGTTTATCCAGGTCCCATCTCCTTAAATTCCGACCTTTTTGCAGTTTCTTCAGTTTTAATCGGCAGTTAATAACCAATAGATTGTGGTCAGAGTCCACATTTGCCCCTGGAAATGTCTTACAATTTAAAACCTGGTTCCTAAATCTCTGTCTTACCATTACATAATCTATCTGATACCTTCCAGTATCTCCAGGCTTCTTCCATGTATACAACCTTCTTTTATACTACCCATCATCAATTCAAGTCTCTCGTTTCCAGTCGTCGCTTTTTAGACCACCTCGATCGTCGCTTAGTATTGGTTACAAAAAATTGTGGCTAATAAGGTGCTGCTCGGTTATTGTACACCAGTCTTTTCAAATCCCTACGCACAGTAACTGTGCTAGCTGGACCACTGATAGCACTTTGGAGCTCGTGAGTGATTCCTTCTGCTGATATGCGATTTATTAAAACCGCCCTATCCATTGCTCCATGAAACCTGTCCGTCAGTACATCAGGTCTGCTTGGTGTTAGTTTAGTTGTCGTTGTTCCTTCGCGTTTCCGCTTCACAGTCAAAGCACCAATAGTTGACTTGTGCAGCTTTAGAAGGGTTAAATGTCCCTGATGTACTCGCTACTCAGGTGACATCCGATGACCAGCCCACGTTCCAAGTCACTGAGCTCGCCTCACCGACCCGTTCTGCTGTTACTGCTCCTCTGCTCACAGCACAATATTCCCGGTAGTGGCATGTCCACCTCCCGTACCAGCTAGTGGTAAATTCTGCATTACACTGAGGTCTTTGGAGTCTTTTGATCCGGTAGTGTAAAATTCAGATTAACCTGCTTCGCAATAGTGTTCCTTTCGTTTGAACTTGTGTTGATTGTTCAAGAAAATTTTATCTCTAGGAATCTGACTTGAATAATTTGGGTATTTCTGTCTGGAATCATGTTAGAAATGAAATGTACTGCATGCTATGTTGTAGAGTTGAATTACTTGAATAGATGATTGTTCAATCTTGTCAATATTTACGAGATGATACGGGGGTCGTCTGTAAGAAATCGTAGTGCTGTGTTTCGTCCGAATTCCAGGACGCCATATGGAATATTTCCTTTAACATGTACGAGTGTACAGTGACTTGTAAAGTGTAGAGCACTGAAGCAGTGTTGGGCGAGGGTGGTTTGACAAGCCTGGTAAATTTCCGTGAAAGATTGGAAGATTTTTGTTGGGTCTGCATGGTTGGTAAGCTTGGCTACTCCAAGGAACGTATAAAGAATTTGAACCATGTTGAGTGTACAGATCATTGTTGACAGCCGTCTGAATTAGTGTATAGACTGTGATTGAAAATCCAGAGAAACGAATTTCGTGCTGATATTAAACATTTGCATTTGAAGTGTTGGACTGCCGCACAAATGAAAACAGAATTGGATGAAGCTTTGCACCATCTTTGAAGACAATTTAGTTTTGGATTAATGAATTTAAACGTGATCGGACAAGCACCGAAGGTGAAGCGCGCTGCAGCCGTCCAATTGACGCCTCCACAAAGGAAACGTTTGTCCAAATTCATGATGTGGTAACGTAAGATCGCTGAATAAAATATTCGTGAGATTGCTCAGACTGTAGGTATCTTAACTGAGCGAATATGTAACATACTGCATGGAGAATCGGCTATGAAGAAGCTGTGTGCGCGGTGGGTACTGTGATTGCCCACAACCGGTACAGCATTTCAGAGCAATGTCTGGCGATGTTTAATCGCAATCCGAAAGACTTTTTGTGCCGAGTTGTGACTGCTGATGTAACCTGTATCCATAATTACACACTAGAATCAAAACAATAATCAAAACAATGGACAAAGGCTGGTCAAAGTACGTCGATGAAGCCAAAGACCTTTTTTCGAACTGTTAAGGTGGTGCCCACTGTTGTTTGGGATTACCAAGGAACAGTCCTCATAGATTACTTGGAAAGAAACAGAATCATAACTGAACCCTATTACGCTTCATTGTTGCATCGTTTGAAACTTGCATTTGGTGCAAAAAGTGGCACGCAAAAATGTTCTCTTTCACCAGTGCCACATCAGTGGCAAAAGTGCATGAATTGGGATTTGAATTGGTTCCTAATGCACCCTATTTAAGGGAATTAGCGCTAAGTGACTTCTTCCTGTTCTATAACATGAAACTTTGCTTTGGTGGGAAGAAATTTTCATCAAATGAGGAAGTGGTACTTGTAGTCAATGAGTATTTAGGAGCGTTTGACTGAACATATTTTTGCAATGGAATGAAAAATCTGGGGGATCGCTTGACCCGAAGGAGAGTTGTTTACCCAACAAACAATTTTTCTTGCTTTTTTACTAGACTTATTAAAGCACCGTCGCATATCTTGTAAAGGTAGGAAGCGGGTCGAATTTAAGCCCAAGTACAGTGGAATATAGTCGAAATGTTTACACTCAAAGATATTTATACAAACTAGGACAATATTTCGAAGCCAGTGGAAGGTCGTGACCACAAATTACAATTACCTCGCAACGGCTGTGCTGTGGGTCCATGTTTACTGGACGTTTTCCTTTCTGTTAACGTATATTTTCATCCATGTCACTGTTCGGTATTTATTATGATACAGCCTATGCAACACCCTACATAACACGTATAGCTACTTTGAATTCTGAACTACTTTGATGACAAGTGCAAATGATATCAAATAAGGACAGGAAAATAATAATTAAATGTTGCTCCAAAGTCAACACACAAATGTAATCTTTATTTTGAACGTCTGTTCACTAGTTTTGAATGAATGCAGTTCGTAGCAGCACGCACCATCACTGGGCGTACCACCTGCGCGCTTGCAGTTTAGATCTAAAGAAACATTAACCATTCTTTTCTATCGGGTGTCATATTTCCGTTGCAGCTCGTTAGGAAGCATAAAGCACTGTACGGAACGATTGCACAGCGTTGGGATGGCAAAGCTCCTCTTCGCTATTTCCTCCAATCCACTTTTATTAATGGCCAAGAAAAACTATAATGTTTACAGTTGGACTAAAGGTTACTTGAACAAATTAGAGTGAGTCTTATTAGAAAGCTCTGCTCTCGTGTTCTAAAGGTCAGCGACTGCGGTGTCTTATCTAGAAAAGGCGCATCCCACAAGGAGCTGGTTACAGATCCCCGTCTGGTGTTCCCGACTTTTGTTCTTCATGGGTTTCCTACCTCTCTTAATGACAGGACGGTCCAGCTTTCATTACAGTGACGACCATGAAGGTCGAACAAAGAGTTTCACCCGCAGTGTTGCAGCGTGTAGTTCATGCCCGAGGTAGTTCGATGATATTCTGGGAATGACTTCGGTCCAGTGTCATTACAGTGAACATAAACCACTATGTTTGTACTTCACTTGAATAAAAAATTTTCCTTATTGTCCAATGTTGAGGCTGGCAGTGGTTCAAAAAGCAGTTTAATATGCAACTAACTTTTCTGCTTATTTGCTCAGTAATATAATATGCATGATAAGTAGGAAAGTAATATTTGAAACTAACCATAAATCATTTCCCAGTGACAACTCCTCCTATTCCGTTTAAAAACTGGTAGCCTGAAGTAAAAACTAGTAATTACGTGGAACGCTTTGTAATGTTTCCACCTCGGCTGTTGCTTCTTGCTTTATCAAACCTTATACAATTGGCCAATTTCGGTCTTGCAGGCAATTTTGAAGCGCAGTCTACGACAAACAGCACAAATAGAGAGGAAGTTTATATTTGGCTTACTGACATACAAAAAGTATTTTACAATGGGAAGCGTAAAAATTTTGTATTTACATTTTACAACATGTTGTTATATTATCCAATTATTAAACAGCAAACATACCACTTCCGAGAGTGAGCGAGTAAAGTGCAAGCGTCAAAATCAAAAACAGAAAGTTCACTGCCAAGGAAATCTCCTCGTGTGAAAATAAACGACTTTGATTAAACATGGCGGGTATGTAGAGGAATCAAAGTAATGCAATACGATTTTTTTCATTTTTGCTCAGTATCTCTTTTGAGGAGTAAAACATACCCCAAAGAGTTATTTGCCGTATTAGGTTTAGAAGGAATACCTTCGAATAATGATACATAAAAAATGTGTTTCGTATAGAAGATGAAATAAAATTAACGTTCTTCAGAACTCAATAATCAACTTACGTAATAATCTGAAATTTCGCAAAACACTCAAGCACCATTACTTAATTTTGGAAAATGAAAAATTTTGTCACAACATAAATTAATGATGATGTCACGCCACACACATCCTTGTGTAGTAATGTTGCTTTCTGAAACACCATTTTTGAAAAAATAGGCTGTATACACAGCGGCCTGTCGGTGTATTTTCAACATTCCACTTTAAAATATCTAAAAAGTATGTTATTTTTGGTTTTTATGGTGTAGGAAAATCCTGAATACTTCCCGGGTATTTAGTAGGGTGGCCTTGTCCAAATGGCGCAATATTTCGGCAGGCCAACTTCTTGAAACCTTGAAGGGCTTCTGATCACTGTGTGACAAACTGGGTGCCATCTTAATACCTTCTATCCTCCCCCCCCCCCCCCCGCCCCACCCCCCACTTTTCCACGTCTCCGGGGGCGCACCTTGTGTAATATGAGGAGAGGCGCGGCGTCGGGAGTTGATCCAGGATCCTCGGTAGCGCCGCTACCCTCACCGGACGCGGATCTCTGCTGGCGTAGCGATAATGCTTCTTCGTCCTCTTCAGTTGCCATGACAAGAGCAGACCTCCACGTAGACTGGCCCTGTGCTTCGAGCACGCTCAGTGCTGGCTCCCAAGCCTTGCTTAATAGAAAACCGCTGGCCTTATTTATTAGTACCTCATGCAGCCGGATCTCTACAGCTTCTTTAAGAATACGGTTTCAGAAGGTTTTAGATAGTTCGTACAACCTCGTGCCGTTATAATTTATGGTACACTAGGAGATCAAAAGTATCTGGACATCCCCAAAACATTTTTTTTTTCAAATCAGATGCATTATGCTGCCACCTACTGCCAGGTACTTCATATCAGCGACCTCAATAGTCATTATACATTGTGAGAGCAGATGGGGCTCTCGACGGAACTCATGGACTTCGAACGTGGTCAGGTTATTGGGTGTCACTTGTGCCATACGTCTGTACGTGAGGTTTCCAGACCTATACATTCCTAGGTCAACTGTTTCCGATGTGATACTGAAGTGGAAACGTGAATGGATAAGTACAACACAAAAGCGTACAGGCCGACCTCGTCTGTTGACTGACAGGGACCGCCGACAGTTGAAGAGGGTCGTAATGTATAATAGGCAGACATCTAACCAGAACATCACACAGGAATTCCAAATTCGATAAGGATCCGCTGCAAGTACTATGGCAGTTAAATGGGAGGTGAAAAAACCTGGAATTCATGGTCGAACGGCTGCTCATAAGCCACACATCACGTCGGTAAATGCCAAATGATGCCTCGCTAGGTGTAAGGAGTGTAAAGGTTGGACGATTGAAAAGTGGAAAAACGTTGTGTGGAGTGACGAATCACGGTACACAATGTGGCGATACGATGGCAGGATGTGGGTATGGCAAATGCCTGGTGAACGTCATCTGCCAGGGTGTGCAGTGCCAAAAGTAAAATTCGGAGTCGGTGGTGTTATGGTGTGGTCGTGCTTTTGGTGGACGAGGCTTGAAGCCCTTGTTGTTTTGCGTGGCACAATCACAGTGCAGGTCTACATTGATGTTTTAAGCACCTTCTTGCTTCCCTCTGTTGAAGAGCATTTAGGGGATGGCGATTATACATTTCAACTCGATCGAGCACCTGTTCATAATGCACTCTCTGTGGCGGAGTGGTTACACGACTATAACGTCCCTGTAATGGACTGTCCTGCACAGAGTCCTGACCTGAATCCTATAGAACACCTTTTGGATGTTTTGCAACGCCGATTTCGTGCCAGACTTCACCGACAGACCTCTCCTCAGTGTAGCACCCCGTGAAGAATGGGCTGCCATTCCCCACGAAACCTTCCAGCATCTGATTGAACGTATGCCTGCGAGAGTGGAAGCTGTTGCCGGCCGCTGTGGAGGTCGTCACGAACTTGTAAGTCATTTTCAGCCAGGTGTCCGGAAATTTTTGATCACATAGTGTATATCCGTGGGTCATGCAATTCTCTCCCACAGCGGACTTTGTCGGCTGAATATCGTCAGAGTGGTGTTTATGCTCAGTGTATCTCTTCTGTACTGTCTCGTTTACCTGGCTTACATTGTTTCCCACACTGACAAGGGATGAGCTGTACTCCCGGTTTCCGGAGTGGTAAGGCATACATTACTGCACCCAACTAGGTTTCGTCTTGGCTGGTGGGCGGAACATGCAATCGACGTTGTGTATTCGGAGTATTCTTCCGGTTTTTGCTGATGCGTTCCCGACGTATGGGAAAATCGCCGTCGCAACCTTTTCATTCTCCTCTTCAGCAGGCTGTGCTTTTGGCTTCTGCGGTCTTAAGGCACGTTGTAACTGTCTGTTGCAGTAAGTGTTTGTACGGCACACGGCCTGTAAGTGCTGCAATTCATGTGCTAAACTGTCAGTCTCGGAGATTTCGCGTGCTCTGTGCACTAGAGTGCTTAGGACACTTTCTCGTTGTGAAGGAGTTTGAAAGTTGGAGGCACGCATGTGCAAATCTGTATGTGCCGGTTTACAGTACACGCTGTGTCCTAGTGTGCCACCTGGTCGTCGCTTGACTAGCACTTATAGAAATGGGAGTTGATGGCTTTCTTCTGTCTCCACCGTGACTTTGATGTCCTGGTGCAGTGTATTCAGGTTTTGTGCGAAGTCTTGTAGGTGATGTCGTCCGTGTTGCCAGATTACGAACGTATCGTCTACATAGCAAAGAAACTATGAGAGCGTATGGATTGCCGATTCCAGGGGTTCTTCTTATTTGATAAACACACTGACCAGCACTGGTGATAGAGGACAGCCCATCGCTACTCACTTTGTTTGTGTGTTATAATATTCTTAGAGTAGAAAGTATATTAAGCGTGAATTCAGACAGCTTCATTAGCACTGCCCACAATTTTCTCTTATTAGGCTTAGGGATAGTCATAGATGTACTCTTGTGAAGACATATACCATAACTTAGCGCACCATAGCGCACCATAGCGTATTTTTGGCTCAGACGGAAGTTCTGGAGCTGCTGGATGAAATGTGCCGAATTTCGTATATGGTGCCGGCATTTGCCCACAAATAGGGTGAGCATCCCTGTCACGTGTTTCACTAATTCATATGTTGGTGCGCCTATCTTGCTAACAATTGGACTAGTTTAAGTGGTGCAGCTGCTCGTGAATGAAGTTTCTTCACCGTCTTCTTGTCTACGGAATGTGTGTTGGAGTAGCTCAATGGTCTTCCTCTTCACTCGGTTGGATCGTCTTCAATTCTGTGTGTCATCCTCTAATAGGTCGCACAATTTTTGTTTTCAGCCGTAACGTGGGAACAGAACTATTCAATTCCCATTGTCTGCTGGGAGGATGACTGTCAAAAAGTCTTCTCGTAACTGCTAAAGTACTTTTCTCTCTTCCTTGGAGATGTCCCGCTTCGGTGGACTTTCCATCGTATTTTACGGCATGTGTAACGTCCTATTTCTTCTGCTGCTTCCCGTGGAAGTTCAAGAGCGACCTTTTCCACAGCATTAAGAAATTCTGTTGTTGGCATAGTCGTCGACGCTGGTGTGAAATTTAGGCCCTTTCCTTGTACAGATGAGGTGCATAGTCAGTTACCTCCTCTGTACAGCTTCTGACAATTCTCCGATGTCCTTTTTGCTGTGGTTTTGCCGCAAGGCGTTCGTATTTCGCAGTTCGTCTGTAAGTGGCTGACTACCACGCCTTTTTGGCCTGAGACCAGCTAACTGAAACTATCCACTCAGGGGAGAGTGTCGACGCCAACAGCGGATGGAGCGAGAAGAGTTCATTTGCGGCCTCCTCGAGTCTGCGTCAAGTAGACCGGATCCTATCCCTGACTAGCAGGCCAGGCTGGCTCTTCTGGTGATCCGTTTGGAGGCAGGAGCTCTGATGTGATGAACTACCTTCGAAAAAGTTGGTATGATTGCACCCTCTCAGCATCTCAGCAGAAACAGTAGGAAAGCTAAAAGTCGCACCTTCCTGTTCGGAAGCTTGTCAGACTCCTTAATGTTGCTGTGCATCTCCTCTCTGTAAAAGTACTTAATGTATGATTTTAGGTTTTCCCGGCGTAGAGAAATCTTGAATAGGTCTCGGATATTCAGTCGGATGCTGTTATTCAAAAGGCGATATATTTCGTGCTGCCGTCATCGCGCGTTTTTGATGACAGTGATATCTGCTGTGGGCAGCACCAGAACATCAAATTCAGGTTTAAGATAGAAGGCATTAACTCCCATTTCTGGATATGCTCGTCAAACGATGACCAAAAGGCACACTAGGACACAGTGTCTACCGTAAACTTACATGCATGCCTCCACCTGTCCAGCTCCTTCACAACGCGAAGGTGTCCAAAGCAGGCTAGTGCACAGAGCACGCGAAATCTTGGACTGCGACAGTCGAGCTGATGAACTGCACTGGTTACATGTCGTGTTCCACCAAGCAACCGCCACATACTCCGTAACTTAAGACCGTAAGAAGCCAGGATCACAGCAGGCTGAAGGCGAGAATAAAACGGATGCGAAGGCGATTATTCCATATGTCGCGAACATATCAGCAAAAATCGGAAGAATACTCCGGAAACACAACGTCGAGTTCATGTTTCGCTCACCAGCCAAAACTAAAACCTTGCTGGGATCGATAAACAATGACTTAGGACTCCGGAAACCGGGAGTCTACCGCATCCCTCGTCAGTGTGGGAAGATCTATCTAGCCCAGACAATCGAGACAGCACAGAAGAGATGCACTAAGCATAAACGCTATACTGACAAAGTTCAGCCGAAAAAGTCTGCTGCGGCAGAGCACCGCATCTCCCACTGTCACACCATGAATTACAACGATACCAAGTTGTTGCAACAACCGAACACCTTCTGGGACTGTATTCACAAAGAAGCTGTAGAGATCCGACTGCATACGGATTAAGAAATAAGGACAGCGGTTTTCAATTAAGCAAGGCCCTCGAACCAGTCTTCAGCATGGCCAACGCACAGCGGCAGTACGCTGCCGTCATGAGAACAGAACAGGACGAAGGAGCATTGTTGTCACGCCAGCAGAGATCCGGGTACAACGACGATCTCGGCGCTACTGAAGGTCCTGAATCGACGCCAGACGCCGCGCTTCCCCCACCACCGCACGAGGTTCACGCCCAGAAGCGACCGCGTGGTGACGGCTGGAGGTGGGGAGAGGATATAAAGACGACACTGAAGATGGCAAGAAGTTGGCTTGCCGAAATATCGTCCCTATTGGACGACGCTGAATATTCAAGAAGTGTTCAAGTTATTTACGCATTTACTACACTCCTGGAAATGGAAAAAAGAACACATTGACACCGGTGTGTCAGACCCACCATACTTGCTCCGGACACTGCGAGAGGGCTGTACAAGCAATGATCACACGCACGGCACAGCGGACACACCAGGAACCGCGGTGTTGGCCGTCGAATGGCGCTAGCTGCGCAGCATTTGTACACCGCCGCCGTCAGTGTCAGCCAGTTTGCCGTGGCATACGGAGCTCCATCGCAGTCTTTAACACTGGTAGCATGCCGCGACAGCGTGGACGTGAACCGTATGTGCAGTTGACGGACTTTGAGCGAGGGCGTATAGTGGGCATGCGGGAGGCCGGGTGGACGTACCGCCGAATTGCTCAACACGTGGGGCGTGAGGTATCCACAGTACATCGATGTTGTCGCCAGTGGTCGGCGGAAGGTGCACGTGCCCGTCGACCTGGGACCGGACCGCAGCGCCGCACGGATGCACGCCAAGACCGTAGGATCCTACGCAGTGCCGTAGGGGACCGCACCGCCACTTCCCAGCAAATTAGGGACAATGTTGCTCCTGGGGTATCGGCGAGGACCATTCGCAACCGTCTCCATGAAGCTGGGCTACGGTCCCGCACACCGTTAGGCCGTCTTCCGCTCACGCCCCAACATCGTGCAGCCCGCCTCCAGTGGTGTCGCGACAGGCGTGAATGGAGGGACGAATGGAGACGTGTCGTCTTCAGCGATGAGAGTCGCTTCTGCCTTGGTGCCAATGATGGTCGTATGCGTGTTTGGCGCCGTGCAGGTGAGCGCCACAATGAGGACTGCATACGACCAAGGCACACAGGGCCAACACCCGGCATCATGGTGTGGGGAGCGATCTCCTACACTGGCCGTACACCACTGGTGATCGTCGAGGGGACACTGAATAGTGCACGGTACATCCAAACCGTCATCGAACCCATCGTTCTACCATTCCTAGACCGGCAAGGGAACTTGCTGTTCCAACAGGACAATGCACGTCCGCATGTATCCCGTGCCACCCAACGTGCTCTAGAAGGTGTAAGTCAACTACCCTGGCCAGCAAGATCTCCGGATCTGTCCCCCATTGAGCATGTTTGGGACTGGATGAAGCGTCGTCTCACGCGGTCTGCACGTCCAGCACGAACGCTGGTCCAACTGAGGCGCCAGGTGGAAATGGCATGGCAAGCCGTTCCACAGAACTACATCCAGCATCTCTACGATCGTCTCCATGGGAGAATAGCAGCCTGCATTGCTGCGAAAGGTGGATATACACTGTACTAGTGCCGACATTGTGCATGCTCTGTTGCCTGTGTCTATGTGCCTGTGGTTCTGTCGGTGTGATCATGTGATGTATCTGACCCCAGGAATGTGTCAATAAAGTTTCCCCTTCCTGGGACAATGAATTCACGGTGTTCTTATTTCAATTTCCAGGAGTGTATTCTTCTAACTTTTTATTTTACTTATTATTGTTTTATGCTTTGAATTGATATTTTTACTCTGTTTTTTAATTTACCATATCACTTACTTGTATATTGTTCAATGAAAATAAGGAATAACTCTTTATTGCAAAAGAAAGTCATTACAATAATGATACTCTAAAGAAATGCTTAAAAATTATATTATTATTATTTACTTTTTATTCCATACACGTAGAATGAACGTCATTTCTTCGTATAATACACATGACAGTCGACACAATGTAAAACAAAATTCAACAGGGTTCTCATATTACGGCTACTGACTATCTAAATATTCTGATTTGTGCATCGCATATTTCAGTACATTGGAGAATCTTGGTGAAAAGAACTGATTCTCTACTAGGTAATGCAGCTTTATAACATTGTTTCATAAGTAGAGATTGATGTGATAATCATTTAATGGAACTGCAAGACTCTGCCAGATAATTAATAAACTTAAATATTACTTAACAAATAACAAATACGAAAGTACATTTTAAAAAAGTTTCAGAGGTTCTTTGCTATAGTGAAGGAACACAACGAGGGGATACCCCACAGTTCATCATCTAGCAAAATGAACCTGAATTCGCCTTACGTAAAAAGGGCTACTAGCGGCTAAAAGGGCTTATGATACAACTAGTAAAGTTTATTTATAACAGCCGAAAACATAAGGTCGTCAACATTTAAAAAGTGAATGAAAGTAAGTTGTTACAGCAAAAATAAGTGGCAGGATGCAGCTCTAGCATGAGGATAAAATACGTAATAAGGCGATGTTCAGTTACCAAACTCGTATCGTGATTTGAGAACGTCTTGTAAAAGCACTAAACGTGTATAGATACTTTCTAAACTGACTCGTTCCACACGATCTCGATAAAAGAATCGTTCAAACGATCTATGGAACATAAAGCATACAGGCTAATTGGCTTACCTTTCTCAGTTACTCTGTGTGTCAATTTCTTCTACATATTTGTGATGAATATATTCTGGATATTCCCGTTTTCAAGATAACACCAGCCGTGTTCACAGGGTTGTATGCATCGCGCCTTGGCTGGAGATGTAAAGCACTCGATCTTAATTAACCACATGGAAACTATTTTGGACTGTGTGTAACAGTGGTTGAACCGCCGCAACTTACATACCTGCAATTTGGTAGCTGTACGGTGTATAAACATCAGTGAGAGATTTGAGCTGGATGAGGAATACCTGAAGCAACTTGATGACTCTCTCCCTCGTCGAATAGAGGCCAGTTTCAAGGCTGGATGCTATGTTACACGGTGCTGGCGTGATGTCTCCTTGTGCTGTCCTTAAGTGAATAACGCAAGAAAATAATTAAGGAAAATTTGTGTAGTAATTCAAATTGTTTACGACCTGTATATTCAACAGCCTCTACCGTTCTCCCTCCAGTTTTGGAGCAAAGCCAGTCACTCTCCACTGTTTGACTATACCTGTCAGCTGTGGAGCAGTGTTACCAAAACGACAGAAGTTGCCAACTACTGAATTCCTCGGATCCATGAAATGGCCACCAAACTAAGGCTCAAGACACACAGACTTCGGACATTAAATACTTAAATAAGTGTTGGTAGTTCAATTGACGGTGAAATTTGTTACAAGTTAGCAAGCCGTGATAAAGGCTCTGAGTTGGCATCCCTTCGCTCCCAGCTTCAGGCAGTGTTGGCTTCGGTCACACAGCTTGAGGCTGTTGCCAATGGGCATCACTGTGGTGGTCCGGATGGGGGTTTTTCGGGGACGGCTAGCTCGTCCCATGCATCCCCCGATCGGACTACGGCTGTGGCTGCCCGGAATACTGCCCACATTGAGACTGACCCATAACCTGTGGTAGAGTGGGAGGTCGTCTCGAGGTGTGGCAGGGGGAGAAAGACATTCCGGAGGGCTGAACGGAAGGCCTCTCCAGTTTATCTGACGAACCGGTTTCAGGCTCTGTCTCCGGCTGATACTGATCTTCGGCCGGACATGGCTGCTTGTCCTGTTCCAGAGGTTGCCTCTCAGTCTGCAAGATTCGGGCGGTCGCAGAGGGTGGGCTTCCTGGGAGCTCCAACGTCAGGCGCGTAATGGAGCCCCTCAGGGATATGGCAGTAAGAGAGGGGAAGAAAACCAATGTGCACTCCGTGTGCATACCCGTGGGAGTCATTCCAGATGTGGAAAGGGTCCTTCCGGATGCCATGGGCGGTACAGGGTGCACCCATCTGCAGGTGGTCGCTCATGTCGGCACCAATGATGTGTGTCGCTATGGACCAGAGGAAATCCTCTCTGGCTTCCGGCGGCTATCTGATTTGGTGAAGACTGCCAGTCTCGCTAGCGGGATGAAAGCAGAGCTCACCATCTGCAGCATCGTCTACAGGACTGACTGCGGACCTTTGGTACAGAGCCGAGTGGAGGGTCTGAATCATAGGCTGAGACGGTTCTGCGACCGTGTGGGCTGCAGATTCCTCGACTTGCGCCATAGGGTGGTGGGGTTTCGGGTTCCGCTGGATAGGTCAGGAGTCCACTACACACAGCAGGCGGCTACACGGGTAGCAGGGGTTGTGTGGCGTGGACTGGGCGGTTTTTTACGTTAGATGGCCTCAGGAAAGTACAGAAAGGGCAACAGCCTCAAAGGGTGCCGGGCAAAGTCAGGATATGTGGGGACCAAGCAGCAATCGGTACTGTAATTGTAAACTGTCGAAGCTGCGTTGGTAAAGTACCGGAACTTCAAGCGCTGATAGAAAGCACCGAAGCTGAAATCGTTATAGGTACGGAAAGCTGGCTGAAATCAGAGATAAATCCTGCCGAAATTTTTACAAAGGCACAGACGATATTTAGGAAGGATAGATTGCACGCAACCAGTGCTGGCGTGTTTGTCGCTGTTAGTAGTAGTTTATCCTGTAGTGAAGTAGAAGGGATAGTTCCTGTGAATTATTATGTGTGAAGGTTACACTAAACAACCGAGCTATGTTAATAATTGGCTCCTTTTACCGACCTCCCGACTCAGCGGAATTAGTGGCAGAACAACTGACAGAAAATCTGAAATACATTTCACATAAATTTTCTCAGCATGTTACAGTCTTAGGTGGAGATTTCAATTTACCAGGTATAGACTGGGACACTCAGATGTTTAGGACGGGTGGTAGGGACAGAGCATCGAGTGACATTATACTGAGTGCACTATCCGAAAATTACCTCGAACAATTAAACAGAGAACCGACTCATGGAGATAACATCTTGGACCTACTGATAACAAACATACCCGAACTTTTCGACTATGTAAGCACAGAACAGGGAATCAGTGATCACAAGGCCGTTGCAGCATCCCTGAATATGGAAGCAAATAGGAATATAAAAAAAGGTAGGAAGGTTTATCTGTTTAGCAAGAGTAATAGAAGGCAGATTTCAGACTACCTAACATATCAACACGATGTTGAGTGTGACACTGACAATGTTGAGTGTTTATGGAAAAAGTTCAAGGCAATCGTAAAATACGTTTTTGACAG
Source organism: Schistocerca serialis cubense (assembly GCF_023864345.2). Taxonomy (NCBI): domain Eukaryota; kingdom Metazoa; phylum Arthropoda; class Insecta; order Orthoptera; family Acrididae; genus Schistocerca; species Schistocerca serialis. The sequence continues at coordinate 426,001,062 of NC_064644.1, read as the reverse complement.
ATACGTACTGAGTAAAACTGTGAGGGACGGGAAAAACCCACCGTGGTTCAACAACAAAGTTAGGAAACTACTGCGGAAGCAAAGAGAGCTTCACTGCAAGTTTAAACGCAGCCAAAACCTCTCAGACAAGCAGAAGCTAAACAATGTCAAAGTTAGCGTAAGGAGGGCTATGCGTGAAGCGTTCAGTGAATTCGAAAGTAAAATTCTATGTACCGACTTGACAGAAAATCCTAGGAAGTTCTGGTCTTACGTTAAAGCAGTAAGTGGCTCGAAACAGCATATCCACACACTCTGGGATGATGATGACATTGAAACAGAGGATGTCACGCGTAAAGCTGAAATACTAAACACCTTTTTCCAAAGCTGTTTCACAGAGGAAGACCGCACTGCAGTTCCTTCTATAAATCCTCACACAAACGGAAAAATGGCTGACATCTAAATAAGTGTCCAAGGAATAGAAAAGCAAGTAAAATCACTCAACAGAGGAAAGTTCACTGGACCTGACGGGATACCAATTCGATTCTACACAGAGTACGCGAAAGAACTTGCCCCCCTTCTAACAGCCGTGTACCGCAAGTCTCTAGAGGAACGGAAGGTTCCAAATGATTGGAAAAGAGCACAGGTAGTCCCAGTCTTCAAGAAGGGTCGTCGAGCAGATGCACAAAACTATAGACCTATATCTCTGACATCGATATGTTGTAGAATTTTAGAACATGTTGCTTGCTCGCGTATTACGTAATTTCTGGAAAACCAGAATTACTCTGTTGGAATCAACATGGATTCCGGAAACAGCGATCGTGTGAGATCCAACTTGCTTTATTTGTTCATGAGACCCAGAAAATATTACATACAGGCTCCCAGGTAGATGCCATTTTCCTTGACATCCAGAAGGCATTCGATACAGTTCCGCACTGTCGCCTGATAAATAAAGAGCCTACGGAATATCAGACTAGCTGTGTGGCTGGATTGAAGAGTTTTTAGCAAACAGAATACAGCATGTTGTTCTCAATGGAGAGACGTCTACAGACGTTAAAGTAACCTCTGGCGTGCCACAGGGGAGTGTTATGGGACCAATTGCTTTTCAAAATGTATATAAATGACCTAGTAGATAGTGTCGGAAGTTCAATGCGGCTTTTCGCGGATGATGCTGTAGTATACAGAGAAGTTGCAGCATTAGAAAATTGCAGCGAAATGCAGGAAGATCTGCAGGGGATAGGCACTTGGTGCAGGGAGTGGCAACTGAGCCTTAACATAGACAAATGTAATGTATTGCGAATACATAGAAAGACGGATCCATTATTGTATGATTATATGATAGCGGAACAAACACTGGGAGCAGTTACTTCTGTAAAATATCTGGAAGTATGTGTGTGGAACGATTTGAAGTGGAATGATCATATAAAATTAATTGTTGGTAAGGCGGGTGCCAGGTTGACATTCATTGGGAGAGTCCTTAGAAAATATAGTCCATCAACAAAGGAGGTGGCTTACAAAACACTCGTCGACCTATACTTGAGTATTGCTTATCAATGTGGCATCCGTACCATGTCGGGTTGACAGAGGAGATAGAGAAGATCCAAAGAAGAGCGGTGCGTTTCGTCACAGGGTTATTTGGTAAGCGTGATAGAGTTACGGAGATGTTTGGGTGTGTGTGAAATCTTATGGGACTTAACTGCTAAGGTGATCAGTCACTAAGCTTACACACTTCTTAACTTAAATTATCCACAGGACAAACACACACACCTATGTCCGAGGGAGAACTCGAACCTCAGCCTGGACCAGCCACACAGTTCATGACTGCAGCGACTTAGACCGGCGGAGATGTTTAGCAAACTCAAGTGGCAGACTCTGCAAGAGAGGCGCTCTGCATCGCGGTGTAGCTTGCTGTCCAGGTTTCGAGAGAGTGCGTTTCTGGATGAGGTATCGAATATATTGCATCTCCCTACTTATACCTCCCGAGGAGATCACGAATGTAAAATTAGAGAGATTCGACCGCGCACGGAGGCTTGCGGCAGTCGTTCTTCTCGCGAACCATACGCGACTGGGACAGGAAAGGGAGGTAATGACAGTGGCACGTAAAGTGATCACCGCCACACACCTTTGGGTGGCTTGCGGAGTATAAATGTAGATGTAGATTTAGAAGTGCAATTACTGACCTTTTCGTTAACGTTGTGGATTTCCATTTGGGACGATATTTCAGTATTCCAAGGCAATAACCATTTAAAAAAAAAAAAAAAAAAAAACCGGACGTTGTTTAATTAACGCGACTTCAACAAATGTTTATTTGCTTTCCTTACAAATATTGTTGCGGGAGCGTCAGCTTTGACAAAACTATTTCACCTTCTGTGTAAGAAATTTGAGTTGGGCTACTTTTCTTGAGACATTCAAGAAGAATGTAAGAATTCTAATTCAAAACAGGCGGGTGCTGACAGATGTAAATAATACCTACCACTTTAGTAAGCCACAGGTGCAAAATACTGACACGAATTATTTACAGAACAATGGAAACAGTGGTAGAGGCTGACCTTGTGGAAGATAATGACCTGATCCAGAGGAATGTTGGAACATGCGACGCAGTACTGAGCCTACAACTTATTTTAGAAGATTGGTTAACCAAAGCCAGACCTACATCTATAGCGTTTGCAGATTTAGAGACAGTTTTCCCAATGTTGACTGGGATACACTCTTTAAAATTCTTATGGTAGCAAGGCTAACATAAAGGGACCGAAAGGTTATCTACAACTGCTACAGAAACCAGAAGGCAGTTATAAAAGTTGAACGGCATGAAAGGCAAGCAGTGGGCGAGAAGAGAGTGACCGGGATAGTAGACCATCCCCAATGTTGCGCAGTTTGTGCACTGAAGAAGCTGTGAAGGAAATCAAGGAGAAATTTGGAAAGAAAATTAAAATTTGGGTTGAAAAATAAAAATTCCTTGTTTGTTTATGATATTGTAATTCCACCCACGACAAAAAGGAACTTGGAATAACAGACAAACAAATTCATAATATCTTGAAAGCAGGTTGTAAAATGAACATCAACAATAGTAAAACAAACTTTATATAATGAAGTCTAATTTAATTTGTCGATGCTGAGGGAATTAGATTAGGAAACAAGAAACTAAAAGTGTTAGAAGATTTTGCTACATCGGCAACAAATTAACTGACTGTACCAGAAGCAGAGAGACTGTGAAATACAGACTAGTAAGAAAAGCATTTCTGAAAAAAGATGAATTTGTTAATATCGGACATAAATTTAAACGTTTGTAGACAGGGTAGCCTTGTACGGAAGTGAACATGGTCAATAAGCATTTAGACCGGAAGAGAATAGAAGTTTTTGAAATGTGTCTTCAAGAAGAATGCTGAACGTTAGAGGGTTAGATCGAATAAGTAGTAAAGAGATACTAAACAGAAATCGGGAAAATAAATTTATGGTAAACTTGTCTAACAGAAGGGATCGGTTGATAGGACGCATTCTGAAACATCAACGGAGCGTCAACTTGATAGTGGAATGAAGTGTGCAGGGTAAAAGTAAAGGAAGGACCTAGGCTTGATACAGTAAGCAAATCCAAATGTACAGTGTTATTACAAATGATTGAAGCGATTTCACAGCTCTACAATAACTTTATTATTTGAGATATTTTCACAATGCTTTGAACACACATACAAAAACTCAAAAAGTTTTTTTAGGCATTCACAAATGTTCGATATGTGCCCCTTTAGTGATTCGGCAGACATCAAGCCGATAATGAAGTTCCTCCCACACTCGGCGCAGCATGTCCCCATCAATGAGTTCGAAAGCATCGTTGATGCGAGCTCGCAGTTCTGGCACGTTTCTTGGTAGAGGAGGTTTAAACACTGAATCTTTCACATAACCCCACAGAAAGAAATCGCATGGGGTTAAGTTGGGAGAGCGTGGAGGCGATGACATGAATTGTTGATCATGATCTCCACCACGACCGATCCATCGGTTTTCCAATCTCCTGTTTAAGAAATGCTTCTGCTTTAGCCTTTTCCGTAAGATTTTCCAAACCGTCGGCTGTGGTACGTTTAGCTCCCTGCTTGCTTTATTCGTCGACTTCCGCGGCTACGCGTGAAACTTGCCCGCACGTGTTCAACCGTTTCTTCGCCAACTGCAGGCCGACCCGTTGATTTCCCCTTACAGAGGCATCCAGAAGCTTTAAACTGCGCATACCATCGCCGAATGGAGTTAGCAGTTGGTGGATCTTTGTTGAACTTCGTCCTGAAGTGTCGTTGCACTGTTATGACTGACTGATGTGAGTGCATTTCAAGCACGACATACACTTTCTCGGCTCCTGTCGCTCTCGAGCGCTCTGGCGGCAGAAACCTGAAGTGTATCTGTAGTGTGTCGTGACCATATGTCAATGAATGGAGCTACAGTGAATTTATGAAATCGCTTCAATCATTTGTAATAGCCCTTTATATAGGTTGCAATAGTTATGCAAAGATGAAGAGACGTGGACAGGATACACCAGGGTGAAGAATCGCATGAAACGAGTCTTCTGGCTAACTACCTAAAGAAAACCAACCAAATGAATTTAGAGGATATATTTTCCGTAACAATGTATTCTCTTCATGTGCGTACCTATTTCTGTTCATTAATTATTTATCAACGCAGGTTTCCGGCCCCATGATCACCCATGTTTAATATTAAGTTATAAACAAATCACGACATATTACCCTGTCACATGAATGAATGGTTATCTGACGAAGTATCACGCATCCTAATTTTTATTGTCTCGTTGCAAATCTATGAATGATGTAAAGAACTTTAGCAGTGTGTCGAAATTAGACGAAAAGCTCTTTCGCTGTACCTTAAAGGGTCAATAAGCAGTCAGCGAACAATCGCGGCTAACGCATCTTTCGTTCTTTTCACTGCGTTAATTTGAGGCTTAAACAATCCTTTTGAATTTCGGTTTTCGTTAACATTTTTTCTGCAAGTTTTCGTAGCTCATAATGACCATAACTTCAGGATACACAAAAATAATAACAATCTCTTGAGGACACACATTGTACCACAAAGACGTTACTATCGCGGCAAACTTACAGAAACAATCTGTATGTTGGCCAGTTAGCCGCTAGATGTATTACTTGGTTTTATGTCAACTGTTATATTTTTTATCGTGTGTGTATTTGCCATATGAAACTGCTTCTTAGTAACATAGTAGCATTTTATACGTCACGAGAGTGAAATTTGAACTTCTGATAAGCTGTTTCCATAATAGTTTGATAAATATTGAATATGTTGATTACATTTTATTGCTGATTGCGTCATAACACCAAAATGTTACGGACAAACGGAATTTCCGAAAATTCCCTGAGAACATGGATTTATGGAACGTTGTTGGATGGATGGTGGCGAATTATTTTCTTTCCCTTACATTGAGACTGTCTATGACAATTGTTCCTGCGTCGAATTGTAATTTCAACAGGAATCCGTGTAGTGTTAACGTTTCAGTTCGCTAAAAAAAAGTCATAAGAAATGTGTACTGGCACTAAAAACATGTGCTCCTGGTTGATCACATGCAGCCGAAGAAGTAAATAACACTTGATGTGTAGGATCAAACATTCTCAGACGCAACATGGTCGATTGAACCTTCTCGAGATATCAGCCGAATAACAATGCCTTAATGAAGCAACGTTTCAAGAAGGCTTCTAGTTATCATCGTGTACCCATTTCCCAACCAAGGGTTATCGAAGAATTCAAGCTTAATGAAACGAGAACTTGATTGAAACGTTTACCTTTCAAATACATTTGTGCTAACTAGGGCAATATTTCATTCCGAAGTCAGTGGCGACTGGTAACAACACATCGCAGTTTTCTCGTAGCTGAGTGATCAGCGGGGCAGAATGCCGTGCAAGGGGCCCGGTTTCGATCACCGGCCTGGTCGGAGATTTTCTCTGCTCGGCGACTGGGTGTTGTGTTGTCTACATTGCCATACCAGCCTCATCGTCACACAAGTCGCTGAAGTGATGTTAAATGAAAAAACTTATACCAGGTGACTGGTCAACCCGACGGTAGGCCCGAGCCACTCACACATTTCATTTCATCTCGTAAACGGCTCCTTTGTAGTTAGATGTTCCGTGGATGATTTGTACGTTATGTTTTATCAAACTGATGTGGAACGAGCGTGGGTGACCGCAGAAATTCATCCAAGAGGATGCAACATTCCAAAACTTCCATTTCTGATATAATTTGTTAGTTAAGTTCCTCGTGCCAGTTAAGTTTTGAGACCTTGTCGAGCTTCAAGAAATAAATTTGACAGCAAGGGCACAAAGCTTACTGTATCTTAAACGTTTAATAGTTGTCCAGTCAATATTTTACTGGAGAAATATTACTGCTATATCGAAGGTCTGCCTATTCAGTTAAAAGTAAGCAATTCTGTGTTAGTAATACGAATACGGATGTTGTAAATCTTCGAAGACACCTATTAAACTGGTCGCCAGCTCTTAACAGCCTACTACTGTATCAAAATGATAATCGTCTACCTAGTCTGGCACATTATCCTGTAGCCATGGCAAGTGGATTACAGAACTTGCGACTCTATGGCTGACCTTGGAGGAATTGAGAACGAGTATCGGCAGGTCTACTGCAGCCATTCGTGTACTGTGCTGGGTGTTGCACTGTACTGTTTTATAGTTCATTAATGGCTAAACAAGAAAGAGACAGAAAAAAATAGGGTGCACTACTTCAAATGTCCCCCAATATTGTGAAGCAACGACGAAACCACAGCCACATCAAGAAAACAGTATACGACGAATTTACTGTGAAAAACCTAACAATCAAGAAATGCTATGTTTACTAAAGCCACAGTGTTTCCCTTTGCAATTCTGAAATTAATGAAACATGTACCCCAGATTCCTGGAGCGGGCCATGTGGCTCTTCTTGCTCCCCCCCTCGTCCCCTCCACCCTTGCAAAAGCCTATGGGAACGAGTCGGTTTACAGAATATGTATACATGACTGGTTTCAGTGCATGCTGTTCATTTGCAAGTTCGAAAATAGCACACTGCCCCAAATGTAACATTACCAAAAATATTGGTTACGAGTCCTAGTAGCTTATAACAAGATTACTTTTTCTCCAGGCTATCAGTTCTTAAATAAAAATTCGTCTATGGAAAAAAAGGAAATGTCAAGACGAAATCATTTTAGGTTAACCAAATGAAACTATATGTTTTCAGAGACCGAGTATATATCATAGACGTTTGAGACTTGAGATGGTGCGAATCCATTGTGCCAGGATGGCGTGTTAGTGCATCTGCCAAGCGAAAAGGGGACAGGGATTCAAATCCCGGCCTTTTTTCAAATTTCCATTCGTCGTTTGCATACATACAACATATGTTTTAGGTTAGATTTAAAACATGTTTTCCCCACCTTTCAGACTTTGATATTGTCAAATGATCAAAGACTTTTGTTGACGCATGCTGAAATCTTTTCACAATCACTGACAGCTTAAAAAAAGAGTAATAAAGATAATCTCCCTTGTAGTATTGTAGGTATGGACATCGCTATTCTTCTCAAATTGTGATGAGTTATTGACGGCGAATTTTTTGCTGCATGCCTTCCACTCCCTTGCAATTTTCAACCTACGGCTGCCCCCAGTACCATCGAGGTTATCTCCTGATGTCTTAACTCATGCCCTATCACCTTGTCCATTCTTCCCACATATTCCTTTCCTCACCGATTCTACGGAGAACCTCTACATTACATACCTCATCAGTCCACCTAATTTCCAATGGACTTCTGTCGCACCACATCTCAAATCCTTCGATTTTCTTCTGTTCCGGTTTTCCCACAATCTTTGTTTCAATATATGAGATATTTAGGAGGTCGTGGAATGTATATCAACGAGACGGACTGGCGGCCATAGGAGGAGGAGTACTCATGGCAGCTGACAAAAATATTGTCTCTATTGAGGTCAAATTTGTTCCATTCAGTCCCTTGTTGACCAGTTTGGTGTGGCAGTTGAAGATAGCAAAACGAAAGCTAAAGTTTTAAATTTCACGTTCACGAAATCCTCAACACAAGAGAATTGTACAAGTGCACCGTCATTTGACCATTGGACTGACTCCCATATGAACTACATAGTAATAAGCATCCCTGGCATAGAGAAACAACCGAAGGATTTGAAAGCAAATAAATCATCAGATCCTGATGGAACCCCAGTTCGGCTTTACAAGGAGTACTCTACGGCACTGGCCCCTTACCTCTCTCGCCCAGCACAAAGTCCCAAGACACTGGAAAAAAGCAAAGATGGCTCCAGTATATAAGAAAGGTAAAATAACGGACTCGCAAAATAACAGACCAATATCCCTAACTTCTGTTTGCTGCAGAATCCTTGAACATACTCTCAGTTCCTATAATAAACTTTATTGAGACCGAGAAGCTTATGTCTCTCAATCAGTTTTAGAAAGCACTGCTCGTGTGACGCTCAGCTTGCCCTTTCCCACATGATATACTGCGAATTATGGATGAAGGGCAACAGGCAGCGTCCATATTTCTAGAAGCGGGAAGCGTTTGACACGGTGCACTTTGCAGGCTATTAACGAAAGTACGAGCATATTGAATAAGGTCATAGATATATGAGTGGCCCAGAGACTTATTAAGGAAGAGAACCCAGTATGTTGTCCTCGATGACGAATGTTCATCAGAGACAAGGGTATCGTCAGGAGTTCCCCAGGGTTGTGGGGTAGGACCATTGTTGTTCTCTATTAAGGTATCGAAGTTGATTAACTGTTGGAAGATACGAGTTAGACAAAATTTCTGGTTGGTGTGATGAACGATAGCTAGCTCTAAGTGTGGAAAAATGTAAGTTAATCCAGATGAAGAGGAAGAACATACCTGTAATGTTCGGTTACAGTACTACTAGTATCCTTCTTGATACAGTCAAGTCATTTAAATATCTGGGCGTAACGTTGCAAGGCGATATGCAATGGAACGAGCATATGAGGTATGTGTTATGGAAGGCTAATGGTCGACTTCGGTTCATTAGGAATTTTAGGAAAGAGTTGTTCATCTGTAAGGGAGGCCGCATACAGGATGCTAGTGCGACCTATTCTTCAGTATTGCGCGAGTATTTCGGATCCGTACCAGGTCGGACTGAAGGAAGACATCGAAGCAATTCAGAGGCTGACTGCTAGATTTGTTACCAGCAGGTTAGAATAACACGTAAGTGTTACGAAGATGCTTCGGGAACTCAAATGGGAATCCCGGAGGAAAGACGACGTTCTTTTCGAGAGACATCAAACGCCACCCGAAGAGGTCTCGAAGGCCCAAGGGTACCGACTGACCGCCGTGTTATCCCCACCCCACATGCGTCACTGGATGCAGTTATGAAGGTGTATATGATCAGCGCATCACTATCTCGGTCGTTGTCAGCTTTCATGGCCGGAGCAGCTATTTTCCCACCAAGCAGCTCCTGAATTGGCCTTACAAGGGCTGAGTGCAGTCCGCTTGCCAACAGCGCTCAGCATACTGGACAGTCACCCATACAAGTGTTAGCCAAACCAGGAAGCAGCTAATTACAGTGATCTGACGAGAACCGTTGTTACCAGTGCGGCAAAGCCGTTGGCTTTTCGAGAAAGACTAGTGAGATAATTTAGAGAACCGGCATTTGAAGCTGACTGTCGAACGATTGTACTGCCCCCAACATACATTGTGCATAAGGACAGAGCACATAAGTTTCGAGAAATTAGGGCTAATACGGAAGCATATAGACAGATATTTTTCTCTGGATTTATTCGCGAGTGGAATAGGACAGGAAATGACTGGTAGTGGAACAGGCAACTCTCCGCCATCCGCCGTACGGCGGCCGGGCGCAGCCCCGAATCCTCCTGCGGTCAGAAAAATGGTACCGAATCCTCCGAAGCCCTCAAGGATCTGAAAAACGATGGTACCGAATACCGAATCCTCCCGTTTGAAGCAGGTAGCAGTTCTAAACGTTATGAATACTCCAAGCAGGCAAAGGAAAGCATATGAAGTTACAGTACAAGATGTAAAAGTTTTTCGCGTGTGTTGTGAGTATGTTTAAAAGTTTTATCTTTTATCTTATTGAGATAAAGCCCAGCCGGCACAGCGGAAGCGACAAAGTCCCGCTCAAGGTCACGCGCAAAGCGTGCAGAAGTGAATCAATACTTTTTGTTTAAAACATGGGAGGGGTAGGGGAAGGAGATAAGGAACATGGCAGAGATAATTATATTATTGGCTATAATACGACATACAGTGCGTCAGTTTGGGAGAATTCGGTCCTGTTACCTGCTTACCTACCTGGTTTCGGGAGGATTTGGGGCTGCGCTCCAGCGGCCGGCGGAGTGTCAATGTATATGTAGATGTACATATAATGCTGGGCTCCAGACGTACATTCTCAGAAATTTCTTCCTCAAATTAAGGCCTGTGTTTGATGCTAGTAAATTTCTCTTGGCCAGAAATGCCCTTCTTGCCAACGCTAATCTGTTTTTTATGTTGTCCTTGCTCGGTACGTTATTGGTTACTTTGCTGTGTAGGTAGTAGAAAACCTTAACTTCATCTACTTCGTGAATGCCAGTTTTGATGTTAAGCGCCTCGCTGTTCTCATTTCTGCTACTTCTCATTACTTTCGTCTTTTTTGGGTTTACTCTCAGTCCATATTCTGTGCTCATTAGACTGTTCATTCTATTTAACAAATGCAGTAATTTTTCTTCACTCTCACTCAGTATAGCAATGTCATGAGCGAACCTTGTCACTGATATCTTTTCACCTTGAATTCTAATCCCTCTATTCAACCTTTCTTTAATTTCCACCATTGCCTCTTTCAATGTACATACTGAACAGAAGGGCCGAAAGTCTGCTCACCTGTCTTACATCCTTTTCAATCCAAGCACTTCGTTCTTCGTCTTCTACTCTTATTCCTCCCTCTTGGTTCGTGGACACACAGTCTATCGTCCATTTTTCCGTACAGCTTATCCTATATTTTCCTCAGAATTTCGAACATGTTGCAGCATTTTACGTCGTTAAACCCTTTTTCCAGGTCGACAGATCTTATGAACTTGTCTTGCTTTTTCTTCATTATTGCTTCCGTTACCAATCGCAACGTGAAAACTGCCTCTGCGGTGACTTTCCTTTCCTAAGGCCAACCTGATCTTCATGCAACGCATTCCCAACTTCTTTTCCGTTATTATGTATATTATTCTTGTCAGCAACTAGGATGCATCGATTGTTAAGCTGATTGAGCGAGTGTTCTCGGTCTTATCATCCACTGTTGTCTTTGAAATTGTGTGTTTTGTGTGTTTTTCCGAAAGTCTGATGGTACGTCACCAGTCTTCACACCAACCTGAGTACTCGCTTTAATGCCACTCCCCCCTCCCCCCATTAATTTAGAAATTACAACGCAATATTATCTTATCCCTTTCGCCTTGTCTGATATAAAGTCTTTCAACGTTATATCAAATTATAATTCCAATACTGAAAGCCCCATCTCTTCCCTTTCATCAGGTAAGTCCTCCCCTTCATAGAGGCCTTCAATGTACTCTTTCCACTCTCTATATCTAATAGTGCAATTTTCATTGCACTCTTAATGTTATCGCCCTTGCTTTTAACTTTAACGAAGGTTGTTTCGATTTTTCTGTATGCTGAGTCAGTATTTTTGACAATCATTTCTTTTGCGGTTTCTAAACATGTTTTCATGTAGCCATTTCGCCTGAACATCCCTGCTCTTCCTATTTCATTCCTAAGTGACTTGTATATCTGTATTCTTGAGCTTCCCGGAATATTTTTGTGCTTCCTTATTTGGCCTGTCAAATGAAGTATTTAGTCTGTTCAGTGGTTTTCTCGCAATTACCTTCCTTGTACGTGTGTTTTTCTTTCCAGCTTCTGTGACTGTTCAGATTCTATATGTCCATCCCAATTAAACTGAACTTCTTACTCAGCTGCTCATTACTGCAGTGTCTATTGTCTCAGAGAACTTCAAATGTGTCTCTTCATTCCTTAGTACTTCCATATCCCACTTCTTTTCCCACTGAGTATTCCTGACTAGTCTCTTAATCTTCAGCCTGCTTTTCATCATTATCAAATTGTGATCTGAGTATATGTCCGCTCCTGGGTACGCGTTAGAATCCAATATTTGATTTCGGAATCTCTGTCTGACTATAATGTAATGAAACTTAAATATTCCTGTGTCTCCCGGCGTCTTCCAAGTACATCTCCTCATCTTGCGGTTCGCTCTTACTATTTATTGCAGAACTCAGTCAGTCTTTCTCTTCTCTTATTCCTACTACTAAACCCATATTCTCCGGTAGCCCTTTATTCCAGTCCTTCTATTATAACCGCATTTCAATCCTTCACGACTGTGGGATTTTCATCTCCCTTTACATACTGAAATGGACTTTCAATATCTTCATGTCTGTTCTATATATGTTCCTCTTCTGTTTGCGATGTCGACATGTATACCTGAACTGTTTTGTCCGGTGTTGGTTTGCTGTTAATTCTGATAGGAACAACACCGTCAATGAACTGTTCACACTAACTCATTCTCTGTCCCACCTTCCTAATCATAACGAATCCTACTCCCTTTATACCATTCTCTGCTGCTGTTAATATTAGTCTGAACTCATCTGACTAGAAATCTTTGTCTACCTTCCATTTCATTGCATGTTATTAAGTGGAAATATAAGAAATATGTTAGGACGTTCATCGCGTTGTTTAGAAGACTAGCAATTCTACGAAAAGCGAAAGTATTGTTTGAGCAGCTCAGTAATATGTTACTTTCACATCACGTTTTCATCAGTATGTACACCTAAAATTTTTTAACGCAAAACGATTTTTATGTAGCTTCACCTGTATTAGTTTCCACTGTTAGACTGTTAACTATGATACACTGTGTGTGTGTCGGGGGGGGGGGGGGGGGCGGCGCAGAGTTTGTGTGTGTGTGTGTGTGTGTGCGTACGTTTGCAGTAATAGTTTGATTTGCATTTTAATAACCATTCGACTTCAGCTTTTGAGGGCACAACTGTCCTTTTCGACTCACTTTCGGCTGATCTGACGTGTGGGTCCAGTGAGCTCAGGCAGCCCGGAGCTATTCGTGTCCACGGAAACGATGTGGAGCAGGTTTAGAAACGGGGGGCCTATTATTAGGCAGGGCAGATAAGGATAAATAGCAGGGGCCGGCCCAAAGTGAGGCGTGTAACGCAACAGCAGGGCCCAAGTGTGCCGCGCTGGCGCAACACCCGACAGCTACCTGCTGTCTGCTGCCTGCCGTCACACCTGACGCTGAGCTCTCTGTTCACAGGGACCTCGAGGACAACCGCATCACCGACATCCATCCGGAGGCCTTTCTGCCGTTCACGCAGCTCGAGGACCTGTGAGTACCGTTCATTGTCAGCTACTTCCTCCTGCCCATGAGAAATGGTTTGTGGTCCTTTAAGCTCTCTGCTCAACTGATAGTAAGCTACAAACTGATGCACAAACTATTTTTATGATTACAGTCGTTCTCGGCATTGGCCACACATTGGCCATGTTCAGTGTCTACGATAGTCTACGTGATGGTCTTCAAATAATTAAAAATTTTAACAGTACCGCTTCCAAGTGACCTAAAGAACAATCGAAATATATGTTGTTCACATGACATATTCGGACTTACAAGTTGTCGAAATAGTGTCTGACAGAAAGACTTACACGTGGCAGCCTAAAAACCTCGACGAATTCTCCTGGCTAGTGAAGCCGTATGATCATTTCATGGTACATTGGTGAGCCGGCCCGGCTTCGCACGTATAGCTTTGTCTATATACGACCAGACGACTTCTATGACGTAGCGTATTTTGTTTGGCGGGCGCGTATAATGTTCAAACGTTAAGTAAGACAATATCATCAATTTCATATAACTTACGAGATGCAAGCAGCACACACCATGACAGTTATCTCAAGGTACGAATGTTACTATCCCATATATAATTAACGTTTGGAATGATGTGCCATAGCAATGATCTGGGGAAATTGCGATGTAAATAATATATTTGCAATCAAAGTAAATATTGGATGCGTATCATGTGTAAATGTGCGTGCATGTGTGTGTGTGTGTGTGTGTGTGTGTGTGTGTGTGTGTGTGTGTGTGTGTGTGTGGGGCAGACGCAAAGAATCGTGTCTACTTCTATGTTTGAAGGTAGAAAGCTGAAAGTTGAGTCATCTACTGCGCTGAAGAAAGAACGAACTGTATATAAACAATCTAAATTTGCTGAAGTACTTTTTCGGTAAACGTTTTACTTCAAGCATAAAAAAAAACATCATACATTTTGGATTCACATATGTTTTTGCTATGGAGTTCTGCTCAAATGATTGCAGGAAAACTATTGGTTACAAGTATTTCATTATACAAATATTCTTAGTCTCATATCATATCCTGATGATTGCTCATATTTAGCGCGAACTTCAAAGTTGAGTGACTCATTCACTGTCCATTGTTCAAAGAATTTGCAGTGAATTAAGAGTGCGAACTGCGTCTGACAATGCGAAGAAGCAGAAATTTGCACTCTGACACTGTCATCTATTTCGAAATGCTTCCCTCAACCATCTATACAAGTATTTCGAAATATCATCTATTCGTTCGTAAGAAACTTCCGAATTCCATACAAGAAATCGTGCCCATGCCATTCCAATCTTTAAAAGGCCTAAATCTCTTTCTCGCCAGCAGAGATTCGTTTATCAGACTTCTGTATAATATGAAAATGTCCAAACAAACAATATCTTTTGACTCAACACGCGTCTATGTCTCAAGCAAACCAGAAAGCTGAGTCATTTACTGCGGTGCTGCAAAACTTCCTTTATACAAACGAAATAAAGGTGCATCCCATGCTGCGTTTTACTTTACGCGTAAATATTTGAAAACCAAAGCGTATTTCTTTGCTGCGCCGTTGTTCTGAAACAACTGCAAGCAATTAGATGTCACTTAGGCGATTTTTTATGTCCCTAGCCAATTATCCAACTGGATAAAAGGGGGTCTACAGTGCAACGTGGAATACGACCGACGTTTCATTGTTGGCGACTCCACTCTTCATTGAGAGGTGAATGCGAGGTTAAAAGGCAGAGTGAAGTAAAGTTACCTAAGAAGAACTCGATCCGACAAACTTTCGGTGTTAAGCCAAACGCTCTGCTACTAATCCATCTCGCCAGACAAGAGTTTGGTCACCCTTTCTGCTATCTAAAAGCGCTGCAGCTCTGCCGAGTCAAGCAGCTGTTCATTAGGTGGCAGTGGCATCGTTTTCACAACTTAATTGTAGTCCATCATAGTGCAGACAGTTTGTACGAAATATTTATAAATTACATATATAAACTTCCCTCCTGAATCAGCGTACCTATTAGTAAAACCCGGATCAGAACCGCTACAGCTATTTCTGAGATTAGCCTGCACACAGAGACGGAGGCAAGGAAGCAACTTGATTTTGTATCTATAGTAAAGAGGACTGGAGAGGAGAGGAGAGGGATATGTATGATACGTGCACTAGGAGAACAAACCGATCATCACGACGGATGTTGCCGTACGAAAGCGCATTGAAAAGCAAGAAATGATACAGGTTGCTAAGTATTAATAAGGAATACATGTCCGAAAGTGAGCTGTTTGCATGTAAAATAAGTTTCATGATCGGATCGCTTTCAAATCTCCTAAGCTCACGTTTCCCTGTGTACAAGAAGGGTAAAAGAACGGACCCTCAAAGTTAGAAAACACTATCCCTAACTTCGGTTTGTTGCAGAATTCTTGAACATAATTTCCGTTTGAATATAATAAACTTTATTGAGACTGAGAAGCTTGTGTGTACGAATCATCATGGTTTTAGAAAGCATTGCTCGTGCGAAACACAGCTTGCCTTTTTCTCATATGATACACTGTGAACTAAAGATGAAGAGCACAGCAGATTCCATATTTGTAGATATCCGGAAAGCATTTGACACGATGGCTCATTGCAGGCTATTAACAAAGGTACGAGAGTATGGAATAAGTTCACAAATGTGTGTCTGGTTCAAATGGCTCTGAGCACTATGGGACTTAACACCTGAGGTCATCAGTCCCCTAGAACTTAGAACGACTTAAACCGAACTAACCTAAGGACATCACACACATCCATGCCCGAGGCAGGATTCGAACCTGCGACCGTAGCGGTCGCGCGGTTCCATACTGTAGCGCCTAGAACCGCTCGGCCACCTCAGCCGGCAAATATGTGTCTGACTCGAAGACTTCTTAAGTAACAGAACCCAGTATATTGTTCTCTAGGCGAGCCATCATCAGAGACAAGGGCATCGTCAGGAGTGCCCCAGGAAAGTGTGATAGGACTGCTGCTGCTCACTACATACGAGGGTTGGAACTTTAATAGTGGCAACTATTTATTTACAGCTCGTACAAAATAGATACGTGTTTCAAAGTTTTACTGACCTACAAAGTAGTCACCAGCATTGTGTATAACACTTTGTCAGCGATGTGGAAGTCGTAGGATACTCTTAGCAGTGCCAGTTGTATTCACAGTTACGGCGGCGCGGTGCATTTCCCGACGAATTTGTAGCAGTTCTGAAGCGAGTGCTGTGAAGTATTTCCTTCAGTTTAGAAATCGAGTTGAACTTACGAGGGCTTAAGTCAGGAGAGTGCAGTAGGTGATAAGCACTTAGCAGCCCCATCAGTCAAACAAATCAGTAACAGCTTGCACTGTACGTGCTTGAGCATTGTCCTGCAAAATGACGGTGAGGTTCTGGAGAACGTGACATTGCTTCTGTCTCTATGCTGTTTATTTTTGGAAAACAACCTACGACAAGCTTAGAGTCAGAAGTGATGACACTTTCTGCAGGACCTGGCCATGATTCTGCAGGACAATGCTCAAGCACGAACAGTGCAAGCTGTTGCTGATTTGTTTGACTGATGGGGCTGCTAAGTGCTATACGACCTACTGCACTCCCTTGACTTGAGCCCTTTCTAAACTGAAGGAAACACTTCACGGCATTCGCTTCAGAACTGCTACAAATTTGTTGGGAAGTACACCGCGCCGCTCGAACTGTCAACACAGCTGGCACTGTTAAGAGTATCCTACGACTTCCACATCGCTGGCAACGTGTTATACACAATGCTGGTGACTACTTTGA
The DNA here is from genome assembly GCF_023864345.2 of Schistocerca serialis cubense. NCBI lineage: Eukaryota > Metazoa > Arthropoda > Insecta > Orthoptera > Acrididae > Schistocerca > Schistocerca serialis. The sequence continues at coordinate 425,983,955 of NC_064644.1, read as the reverse complement.
AGGTCAGTAAAACTTTGAAATATGTATCTATTTTGTACGAAATGCAAACAAATAGTTGCCACTATTAAAGTTCCAACACTCTTACATAAACCGTTTGGCGGACGTTGTGGACAGCAGTCTGCAGTTGTTTGTTGACGATGCTGAGTTGTTCGGTAAGGTGTCGAAGTTGAATGACTGCACGATACAAGATGGCGTAGAGAAAATTCCTACTGTGTGTGACGAGTGGCAGCGAGCTCTAAATGTTGGAAAATATAAGTTAATACGAATGAGTAGGCGAAACAAACCTGTAATGTTCGGATACAGGATTAATTATGTACCGCTTGACACAGTCAGGTCGTTTGAATATTGGGCGTAACGTTGCGAAGTGATATGAAACACACCGATCATGTGAGTACTGTGGTAGAGAAGACGAACGGTCGACTTCGGTTTACTGGGAGAATTTTAGAAAAATGTGGTTCACCAGTAAAGGAGACCGCATATAGGAATTGATGCGACCTATTCTTGAATACTGGTCGAGTGTTTGGGATCCGTACCAGGTCGGATTGAAGGAGGACACCTAAGCAATTCAGAAGCGGACTGCTAGATTTGTTACCAGTATGTTAGAGCAACACGTAAGTGCTACGAAGATGCTTCGGGAACTGAAATGGAAATCCTTAGTGGGAAGACGAGGCTCTTTTCAAGGAACACGATTGAGAAAATTTAGAGAACCGGCATTTGAAACTGAGTGCCGAATGATTGTACTGCCGCAAACATACATTGCGCATAAGGACCACGAAGACGAGAAATTAGAGCTCATACAGAGGCATAGAGACAATCGTTCTTCCCTCGCTCTATTTGGCTGTGGAACAGGAAGGGCAGTGACTGGTAGATGTACAGAGTACTCTATGCTACGCAGCGTACGGTGCATCGATGAGTATCTATGTAGACGCAGACTGTTATCTCTGGCCCGTGCTCTGTAGAAGCCCGTGGCATGGAAAATGTTTCAAGGACTCGTCGTCCTGTTCTGTTCTACGTGGCGCTTGTAGCCCTCTTCGAAGTCGCGAGTGCGTTGCGCCCGTAGAGCAACAAAATCAACCATCCAAGTTGGGAACGTAATATATGTTACGTTGTAAATACACCAGGAACTGAACACGCTGCTTCTTCTAAGTTTGTGTATGAAAGTGATCCTGTCCACAAATTCATTTTATAACTTGTCATTTTTGGACATGTGTTGCTTATCTAAACTTTATCTGTATATAACAACAGAGAAAATTCGCCTGACGTTAAGTTTCATCTATACAGCGTGTCGTTTCTAAGAGTCGTCAGGCACATTTTCTGTGATGTTTCGGCAGGTATTTGCAATTTAATTTTTGTTTATGTAGCTGGAAATGGCCCAAACAAATACACGTTCCATGCGACGACGAGTGTCAATGGAAATCTTCGATTTGTTTTCAGTTTACAAATAAAAAAAAATTAAACGGTGTTTTACGTGTCCGTTCGCTAGAGCGGTCCCAAATGAGACTAGATCGATATTCATTTTATCGATATGCATTAATAAGAACAGTAAAACACAAAGAATAACGAGTACTCCGGCAGCGATTGAATATCCCGCCCTGTCCCACGCTGTCTGCCTGATCGTTCTTCGTGTTTTGCTGTTCCTCTTAACACATACAGAAAAAAACGAATATCAATTCTGATCCGTGACCACTCTATCGAATGGACACTTAGAATTTTGTTCGTAACGGGAAACAAACCGTTCCTTTCACTCTAGGCGTTACATGAAAGACATGATAAGCAGTATTTCTTTGGGGTGACGCCAGAAACAGTTTGCAAAAACTAGGTTGCTAATGTCGATAGAAACACCAGAGAATATGCGCCTGACGACTGTTAGGAGATGGGGGAGAAAGCAACAAATATGTTGCGTTAGGGAACCAAGTGTCGTAAATTCTTATTGACTGAGTACGGAGTATCCACGAGGTCAATTTGTGGTTCAGAATAAAGAGAAGAGAAGAGAGAGAGAGAGAGAGAGAGAGAGAGAGAGAGAGAGAGAGAGAGAGAGAATTTTGAAAATTAGATAAAGATGCAAGCCTGGTGGAAGAGGAGAGAATTTAATAAAATCTTTAAAAATTAATTTCGTTCTAATTTTTCTATATACATGTTTTCCAGAAGTATTTTTCAGATTGTGCTTTGATGTGTAGAAGACTTGCGTATCTAGCGCAAGAACTCTGCTTTAATAATTCACTGGTTTTTGGTTTGCGATTTAGTATGGCAACATATTTCGTGTTGACACGCCGGACTACGCGCTTCAGTCCGGATCCACGCGGCTGCTGCGGTCACAGGTTCGAATCCTGTTCTTAGGTTACTTAGGTTTAAATAGTTCTAAGATGTTAAGTCCCATAGTGAACCATTCTTTTGTAAGGGACAGTCAAATGAAAACGAGATAGATGGGGGAAAAAAGTAAGTTTATTATTTCAAAATTAATCACCGTAACTGTTAGTACAATTATCGCATTGTGAGACAAGGCGGTCAATGTCTTCATGGAAAAATGGTTGGAGCTGCTTGCTGAACCATGATTGTACCCAGTCTTTCGCTTCTTCATCCGAAGCATCCAGAAGCATTCTACAGAGTACTCGGAACAACAGGCAAATTCGTTTTCTGGAACACGACACCACAATTAACGCAGAGCAGTACGATGACACATTACAAAAACTGAAACGCACCATCACGTCCAAACGCCAAGGAATGTTGACAGACGCCGCCATTCTGTTGCGCACATGTCAGAGTTGTTTCGACTACGCTGAAGACGCTGGAAGCTCTTACGCATCTGCCATACAGTCCGATCTTTCCCAGTGTGATTTCCATACTTTTGAAGGCCTAAACGAAAATATTCGTGGCCATCGAGCTGGTTCGGACGAAGAAGTGTACGCGTTGGTACAATCATGCTTCCGTAGGCAATCGCAAAAAATTTCCTGCGGAGGCTTTAGGCGTCTTGTCTCAGTGTGGCATAGGTTTACTGACATTCAAGGCGATTACTTTTGAAATAATGAACACTTCACTTACATTTTTCAAATCTGTCTCGTGTTCATTTGACTGCCACTTATATGTGTTGTGGACGACTTCAGGGTAACATGCGTAATTTCGTCTGTGGTCATAGGCTCATTTTTTGCTCTATTACATCATATACAGCGTCACATGCACTCTGTACACACTGGTACCGATACTTTGTAAACACTTCAGTGTGGTGATGCTATTGTTGTTTTTGTTGGTGATGGTTGTGATGGCTGTGGCAATGACGATGATGATGATGATGATGATGATGATGATGATGATGATGACGTCGACGACGACGACGGCAAAGACGTATTTGTGCTTCGTTCTTCACCCCATTTACCTAATTTGTTTCACCACATGTGTCTTCCTTCGAGTCTTGTTTCCCCTTCCAAAATCCACACCCTGTCTCTCTATAATGTCGGCCGTTCTGACGGAGCGGTTCAAGGCGCTTCAGTCCCGAACCGCGCTGCTGCTACGGTCGTAGGTTCGAATCCTGCCTCGGGCATGGATGTGCGTGATGTCCTTAGGTTTAAGTAGTTCTAAATCTAGGGGACTGATGACCTCAGATGTTAAGTCCCATAATGCCTAGAGCCATTTGGACCATTTTCTCTCTCTCAAAAAAAAAAAAAAAAAAAAAAAAAAAAAAAAGCACCTACACACACAAAACCTGTCTTCCGTGTTTATTGATTCAGTAGAGTAGGCACGTCCAGTATCGTGAAGACGAGTGTACCTACGCAAGTCAGCATAGGCTCTTGGATAAGACGACTAACCCGAACCATGGGAATGATAAAAGTTCTAGAATTCAGACAAGGTCCAGTATACAGTTTTAATTTACCAATGGGGTGGTGGGGACTTTATTTGGTGCACGCTCCACAGCAGAGTGAAGATATATATATATATATATATATATATATATATATATATACTACGATCGTAATTGTTCTTTCGGACATGTCCGAAAGACAGTGCCCGAACTCTTACGGGAATCGGCAACGCGCCGCGAGTAATGAGTATAATGGGTGGGGGCAATACGAATGTAGTGCGGGACAACGTGTTGAGAATGTGGGTTTCGCGGGAGGCGTGCCAGAGATAAATCCCTGCAGTCACGCTATCCTCTGTGTCCTCGGTGGCTCAGATGGATAGAGTGTCTGCCCTGTTAGCACGAGATCCCGGGTTCGAGTCCTGGTCGGGACACACATTTTCGTCTGTCCCCGTTGACGTATGTGAACACCTGTAAGCAGCTAAGGGTGTTCATTTCATTGTAATTTCGTACAGTGGTGCAGATGGCCGTGAATGGAGATCAGCAACGCTGTAGAAATGTTTATGGGGAGCAAACCCAATGCAATTGGCTAGGGTAGCTGTACACACACGCCTGTATTATTGACAGCTGTTGGCGCTTCCGTGACAGGACGTCCACCTCGGCCAACCGGCTGCATTCTGTAGCGACGTGCCGCGCTTCCACATAGGGTCACGTACGGTGTTCCGTGCAAGCAATGCGACCGTGCCGGCTGCGACAAAACAAAATACGATATCCAGCGGATGGCTGCAATATCCGCGGCAGAGCTCCGTTCAGCTGCAGCTGCGAAATACGATCACGTTCTTCATTACAGCCAAGCCGCTACTGGCGGAATACCAACGATGCAAGTGTTCCGAAATTAGCCGCTACGGCAAAAATCACCTGCAGACTCTGCATCGCTGCGTTGAACTGGTCCGGGCTGGTCTGGCAATGTACTTACCTTACCTATGTCGTTATAGCTTAGCGTTATTATTCGTAAAACGTACTTGTGGAATAGGAACTGGAACTGAGCCGTTACTCAAACCAATTACAAGCTAGACCTGACTGTAATTTAATGTATTTGTAGATACAGCATAGCACATAGCTAAGATATTGATGTAAGGTTAAGGAAAACAGTCGTGGACACGAAGCCAATGAAAAAAGAAATAGTATATGGAGAAACATGCAAAAGATGAAAATGAAGAAACAAGACCACTGAAGACATAATACAGTTTAGATTTTCGTGACATTTATCAATGACGCAATGGCCCATAGTGTATCTGCTTTTGTTACAAGAGAAGAGAAAGAAACCCCTAGTTTTCCATTCATAACGCAGATGTACCTGCAATCGGCATAAATGTGACAAACATTCTACGACGTGGGAGGTTTCCAAACTTTTGGACCAACCCCCCCCCGCCCCCCCCTCCATCTACCCATCTACCACAACCTCCTCCCGTGAGGTTCTCCTGATTTATTTAACTGGCTCTTGACTCTAGCCGTTTGGTCAGGAAATGTATTTAAAGAAGTAATTTTATAATTTACAAGGAACACGAGTACTTTAAATTAAACTAATACCAGTTAAACATCATGATAAACACCTTCGAACAAAATAGGTGAAGTCAAGTAATTATTACATTTCACTGATTACAATTTCAGAACAGTTAGAGGCGTTGTAGACACTCCTCCGCATAAATCATTTCGAAATTTCTTGTTCATACGATCTGGCATGGAGGTAGTGCCGGAAGACAGCTATTCATGCAGCGGCATAAAGGGTATACAACTCCATAGTATCCCTCTTGTTCACCGTGATTGTCTGCTTCGTAACTTCTCAGGACGGATTCTGAACGGCGGGGCAAGACGTTTTTCTTTTAAATCTTTATTTATTCCTCGTATATATATATATATATATGTGTGTGTGTGTGTGTGTGTGTGTCTTTCCACGTTACAAAATTTTTAAATCTTATTTCTTTTATTTTTTCAACTCAGATTGCATTAGAATACTCAGTAAGTGTGTCAGATTGAGGAAAGTGCATTCTTAAACTTTCGTGTAACACAGGCTGCGGTTGTAAAATAGTGCCAAACTTTAATGTTTCCAACCCTATTTTCTCAAAATAGTTGTATTAGAATTTTCGTCGCGGCAAGACATAAATAAATGAACGTTTCAAAATGAAACCGAGTAATGTTCTTTGAAAAAATAATAATAAATTTTCTTCTTTAAATATTACCTTTTCACCTTTTCAATGAAATAGTCAGCAACTGGAAGTAAGGTTCAGGGAAAAGTGACAATAATTTTGAGACACAAACAGAGTAAAACTGGCAGAGAAGTATGTACACTGTTTCATAGTGAATACACACTAAAATTTTAGTGGTATGGTCACCCTTGAATTCAAAGCACAGTTACCAGAGAAGAATAGTTTTTAAGAACAAAGGAATTACGGAAATTGGCTGCGAATGGGCATTGGTTTAAATCAATGGGTAAACTTGAAAATTTGAGCTGGACCGAGATTCGAACTCTAGTCACCTTCTTACTAAGCCATAAACACTGACCATTGCACCATCCAAGCACAATAGTCGTCACACTTGGTCGGATTACCGTAGCACGCCTCCCCTCGGACCCATATTCTCAGCTTAGGGAGACACTGTTAATTTAGTGCCCATTTCCCCATTATCTTCATTAGTCGCGGCATTTCGCCGATTCGCCTAAGAGTACGAGCCTGGGGTGCATCTTCACTGAAGAGATCATTGGTCGTTATATATATATATCACTAGAATGTTAATGTGTATTCACTATGAAACAGTGTACATACTTCTCTGCCAGTTTTATTTTGTTTGTGTCTCAAAATTATTGTCACTTTTCCCTGAATCTTACATCCAGTTGTTGAGAAGATGGAATTATTGCAGAACTATGGAAACCAAATGATGAAAGATTAACAGGAAAAATTCACAAAATCATATTAAACATTTGGGAAACAGAACAGATCCCATCTGAATGGAAATGCGCACTCATCCATCCACTCCACAAAAAGGGGGACAAAACTGAACCAAATAATTACGGGGGTATCTCACTCGTACCGGTCACATATAAAATCCTATCAAAAGTCCTCATGAATAGATTACAAGAACAAGCTGACCCACAAATAGGAGAATACCAGGCTGGTTTTCGCAAGGGACGATCATGCGTAGAGCAGATCTGGAATTTGAAAATGATTCTCCAGATGAGAAACACCCGAAACACTTTTGTAGATTTTAAAAAGGCCTACGACTCAATAGACAAAGTAGCGCTGTGCAAGACGCTGGAAGAATTCAGCATTGACAGAAAGACAAGAGCAATCATTCGGGAAACATTAACTGACACAGTCTCCAAGGTTAAATTTATGGGTGATATCTCGGAACCATTTGAAATCCAAACTGGAGTGCGACAGGGTGATGGACTTTCACCATTACTCTTTAATATCATTCTTAAAAAAATTATCAGGACATGGGAAAAAGAAGTCAAAGGAATCCAAATTGGCATTAGAAAAGATAATAGATTCAATGTGAAGTGTTTAGCTTTTGCGGATGACCTTGCAATCTTCACAAATAATAGAAAAGAAGCCACTAACGCCATAGAGAAGTTACACGAAATTGCACAAAGAACTGACCTGCAAATCTCATATGAGAAAACCCAGCACATAGAAGAAGTGCCACAAGACAAATTGCCTATTGTGACAACCCATGGGAAAATCGTACAAGTCCCACATTCTAAGTACCTGGGAGAAATCATCCAGCCATCAGGGATCAACTTAAACGCCAATGAGGAAAGAATAAAAAAAAAAAAAAAAAACTACAGAAAGCATATAAACTCAAGTGGGACTATTATAACAAAAAGTCCATATCCATTAACGCAAAATTGAGGCACTACAACACCGTCGTACTTCCGGAGGCATTGTGTGCATCTGAAACAACACAAATAGATGGGCAAACTAAAATCAAAGAAATAGAGAAACAAGAAAGGAAAATTCTCAGGAAAATTTTTGGCCCGATACAAGAGCAAGGAATCTGGAAGAAGAGACCAGCATCAGAATTATATAAATACACAGACAAGATTACGGATACAATAAGGAAAAGAAGAATGCAATTCTACGGAAATATCCACAGGATGAATGAAAACAGAATTTCAAAGCGAATTCTTAAAGTCATCAACTCAGGCAGGGGAAAAACAAAATTGATAAAAGAAGTTGAAGAGGACCTCAGACAAGCACACATAACAGTAAACGATTCAGAAAATAGAACTGAATTCAGGAACATCATCAAAAGACATAAATTTGACACCACAACACAGAAGAGACCTGGATGCAAATGGACAGCGGAGCGAAAGAAACAACACAGTGAACACATGAAGAAAATTTGTGCTCAGAAGAAACATAAACAATCATCATAAAGGAAATCAAGTATATATATATATATATATATTATTTTCGATTATTCCCATTTAAGAGAGCGTATATATATACTACTGAACATTAAAATTGCTACACCACGAAGATGACGTGCTACAAACGCGACATTTAGCCGACAGGAAGAAGATGCATTGATATGCAAATGATTAGCTTTTCAGAGCATTCACACAAGTTTGGCGACGGTGGCGACACCTACAACGTGCTGACATGAGGAAAGTTTCCAGCCGCTTTCTCATACGCAGCCGGCCGATGGTTACCAAGCGGCTCTAGGCGCTTCAGTCTGAAACCGCGCGACCGCTACGGTCTCAGGTTCGAATCCTGCCTCGGGAATGGATGTATGTGATGTCCTTAGGTTAGTTAGGTTTAAGTAGTTCTAAGTTCTAGGGGACTGATGACCTGAGATGTTAAGTCCCATAGTGCTCAGAGCCATTTCTCATACACAAACAGCAGTTGACCGGCGTTGCCTGGTGAAACGTTGTTGTGATGCCTCGTGTAAGGAGGAGAAATGCGTACCATCACGTTTCCGACTTTGATAAAGGTCGGATTGTAGCCTGTCACGATTGCGGTTTATCGTATCGCGACATTGCTGCTCGCGTTGGTCGAGAACCAATGACTGTTAGTAGAATATGAAATCGGTGGGTTCAGGAGGCTAATACAGAACGCCGTGCTGGATCCCATCGGCCACGTATCACTAGCAGTCGAGGTGACAGGCGTATTATCCACATGGCTGTAACGAATCGTGCAGCCACGTCTCGATCCCTGAGTCAACAGATGGTGACGTTTACAAGACAACAACCATCTGCACGAACAGTTCTACGACGTTTGCAGCAGCATGTACTACCAGCTCGGAGACCATGGCTGCGGTTACCCTTGACGCTGCATCACAGACACGAGCGCCTGCGATGGTGTACTCAACGACGAACCTGGGTGCAAGAATGGCAAAAAATCATGTTTTCGGATGAATCCAGTTTCTGTTTACAGCATCATGATGGTCGCATCCGTATTTGGCGACATCGCGGTGAACGCACATTGGAAGCGTGTATTCGTTATCGCCATACTGGCGTATCGCCCGGCGTGATGGTATGGGGTGCCATTGGCTATGTGTTTCGGCCACCTCTCGTTCGCATTGACGGCACTTTGAACAGTGGACGTTACATTTCAGATGTGTTACGACCCGTGGCTCTACCCTTCATTCGATCACTACGAAACCCTACATTTCAGCAGGATAATGCACAACCGCATGTTGAGGTTCTGTACGGACCTTTCTGGATACAGAAAATGTTCGACTGTTGCCCTGTCCAGCACGTTCTGCAGATCTCTCACCAATTGAAAACTTCTGGTCAATGGTGGCCGAGCAACTGGCTCGTCACAATACTCCTGTCACTACTCTTGATGAACTGTGGTATCGTGTTGAAGCTGCATGGGCAGCTGTACCTGTACAGCTCTGTTTGACTCAATGCCCAGGCGTATCAAGGCCGTTATTACGCCCTGAGGTGGTTGTTCTGGGTACTGATTTCTCAGGATCTATGCACCCAAACTACGTGAAAATGTTAGTTCTAGTATAATATATTTGTCCAATGAATACCCGTTTATCATCTGCATTTCTTCTTGGTGTAGCAATTTTAATGGCCTGTAGTATATATATATATATATATATATATATATATATATATATATATATATATATATAACATGGCTGTGCAGAACAGGCGCGACCGTTATAATAATACTCTTCCATGAACTTCCACGCAAATGCACCCATTTTAGTTACAAATATAGCAAGCAAAGCCCAGCTACCCAGTGGCTGCCGTCTATACCGAAATGTAGGTCAAAATTAGTAAGCAAAATTGCTTCAGAATGTTCTCACATTAAATTGGAGGAACGCGTCCTGGGCATTGTATGAGAGGAGCAGCGATTATAGTTCCGGCACTTAGCTAACATGTCAGCCTCGATGAGTATGGGCTGCGATGTTGATGAATATCTATTACATGACATCATCATCATCATCATCAGTTTTTCGTTGTGTTAGCAGCTTCATGCGCGTCTGCATTTCTACCGGTCCATCGTTTCCTTCTCCATCCTGCTGTATGGGTTGCAATCTGGCATGTAGTCCAGTTTTTTCCTTCTTCGTCCCCTCTTCCCTTCCACATAGCATCCCTACTTAACAGATGTACCGTCTAGTTTCTTTTTCTTCTTTTTACTCCACTCACTAATGGCCTCTTCTCTCCCACTAATCTCAGCATCTCTCTGTTTATCACCCTTCACATCCAACTTATTTTTTCCATTCTTCACTGACGTCTCAGAAGCCACTAGAATTGCTCACCCTTTTGCCTTTCATTGTCCACGTTTCAGCACCATACGGGAGGATAGTCAAAACACTTCATCAGCCTTTTCCTCAAATCTTTGTCTTAAATTCTATATCAAACTCTTGTTTTCATATAAAGCGTGTATTTCACCATTACTAGCTTGGTTTAATGTTTGTGCTGAATTTCGTTTGCTTTCTGTTCTGCTTTGTAGGTATTTATAAGTCTGCACATATTGTAATATTTCTCCACTAGCTGAAGAGGACCCATATTTTTTATACGATTTATTTATTGAAAAGTAAAGTTAATGCTCTCATTTGTACATCCTAACGTATTCAAGGCACGGTCCTACAAACTACAGTTGGTGTTTTGCAGTGAGGTACAAAGACGAATGAGTTTTGTGGCTGTCCAACACCATACACACTACGCGTAATTGTCCGCGAGTGAAACACGTTTCGTTTAAAGTCACTTTTCATTACTAGAATGTATTGTACACTAATCTTACCGGAAACTGGAGCCTTTTATTGCTGTATGGTAAGTTAGCAGAAAGGAGTGGAATTCGTGGTATTGACACTTACTTGCCCTTTCCTCTTCTGGTTAATATTTACGTGACTATGACGTTGTTTAGACTCTTTAAGCCAAGCCATACAGAGAATATTGAGTGAATTTAGGGTTTCTGTTGGGGAGTTTACTCTTTTCTCTTGCTTCATCTCTGAACCAATTGATTTACATATTTTTATCTTTCCTTCCGCTCACTCATTTGTTTCTTGAACTGCTTTTTAATTGCAAAAATTGTTCGGTCACACAACCATTGTTTGTTTACGTAGTTTCTCATTACAAGCGGAAACACTTTTTCGATGAGTTGCTCCTCTGTCTTTACTACGGTCCTCTGCTTATCGGTTAAGGCGATTTTGCCGGAGTGCGTATCAGTATGACATGGGTCTTTTATAAGTTATGTTCTGATACATGGAGAGTATTCTAGAACATTTGATGACAATAGCTAACATTCCAGAATATTCGTAAAAAATCTAGAGCATTATAGAACAATCTCAAATATTTTCTCTTGAAAAATACGTCGATTCTGAAGACGGAGAAAATAGCCTGGTGATGGCGACCATTTCGAACACTCATATCTCCACAAACACAGCAAATGACACTGCACAGCGGCACAAATGCACCAACCACAAAAACTAGTGATTGGCGGTGGTAGGTTTAAAAGGTATCGTCAGCTTTACTCAGTTAAATCTCATTCATATGTGTGCATATATTGATAGTTATAGAGCATAATGTTTATCCATGTACTTATTTCCTAGTATCGTTATTTATCTTCTCTTTCTATTGATTGTATATAGCTTCAGTGATGCCCAATATTTCCTGTTATTGGTTTTCATCCTTTGCGAGAAGGACCACATTACACCAAATCACCCGCAGTATACAAAAACTATATTTTCTCCCTTCTTCCTCCAGTTTTACACCCGTGGCGTCTAGTGAGCGGACATCTAAAGATCAGACCTAGAATACCTGGGAAGAGAGGTATAGCTTGTCCAGCAAGCTAAGTTCTCCCTCACAACAAAAGAAATTTTTCGCTATCGTGTTTGCGGATCTAAAAGTGGGACGCAGGTGTCTCCACCGTAAGACCAGCCGAGCAATGCGGCGGTGCAGCCGCTCTCGCCTCTCTCTGTCGGCACCCGTATGTATATTTTCACCTCCCTTTCCATCGCACCTCGCGATGTTTGGTTCTCTTGTAGAACGACCCATTGTCGAAAATACACGGCTTCTCTTCACTGCTCACTTGTGTATTTCTATTCGTGTAAGAGCAAGTGTTCGATCACACATTTTCATCGTTGCAGCTCTGCGAACATCCTTGATAGCCTCGTAGCAGGCCGCAGGTTGTAGATTCGTGATTTGTATCCTTGATACTACTTCGTGCTGATGTTACCTATCTCTCTTTATTCCAAGCTTCGCGGGAAGTGAATACACAAATTACGAAGAATTCATAAAGCATTATATTTTATTTCCAAACTGAGATATGTTTCTTGCAAATCTTTTACGTACAGTTACAAATAAACATCACGTACGTCAGAACTATTTGTGAAACTTCCAACCGTTTCATCACCTTCTGTTAAAACTAATCTTCGTTGTTTCAACAGATAACATTTTTTGGAAGTAACTGGTCACATGGTGCTAAATCTGAAATATTCTATGGGTGGACTATGGTGTTCAAAACAGCCGAGCGGAAAATGGAACAAGAGTTGTCACAGAGCAAACGATGTTCGTTCTAGTGGAATAAAACTGTGACGTAAAGTGACATTGGCGTCCCCACTCCCCCCGAACGCCTTTATTTATTTGGTATTTAAACTGAGGGTTAAAAATTTTTTGTAGTTTGTTTTTATGATGGGTATATGTATCGATTCATTAACCTCTATATATAAAAGGCAATGTCCTGGCTGACTGGTTGACCCACTAACTGACTCATCATTGCCCAGCCGAAAACGCTAAGGATAGAAACTTGAAATTATTCTGTAGACATCATTTCAGAAGGGATTTTTGGAAATTTCACCCCTAAGGGGATGAAATAGGTGATGAAATGTTTTAGGAAAATTAATCGCTGTTAATGCATTTTTGAAGCTAGACCTACAAAAATTGGTATTTGGTTCTTGATCAGAAATGAAGAATAACGTGTTTTAGCATTTCTGGAAATTTAACCCCCAAGGGGATGAAATAGTGTGCGAACTTTTTTAAAATATAGATCATTATGAAAGAACTACTAAAATATTTTTAAAGCTATATCTATGCAAGTTTGTACTTAACTTCCGGATTACAAATATAAAGATAGGTGTTGAATGTTTTTGGAAATTCAACCCCTAGGAGGCTGCAAAAGGGAATAAAATGTTTTATGAAAATATTTCATTATAAAAGCATTTTTGAAGCTAAATCTATGAAAATCTGTATTTGGCTTCTCGGATGGAAACGAAAAATTCAATTCAACCTCAATGAGAATGAAATAGGAGATGACAATTTTTGAGGAAATATTTCGTTATAAAAGCATTCTTGAAGCTAAATCTTTGAGACGTTGTATCTGATTTCTCTGTAATCCCTCGAACGCTTGTTGGGGCTTCCTGGGGTCTTTTCCTTTAGGCGTGAAATCCTGGAGCTTCCGTCTGTGATCTTCCATCCGGGCCACATGGCTGGCCCACTGCATTCGTTTGGCTTTGACAGTTCCTGCTATACTGGGCTGCTGGTATAGTTCAAATGATTCAAATGGCTCTAAGCACTATTGGACTTAACATTTGAGGTCATCAGTCCCCTAGACATAGAACTACTTAAATCTAACTAACCTAAGGACATCACACACATCCGCGCCCGAGGCAGGATTCAAACCTGCGACCGTAGCAGCAGCGGGTTCCGGACTGAAGCGCATAGAACCGATCGGCCACAGCGGTCGGCGCTGGTATAGTTCCTTAAGCTCTTGGTTGTGTCTGATCCTCCATTTCCCTGTGTCTGCATCCAGAACCGGACCGAAGATCTTTCGAAGCTCTTTTCTCTCAAAAACGGATAGCTTATGGAAATCCTGTTTCCGGATACTCCATGTCTCACAGCCATATACATATAACAACAGGGTGGATCAGGGTTTTGTGTAGTCGAATCTTAAATTGTCTGTAGAGCCATATAGAACAACAGGCTGGATCAGGATTTTGTATACCCGAATCTTGAAATGTCTGTAGAAATATCTGGACTGAAGCCTTGGTGAAATCGGTTTCCTGCTTGTTTTCTGGAATTGATCTCTGCTTCACATGACGAGTTCTCAGTGAAAAGTGCCCCTAGGTATTTGAATTCATGCACTCTCTTGTATCTGCCGGCCGGTGTGGCCATGCGGTTAAAGGCGCTTCGGTCTGGAACCGCGTGACCGCTACGGTCGCAAGTTCGAATCCTGCCTCGGGCACGGATGTGTGTGATGTCCTTAGGTTAGTTAGGTTTAATTAGTTCTAAGTTCTAGGCGACTGATGACCTCAGAAGTTAAGTCGCATAGTGCTCTGAGCCATTTGAACCATTTTTCTCTTGTATCTCTTGTTAGGACTGGTCTCCCACCTGCAGTGATTGTAGATGACCAGCAGTCTGTTTCTGACCTCGCGGCATAACGAGGTACTCTGTCTTGACTTCGTTTGTTTATCCCAAATTTGCTGGCAGCCTCCTTTAGTGCTCTGGTCATTTGCTCCAACTCCTCTTCAGACCTAGCGAGTAAACAGATGTCGTCTGCCTAGGCTAAGTATGCCAGTCTCTTTCCTTCGAATTCAATCCTTTCGTTCTCTTGGAAGGTCTCGCGTACGATCTTCTCGAGTGCAAAGTTGAACAGGATACGGGACAAACCATTTCCTTGCCTGAGTATTGTCACAATTTCAAATTCCTCAGTTATGCAATTTCCCATGTGTTTCGCTGAGACAAATCTTTATCAGATTGGCGAATTTCTCTGCCATGCCAAACTCCCTTAAACAGCTGAGCAGGCTCTTGCGATGTATACAATCATAGGCCTTCTTAAAATCAACGAATAAAATATGCAAATGTTTGTCATATCCACCCAGTTTGTCAGTGAGCTGCCGGAGATTAAATATGTGATCTACTGTTGACTGCCCTGGCCGGGAACCTTCCTGGTATTCCCCAATCACCGATTCTGCCACTGGCTGAATTCTATATATGAAGCAACTGGGCAGGATGTTATATCAGACGTTAAGCAGGGCGATTCCTCGGCAGTTGTCACATTTCAGTTTGTCACCCTTCTTATGTATTGAACGAAACAGAGCTGTTTTCCATTCTTTTGGTATTTCTTCTTTGGTCCATATTGCCAGAATCATTTCAGCCTGTATTCCATCTTCACCTGGACTCTTATTCTGATTAAGGTGTCTGATTCTGGTTTTTATCTCATCCAGGGTAGGTGGGGGATAATATGAATCGGCTGTAATTGGGTACTGGAAATCAAACTGCAGTTCGGGTCCATCATAATTTAGCAGCTGTCGAAAGCACTCATTCCATCTCTCAGCTATATCGCTATCGTTCGTCAACACTAAATGGGTAAAATAGTGGGTGAAAGTGTTTTTTAAGGTAAATCATTATTAAATGACTATGAAAACTGGTATTTGATTTGTTGGTCAGAGAAAAATAGTGTGCGTTTCAGTGCTTCTGGAAATTCAATCTCGTAAGGGAGTTAAATACGGAATAAAAAGTGTTATGAAATAATTTCATTATGGAAGTATTTTCAAAGCTAAATGTATGAGAATATGTATTTGGTTTCTCTGCTGGAAATAAAAAAAAAGTTGTCCTCTGCTTTTGGGATTTCAACCCTTAATGGGGTTGAATAGGGGATGAAAATTTTTAAGAAAATAGTTGGTTATATCCAAAGCTATGCAAATTGTCATTTCAGTTCTCAAATACATACAAAGAAATGTGGGATGAGAGTTTCACCACAAGAACACAAAAGGCATGATTAACAAAAATCTTGGACTCAAGCTACCAGAATCACGTTTTTCTCAGAAGTATTGGATTGTCCGGTAGGTTCGTTCGCTTTTCGTTACAGTTCAGTAACAAAGAAGGTGTGGGAACTCACATCCCTGCAGCGCAGCTACGACGGAGTGTTTGCCCGCCTGTCTGCTTACAAACTTCACAAACAAGTTCGTAGGCAATACACATCAGTAACGCGGATCAGTATTGTAAGCTGTTTATTTCCTGCAGCATACACCATTATAGTTGACAATATATTGGCATTTCTCAGCAAGCTTATAAACCATTTTTCCAAACTGTGTTTGAGGTTCAGTCTAGAGTCCGCGTTTGCCATTCTGGAAATTCTGCAGGGAGTGTAATACCTGACAGCTGGAACGGCAATGTCCGGTCAATATGGCGGTTGGGGTAGCACATCCCACTAACAAGTGGTCTGGCGTTGTCGTAATGAAAGACAACATCGTCCCGTATCCGGTCTCCTCTTATCAATGGCTATCTTGAAACGACTCAGCTGCGAACACTATTTCTCGGAAGTGATAGTCTCGTTCGGAAGACGTTCTTAATGCAGGATGCATGTGCGACCCCACCAAACCCATAGCAGAATCTTTCTCGGATGCAGCCCTGGTTTAGGAACAGATAGTGGTGGCTGCCCTGTCTTTCACCGCGATTTACTTTTCCGGGCGTTGTTGTACACAGTCCACTTCTCATCTCCATTTCCAGAAAAATAGCATTCTGATTACGTGAAATTAGTAGTCGCAGACGGACGCACGCTGAATCAAGTTCGCGTCACTCAGTTCATGACGAAATTATACATCACGAATGTTTCAATAACAAGTTGCTAGCTACAGCAGCGCGAACGACATTGAGCTCCAATACGAACACCCGCGTTGTTATTCGTAGATTGTCTCATGAAGCCGTTCCATGTCCTTAACCGCTGGCTGTCCAGATCGAGGTTTGTATGTTAGGGCGAAGTTCCCAGCTCGAAATCGGCTAAACCACTTTCGACATGCTCGAGCCGTTACTGCGCCGTATCGGTATTCAGCATAGATCTGCCGACATTGTGAGGCAGCTTTCCTCTTACAATAATAAAACAGCATAAGAAATAAATGGCTCTGAGCACTATGCGACTTAACTTCTGAGGTCATCAGTCACCTAGAACTTAGAACTAATTAAACCTAACTAACTTAAGGACATCACACACATCCATGCCCGAGGCAGGATTCGAACCTGCGACCGGAGCGGTCGCTCGGCTCCAGACTGTAGCGCCTAGAACCGCACGACCACTCCGGCCGGCAAACAGCATAAGATGTTGGAAGTGTATCTTCTTGCTGTTCCATTCAACGCCAGGCACAAACACACACTGACGTACTCAATGGCGCGTCAGGTTGTCGACCTCTGCGTCATAAGGACGGTTAGGCAACTGTACGAGTATTACCCTGGGGGGGGGGGGGGGGGGGATGGCGGATGCAGGGTTTGCAGGCGCTATAGACGCAACGCGCGAGCAAAACTAAAGAACTTAGGAGACAACCCATTAAATTCGGAAAAAGACCATGATTCTACTGCCTTAGTCAGCGTGAAGAATTTCGAAGGTCTTTCAGCCTGTAAACAACACATACATTCGATTAAAGAAAAGCAAAAAATATATGGAGACCATACAGTCTATACTAGCGAAGCAGCGGTAAGTGCTAGAACAGGGGTGTACTGAATTATGGAATGTCTGAAAGGAATCATTTGTCAAGGATACTACACTATACAACGAAATTATCTGGTTCGTCTTCCAGGTCGCAAGGCATTTCCCTGCCAGTCCTTGTGGGGTACTGAGACATACATACTTGATAACTCTCAACAGTTTGGAAGCAGAAAAATGAATGATACGATAATTACATACAAAATCTTTACTGCGCGTCATACTATGAATAATGTGAAACGAACTGTGTAGATTGAACTACGAGTTTCTGAAGTACTCAGCATTACTTTTAACGTGGCTTTTTCCTTTTTTTTTAGTAATGTTATTAGCTATTGCTGGTCATAAGTATGTGATTTCATATGCCACCTAAACGCGCCCGGGTTCCCGGGTTCGATTCCCGGCGGGGTCAGGGATTTTCTCTGCCTCGTGATGGCTGGGTGTTGTGTGCTGTCCTTAGGTTAGTTAGGTTTAAGTAGTTCTAAGTTCTAGGGGACTGATGACCATAGATGTTAAGTCCCATAGTGCTCAGAGCCATTTGAACCATTTGAACCACCTAAACGATGGAGAGAAAATGAAAGAAAGTATCCAGAACATTATCAAAAGTATTCAGACAGAAGGTCTGTTCATTACCCGAACACTTGTACTAGGGGAGGTGTTCAATGTTCGTGGGGAACCGGTGAGTAATGTGACCCATTACTGGTATGCCTGTACCAGCCAGTAGCTTACGAAATATGCGGATATACAAACATCAAAAAAAGTTTTACAACACCTCAGTTCCCAGGCCTCCTCAAGATAGACGTTGACTGTGGATATTGTATCACTGACACAGTCCCTTTGACTGTTCAGAAAAGTCACTAAACCAGCCCAAAGATGTAAACAACCGTGCATGAGCAGCGCCTATTAGAAGGAGGGGGTCCGACAGCCGATCAGTTCCAGTCATTCCACCAGGTTCGATCGCGTCCGCATTGTTGTGCCAGGAAGGGCTCTCAACAAGGGAAGTATCCAGGCGTTTAGGAATGAACCGAAGCGATGTTGTTCGGACATGGAGAAGATACGGAGAACCAGGAACTGTCGATAAGATGCCTCGGTCAGGCCGCCCAAGGGCTACTACTGCAATGGATGACCGCTACCTACGGATTGTGGCTCTGAGGAAACCCTGACAGTAACGCCACCGTGTTGAATAGTGCTTTTCGTGCAGCCATAGGACTTAAACCGTGCGAAATAGGCTGCATGATGCGCAACTTCACTCCCAACGTCCATGGCGAGGTCCATTTTTGCAACCACGACACCATGCAGAGTGGGTACAGATGGGCCCAACAACATGCCGAATGGACCGCTCAGGATTGGCATCACGTTCTCTTCACCGATGAGTGTCGCATATTCCTTCAACCAGACAATCGTCTGTGACGTGTTTGGAGGGAACCCGGTCTGCGAATGCAGCAATGTGGAGGTTGCCTGATGTTTTGCGGTGGCATTATGTGGGGCCGACGTACTCCGCTGATGGTCGTGGAATGCTCCGTATCGGCTGTACGATACGTGAATGCCATCCTCCGACCGATAGTGCAACAATATCGGCGACATACTGGCGAGGCATTCGTCTTCATGGACGACAAAGCCTTCATCTTGCACATCTTGTGAATGACTTCCTCCAGGATAACGACGTCGCTCGACTAGAGTGGCTAGCATGTTCTCCAGACACGACCCCTATCGAACATGCCTGGGATATATTGAAATGGGCTTTTTATGGAGGACGTCACCCACCAACCACTCTGAGGGATTTACGCCAAATCGACGTTGAGGAGTGGGACAATCTGGACCAACAGTGCCTTTATGAACTTGTGGATAGTATACCACGAAGAATACAGGCACGCATGAATGCAAGAGGACGTGTTACTGTGCATTAGAGGTAGCAGTGTTGACCACTATCTCTGAAGGCCTCGCTGTATGGTGGTACAACATGCAGTGTGTGGTTTTCATGGGCAATAAAATGGGCGGAAATGATGTTTATGATAATCTGTTTTCAAATATTCTGTACAGCTTCCCGAACTCTCGGAACTGAGGTGATGCAAAACTCTTTTGATGTGTGTACAGACTGGAAGCAAGATAGGATCGTCAACAAATGTTTTGTAAATTTCTTGATATTAGCCGATTCCATCCTTTATTGGATTTCTATTCTTCATTAAGGTATTTACTAGAAATTAAGTCAATTTCAAATACTGTCCATGTCTCACTATAATTGAGCTGTACCCTTTTCTTGTAAGGGAACGAAGTATGTAACTATTATGGAAAAACCTCCTTTACTGATTACACACGTCACCGTTGTTATAAAAAGTAAATCTTACTGTTTTCCTAACGTTAATTTTTATTTAATACTATTTTATTTGTTATTTTGTTCGGATTAATCGTGTCATTCTTTGTATTGTGCGGTTCTTCTCTTCATTGTAGACGAATGCCCTACGGAGACATATTTACTGATGTAGCCATCAGTATTTTGACGGTAAATATATTTTCGCTTGTCGGTCTGACTTTCTTGTCTGACAGAATACCGCCAGATTTGAATCGCTAATAACTACGAGACTAAATATGCCTGAACAGTGGTTAAGCCCATAACGTGTAGATGATATCTGCACCTGTGTTGTACAGTAGTTGTTCTGTCTGTGACGTCATCGCACCAGTATAAGCACACACTCATACGAGTATTACGAATTAGCTTTGTGTATATTTATAAATTCGTGTATCTTGGAAACGCGTTTAGCTTGGATATTTATTAAGACGTGATTGTGAAGATCATGCGAAGCAACACTAGAACCCAAAGTCACACAATAAATTTTTTTGTCAGAATATGAGTGAAAATCGGTATTAAATTGAAGTTTACAAAATAATTTAAGATGTCACCACTTTTTTATTTATTTATTTACCAGTTTGATGCCACCCGCTACGAAATACTCTTCTGCGCCGTCCTGTTCATCTCAGTGTAACACAGTTTCCGGTTTCTATAACTCCCTGTAGTACCATGGTGGTTATTCCCTCATGTCTTAACACACATCCTATAATCCAGTCCCTTCTTCTTGTCAGTGTTTTCCATATGTTTCTCCCTTCAGCGTTTCTCCTGAAAACCTCCACACTCCTTGTAAGTCAATCTAATTTTCAAAATCCTTCTGTAGCACCACGTCTCAAACGCTTCAGTTCTCTTCTGTTCTGGTTTTCTCGCTGCCCATGATTCACTACCATACAATGTTGTGTTCCAAACACACAATCTAGAAATTTCTTCCTTCTTTTGGCCAGAAATGCCTCCTTTTCCAGTGTTGTTCTGCTTTCTATCTCCTCCTTATTCGTTCGTAATGGGTTATTTTGCTTCCAACGTAGCAGAACTCCTTAACTTCATCTACTCCATAATCAATTTTAATGTTAAATTTCTTACTTCCCCCATTTCTCTTGCTTCTCATTAGTTTGATCTTTTTCCAGTCTACTCTCAGTCCATGTTCTGTAGTCATTAGACTGTTCATTCCAGTCCACAGACAATATTTCTTCACTTTCGCTGAGAATAGGAACGTTATCAGCGAATCTTATCATTGACATCCTTCCACCCTGAATTTAATCGCACCCTTGAATCCTCCTTTATTTCCTCATTGCTTTTTCGATTTGTAGGTTGAATAATAGAGGTGAAACACTATATCCCTGTCTAAGACCTTTTTAATTCGAGCATTTCTTTCTGGGTAAACACTCTTGTTTTTCCTTTTGGATCTTGTACATACTTTATATTACCTGTACTTCCCGACAGCTTACTCTTGTTTTTATCGGAATATCGCACATCTCATCTCATTTTACATTCCGAAGACCTTTGCTTGATCGACAGATGCTATGCACGTGTCTTGATTTATCTTCAGCCTTGCTTCCATCGTCAAATGCAACATCAGAATCGCCTCTCCGGTGCTTTCACCTTTCATAAAGCCAAACTAATCTTCATCTAAATGATTATCAGTCTGTTTCTCCATTCTACTCTGTATCATTCTTGACAGGAGCTTGGATTCACGGACTAAGGTGACTGTGCAATAGTTTTTACACTTCTCGACCCTTGCTGTCTTCGGAATTGTGTGAGTGTTATTTTTTCGAACGTCTGATGCTATGTCACCAGTACTACACACCAGCCTGAATAGTTGTTTGGTTGCCACTTCCCATAGTGATTTTAAGACTTTTATGGAATCTTGGCTATCCGTTCTTTCTTGTTTAATCTCAAGTCTTCCTGGCTCTTCTAATTTCTGACTCTAATACTATTTCCCCTATGTCCTACGTGTCGACTATAATTTCTTCTTCTATCACGTCGTCAGATGCGTGCTCTCTCTCATAGAGGCCTATACGCTCTCCCTTCTGCATTTAGTGGTGGGATTCCCACTGCACTCTTAATATTACCATCCTTTCTTCTAATTTCACCGAAGGTTATTTTATCTTTTCTGTATGATAAGTCAGTCCTTCCAACGATCATCTCGTTTTCGATTTCTTCATGTTTTTCTGCTGCCATTTCGCCTTGGCTGTCCTGCGCTTCCTGTTTATTTCATTCCGAAGGGATTTATATTGCTGTATTCCTGTCCTTCCCTGAGAAGTTTTGTCCTTCCTTCTTTCGTCGATCAATTGAATTATGTCTTCTTTTACCGAAGGTTTCGTCGCAGTTATCTTCCTTGTACTTACGTACACCAGGTGTGACTTCCCTTTTTGTAGATGTCCACTCCTCTTCAACTGAACTGCTTATTCTGGTATTCCATATCGCAGTATCCGCACCTTCAAACGCGTCTCATCATTCCTAAGCTCTTCAATACCCCACTTGCTCCCGCACTGACTCTTCCGGATGATTCTCTTAAAATTCAGTCTACTCTTCATCATTAATAAATCGTGATTTGAGTCTACACCTGCTCCTGGGTACGTCTTACAATCTAACATCTGATTTAGAAATCTGTGTGTGACCATGATGTAAGGCAGTTGGCATTTTCCCGTGCCTCTAAATTTTTTCCAGGTGTACCTCCTGCTCTTGTGATTATTGATAATCGCTCTTACCATCTGCAATTTATTGCAGAACGCAGTTAGTCCTTCTCGTCTCCCATTCCTACTGCCAAGCTCATATTCTCCAGTTAACCTTTCTTCTCTTCCTTCGTCTACAACAGCCGTCGAATCTGCCATGATTTTGAGATTTTCATCTCCTGTTAGATACTGAATTGCCCGTTCAGTATCCTCATATAATTTCTCTATCTCGTCACGTACGAATTGCAAATATACTCGGAATGATAGAAAACGCAAGTTACAGGGAGTCTCGCGACCAAACAAATCCGGAAAGCTTAAAAGGTTCAGTTCCGAGTGGATGCAAGAGTAACGCAGTGTCGAAAAGGAAATGAAAAAACGGCGCAAAGCGATTACGCAGCTGCTCCCTCCAGCACACAGCGGCTTGTGACAGTCCAGTCTTGTGGTTTACCTCTCCTGTAACCATTTTACAACTCTGTGTAACCGTTGTATTAAGGAGGTGGATAATTAAATTACATATTAATGCTAAACACTTGTTATGATTATATCCCGATATTTCCACGGAAACTTAAGGCGCAAAGCCGACCTGCGCACATGGAAATTTTTGTATGAAATAAAGGCTTCTTCAATTTCTTCTGCATTATAGACGGCTATGATGTAACTCTGTGCGTCAATAACCGTGGCAAACGACAAAATATTTGTACTGATTAATATTTGGCACGGTTCGGAATCAGTGACTCTATTAAATTTCTGTTTGTTATTCGTCGTCATGGCTATTCGAATGACGCACACTTGATGAAAAGAAACTGAAAAAAAGTCTGACGTTTACTCATAGAAAGATTGAAAGCTAGATGAAAACTGTATCTACATATTTAATCTTCAAGCAGCTGTACAGTGCATGTCGTAGAGTGCAACGTATCAGTCTTCTAGATTTTCTGTTCCATTTCATATACGTATTGAGCGAAAATTATTTTTATCTATATGCCTTTCTATTTACTTACTCCTACGATCCCTAAGCGTGCCGTACTATGGTCCAGCATAATAGTCGTACATTCTTTGAATACAGTTTCTCTGAATTTACTCGACACTATTTCGCAAGTACGAAGTCGTCTTTCTTCCAAGGATTCCCATCTATCCTCTCCGGAGCATTTCTATTACCATTTCGTATAGGCAAAACAGAGATGTTACGATCCTATGAGCGTATCTCTGAATTTGTTCGATGTCTGTTGTCGTACTCAGTTGAGAACGACTCAGGACACTGCAAGCATGCCTTAGAATTGGTCGCACTTAAGTCATTTTGTATGTGGTTTCCTTTACAGATTCATTGCACTTTAACAGAACACTACCAACAAGTCTAAGTATTCCGTCAGCCTAACCTAATACTGGTTTGACATTATTTTCCCATTACATGTTTCTTAGTAGTCAACCGCCTTACCTGAGTGGGCAGTGTAGTGGCTGTCATGCAGAGGGGCCGACTTCGATTCCCGGCTCTTGGTAGAAGGATTGGTACGGGGTCCTCTAGCCTCATAATGCAAAATTAGGAGCTATTCGACCGAATAATAGCGGCTCCACGGTGTGGAAAGGCTGAAAAACGGCCGGGAGAGCGGTGTGTTGGCCACATGCCCTCCATAGCGCTTCCGCATGACGCTACGAGGCATAGGATGACATGGCGGCCGGTAGACATCCCTTGGGCTTCCACGGCCTGGCGAGGAGCTCTCTTTTAACATGTTTCTTAGTACTTATCTGTGAAATAATATTGTAAACAAACAAACGTGATTTTGGCAAGAAAAATGTCTACAACACTTGATATATGTGTTTACTAGCCGACAAATCCGGCATTGTTCGGATATTAATTTTGCCAAATTTCTATTAGAAATGAGTTCTTATACATACTCCTGCAGTAGATTTAGTGAGAGATGGCCCCGAACAGTTTCTATACTGTACACTGGACGCAGCTGCTTCGCGATTTTGTAAACGTTTCTATGGCAACGCTTCTTCGAGGTTGTATAGACGGCTATTGGTTTCGTCCACAGTCGTTTGCGCTTCGCGGTTGAAAGCTGTCAAATGCGCTGCCAGGTATCAGGGATTTCCTGAAGTTGACTCGACTGCGGGAGTGTCTTAGTAGTGAAGAATAACTGAATTAAAACTTCATGCGTGATGCGGCGGTTTTGCACACATCTCAGTACTTACGACGTAATATGTCCTGAACCAGTGTGGTACCATGATATACTTTCGTAGGCTCATTTAGCGGCATTCGTGGATACCGTCTGCGGAATTATTGCGAATACAATTAGCAGCACCGAAGTTATATGTTTAAACGTCATGCATGATGCAGTACCTTTTCACATATTTCATTGTTTATGACGTCATATCTCCTGAAATAATATGGATAGGTGGTTCTTACCCCACAGCGACTGTTGCCTGACAGTAAGGTATATGTGGTTGAAATCGGTTCAGTGATTTAGAAGAACATGTGGAAAACGTACGTGCACACACACACACACACACACACACACACACACACACATCCATTTATATGAAGTGTATGGATTTATTGCGCCGTTTCGACTAGTGGCTTCATGAAATCAAAATCTGACAACCGGCGTAAAAATAAATAGATACATACATACAGTGATCTAAATGCTTTTGTTTACAAATATTGAACTGATACAGGACATTTATTTCGTTTATTAGTAAAGCAAATCAGACACATCGATACATTCACGACTTTGACAATAGCGTGTATGTTTGGTGGTTCTGCTTCGGTGTGAGGCTATACATCTACATCTACATGGATACTCTGCAAATCACATTTAAGTTCCTGCAGAGGGTTCATCGAACCACCTCCACATTTCTCTATTATTCCAATCTCGTATAGCGCACGGAAAGAATGAACACCTATATCTTTCCGTACGAGCTCTGATTTCCCTTATTTTATCGTGGTGATTGTTCCTCCCTATGTAGGTCTGTGTCAACAAAATGTTTTCGCATTTTGAGGAGAAAGTTGCTGATTGGAATTTCGTGAGAAGATTCCGTCGCAATGAAAAACGGCTTTCTTTTAATGGTTTCCAGTCCAAATCCTGTATCATTTCTGTGACACTCTGTCCCATATTTCGGGATAATACAAAACGTGCTGCCTTTCTTTGAACTTTTTCGATGTACTCCGTCAGTCCTATCTGGTACGGACAGTATAACTGTTTCCGTGTTACTTTGTTATTTTTTATTTTACTTGTAACCGACCAATCGGCCGTGAAGAGACTGTCGTCAGGCAGTATTGCTAGTGTGTGTGTGTGTGTGTGTGTGTGTGTGTGTGTGTGCGCGCGCGTGTGGGTGTGCTTTGTATGCGTCGTGGTTGGAACGACCGCAGTGGCTGGCGAGTCAGTGTCGGCTTTTGGGCTTACATTGTGCGGACCGGGTCACGCAGACGAGGACAATGGGGTTAATTTGCTTTGTCAACGCAGCGGTCAGGGGAACCAGGCCGCACCGGCTGTTTCTGGACAAGTTGTGTCGCTTCCTTGTCAGTATGAGCAAACAGCCACTCGCAGAAGCGACCGGTAATTAAGACCAATGAGCACGAATAAAGCGCATATCACTGCTGGCATGCTGTGTGATGGGGCGTCCGCTACGGGAAAAATGAGACAAAAAGTGTATGTATTTTTATTATGAACAAAAAATCTTACGTCGATAGCTACTATATCATTTGCATGTCGTAGTTATTTCTTTGGTCTGCTGCCATGGATAACAAACTTGCATCTGCATCCACTGGTGCATAAGCACATTAGACAACAATTTATTCAATTACAGGGCACACCACGCTGAAAAGGTATAATACTATCTTGTAGCCTTAATAACGGCCTCAATTAGATGCAGAGGAGTGTTTGCGATTTTCTTCAGATATATCCAATCCAGCCGAAGGTTCTCATTGATCATTAGATCTCATAGAATTAACAAATTGCGGATATGTTGTCTTCTACGTTTCTCTTCTTTCGTAATAGTTGGAAGACGTATGTTCTGATAAAAAACAGTGATTATTCCCATAATTAGTGGCAATTAAGCCCTGAAGTCTTCAAATTATGCAGAAAGTGTAGTTCTTTTGCCCCACCCCAGAAAATAATTTGGACTCGCTATCTGAGTCATAAAGTTCAGTAGAAACAGTTGCACTCATAAGCACTTTCATAATACAGCGCAACTACTTGCATATTACACAATGAATAATTATTCCCTGAACAGTAATCCAAAATTGGACATGTATTATCTTTTTGCAGATAGCGTCCAGCTATGCGATGGCGATATTTCCTCTATACTCAAATTGATGCTTTTTCAGTACAAAAGACTATTAAACCATCAGAGCTAAAATTTAATTCATCAATATCATTTTTACGTAACATCACAGTAGAGCGCGGGATTAATCCACACGGTCTTTGGCGAATAGCTGTAGGTGAAACAGTACCCATCGACCTACCTTGTGAGTACCTGAAACCTGATAGGATGGAAAGAACAACAGTTTATTATCAGTGTGTCGCGTCTACAATTCGATATGTGATTGTCGATGCATCAGAAAATACATGTTTCATGAGGCGAATCCACAGTTCATCACGAGATGGCTCCCGTGAAGCTTGGCACGACCTAGCGTTTGATACGGAGAATGGCAAGGATAGATATCGAAATAAATCCGTAGAAAGTAGATTGATGAGCAGTTGTATTACAACTGAACACAAAGAAAAGATTTTACAAGCTCTCATGGAGACGTAAACTTACAAGTATACGATTGAGATAAATGAGCAGCAATCGACACATAAAGTTCTTATCTCACTATTTTATGCTCCACGAGAGGGTAACAGCTTTGAACTGTGGATTTACAGCCCGACGAAGTGAAAAGGTAATGTGCGATGTTATAATCAGCTTCTATTGAATGAAATGTGGGAAACCTGCGAGTTTCCGTCTTACAATGCGCAAGCACACGGCGGCATCCCTGCACTAGGAATAATCACGATCAAGAGATGGTGATGTAACCTCACCACTTTAACTGAGCTTCAACAAGGCAAATAAATTGAAATTGTATCACTCAATTCTATATTCATTGTAGAAACTTCACAACAGGACTGACCTACGCCAGAAAAAGGCAGTCTTCTCTGCATACACGGCTGCAAGACTTCCTTCCAACAGGTACCCGGAGCTGAACATAAACTGAAATGGCGAATACTCTTTCAAACGAGAAGGAACTCATGCCCCGCAACCCGCGAACAATTGTCGTTTGTCCAAAACAAATGACTCCCTAAGGATTTAAAGCTGCTCAGTGTAAAGAGGTACTGCACTGCTCACACTGATCGAAACTGACTGCAACAACTCACTTAAAGTATTGCAAAGATAAGTATCGCGATGTAATAGAAATGGTTCAAATGGCTCTGAGCACTATGGGACTTAACTTCTAAGGTCATCAGTCCCCTAGAACTTAGAACTACTTAAACCTAACTAACCTAAGGACATCACACACATCCATGCCGGAGGCAGGATTCGAATCTGCGACCGTAGCGGTCGCGCGGTTCCAGACTGCAGCGCCAGAATCCCTCGGCCACTCCGGTCGGCGATGTAATAGAAGCAAAATACAATAGTAAGAAGTAAAAGTGCTGAATCATCGTCCTAAATATTTTGTATCTGATTAAGATAGGACACTTTAGCGGATTACTCTAGGTGATGTAGAAATGCCAAGTGTTTGTCAGATCTCCAACGTATGCGTACAGCAACATTTGGTTTTGGATAACAGTGAATTTGGCAACATGGTTAATGATCACAGTTGCCTGAATGAGAGACCTCTAGTCATGGTCAGAAAACACCCCAAAATTGGCAAAACCATTCCAACCCGAACTACACCATCCGCACACCATGGTTTAAATGCGTTACTGAGCCGACGGTGCACTTGACATCTTGCCTAACTTGAAAAGCGGCAAAATCCAGACACGTCGGTCGGCAGTAGACGTTTCCTGCCGGCCACTCTCTAGTTTTGACACAATGAAGAAATGCAAATTTATGTAACATTGTTAGTAATGGCCTTTTGCGGGGTTCGCAGTTACAAATGTCCATTGAAAGTAGTTCCTCACAACATTTGCTGGGCAAATGATTGAGAAATTACAGTGGATACTGATGTGCAGTCGTTCTTCCCTTGCACCATTTGAGAATGAAACAAAATGTGGCCAATTATTGAAGGAAAGGGCTCGGGTTTGCAGTTTATTGTCAATGTTAAAATACCGAGATTTTTTGGTAAGTGTCATACGCATCATCTTCTGGCGAAGCCTACGCGGGTGCTGCGATATTTATACCAGCGGTGTGGCCAGAGGGGTGAGGTTGCAATGGTGGGGGTAGGAGGTGCGCTGTTCCCATCTCTGTGTAGGCATTCCGGCAGCGACTTGAGAGATGGACAGCGCTGGCCGCGCCCTTTTCGTTTCGCTGCTGACGCGGATTCCATGCCGCCCTGTGGCGAGAAGAAAGTGGTCAGAGACCGTCCAAAACAAGAAGTGGAGCAAATCAGGAGGGAAACCTGCACGCTCATCGACAAGGCCCGACTTCCGGTGGTGAAAACGACTGCAGAAGAACGGGTGGCTACTCTATCACTCAGAGAGGATGTTTACATAATGATTCTTCCTGTTGTATCACCACCAGACACCACACTTGCTAGGTGGTACCCTTTAAATCGGCCGCGGTCCGTTAGTATACGTCTGACCCGCGTGTCGCAACTATCAGTGATTGCAGACCGAGCGCCGCCACACGGCAGGTCTAGTCTAGAGAGACTCCCTAGCACTCGCCCAGTTGTACAGCCGACTTTGCTAGCGATGGTTCACTGACTATATACGCTCTCATTTGCCGAGACGACAGTTTAGCATAGCCTTCAGCTACGTCATTTCCTACGACCTAGCAAGGCGCCATATTCAGTTACTATGCTGAACAGATAATATTGTGACTCATGTACCGTCAAGAGCGACGTTCATCATTAATGGATTAAAGTTAAGTATGAAACTAATTACGTCCGCTTTCTGAATTCTAATTCCTTATCATGTTCCAGACCTCACGTCAGTATAGTTCTTCCCTCCTCCC
Organism: Schistocerca serialis cubense; assembly: GCF_023864345.2. NCBI lineage: Eukaryota > Metazoa > Arthropoda > Insecta > Orthoptera > Acrididae > Schistocerca > Schistocerca serialis. The sequence continues at coordinate 425,954,132 of NC_064644.1, read as the reverse complement.
GCCAGCCTACGTGAGCTAAAAAGCGTGCATTTCGGCCTCCTCTAGTAACACGGTGTTGGCTCTTCAGCCAACACAACACTTCCAGCAGACGAATGGAATGCAACAGTGCTGATACGCACCGACGATTATCGTCATAAACTAACCTCGCTGCTACATGGTCCGACTTACAGGAAACTCAACAATCAACTATGCTCAACGATGATCAGGAAAGCCGTCGCTATGGTGAAGGACTGGGATATGCCACTGGGCAGAAAGAAGCAGCTGTATGCCAGGGCACCAGCGATACCACGTCTTTACGAACCCCTGAAAATCCAGAAGGGAGGGTTGGACGCCTCCTCGGCTAGTGCTCGATGCTATCAATTCGCACAATTACGAACTGGCCAAATATCTGGTGAAACTTCGGAAACCCCTTGTGGTATACTGTAGTCATCGTACCTAAGGACGAGAAATTACGAAGAGATGACCTTCTCGTGGGTTTCGACTTTCCATCTCTATTTACGAAAGTACTTCTGCAAGACTCCTTAGTGCTGCTGTCTCAACATTTCGAGCCATATAGTGTTCAATTCTTTGAGCATGCTGTGCTGACCACCTACTTCAGGAGAAGTGGAGAGATTTTATGAACACGTCGATGAAGTGGCCCTGAAATCCCCACTACCTCCAGGGATCGCAGGTCTCTACCTGGAACACTTTGAGGAGATGGCCCTCCAAACTGCTCACCAGAAACACAAGCACTTGTACCCCTGTGTCGACGATACTTTTGTGGTATTGGAGCCCGGCAGACAAACACTGGATGAGTTCATGGGCCACCTTAACAGCGTCCATCAGAACATTTCTTTCACTACGGAAATAGAGGAGAATGGTTGTGTCCCTTTCCTGGACATATTAGTAAGGATAACGGCAGATGGTACTCTACGCCATTCAGTACAGGAAGAACTAACACTTGGTCACGTACCTGTATACACTACACCGGCAGACAACACTGTCCATCCTGGTACATAGGGCGCGTGTCACCTGCGACAAAGAAAATCTCCCAGACAAAATACAACACTTGAAGGAAGTATTCCGCAAAACTGGGTAGACTGAAGTGCAGGCAGAGTCGTAGGACATTGAAGAAAAGCCACGATACTGGAAACCAGGAAGAGGAAGAAGGAAAGAGGATCGCTCTCCTTCCGTACTTGGGACCGCTTGCAGGCAAAATTACGAAGGTACTTGAAAAATCCACCGAGGACGAAAGAGTGGCTTTGCGAAACAGCCACTAAAACTACCTGGAACATGCCGCATAGCCTGATAATGCGGCGAATAATGCGCTGGGCAAAGACGGCGCTGTATTTCCTAATGCTGCGAGGAGTATATCAGGCAAGTGCAACTGGCAGAGAGAGAGAAATCGGTGGTAGTAGGGTATCGTATCGAGGCAGACCGCACCTTTGACTTTGAGAGTATAAAGGTGCTTTGCCGGGCAATCGGCCATTGGGACAGCATCATAAAGGGGTCCATTGAAATACGGTTTCACGAGAATGTGGTCAACAAAGAGGAAGGGTTCCATTGAAACGCGGATTCACGAGAATTTGGTCAATAAAGACGAAGGATACCAACTAAATGTGGCGTGCAGCCTTGCGCTAGCGGCAATACGACGACATCATGGCCAGCACGCTTTAGTTCGCAAGACGCAACCGAAATACCCACAGGGGTGCAAACGGCGCACTCGCTACCCCCACCACTGCAGCCTCCCTGCCTTCCCCGCCCACCAACTAGACAGTACCTGGCCATCGTAGCCAGATGGAGGAGGGACCACAATTAGTATAAAGACTGTAGCATGCGCTCATCTCAACACTTCTCCAGTAGATAAATAGTGTGATACTCGTCGAAACGTCGTGATATTTTAGCAATGCCACTTCGCTGAAAACCCGAAAACTTTTCAGCACCTCTCTGCTCTGGGAGAGCCCACATCCACAGAAAGGGGTAAATGATAATGCTACAAAAATGACCACCCCCACACACCGTAAGATGACTTGTGGAATATAGATGTAGATGTTGAGATAGATGTGAAGTCAAATATTTTCGTCCTTTTTGTTTCTAGGCCTTTTTCCGCTGTTAAACACGTAATGGATGTTATACCAGTGAACCCCCCATTCATTAAAAATCGAACTACCACGTGTAGAACAACTTCATATATCTAACTACTTTACAAATGAGTTAATGTGTTAAATATTTCACGTGAGGCACTAAGCGAAAAAAAAGTGTAGAAAAGGTTGGAAAATGTGCTGTAAGTTTTTTCTTCTAATAATTTCCGGGTATGCAGCCGGATCCCGTCGACATTCTGCCACGATATTTCGGCCCAGAGACGTCCGGCCATCATCAGGTGAGTACACAACTACTGAAGAGCCCAGGTGCAGTCGCGGTATTTATGCCGAATCTCGCGCATGTGAAATGTACTGGCAACCTACAGCGCATGCGTCAGGTGTTGACATGCGCAGCATAGCCGAGTTGTACGTGCTGCCCTCGGTGGTGGAAATAAAGGTTCATCTAATCATTGAGTATCGAATGACATTGTCGATTCCGCTGTGATTGTATAATTTTAATAACAGGATTCCAATTTTTATCCAGCTGAAAGCCGTTGTCACGATTTATAAGATTATTGGCAAGACGTATTTCCACTGATTCCTTGATTACGGAATCCCAAAAACCGGAAACCGGGGATAAAATTTTTGTTACATTGTATTCCATTGAATGTCCCAAAGAAATACAGTGCTCTGCTACTGCCGATTTTGACGGTTGCCGCAGGCGGGTGTATCCACCACCGAGGGCAGCACGTACAACTCGGCTATGCTGCGCATGTCAACACCTGACGCATGCGCTGTAGGTTGCCAGTACATTTCACATGCGCGAGATTCGGCATAAATACCGCGACTGCACCTGGGCTCTTCAGTAGTTGTGTACTCACCTGATGATGGCCGGACGTCTCTGGGACGAAATATCGTGGCAGAATGTCGACGGGATCCGGCTGCATACCCGGAGATTATTAGAAGAAGAAATACGCCGGGAAAATTTCAGAAGTGCTGCAAGTTATTTGGAAGTTGCAAAATGCTCTCATGATAAAACACTGGATGAACATAGTCTGAGTAATTTGCAGTACATTTTAGGAAAAGACTGAGTTTTCATGCACCTTCATATTTATAATAACATATCTGCTGAATTACGTGTCGTACAGTCATTTAAGTCTGTGGGTACATTCAGCGATGTACACTAACGAGCCACCACTGCTTAATAGCTTGTTTGTCCATATTTGGAACGAAATAAATCTCTGTAGGCACTATGGGACTTAATATCTGGGGTTATCAGCCCCTAGACTTAGAACTACTTAAACCTAACTAACCTAAGGACATCACACACATCCATGCCCGAGGCAGGATTCGAACCTGAAACCGTAGCAGCAGCGCGGTTCCGGACTTCACGCCTAGAACTGCTCTGCCACGGCGGCCGGCGAAATAAATCACTGATTCTCCGTATCGTTGATCCGACAGTTTGTTGTACGTTTGTGGAGGTACGTCGAATTAGATGTCTAAGCACAGGTCGAGCAATTAGCATAAACAGCCGGCCGTGGATCTGCGTATGCGGTGATGGAACCCGATAGCGACATAGATGGATTCAATATGACTTACATCAGGCGGATTTAGTCGCCGAGACATCAACGTGAACTCACTATAATGCTCCTCAAATCACTGTAGCATGATTCTGGCTCCGAGACATGGAGAATTATACTGCTGAAATATGATACCGCCATCTGGAAAGACATCAAGCATGAAGAGATGCAGGTGAATCGCAGCTGTCAGCGTATCTTCGACTACTACTACAAGTCGCACGCAAGCGCAGAAGAATGTCTCCCATAGTACAATGCAGCTCCCAAAAGCCTGTGTCCGTGGCGCTTTGCACGTTTAGAGCCGTAGTACACCTCGATAATAACTTTCGTGAAGAGTCCATTGACCCAGTGCAGCAGAAATGTGATTCACCCAAAGAGCCAATACGTTTTCATCTATCGACGGTCGAATTCCGATGGTCCCCTATCCATTGTAATCGTAATTGTCGATGTGGTTGGGTCAACATTTGAACACACAGGGGTAGACTGCAGAGGGACTCCATGTTCAACAGCGCACGACGAACGGTGTGCTCCGAAACACTTGCGCACCAGCATTGTGCTCTTTCGGCAGAGATGCCACAGATCACCGTGTATCCTACTTTACAGAGCATACAAGCATCCGATGTCCGCATTCTGTGAAAAGTCGTGGACGTCCAACCGTTTGGAGCCTAGGAATGGTTTCATTGACCTTCTACGTCATTCCGTAGATGCTCACGACAGTAGCACTCGAACATTCGACCAAGTTCGCCGTTTTCGAGATACTCGTTCAAAGGCTCTGTGTAATAATACCTTGCCCTTTGCCAAAGTCGCTTATCTCAATGGATTTCCTCATTTTCCACCCATATCGTCGCTACGGAGATCCCCCGTCCGTGACTTCTGCGCTTACAATACTTTTGTTACCGCGTCACGTTGCCTGCAAAGCCACCAGGCAGTATCCAACGCCGCGCTGGGCAGTGGCCGTAAATGTTTAGCTGCTCAGTGCATCTCTCTATTTTACATTCGTGATCTCCTCGGGAGGTATGAGTAGGAGGAAGCAATATATTCCATACCTCATCCAGAAACGCACCCTCTCGAAACCTGGCGAGCAAGCTACACCGCGATTCAGAGCGCCTCTCTTGCAGAGTCTGCCACTTGAGTTTGTTAAACATCTCCGTAACCATCAACTGGTAGTAAAATATGCTCTACATCCTCGGTGAAGATTGGATTTCGGAATTTGCTGAGCAGCCTCTTCTGTTTAGCGCGTCATCTATCTGCAAGTGTGTCCCACTTCAAACTTTCTATGAAATTTGAACGCTCTCGCCATAGCTAAATGTACCACTAACGAATCTTGCCGCTCGTCTTTGGACTTCCTCATTTTCTTGAGTCAGACACAAGTGGTAAGGGTCCCATACAGACGAACAATACTCTATGACTGGACGAACTAACGTATTGTAAGCTATTTCCTTCGTTGAAGGACTGCATCGCTTCAGGATTCTACCAATAAAGCGCGATCTACATCTACATTTATACTCCGCAAGCCACCCAACGGTGTGTGGCGGAGGGCACTTTACGTGCCACTGTCATTATCTCCCTTTTCTGTTCCAGTCGCGTATGGTTCGCGGGAAGAACGACTGTCTGAAAGCCTCCGTGCGCGCTCTGATCTCTCTATTTTACATTCGTGATCACCTCGGGAGGTATGAGTAGGAGGAAGCAATATATTCCATACCTCATCCAGAAACGCACCCTCTCGAAAACTGGCGAGCAAGCTACACCGCGATTCAGAGCGCCTCTCTTGCAGAGTCTGCCACTTGAGTTTGTTAAACATCTCCGTAACGCTATCACGGTTACCAAATAACCCTGTGACGAAACGCGCCGCTCTTCTTTGGATCTTCTCTATCTCCCCCGTCAACCCGATCTGGTACGGATCCCACACTGATGAGCAATACTCAAGTATAGGTCGAACGAGTGTTTTGAAAGCCACTTCCTTTTTTGGACTACATTTTCTAAGGACTCTCCCAATGAATCTCAACCGGGTTCCCGCCTTAGCAACAATTAATTTTACATGTTCATTCCACTTCAAATCGTTCCGCACGCATACTCCCAGATATTTTACAGAAGTAACTGCTACCAGTGTTTGTTCCGCTATCATATAATCATACAATAAAGGATCCTTCTTTCTATGTATTCGCAATACATTACATTTGTCTATGTTAAGGGTCAGTTGCCACTCCCTGCACCAAGTGCCTATCCGCTGCAGATCTTCCTGCATTTCGCTACAGTTTTCTAATGCTGCAACTTCTCTGTATACTACTGCATCATCCGCGAAAAGCCGCATGGAACTTCCGACACTATCTACTAGGTCATTTACATATATTGTGAAAAGCAATGGTCCCTTAACACTCCCCTGTGGCACACCAGAGGTTACTTTAACGTCTGTAAACGTCTCTCCATTGATAACAACATACTGCGTTCTGTTTGCTAAAAACTCTTCAATCCAGCCACACAGCTGGTCTGATATTCCGTAGGCTCTTACTTTGTTTATCAGACGACAGTGCGGAACTGTATCGAACGCCTTCCGGAAGTCAAGAAAAATAGCATCTACCTGGGGGCCTGTATCTAATATTTTCTGGGTCTCATGAACAAATAAAGCGAGTTGGGTCTCACACGATCGCTGTTTCCGGAATCCATGTTGATTCCTACAGAGTAGATTCTGGGTTTCCAAAAACGACATGATACGTGAGCAAAAAACATGTTCTAAAATTCTACAACAGATCGACTTCAGAGATGTAGGTCTATAGTTTTGCGCATCTGCTCGGCGACCCTTCTTGAAGACTTCGTTATTTGTTATCCGGCTTCAAATTTGACGTTAACGTTATCAAATGACTTAGAATTGCTGTGACAGATTCTTGCCAGTATCAATATTGATATATCGTGAAGATTCTACATTCCTGGAGTGATTGAACTGTCTGTTTACATAATTAAGTTTGTACGGAATCGTCAGTGTGCGAGTCTTTCTCGCGCCTGAGCTATTTTTACTGTAGACACTTTGGACAGTCCGCATTGATACGACAGGAAATGGGTGATTTCATGGGAACGTTCGAAGACGGTAGCTTCTCGGCCATTCTGTTACGTCAGCACCTCGACCTGCCTTGCTGCATTGATTCCATGAAACCGACTGGAACCAATACGCTATTTCACTGCCATGGCTTACGTAAGCGAAGCGGAGCAACGTGATTGCTTGCGTCCACTTCTACACCATCTACAGCGCTTCAAAGTGACCAACGTGCTCTTTTAACGGAGACTAATATTTTATCCAGTGAGCTCTCATATATTATGCAAAATAGCACACAGGACATGACAGACGCCACATCAAACTATAGTTTAGTGATTTTCGGTTCTGTTCCATTCGCGTATTGAGAGTAAAATGACTTTATATGCCTTATGTTCTCATAATCCAGTAATGAAATACGCCGTGGGCTCAGCAGAATGGTTGCTGTCTGCTATCTCGTATCTACATTTGTAACTATACTTAGCAAATCACCGTACATTGCACGACAGAGTGTGCGTCCCACTTTATCTTCTATGAGGGCTACTCTGACCCATTATAGTCCTAACAATGTGTTTCTAATTTATTCGTTTTCTTCTATTATGTATAGCCATACGAACTCCAAACTCTAGAGCAGTAGTATACAATTTGCCCTAATACCGTCTTGTATGCGGTGTTTTTTCAGTTCCCTTGTCTCTTTTAATTAAATCGTTTTCCATGTGCTTCAATTCTGCTGATATTACGTGGTCTTCTTGGATCCTATAGCATTTTTGTATTAATCTTAAATATTGAAACAGTTAAACAAGTTCCACAATTTTACCATTAATTTCGTAATGGAAAACTTTGATCTTGTCGACATTATTTTCATTTATACACATGAATTGACATACGGCGGAGAGAACAGTGTGCTGACCACATGCCCTTCCATAACCGTATCCAGTGGGCTGAGGATGACAAGGCGGCCGGTCGGTACTTTTGGGCCTTTATGTCCTGTTTGGGCATGATATGAAAGTTTTGTCTAAATATTTTTGAATTTCCTTATGAACTGCCAGCCAAAGATTCACGCTGTTTTTCGCTCGAAGGATCCTGATTTGACTTCAGAACAGCTAAAAAGGAAAGAAAATGGCCTATTCCGTTTCATGAGGAAAACGCTGAAGTTGCTTGGTGGTGGAGTAATACCGTCGTAGTTGAGAGGCGATCACATGCCTCTTAGTACTCCGTCGAATGACATGTTGGACTAACAGAAAGGAAGCAGCTGGGCCGGCCGAAGTGGCCGTGCGGTTAAAGGCGCTGCAGTCTGGAACAGCAAGGCCACTACGGTCGCAGGTTCGAATCCTGCCTCGGGCATGGATGTTTGTGATGTCCTTAGGTTAGTTAGGTTTAACTAGTTCTAAGTTCTAGGGGACTAATGACCTCAGCAGTTGAGTCCCATAGTGCTCAGAGCCATTTGAACCATTTTTTGAAGCAGCTGGTCGAAAACTCTATGTTCTGTAAGACAACAGCATCACGGAGTTTTATTACGTTCCATGCAACAGAGTACATGACAAACAAATGAAACCTGCGAAACACCGGTACACACATTAGCTAAACATGTAAGAGTTTGTTGAATGCATGCGACACATCTATCTGATCACAGAGTTTAAAGTATACAGTTCATTTGGGTACTAACATTAATCTGAAGCCCGTTGTGCGCTCCAAAACCACGGACCACATTTATACTCATGGAGCGTTTCCTCAGTTTACTGTGAAAATAACTACAATATCACGATCATCTCGATTTAAAGCATTATTTCTGACATCCTTGTAAAACATTATTTATTATTTCTATTTATTTTCTAAACAGTGGCTCCGTGGTAAGGATGATAGACCACGAATCCGTAAATCATAGGTTCGATCCACAAACACTCCTACAATTTTAATCTGCCACTTATCAAGACTTTCACTTTTAGCAATGTTCGTTGATGTGAAACAATGCCAGGTTGTGCCGTGGTTCGGATCCACGTTAAAGTGCAGGTCCCTCCTATAACTGGCTTTATAACTCAGTTCAAAGGTCTGAGAAAGCCAACGATATAGAACCTCCAACAGGACGATACCTTGTAAAGCACTGTGGTATTCAAAAAAATCTCCAGCTGACATCGGCTTTACCTTATAGTGTGCTTGGCGGGCAAATTTAGTTTTCGTAACAGATTAAGAATTTAAGTTTTACAGCCGTCGCCCCTACCCTAAGAAAGAAAATTCGTTTTCCAACGTTGTATCTTCCTCTCGATCCTTTGTTTCTGGGCGAAAGAGATTAAATGAAACCTTTTCTTTAAAATGAAACTATTTTTAACAAAAAAATTAATGTGTTGTTCGGGAAATTTAGACTCAACTGAATTCTTCAAATGCAGTATAAATAAAAGTTGGAAACTGTGTCTTAAAATAAGAGCAAACATTGGTTTTTGACCCACCGTGGTTCATAGTGGTCAATTATCAAGTAAGTACTTCTAACGGATCGTATCTAGTGTTTGCCAAATATTCAGAATATTCCGAAAACCTAATATATACCTAAGTTCCTATATGAAACATTTTCGGTTCACAGTAAGAAATATCCAGAACTCTGGCGCACAATACCTTACATACAAAGACTATTCATATGAAACGATACTGGCCATGTAGGCATGTAAATACCGGATGGCTGTAATTAAACTTTCCCTGTTTAACACGTTATAACACATAAACTAATGACGGTAGGAGTACCAAACTTGGTACCATTAATGTCAAGAACATGAAGAAGAAAAATAATACAGAATTAATTCAATTGAAACACTTTTAATATGGTGTTACGGTAATCGTATCATTAGATACCGCCGGCCGGAGTGGCCGAGCGGTTAAAGGCGCTACAGTCTGGAACCGCACGACCGCTACGGTCGCAGGTTCGAATCCTGCCTCGGGCATGGATGTGTGTGATGTCCTTAGGTTAGTTAGGTTTAAGTAGTTCCAAGTTCTAGGGGACTTATGACCACAGCAGTTGAGACCCATAGTGCTCAGAGCCATTTGAACCAGCCATCATTAGATACCGGTACCTTTACTGCCAAAAAGGGGCTCAATATGGCGCCCATTAGTCTCCAGCAGAGTCTGAAAGGGCAGGATTGCATTCTGCACAGCAGAACGAAGCATGTCCGTAGGTATGCTGCCTACTTCTCTAGATATGCTGCGCAGATCAGCACATGTGTGGAAGTTCCCCCTGGTTAACGCTGTCTTGCAGGTAGATCTACAATCAGAAATCAGAGGGAGTGAGATCAGGTGATCGTGCCTGCTAAGCATTTGGAAAAGATCGGCTGATAATTCGATCGTTTCCAGATGTCTGGTGGGGCCCCATCTTGCATGAAAATTGTTGAGATCAATGCGTCTCTCTTATGTAGGGCGGGTATGACATGCTGGTGAAGCATATCGCAGTAACGCTGGCCAGTCACAGTGTTTATCTTTAATCTTTGAGCACCAATCTGTTCAAAAAAGAATGGGCCAATGATGAAAGATTATGAAAGTAGCCGTGGTACCACACCATGCAGACGGTCACCATGCAGAGGAACTTCACGCACAGTGATTGGAGGTGAAGATCCCCACGCTCAACAATTTTGTGTGTTCACCTCACCCGTCATTGAAAAATGGTCCAGGGCTAGCCCTCGCTAACTTTAATAATTGCGAGAAAGTGGAGAGCGAAGTCAACACGTCGTTGTGAGTCCTGTGGTGCAAGCTGCTGTACAATAAGCGTATTGTACGGATACGATTTGGGAATGTTTCGTAGAAGCTTCCGTACAGTGGACCACGGGCCGTTCAAGTGTCGTGACACAGCGCGCACAGTCCGACGATCGGTAATTGCGCACGGCGTTGTCTGCCGTAGCAACACCGATTTCATCAACCACCTGTGGTGCAACCGGTCGTCGGCCTCTTCCCGGAGCGGGAGAGACGCCCAGTTATCCAGTTGATTCGAATTACTTCATCGCGCTGCGTACAGCAGGTGCAGAAAGAGAACTTTTCCGTGATCCTTTCAGCCCTCGATATTCTCGAAGTACAGCTGCAGCATTACTGTTGTTTTGATAATAGAGCTTCACCAGAAATTTCCTGCTCATTTCGTCCAAGTTCCTGGTTACACGTCAACAAGTCAACTGCGACTGGCCAGGTGTGTGAGACTATGAATCACGATGACTGATCACGGCACCTGGTGCCCATAGTTGGAACTGGACGGTGGCGCTGTGACGCATGGGAATCATGCACCCCATACTCTGGATGTTATAGCTACCAAGTTTGGTACTCGTATGGTAATTATTTTCCGTGTTATAACGTGTTAAATAGGAAAGTTTTACTGTGACCACCCAGTATTAAAGGCACAGATGTACAAGGTTCCTCCGATAGGTATCGGTATATTATGAACATGAAAGTGAAAAGGGTTAAGGAAGTAGGTGGAATGGATCGAGTGTGGAATGGATCCAGTATCACACAGATTGCACATTAAACTAGCGAAGAAAGATATTGCATATAAATATAACGAAAATATCAATTGTGAGAAGGAAAGTTGCTACTCACCATATAGCGAAGGTGCTGAGTCGCAGATAGGCACAACAGAAGGACTCTCACAATTAAAGCTTTCGGCCGTTAAGGCCTTCGTCAACACTAGACACGCATAGGCGCGCACACACACACACACACACTTTCTCTCTCTCTCTCTCTCTCTCTCTCTCTCACACACGCAAACGCAACTCATACACACGACTGCAGTCTCAGGCAACTGAAACCACACTGTAGTGCTTTAACTGTGAGAGCCTTCTTGTTGTGTCTATACGCAACACAAAATCTCCGCTATATGGTTAGTAGCAACTTTCCTTCTCATAATTGTTATATTCATCCTGCATTTTCCATTGTTAACGAAAACATCACTGACGTGTAATACAACCATAAACTGATAATAATCAGACAAGTTGTGAACACTGTAATATAATACTTGTAGGACAAAATACAGTTGGTGCGTAGTGGAGTTACTGTGGTGTCACCACCAGACACTACACTTGCTAGGTGGTAGCCTTTAAATCGGCCGCGGTCCGTTAGTAAACGTCGGACCCGCGTGTCGCCACTATCAGTGATTGCAGACCGAGCGCCGCCACACGGCAGGTCTAGAGAGACTTCCTAGCACTCGCCCCAGTTGTACAGCCGACTTTGCTAGCGATGGTTCACTGACAAAATACGTTCTCATTTGCCGAGACGATAGTTAGCATAGCCTTCAGCTACGTCATTTGCTACAACCTAGCAAGGCGCCATTATCAGTTGTTATTGATATTGTGAAGAATGTACAGACAACAGCTACGTTCAACATTAATGGATTAAAGTTAAGTATTCGACCAGCTACATCCTTTTTTTCTAGTCTAACTTCCTTGTCCTGTTCCAGACCTCACGCCAGCCTGCGTGAGCTAAAACGCGTGCCTTTCGGCTTCCTCCAAACTCCGTGGGTTGGCTCCTGCCAATCCACAACAGTTCCCATTGTGAATCAGCATCGAGCTTGTATCGTGCAGTGGAAACGTAACAGTTACGTACGAATAAAAAAATCTACATCACGGACGAACCTCCATCAAATGTTGAAGCATATGTACTGCAGGTAGAATGTACGCTACTTAGATTGGCAACCTGTGTGCTACATATAAACTTCGAGAGACTATATCAACCGTAGGTATGAAGGTATATATTATTAATCCATAAAAACACAACAGGTAATGTTTTATTGGTTCCTAGCAATAACGCGCCCATCCGATCTAGGCCCAACAACTATAAATTAAGTAATCGGTAAGCCGGCCGCTGTGGCCGAGCGCTTCTAGGCGCTTCAGTCCGGAACAGCGCTGCTGCTACGGTCGTAGGTTTCAAATCCTGCCTCAGACATGGATGTGTGCGATGTCCTTAGGTTAGGTTTAAGTAGTTCTAAGTCTGAGGGACTGATGACGGCAGACGTTAAGTCCCATAGTGCTTAGAGCCATTTGAACCGTTTTTTGAAGTAAGCGGTAAACAATCTCTAACCAGTTAAATGCATAAAATAAGCAGTCATTTATGATCAGATAAAAAGAGAAGCACATTTTAAAAAAACTACGGTCCATAATCAAGTCTCAAGCTCTTCACTATGACAGGAACAAAAGGTGAAGCATTATGTTATGCAAGACAGCTTTCCTAAGCACGTACAGGAAGCTACACCTAAACATTGTCATATCGTAGAATAGGCTGCTGAAGTTATCTGAACTCTTCTTGTTCTTCAGTTCCATCTATTCATATTTCTTCTTTTTTCTGGTCTTTATACTGTATCTTCATTGGGTCGACATGTTAGGCTGGATTTAGGAATGTTTGTGGTACAGGATGAGCGGAAGCCCTTCCTGTAACTAATCCTTTCCCATGTAAGGTTACTTGCACAACAAAACATTACTGGAAACACTCACATCTATCAAAGATCTCAGAGTATATATATATAGCGATTTAAACTGGGACGAGCACATAAAAATAATGATAGGACAGGCTGCAGGCAGACTGAAATTCTGCGGAACAATAGTCAAGAATTCAGTCCATTAACGAAGAAGATAGCTTATAAAACACTTGTTCGACAGATACTTCTGCTCACTGGCCTGGGTCCCTTATCAGATACGGTTGATAAACAAGAGAAGATCCAAAGAAGAGTTTCTTCACAGCTACGTTTAGTAAGCGCAAGAGAGTCGCGCAGCTGCTCATCAAACTCAAGCGGAAGCCACTGCAAATGGTTCAAATGGCTCTGAGCACAATGGGACTTAACATCTAAGGTCATCGATCCCCTATCTAACCTAAGGACATCCATGCCCGAAACAGGATTCGAACCTGCGATCGTAGCAGTCGCGCGGTTCCGGACTAGCCGCTACAAGAGAGACATTGTGCGGCGTGGTGTAGTTTGTTGTTAAAATTCCGCGAGCGTGTTTCCTAGAAGGGTAAACCGGACGTTCATATCGCGAGAGAAAAGAAAAAAGTTGGCGACAATTAGAGAGCTTATAACTCACAAGGAAGCTTACCAACAGCCGTTCTTCCAACGCACCGTTCCCGACTGGAACAGTGAAGACGGAGCCGGCACGGAACGTGATCCTCTCGTGCACAGTCGCGCACCTTGAGGTGACTTGTGATCACGGATGAAGGTAACCAGTGCACTTGGCGCAACTTCTAGTCATCAAGTACTGTACACCACTATTTGCCACAATGAAAAATTATTCCACCTCCAGGATTCGAACCGACTAATTCCGAAACAGTGGCGCCGCACAAGAATGCACTAACGACGTCAGCTACGGAGCCTAGTACTAGGCTACTGACGCCATCACATGTAACACTTGCACTGGCGAGCTAAAATATTATGACCATCTGCTTTATAGCGTGTCGGGTTATCTTTGTAACGCAATGTATCACCGATTCTGCGTATCATCGATTCTGAAACTCGTTGGTATATTTGTGGAGCTTTATGGTACTAGGTGTCCACGCACAGGTCATGTAATTCCCGCAAATAACTGGCCGCTGATTTGCATACGTAGTGATGGCACTCGATAGCGACCCAGATGGGAATTTGGTGGCCAAGGCATTAATGTGAGTTCACTATAATACTCCTCGCACCACTGCACAGCGATTCTGACTTCGAGACGCGCAGGAGAATGTCTGCAATAGCATAATACTGCTCCCACCAGCCTTCGTCCGTGGTGTGGTGCACGTTCCGTCAGCCGTTCGCCTGGATGCCGTCGTTTGTGGAGACGACCAAGGACTTGGTGTAGCAAAAACGTGATTCGTCCGACGAGCATTGCAGTGATGTATGGTCCAACCTAGATGATCCAAAGACCACTACAATCGTAACTGACGATGTCGTTGGGCCAACACGTGAACACGAATGGTCGTCTGCTGCGAAGCCCCTTGTTCAACGATGTGCGCTGAATGGTGTGCTCCGAAACACATGTGCATCCACCAACATTTGGCTCTTTTGCCAGAGGTGCCACAGATCGCCGTATACCCTACTTTATAAGGCAGACAAGCCCACGTTGTGTGAAGAGTCGAGGACCTCCAACCATTTAGGGCCTAGTGGTAGTTTCGGTGTCCTTCAACCAGTTTCAGTAGAGGTTCATTGATTGTAGAACGTGAACATTCGACCAGCTTCGCCGTTTTTGAGGTACTCGTTCACAGGCTGCGCAAAATAATAATCTGCCCTTTGGCAAAGTCGCTTGGCTCAGAAGATTTCTCCATTCACAGAGCATAACTTCGCTAGCGTAGTCCCGCATCAGCTTCTGCTCGGCTTACATGCGTTTCTTACTGCATCAAGTGCCCGCAACACCACCACGAGGCATCCAACCTTCCAGTGCGCAAAAGTCGTAATGTCTTAGCTGATCATTGTATATGGCCTTGCATGCTGTCATCACCAATGTACCGTGCTTAACACACCTACATCTGCATCTACATGGATACTTTGCGGATCACATTTAAGTGCCTGGCAGAGAGCTTATCGAACTATCTTCACAATTCTCAACACCTGTTGCGTCTTCCACAGGAACCTGGGTGAGAACACATTCCCTGTGCTGCCGACGGCCGGGCTGGAGCGGCTGCTGGTGCTGAAGGTGTTCAACAACCCCGAGCTGCGGGAGTTCCCGCCCCCGGAGCGGTTCCCGCGCGTGCAGCGGCTGATGCTGGCCTACGCCTACCACTGCTGCGCCTTCCTGCCTCTGTTGCCACCCGACCTGCCGCCCAAGCCACCCCTCAAGGACGCCGTCATCTTCCCCGAGGATTCAGAGTTCGACATGAGCCTCTGGAACTCCAGCCTGACTGATATCTGGCCTCAGTTCCGTGAGTGCAGCACCCAGCACTAAGCACTGCAACCGCATTTGCAAAATTCCTCATCGAAACCTGAGAATATAGTCTAGTGATACAATTAGAATTCCCGTCGCTGGGAAAATAAGTATATATTGATGTACTTAAGTCATTTGCAGTTGATCATTTATGTAAGTCCCAGCGTAGTTTGTCTCTGCGTGCCGCTATAGCTCCACAACCTAACCTCGTAGTCAGCCCCTTGTGGGTTAGGTGTGGTAGCCTTCCGTCCCTCGTCCATGAAGAAGATGTCGGTTGGAATTGCATGGGTTGGTGGGTTAGTGACTAAAACATGGGAGTCAAACTTGGCATTCCATTGACAGACTCCAGTCAAGGAGCTGGGAATCGAGTGAAAAAACAACTGAAATTGGCCGAAATGTTTCTGAGTGTTAAATGTCCAAAACAGAATGTTCAGGGATGTTATAGAATATTGTGGTTCAAGGGCGCTCTACAGTGCTCCAGAGTGGTATAAAACGGTATAAAAAAAAGTTTCAAGAATCTTCTGGAACCAGAATGTTCTATAATTCTTCAGACTGTTAGAAAGTGTTATACAACATTCCACTATCCCGTTGTGGATTATAAGGGCGTATAAGACAGTGATGAGGTGCATGCACCAGGTACTTTCGGAAATCAGTTAGGGCAGATCATCTGTATGGCTTTCTTGAATGTTATCAAGTGATCTGGAATGGTCTCAAAAATCAAAAGACAAAGCGAAATCGTTTTCTCTCAGCCAGTTAAAGAATAGTTTCCTATGCTTATAGGATGCAGTCTGCAGATTGGTTTAGGCACTTGTTTCAGTTTAGTAGCCACCTTTGTATCTCATGCAACGAAACCCTTTCATTCCTCCGATTGGTATAAACTTGAGTAAACACTTAAATTACTCAAAGAAGAATATAAGGGGCGTTTTACATATTCAAAAGGGTCAGGCGTTTCGAAAGACGTTACACTGGGGTGGGGGTGGGGGTGGAAGACAGACCGACGAAAAAATCAGTATGCTTGCCCATTACCTGTAGTGACAAAGCCAGTTGAAAAATACGATTAGCACTTGACACCAGAGGCATCAACAAATGTTTGGTATCTGCAAGGACTAGACCTCAAAACCTAGAAGAGCATTTACATAAATTTCACAACATAAAAGTTCTGAGCAGCATTCGCCTAAGAGTTTCTTACTGGCAAATTACATAGGAAAGTAATTTCTTGAAAGGATACTGCATTCGTATTTTCCAGCTGAAATTA
The DNA here is from genome assembly GCF_023864345.2 of Schistocerca serialis cubense. Classification (NCBI taxonomy): domain Eukaryota; kingdom Metazoa; phylum Arthropoda; class Insecta; order Orthoptera; family Acrididae; genus Schistocerca; species Schistocerca serialis. The sequence continues at coordinate 425,937,372 of NC_064644.1, read as the reverse complement.
CTTATTTATTGTCTTATCCTCTGTGGAATAGGGTAAACAGGTGTCCCAAAAAACTACCGACAAGCTTTGGGGTAGGTTCCTTACAATGAAACAAGAAAAGAAGTCTAGTAAACATGGGCCTTAATTGCATATATTAAGAGCTATGAGAACTTGTTCATGTTTGATACTATGAAACAGATCTCTTCCACTGCAATAACTTCGCTTTCCATATTTGGAAGGAAGTTGTATGGACCAAACCAAGGAAAAAGCAAGTCGAGTAAACATGGAGTCTAGTGAAATACATCTCTTCTACTGAACAAGTGTGCGTTTTAGAGCCCATATTTACGTTACATTTTTTTCTTGTTTTGGTACAGACTACCTCCTCCCAAAACATGGAAGGCAAAGAGTTGAAATAGAAGAGAGATATTTCATAGTATCATAGCTGAAGAATTGCTCATAGCTCTTAAGGTACGCATTTTAGAGCCCATGTTTACTAAACATTTTTTTCTTGTTTTTTGTGTAAGGAACTTGTCCCCAAAGCTTGTCAGTGTTTCTTTGGGACACGCTGTATTTTGCAGTTCTAGATAAGGTCCATGGCCAATAGCTTCTAGGGCAAATCACATGATGACTTGCTGATTGTCACTATCACATGGTCAGAATATATTGTTCTTATGCAGAAGGTTTTGCAAGCATTCAGGGAAGCAGGAGTCAGGCAAATTGAAAAAGTCAAACTCCAGGCAAGCTTAAATAAAATTTCTTAAAGATAACAGTATAAGATGCACCAGATGGAGAACTGCAAAATGATTACAATGCAAATGCTTTCATTTTTTTATCCAATATTATTTCTGTTTCGGCCATTGACCGATTACATTTAATCTTTTACATAACTCAGTCTGAGACAGTTCATGTCTGCCATCGCACTCTATACTCTAAGGAACAATAGTACATCCACTGTGTTAACATGGGACTCCTTGTATCCTGTACTTTCATATGACGTAGTTGTCTCGAAACACCAGCTTTCAATGGTTCTGCATATTTACCTGTGCCAATAAAATTTTGATTTAACGTGCCAACTATCGATCACAAGCGAGTAATAAATATTTTCTCATCTCTGATGGATGACTGACAGTTCGTTATCATACTAGAGAGGTATATTACATTGACCATCCGCATTCTGGCTTGACATTTCTTTCACAAGTGACCACACAGCTTTTATTTTGATCTGACAGTTATTCATTCTCTTGGTGTAAAGCATTGTTGTAGCCTGTCTAACGACATTCCTCAGCATTACGTAGCATTGTCTGTAGTGAAATTCTGTTACCGGGCTCTGATTGTCATTCAGATTGTGACGCAACTCCAGATTTCTTCTAAATAATATTCTAACACCATTAGTTTTCAATATCAGTTGCTTATTAGTACTGCATGATTCACTGCAATTATTTTTAATGAGAAAGAGCTATCAAAAAACGTGATAAATATTTGAAGAAATTTGTTATATTTACCCTTCAAATTGTCTGTATGCTAGACTTCTTACCTTGTTTCTCCTTCGAGATTAGCTTTAGATCTTTGCATTGCTTGTGGACCCGTATCTGTAAATCTTTTGTTCACTGTCTTGAGATATAACTGTGTTTTGATACCTTTCCCTATTGCTGTGTGTGTGTATCATGGTCTAACAGTCTGTTACTAATTTTTCTTACATAGCGGGCATGAGCTAGAAAACAACCTATGAAGATATTGTCTATAAAACGTGCTGCTGTTTCATTGAAATCTAGTTTGGAAGAATTCTCTTTGCGTCAGGCTGTATGATTCAGGTATAACCAATAAAATTCCTTTCTCTGGAGAATCATTCAGAAAGATAATTTCGAGATCCCGACACAAAATCTACTTCTTATCTTCCTTAAAAACCAAGCCTAACAGAGCGTCAGTACTGGAGAGGAAAATCGTGTAATTTGGACTGGGAAATCTGTAGTGCCCTATAATGAAACATTTTTCTTTGAAAATTCAAACTCTTCTGTACAGCCTTCAAATATTAGGTTTTACAGTGTTTTGATGTTCTCAGTATTTTAAATGAGATATTACCTTTGACATAAATGGCCACTCTTCCATTCTGCAACAAAATCCTTGCATAGAAATCACGTATGACGTACCCCTCCATACGAAGTACCCCTCCATGGGAAGCGTTACTATTTCTTCGCTACTTAAACGATGCTGTGAGATACAGTGACGTCAGTATCAAGATATATCTTTAACTGCCTTAGTATTTTGATAAAACAAGCTTACTGTCCCTTCTGATCAGCATTCGCTATTTACTGAACCGACTTGCAGCATTATAGGAACGTCCTTCGGACAGTAATAACCCTACGTGTCTTCACCCCGCAAACACTTTATCACCGGAATATGACCTTCTGTGAGCCCGAATCGACCTACTACAGCTGTTATTGACTGCCTTGGGAGAGCTCTATGTTTTCCATTTAACTACAGCTATACCGACCTTGATAAATTATTACTACATTATTCCACATTGGCTCTGCTGATACGTGTACGCGTCTGCAACCCTCGAGCATATGCATACCTATGTTGATGGCCCTTTCACTTTTATACATTCTTTTAATTACATTTTAGACGTGTCTTCCATTTTCTTTTCCTTCGGTCTAAGAATGTTCTGATGCGAACGCACACGCTATGCCCGAACTCGTACGGGACTTGGTAGATTAATCTGCCACGAGTAATGAGTATGATGGGCAAACATCTATTAGGCGCATTACAAATGTAGTGGTGTGGAAATGTTGGGAATGTGGGTCTCACGGGTAGCGTGCATGGGATAAGTCCCATGCAGGCGCACTATCCTCTGTGCCCTCGGTGGCTCAGATGGATAGAGCGTCCGCCATGTACGCGGGAGATCCCGGGTCCGAGTCCCGGTCGGGGCACACATTTTCAACATGTCCCCAATGAAGTACATCAACGCCTGTTTGCAGCTAGGGTGTCCATTTAATTATCATTTCATTTCTAGCAAAGCTGCATGGTCATCTACAGTAACTGTTCTTTCGGGAACAGATACTACCGTCACACATAGTACTGATGTTCATTTCATATTCTGAGCATACACTTGATTTTAAGGACCGAAAGTTGAATATTTGCTTTTTTGGTCTATGTTGCACTATGAAATTAACTGTAGGTGAGAGACTTGATCTTTTCCAAATGTCTGCAAATCACAATTTATTTGTAATCTCTCACCACTTGGAAACGGGGACGAACGACATGTTTACGATGATGATGATGTTTTGTTTGTGGGGTGGTCAACTAAGCTGTCATCAGCGCCCTTACAATGTCCCAATCTGTACACAGTCCAGTTTTAGCCACGTTCACAAATGATGATGATGATGAAATGATGGAGACAACACAAACACGCAGTCCCCGGGCAGAGAAAATTCCCAACCCGGCCGGGAATTGAACCCGAGACCCCGTGATCCAGAGCAGAATATATTTGAGGTATGGTTTATGTCATGTTAACAGATACTTCCCACTTCACGTTGGGTCAATGTTCAGCTTGGTGAGCCTCTTGGGGAGTACGTTACATAATCTCCTTGCAGTGCTTCTGTTGCCCCAAACAAACTGCAATTTGTCTGATTCTCAGGCTCGTAGGTGTCTTTCATTAAATATATGGGTCTTGTGGTCTCATGTATTCGGACATATTGTTACCGCCCCTGCGAATACGATGCTATCCTGCAACGTACCCCTATATCAAACGGACATATCCGGAGAATCACCAGGAAACCAGCTACAGGTGTAGTGTGAAGTCACCGATGAGCCTCAAAGAGTCATCTCCGCTGTATTCGTCACAGTATTGTTCTGCAGGACTCCAGTCGAAGACAATGCACCAAGATGCTGGGAGTAAAACAGAACTCTATTTTTAATAATAAATAAACATGCTCATATTGCTGTCCATAGCAGTGTTTACGTCGCTGTTATATCGTTAAATGTTTAAGTCTTAGATGTAGAATACAGATAAATTATTTTACTGTACGAAACAAATTAATTTTAATATTAAAATAAGTGAGTATGTGAGTGCTCCAATTGATGGTTGTGAGATGTGATATATGTTTGCAGAAAACCTGAGCAAGAAGTTCGGGCCTCAAGTGACAGACCTGTGGGAGAGCTTCGGGTCGGATTTCACGTACCCGGGTAACCTGCCGGCCTACGTGGAGGAATACTTCGAGGAGAACGACGGCGGTCGAACTGTCGCAGCCGACCACGGCGCCGCGGACTTCGTGCGCTGTGTGCCCCTGCCAGGTAGGCCGCCGAGCGACGCAATGTACCGCTATGCACGCCGCGCGGCAGGAATGAACAGACCGCGAGTAAAGGGTTCGTTCACACCTGTAGAACATCCAGTATGCAGCAGGTGCATGAAGCCGTACGAAGAAATGAGTGCCGCATGCAACGGTGCATAGTCACTCTTGCCTCTTTCTTTGGCGTAGTGGCCATCGTGCTCAAGCACAGGAGTTTCCCCATTCCCGACGTGGAGACACGTGCAACAGTCGTGCATCTGCCAGAAGTTCTTTTCGTTTGTTTCTACGTCTCACTGTTGTTAATTTCGCAGATAACAAAGACAGAATTAAACGAAATTACTGTCTATGATTCCTCACAAAAGAAGAACCACCTGGAAACAACAAATGCAAACCTGAACGAAAAAAAGCCTTATATAGTATTTCTGACGGTTCCTTTTCGAGGCACTTTGATTTACAAATAGTTTGCACCGAGGAGAGCAAATAAAAGGGCACTGAGCTCGTACTTACAGTAGAAATACCTGCTTCCACTGTTGCTATCAAGGTACCTAAATATGCGGGAAATTCCATCTCAATTCAAAATCTCACGTGACACGATCACTCTTCTCTGCAGTTGGAGAATGAATTCCTTCGATTCAAAATCTCACGCTACGTAACCACGCTTCTCTGCAGTTTGGAGTCTGAATACTGCAGGGAATAGTGGTTTAGAGCACACTCGCCTTTTGGAACGATATAGATGGTACAGGACTCGAACTAGTCGATCATATGACTATCCATCATTGAGTAAGTCATGGCAGTGAAGGTTTGTGTATGTGCCAATCGGCTGCATGGAATCAGCACAATAAAATGAGTCGACGTGAAAGCTTGACAGAATCGCAGAACGGAGCCGCCGTGTTTGGCGTACACATGACCACACCGTGAATGAAGGTGCTCGATTTGTAAATATAGCAGCGCGAAATCTCTATTGTGCCACAAGGAATGGAGTACCACTCGCAATAATGTGACAAGGCAAAGAGAACAGTGGGCGTTAGAAGATTCTCGATCGAGTGTCATGCAGTGACAGTGACAATCGATTTCACAACAAAGAGGAACTGCTGTCAGCGAATGCAGTGCCATCTGAACAAGTTTCCGAGCTAACATTGCGAAGAAAATTTGGTGAATGAGCCAAACATCACAAGAACTGGACAAGGGCCGAAGGAGTACGTGTAGTCTGGCACGCGAAGTCGTGATATCGCTCAATTTTTTAATGATACGAGGTGTTAAATGCGCTGACGGCTCAAAGAGGAATAAAATTCGCAATGTATGGAGAGTGTCGTTCAGGCCGTAGATAATTCTGAGATGCTCTCAGGGTATCTTTTTGGATTATGACTTGGATCCACTCAGGTAACCTTGATCATGAACCAGGATGTTTATTTCAACTTCTTCGCCCAAATGAGGCCATTTTCTAGGCTATAGTTGGTGTTTCACGGCATTAACCAGTCTCTAAGACGTTATCCTGCTCCAACAGGTCCATTCCTGCCGTGCCAGGACCTGTTCGACTGGTGGACGCTGCGCTGCGGCGTGTGGGTGGTCTTCCTTCTGGCCATGCTGGGTAACGGTACAGTCGTCTTCGTGCTCGTCTTCTCGAGGAGCAAGTTGGACGTGCCGCGCTTCCTCGTCTGCAACCTTGCCGCCGCCGACTTCTTCATGGGCATTTATCTCGGTAAGTCCCGTCATCTTCACAGAAACGTAATTCTTTTTTTAACGACGAACTCTTGCAGACGTTTGCTCTTACAAGTTTATACTGTTCTATATTCCATTGATGGTGAGACTGTTAGAGGAAAGCTCGTTCATTTGAGAAAAAAAGAGCCACTATTAGGCTCTCAAGACATACGACGAAAATAAATAACTTAAATAACTTGGGGTGAAGCCAGACAGTGAAGACTGTTATGCCACGAACAATGTTGTGCAGTGCAAGCCTAGACAGGACTACGAAAACTTCCACACTTGCAGCGGATGTAAAGGTACCACAAAGCTGACCGCTTTTAACCTATTACCTTCGTGACCCTGCTCATTCAGCGATATTTTTAAAAATTCCAGAGTTATATGCAGGAGCCAAGAAAGTACAGTACAATTCTTTTTAGATGGTTTCCACTCACAAAAGTTAGTGCCACAAGCGATGCATCACGATCGTTTTGTGTGTATCTCGCACCCCTTGTAAAGGCAACTTAGTTGCCCGATCACCACCATGTTCCTCATTCCAAAAGCAGTGTCGACATCATATCAACGCTGTTAACAATACAACAGTCTTGACTGAACATATTAGAAGCATGTTAGCACAGATTTACTTACGCAGTTTCTATTGTATTACTAAGATGCTGAATTGCGCCACTCAGTTAATGAATTCTGAATTCTCTGGCTTCAAAGACGCTCGTAGTTGCCGAAGCAAATTACACTTACTGATGTCTACCTAATGGGCATAAGTAAACACATTTTGTCTTGAAATTGTTCCATTGGTCCGTGTTTAGGTAAAATCAGCAATATTGGATTGTGGGCCGCCTTGATGCAAAATACTTTTGCTCTTATTTATTTTATTTTCTCTGCCAAACTAATTTCAGCGACAATATCGCCGTCATCTGCGTTTTTTTGTTCTTATTTAATTTAAGTGACAGCATGGTTTTTACGTTTGTTAGCGTTATTTCCGGCATATTTTCTGTGTTTTGTTGCCGTTTCTTCTGCATGTAGCACGTCATCTACAAGTTCGTTGGTCGGTTTGCAATTGCTTTTAAACACATAAAAACATAACTTTTGTACCTTGGTCGCAGTTCATAACATTACGCCATGACTTGTGTTGACGTCCACATGCACCATCCAGCGCGTGTCAGTTGTCCTGGCAGGGGACCGTTGGCAAACTTCTGCCTAGCGTGAGAGCACGGTGCAGGGCGTACGTGCCATCCGTGGTGATCACATAAGCTATTGTGAACCATGCCCCACTCTTGCATTGTCCAGGGAACCGTCAAAAATCGCGATGACTTCACGTTAATTACTGTCTTTGAATAGAAATATCATTTCTGTTCGTCTCGTCATTTATTTCTTTCAGTTACCGTCTGTAGTATACCGTAGTAGTTCTTGACGTGTATGACCCAAGTTCCACCGAGCTATGCCACTTGGCGGTGACACATCTTGCGAAATTTAAATTCGTCCTTAAGTTTTGCACACCATTGTATACTGTGTTGATTTTTTGCTCAAAATAAGAATCGGACGCATGACAAACATACGGTTTCTCTCCGGGAAAATAATGAAAACAGTCTCAAGTTTGCAATTTTGCATAAATGTGACGCGCTACAACGAAGAACAAAGGATAATCGAAGAAGCCCACTCGAAAGACCCCGTAGCCATCTGTAGATTAAGTTTTCACAAGCTCTGACAGAGTTCCAAGTAGGACCTCCAGTGTTCATAGACCTCGTGAGAGTGTCATGCACTCAATATGGGCATAGTACATTTTTCTTCATTGTGTAGCAAACGTAACTTAAGACGGCCATGTATTCTCGTGGCTGCAACCTTTCTAGCATCTGGTGGAGGCACTAGCCCCCAACAACGACAAAGTTACAACCAATCTCGTGAGAGCTGATAATCGATAGATTGCTAAACGAATTCATAGTCTTTGTCAATACAAGTGAGTGAGTTGTCTTAAATTCCTCGTGTGCCTACAGTTGTTGAGGAGTTGGCAGACCCATTGTTGATGGATTTCTCGCGTTTCCACATCACGCAGCAACGAATGCGGACAGCATGTAGGTTGACTGCCTTAGCAGACTGTCAATGGTCCTGAGTCTCAAGTATCATATCTCCTACACTCAGTCAGACATCATGGTCGAGATGGATGAGATGGATACGTGAGCGTTCAATAAGTTCCAATGACCCTTCGACATGATATCTGCAACATGTCAGTTTGTTAACTAGCAAAATTTATCGTCAGTTGTGATAATGGTGAGTTGCTGCATCTCATCTCTACCAAAAGTTCCCTGGGGATGGACATGTCAACAGGAAATGGGTTGGCAGGAGGGGGAGGGGGGGGGAGAGGACGAGGTGATCATGGCATATGCTTGTGATCTGCCAAATGGAATGCCTTTGTAGCTGTACCATCATTTATGCAGGGAGTGAACTGTCAGGTGTCTTGTACTTCGCAGGGTTCCTAGCAGTCGTAAATAAGTCGAAATTCGATGACCGAGGTTTATAATCTCGTAGTTTATGACTATGAGCTGTCTTATGTCCAGGGTGTGAAATACCACGTTTTGTTCGTCACAGGAATGGTGGCAGTGGGGTATTTGTCAAAATATTTTTACGTTTACTGCTTTTCTAACAGTGGTGAATGTGTCGACTAGGATGAGTGGCAGAGGTTGGCCACCTTGTCACAAAAGACTTGGTTTGTCTGTAGAATGACATGCCGCACATTTTTGTGTACCACAGGGTTCCTGGCGGTGGTGGACGCGTCGACGCTGGGCGAGTTCCGGCGCTTCGCCATCCCGTGGCAGATGTCGGCCGGCTGCCAGCTGGCGGGCTTCCTGGGCGTGCTGTCGGCCGAGCTGAGCGTCTACACGCTGGCCGTCATCACGCTGGAGCGCAACTACGCCATCACGCACGCCATGCACCTCAACAAGCGCCTCTCGCTGCGCCACGCAGCCTACATCATGCTCTGCGGCTGGATCTTCTCTCTCATGATGGCCGTGCTTCCACTCTTTGGTGAGGCTTCCACCCTGTTCTGCAACCACTGTGGACGAGTCCTGGGGAGGGGTTTTAATGAATGTGTTTTACCTATGAGTTTGAAATGTTAGTTAAGTAACTGATTATTGTTTATCATTTTACATAAGTACTGCACTGTTGAAGTGTTGGTGCCCATATCTACATAACCATTGTAAATTGCAAAACCTTATAAATTATAAATTGCAGCAATCAGTCGTCCTTGTTTGGATTTTACTACGCAGATTCAGATTTCGGCTAGTAGCTAGCCATTCTCAATGCACTATTTTCTATTATCAATGCATGTAGTTTCCTGTTTTTTTGGGTGTCAGTCACAGTTCTCAATATTTAAAGCACTGTGACTGACGGCCGAAAAACAGGGACTTACATGCACTGGGAATAGAAAATAGTGCATTGAAAATGGCTAGCTACTAGCCCAAATCTGGATTTGCGTAATAAAATCTGAACAAGGATGACTGATTGCTGCAATCTATAATTTATGTCACATAACAGTCGCTGAGTGCACCCACTTTCTGAATGGAAAGTAACCTGATGAAATTGTAAAACCATTGTGTCTATGTATTTGTCTGTTTGAACATGATAATCTCCAAAACAGCTAGGCAAATTATCGTAAGATTTTCACAGGTAACTTGAGCGTAGCTTCAGACAACATGTAGGCTTGATTTAATCAAAATCTAATCATGGAAATAAAATATATCGTAATTTATAATTTTATCTAGAATCGTCTGCTCTGCTTAGTAGTTTGGATGTTTAATCGTCACACCAAAGAAACAATAGTATCAAAGCAGGCTACACCAATGAACCAATAGAAGATACCGTAATTTTTTTTTTGTTAGTGAAAGATGTATTATAGAAAGTTGAAATCAGGGACAGAAATAAGCGCCACAATCTTATCTTTAAGAATACAAATTAACAGTGAAGATATTTCATTACGAAATATGGATTTACTGATATCGCTTTGAGTGTTAAAATCTTAACGACATTGCTTAGCTTCTCTTGATAGGTTTCACTTACATTATTTGCTAAGAAAAATGAATTTATTAAGTCTGCATTGTAATTTGAGTGCCTATTCATTACATTTTGATTTAATTTTTGCTTACAAAAAACTCCTGGAAAGAGTCAAGTCTTTCTGAATGCGCCAGAACGTCTGAAAGACTGGACTATGTGGCCTCAACAATCTAATTGAGAGTGTTTGGTGAGAGTTCCTGCAGCTCGAGAACATCAGGCTTTAACTCACTCTATTGAAAATTGTTCTAAAATCGAGGCGGAATGTCTGATCGATAGCTTCATGCATTTACCCTCCTCCTCAGAACCCTTCACTCACAGAGACTTAAAATCACATCTCTCCAATGTAACATCATGGAAGTGGAATTTTGAGGTGAAGTGGAGTGCGTAAGCGATTTTTACACCCCTAATTGCATCCGCCCCTGGTACCTGAGTGGTCAGTGCGACAGAATGTCTCTCCTAAGGCCCCGGGTTCGATTCCCGGCTGGGTTGGAGATTTTCTCCGCTCGGGGACTCGGTGTTATGTTGTCCTAATCATCATCATCTCATCCCCATCGAAGCGCAAGTCACCGAAGTGGCGTTAAATCGAAAGACTTCCTCCCGGCGAACGGTCTACCCGACGGGAGGCCCTAATCACACGACATTTACATTTACCCCAAATCGCGCTTGCTGCTATCAATTTACCATTTCACTTTAGATGCGTACAATTTGTGGTGAGCATGTGTTTATGCCATGACCATAAACTAAGCACGTGGCCTGATGCTGTGTGTTGGTGGCATGTCAGTTGCTGCCGGCCGCAGTGACCGAGCGGTTCTAGGCGCTTCAGTACGGAACCGCGCTGCTGCTACGCTCACAGGTTCGAATCCTCCCTCGGGAATGGATGTGTGTGATGTCCTTAGTTAGGTTTAAGTAGTTCTAAGTTCTAGGGACTGATGACCTCAGATGTTAGTCCCATAGTGCTCAGAGCCATTCGTCGGTTGCTTTTCGTACAGCCAACCTTACGTGGCTCTCTCGCGTGTTACTGAATCAAACAAGCTCTTCGTTGATGTCCCCAGTCATACTGTTTCGGACATGGGACAGCTGTAAGTAAACACTCAGTCAATGCCGGGTCTGTCATCTAATAGAGGATATGGACGACCAATTTTTGTTTTGTGAGTCTTTAATTACAGAGCCCAGTATTCCAGTACCAGGTCAAATGCTAATTTCTTGCTAGTTAAATGAAGTTAGATTTAATTGCAACAAGTTGTAAAGGAAATAAGAAACTCTTTGGTGTGGAAAAGGGGGAGGGGAATAGGGAGATGCAGCATAGAACTGAAGAATTTCAAATGGCTCTGAGCACTATGGGACTTAACAACTGTGGTCCCCTAGAACTTAGTTCTACTTAAACCTAACTAACCTAAGGACATTACACACATCCATGCCCGAGGCAGGATTCGATTTGCGACCGTAGCAGTCGCGCGGTTCCAGAACTGAGAGCTTAGAGCCGCTCGGCCACCGCGGCCGGCCTGAAGAATTTGTTCTGTCGTATTTTGCCGGATGTAACAGTCTAAAGGGCAGGAGATTACAGCTGTGTTGAACAGTGCACTTGGCAGTGGCATCTTGTGGAATAGAGACATCTACATATGACGACCCAGACAAGATTCATTTCTTCACTTTAAAGATTGCATCTAACAAGCAAAGAGTTACCTAGAATGAATTTTTCGCTCAGCAGTGAAATGTGGTTAGTTTAGGAACTTCCTACTAGACTAAAACTGTATTCCAGGCCGAGACTAGTATCAGGAACTTTGCCTTCCACAGACAATTTCCTTACGGACTAAGCTATCCATACACTATCAACGACCCTTCCTCATGAGTTCACTGCTGCAACTTCTTCTCTCCTACCTTCCAAACTTCACGTAAGTTCTCCACTGTGTCTACCTTCTGTGAATTCCTGGTCGCAGGCGACATGGTGGGGGTAATTAGTGGTTTCAGGATAGCTCTTACGTAAGTGCACTCGCCCGAGAAAGGCAATGTTCCTAGTCTGAGTCCCCGTCCAGCACGTAGTTTCAACCTGCGAAGAAGTTTCGGGGAACTACCTAAACAGTAAATATTAAAACGCGACTAGCAATAATACTACATTTAGACAGATTATAACAAATAAAATTTTGAGCGACGCTCTAAATCTGACCCGAATTTCTTGCCTACTGCAGTCGCCTTAGCTAGTTACGCCAAACGAGTACACCATGACTGACTGAAAAAATCGATCTCGATAAAAAAAAAAAAAAAATCCCTACGACAGGGAAAACCACTGGCCACCTGTGTAAACCTTTCTCCATTGGTAACATTTCTCCATCCCGCATAGATGAACCTCTGACTGTAGTGTTCTGAATAACAAGAAGGAAAACTCGAAATCTGAGTCGGGTCTGGAGGCCTATCGTCTAAGGCAACTGCCTACCATAAACGGGGATTCTGCCTGGAGTAAGCAGAGGATCCGAGTCTGATTCTCTTTCTACAACATTCTTTCATGTATCATGACAACAATAACTGCATATCGTAGCATTTCTTTCACTTCATCCTCATTAATCTCATTGCAGCAAATGTAATGACAGTGGAATACTACACGTATTTGCTGAGCATACTGCTCTGCTTGAATGTGTTCAAGATAAAAGACAATTCACTACTTTCAGTTTCTGAACTCTCACTGGGAGTACACTATTGCCAGTAATGTCCAAAACAGTGGCCGATATAATACATCAATATTGTTTCTCGACTCGCCGCGCGTGTTTATCCGAGCAGTCTAAGGCGCTGCAGTCATGGACTGTGCGGCTAGGGCCAGCGGAGGTTCGAGTCCTCCCTAGGGCATGGGTGTGTGTGTTTGTCCTTAGGATAATTTAGGTTAAGTAGTGTGTAAGCTTAGGGACTGAGGACCCTAGCAGTTAAGTCTCATAAGTTTTCACACACATTTGAACATTTTGAACATTGTTTCTCGACTGCATTTATACAGGGCGAACATTAATAAAAGCGTCAAACTGCAGGGATTGATTCCTGACTGGAAATGGAGGGAAAAAGGTCCTATGAACATGTGTCCGGAAATTGGCAGTGTGAATGCAACGACAACAAATCAAGCCGGAACATAGTACAGAGCTACACAGCATCCACGTCGCTACAATTGTTCAATGTGGCCTCTACGGATGCAATGCGGCGTTCACACGTCGCATGATGAATTGCCGCACTCTTTTGTACTTTCCAGGCTCACACAGAACAGCATCACAGGCGTCGTGAACACACTGCTGAAGGGTCTGCACATCAATAAACGGTTCAGCACACAACTACTTTCAAATGCCCCCAGAGGTAAAAATCCAGGTAGTTTAAATCCAGTGATCTAGCAGGCCATGCTACAATGCCGCTACTTGCTGCCTAACGTCCAGGAAAGATGTTTTGAGGTTTCGGTGAATTGTGATGTGGACGTGGAGTGGTGCCGTGTCATGCAGAACCCACATAATCTACTGTATTGTTAAAGGAACATTCTCAAGCAGCCGAGGAGGAATATTCCGCAGGAAGTCCAGGTATGTATCTCGTCTAGGCGTTGTGCAATAATAACCGGTCCAAGTATGTGGTCGCAAAGAATCCTGCCCACATACTGATGTTGAACCGATGCTCATGAGATGCCTGAACCATTCACTGAGGATTGTATATAGCCCGCAGGTAACGATTATGCAGATTGATGATGCCAGTTCTGGTAAAGGTTGCAACGTCGGTAAAGAGGACTGATGACAGAAATCGGATAATTGTGATGGTCTGGTGTAAACAAACAACGACAAAATCCTTCTCGTAGAGGGAAACGCGCTGCTGATAATTCTTGCACTCGTTGCAGGAGATATGGATAGTAGCGGTTGCCATGCAGGATACACATAATCGTACTTTGGCTCACACCATGTCGGCGGGGCACTTGCGTGGAGCTTGTACCGGGGTTCATCTCAATGTTCTGTAGGACCCGATCGTCCAAATCTGGTGTAAGCACAGTCCACCGCCTCCCTGCACGTTCGTCTGTCTGAAAGGACCCATTATCACGCAAACGCCCAAAAAAGGCTTGAAATATTGCATGATGTGCTTGGTGTCTCTGAGGTACTTGTTTGGCTGTAGCTGTGCTCTCTGATGACCGTTTCCATCTGCGTGGCCGTACAAAAACACCTTCTCAGCTTGTTCCTGACATGAATACCTTCTCGGCTTCTTCTTGACACGAATATCGGTAGATTCTGCTGCTTACCGTACGCTGCGTCAATCACACAGTCTACAACGCACTAGGAACACACAGCAAGTGGTCAGAGGAACTTTCATTCGTTTACGTCATCAACCATGGCAATGATGCATTTCAGGCACATATGTTCATAGGGTCGCTTTTCTTCCATTTCCAGTGAGGAATCCGTGTCTGATGATTGTAGGTGTTATTAATGTTTACCTTGCGTGTATGACGGATAGCCATAAAAATTTAATTATCATCTCAAAAACCTAAAATTGTTCCATTTATTCAATTGGGTTTGCAGGTAAATGACTGCAGTACTGCTACACTTTGAAATCTTAATTCCGTAGTACTCTGTTAGAGGAGGTAAACAAAACGGTTGAGCCAATTACCATTGTCAATGTGTATGGGACTACAGTGATGTATCTGTCACAGACAAAAAATTAATTACGTTCTTTTTAACTTGAATTGAAACTTGAATTACCGCTCGTAGGCTTGTTTCTATTAGTCGAGACATTCTCGATCACAAGTGATTTGATCTTCAATTAATGATCTGCAAAAATGCTGAGATGTGTCCACCATGTTGCACTCCAAATTTCAAATTGTCTTGGCCACACTGTTTAATGTCTGGAACTGCCTTACGCATTTCGATTTTACATCATTTTCAAACGCATATACAAAAGCATTCATATTTAAAAGTATTCCATGTACTAAACATATGGGTACATAGAACATATCCGCCTGTTATTAGGAGAGACAAGTACAAAACTTCGCATATGAAGGCTGTTATGTAAATATATATTTGAAAATAATGTACAATTTAAACGCGTAAGGCAGTTCCAATAATGAACAATGTGGCTAAGACAATTTAAAATTATTCAATCTCTAGTATTTCTGATTTGGATGCACTCGGACGAAAATTATTGAAGTGTCACTAGAATTCTTCCGTGTTTCCTTTTTTAAATGTAGTCATTTTATGAGTGGTCCGTTTTCTAGTAACCTTTGTACCTATGTTTAGCAGTTGCGTGACTGTTGTTTAATAACATTTCGGGTGGAATGATGCAGCTTACTCAATTTACTTATGATTCCTGCCACTTAGCAAGCCTGGAGAAGAGTCAGTACCCATCCCAGCTGATATGGAGGACGAAGGAGTTAGCATCTATGTGAGACCACCGCTTGTTTCCTAATATTTGACTATTCCATGTTTGTATTACGGTAAGAAATGTTAACTGTTCAACTAGTAGATGCTGTCTTCTGGGTAAATAATTCTCAGCACTGGAAGCATCTCCATTTATGATAAAAATAAGATGAGCGATCTTGAGATGCTATCTTCAACGTCACCATTGGATCTCACCCAGCATTTTTCTTTTACGAAATGCAGTGAAGTTTTCCTTTCAACATTCAAGCTCCCTCGCCTTCCATGTCTAAATCAGGAATGATTAGGCATTCAGCTTCCAGGCAAGCACTCCCAACCAGTGTTGGCCATGTCGCCTTGTTCATCATGACGTCTAACATCGCATTTTTCAGATTGTTTTGTTGCCAATGTGTGCGTCTCATCTAACAAGGCTTTTTTCTCATGTACGAGGCGTGTTTTTTAAGAAAGAATCGTTTTGAAATTTAAAAAAAAGACTTTCTAAGATAACTCTATAATTTTATTCTTACATGAAAGCCTGTACCTTAATCTACGCACTGACGCCATTACAGTCTGATTCTTCCTTGTTTACGTTGTGTACTGAGTGTTTAAGATACCACCAATAATCGTAAGTCCCGCCGACTGTGAAGTACGGGCTGTTATAAGATTTCTTATTGCTAAAGGCCTAAAAGCGATCGATATTCATCGTGACATCTGTGCACTTTACGGAGAAAACATTATGAGTGATGGAATGGTGAAAAGTGGGTGAGAGGATTTAAAGATGGCCGCACAAATGTGCATGATGAACAACGGAGTGGGCGTCCTTCGGTAGTTAATGAAAGTTTGGTGCAGGAAGTGGACAATAAGGTGAGAGAAAACAGACGATTTACGATTCCCTCCTTGCGGGATGATTTTCCTAATGTTTCTCGTAGTGTTTTGTATGGCATTGTCACCGAGCACTTGAATTACCGAAAATTGTGAGCACGTTGGGTACCGAAAATGTTGACGGATGTGCACAAAACCAAACGTTAGACAGTACATTGACTTTCCTTGAGCGGTACCACAACGACGGTGATGATTTATTAAGCCAAATTGTTACGGGCGATGAAGCATGGGTAGCCTACGTCACACCATAATCAAAGCAACAGTCCATGGATTTTGAGCAAGGGCATCGTTTTTATGCAAGACAATGCCCATCCGCATGTGGTGAATCGGCGGTCGGCGTCTTAAAGCCGATGACGAAGTCAAAACAGTGGCGATGCAGTGGTTAACAAGTCAGGTGGCAGACTTCTATGAAGAGGATATTCAAAAACTGGTACAACGTTATGACAAGTGCCTCAATATTGACGGAAATTATGTAGAAATGTAGATTAAGGTACAGGCTTTCACGTAAAAATATAAATATTGAGATATTTTAGCACGTTTTTTTTTTTTAATTTCAAAACGGTACTTACTTAAAATACGCCTCGTAATTCAGCAACATTTCCCTCTTATAAACGAGATTTAAAGTTTTCTATGTTAATTTGCTTAGAATGTTTAGTTATCCAACATCACGTATTATGAGAGAGATGTGTCTGTTGACACAGCCTCTGCATATCTTGGGCACTGGAGGACCACTTGCTCAGGTTATCCACCACGTAGCGACATTCACATTCTGGACTTGTCCTTTTTCAGGGCGATAAAAATACTCGATGGTGACAAAAGAG
Organism: Schistocerca serialis cubense; assembly: GCF_023864345.2. Classification (NCBI taxonomy): domain Eukaryota; kingdom Metazoa; phylum Arthropoda; class Insecta; order Orthoptera; family Acrididae; genus Schistocerca; species Schistocerca serialis. The sequence continues at coordinate 425,920,311 of NC_064644.1, read as the reverse complement.
TGTAGTTCATTGGACTCTTTTATAATATTACATTTATTTGCAAAAAGAAAGGGTGCTAGACTCTATAACGGCCGGACGTTTGGGCGTGTTGCAGGCGTGTCGGACTACCGCAAGTTCGCGGTGTGCCTGCCGTTCGAGACGACGACGGGCCCCGCGAGCCTGGCCTACGTGGTGATGCTGATGCTGGTGAACGGCGTCGCCTTCCTCATCCTGATGGGCTGCTACCTCAAGATGTACTGCGCCATCCGCGGCTCGCAGGCCTGGAACTCCAACGACTCGCGCATCGCCAAGCGCATGGCGCTGCTCGTCTTCACCGACTTCATCTGCTGGTCGCCCGTCGCCTTCTTCTCGCTCACCGCCGCCTTCGGGCTCGAGCTGGTTACCCTGGAACAAGCCAAGGTAAAACACCTCGTAGCATCGTTGTAAGAGCACTTTCCTACCATAACACCAGTGGTCCAAGACTACAATCATTCCCCGAAGAATTATTTTCCATTGTGATATACTTCCAGCAGATCAAGTAGACACGTAAGTTCATACTCAACTGTGCAGTAGCAATAGTTGCTAATTGCTGAGCGCTCCATCTGTAGGTGGAGAATGTAAACCTGTTACATGTCTTATAATCTTTTTACATAAATATTTCAGTCTCAGACGACACAAAATATATCATTATCAGTTTAGACATAATATCCAAGTCATCATTAGATGATCTGTTTAAAAAGAAAGGAAAAGGGGAATAGTAAGCTACTAAGGAACCATATTAAAAATCAAACTTTCTTTCCACAACTACAGTATTTAAATATGTAACATAGTAACTCGTCACCTCCAGAGAGGCTGAAAGTTTCCTCCCAATTTCGCTTAAATTGAACAGATAAATAGACAAAGATTCAGGGACTTTGAGAAAATATGTGATGCTAAGTATTACTGTAGGCTTACTGTTGATCGTAGGAGTGGGTCACACATCGCTATCATTCAGACTTCAGAATACAAAATAAACTGATTTGGTTTATTCATTCCTGTTCCCAAATATTACTTAATGACATGCATTTTATTACTAATCAATTCCCTACAGCTTCCCTCGTGTACCTGTTAGACACATATATTGCGCATATCTCCTCCTCCCTTCTTCCTCTATGACCCTCTCCTCCACTTGCTTGATATCCATCTCTTCCCACTCCCTCTCTCTGTCCATCTTGTCCTTCCATCAACTCTCTGTTCATCTCATCATTCCTACATCTCCCTATTCATTTTCTGCTGCCACGCAATTCAGATCGATAAGGCAGGCAAATACTAATCCAACGCAAGACACCTGTTGTGCTGTGCAGGCCATGTCTTGGCCCTGATGGCTCTCCTGTAACGAAGGTCGACAAGGCAGGCTGATACTACTTTCGCACATCACAACTGTTGTGCAGGCAGCCTATATGATAGGAGCTGGAAAAATTACTTTTGTTCACATCTCTTCTACTACTGGAGTTAGGATGTTATAAACTCCTGAGCAGTGCTGATACTCGTGAAGTTTGCTGTTTATGTGCCAAATTTGGTTCAAACTGATCCAGGCACACATCACATCCCTTCTTACTCTTAGTCTGTCCCACCCTGCCCGTCTCTTCCTCCTTCTCTCTCTCACCATTTGTTCCTTCCCTATCGCTCTGTTAATTACCTTTCCCCCTATTCATCTCCTACATACCTCTCCTCCCATCTCTGGTGCATCGCACCCTGCCCACTCTCTGCCTATCCCATCCTCTCTGTCCATCTTCTCCTTCTCTATTTCCATCCTCTCCTGTCCTCTCTCTCTCTACTTATCCCCTCCATCCACTCGATCTCCCCATCTCCTCCAAACTCTCTCTCTTCCAGTCTTTCTTGCATCCATTTTCTGTCCATCTCCTCTTACTCCTCCCCGACTCTCTCTGTCCATCTCCTCCTTCCCTTTCCCTCTCTGCCCATCTTCTACTCCCCATGTCCTCCTCCTCCTCCTCCTTTTGTTCCTCTTTGCTCCTCTCCCTCTGCCTCCTTCTACCACAATCTCTCTTTCCTTCTCCTATTGCCCCCTATCTCCTCCTGCTCTCATCTCCTTACACTTCCTCTTCCCCAGCTCACCCTATGCATCTCCTCCTTCCTTTATCTCCACATCGATCTCAGGCTCCCCTCTCTCTATTCATCTCCTCCTCCTTTCTCTGCCCCATGCCTACTTCTACGCTATCTTTGTCAATTGAGTCCTGCCCCCCTCTACCGCTACGGTCGCAGGTTCGAATTCTGCCTCGGACATGGATGTGTGTGATGTCCTTAGGTTAGTTAGGTTTAAGTAGGTCTAAGTTCTAGGGGACTGATTACCTTAGAAGTCTCATAGTGCTCAGAGCCATTTGAACCATTTGAACCTGCCCCCTCTCTGTTTACTCCCTGCTCTATCCATCTCAAACTTCCGCAGGCCATACCCATTCACACATACAGCGCATGCAAAACTGGTCATAAAGACAGACCAATACTGTTCGCACATAACAAGCCTGACATGAAGGGCAGCTAATGCGACAGAGGCCAAAGAAACATGTTTGCCTCTGTGTCCACTCCTGCTTAAGTTGGAAGGTTGTAAACCACACAGTGCTGATAACTGTGACATGTCACCAAGTTTATTTAAACCAGTTAGAAAGAAATGCTGTGAATTGTGGCTTTATACAACGAAGCGAGGTAAATGAAGAACTAAACAGCTGTTAAGTTGTATGGAATGTACTAACTGTACAGAAAACTTCCCAGAAATATTTGATAATGGCAAACATGCACAAGATCTAACTCTTATGCACTACTTGTAAAAGTTATAGTTGCTACTGCTGTCTTTACGAAAGTTAGTGTTTTGTATGTGCCACCTGGAATCAGTTGAACAACCCACACTATTGACTGACACAGGTCCCTCCCTAACTGACAACCAAATGCAGAAGATTACAAGTTTTCCACTTCCTTAAGAATGTGTTTTGATTTCTGTGTGTAAAGAAGTTCTGTATCCAATCACAAAACCGAAATAATATTTAGATGAATTATTTAATGAAAAGGACAAGTTTTGTATCACAGAATTAGATTCTGAGAGATAAAAAATTGGCTACAATAATTACAAATATTAGAACGATGGCTAATGACGTCTTGACGAACAAAATTGAGCAAGACGCTACAGAAATGGAAGAAATGGAAGAAGGGGTATTATTTATTGCATGGTATGGCAAAATAAAGTAGACGACGGAGAAAGATTACCGTTGCCCCAGTAAGCTTTCTTGCTGACAGTGACTGGGAGAGCAGTGTGCTGACGACATGTTCCTCCATATCCGCATCCAGAGACGTCTGTCGGCGGAGGATGACATGACGGTGGGTCGTTACTGTTGGGCCTTCGGAGGCCTGTTTAGACTCCAACAAAATAATGCCCTGGATATGAAGGCATGATTCGTAAATAAAGAATAGGTTGCCATATTAAGGAATGACTCTTAATTAAAGAATAGGATGCCACATTAAGGCCTTATCTGTAATCAAAGAATAGGGTGACTCTTTAAAAGGACATGACCGACTTTCTTTCTCACTGTAAGCATGACCTCCATCTCTAATGAACATCTACGAAAGAAGAGTTAAATCGTAGTATCCCTTCCTTTCCGTTCCTTTTGACGAGGATGCCACCTAACAAGCAGTATTCAAGAATCTAACTATGGGTTTGTGAGCCACCTCTCTCACGGGCGCATTACATTTCTTCAAGATTCTTCCAGGGAATCTGTCTGGCATCTGTTTATCCCGAAACTACTTTTAAGAGGTTACTGAAGCCGTACACGGCTGTTGCAGGTGTTCACGGTGTTCGTGCTGCCGCTGAACTCGTGCTGCAACCCGTTCCTGTACGCGATCCTGACGAAGCAGTTCAAGAAGGACTGCGTGCTCATCTGCAAGGCGATCGAGGAGTCGCGCGTGACGCGCGGCATCGGCCGCTGCCGGCACAGCTCCAACTTCAGCAACCGCCAGACGCCCGCCAACACCAACAGCCTCGCGGACCGCTCCTCCAGGGAGCAGCAGCAGCAGCAACAACAGCAACAGCTACATCACCAGCACCAGCAGATCGCCTGCGCCTGCGGAGGTAATCCAATCCACAGCAGGATCTCACTGCTGCTGTCAACTGCACTGCTCGCTATTATAATTGCAGCACCAGGAGGAACAGCAAACCCGAAAATTTATTTGTTTTATGTACACAGTGTAGCAGGAAAATTACATTATTTAATCTGCAAGTGGCCGTAACCCGGCTGGTGATTTAGTCGAACTGAACTTCCATGATAAATACACTACTGGCCATTAAAATTGCTACACGAAAAAGAAATGCAGATGATAAACGGGTATTCATTGGACAAGTATGTATATTGTACTAGAACAGACATGTGATTACATTTTCACGCAATTTCTGGGCATTGAGTCAAACAGAGCTTGGATGGCGTGTACAGGTACAGCTGCCCATGCAGCTTCAACACGATACCACAGTTCATCAAGAGTAGTGACTGGCGTATTGTGACGAGCCAATTGCTCGGCCACCATTGATCAGACGTTTTCCATTGGTGAGAGATCTGGAGAATGTGCTGGCCAGGGCAGCAGTCGAACATTTTCTGTATCCAGAATGGCCCGTAAAGCACCTGAAACATGCGGTCGTGCATTATCCTGCTGAAATGTAGGGTTTCGCAGGGATCGAATAAAGGGTAGAGCCACGGGTCGTAACACATCTGAAATGTAACGTTCACTGTTCAAAGTGCTGTCAATGCGAACAAGAAGTGACCGAGACGTGTAACCAATGGCACCGCGATGACGCCAAACAGCGATGCGACCATCATGATGGTGTAAACAGAACCTGGATTCATCCGAAAAAAATGACGTTTTGCCATTCGTGCACCCAGGTTCGTCGTTGAGTACACCATCGCAGGCGCTCCTGTCTGTGATGCAGCGTCAAGGGTAACCGCAGCCATGGTCCCCGAGCTGATAGTCCATGCTGCTGCAAGCGTCGCCGAACTGTTCGTGCAGATGGTGTTGACTCAGGGATCGAGATGTGGCTGCACGATCCGTTACAGCCATGCGGATAAGATGCCTTTCTTCTCTACTGCTAGTGATACGAGGCCGTTGAAATCCAGCACTGCGTTCCGTATTGCCCTTCGGAACCCACTGATTCCATATTCTGCTAACTGTGATTGGTCTCGACCAATGCGAGCAGCAATGTCGCTATGCGATAAACCGCTATCGCGATAGGCTACAATCCGACCGTTGGAAACGTGATGGTACCCTTACACGAGGCATCGCCGGTCAACTGCTGTTTGTGTATGAGAAATCGGTTGGAAACTTTCCTCATGTCAACACCTTGTAGGTGTCGCCACCGGCCCCAACCTTGTATGAATGCCCTGAAAAGCTAATCATTTGCACATCACAGCATCTTCTTCCTGTCGGTTAAATTTCGCGTCTGTAGCACGTCATATTCGTGGTGTATCAATTTTAATGGCCAGTAGTGTATGTGTACGTCTTCCCATGACATCTACCGTTTGTACCATGGTTTATCAATCGTATTGGCTGCCGAGTGATGGCGTCCCAGTGTCCGGGAAACTCAGGACGAGACGTTTTCAGTGGGTGTGAGATATAGAAAACTTTTGCCCAGCGGAACAGTCGAATATCTCTTGAACCGATGTATCTCAGGAAGGCACTGTGAATATGCGGCCTTGCGTCACCTAGTTGAGAGATAACATCAGGGAATTGTCAAAGATGGAGCGCAACCACTGGCCTTGACATATCGGTACTGTATCGCCTGCTGTTCAAATTACTGGCTCTGCGAAGTTTGTGTGATGGTGTTACACCGGGTCAGGCACGTTTTCTCTGGTGTTTGAGCAGATATTTGAAATTTCGATTTTGCATTGTGTAGCTAGTCAGCTCAAACGAACAGTACTCATCAAGTCATTCATGCGGCGCCCAGTGTCAGCGGAAAGCGTCATCTTCTTTCCAATTACTAACAATATGACTTTTAAAGCGGAATTTGAAGTGGTCATTTGATAGAGTGGTCCCAGGTAAGTCTAGTGCGATATTTGTTTTGCCGATGTGTGTTAATAGGGACACTAAACGACGAAGAATAACAAATAATCGAGCAGCGATAGCACCGCCTTGGTTTACAGTGTCTGTACCGCCAGTCATGCAGTGCTACTGAATCGCTGCTGGATTTATTCTTGGTGTTTTGCTGTCCCCATCAATACGTACTTTAAAGCGGAGTATCGCACTAGACTACATTCATGCTCATAAATTAAGGATAATTGCAGAATGTAGTTCCACACAACGTGGCACTACACAAAACTGGCGCCAATAGCATAGGCACATGGGGAACACACACGACAGAGATCCGTAAGTCCAGGGTATTGGTGATAAGTTGAGAAAACCGTCCCGAAACACATGTGCTACAAAACGCCACTGTTTCCTGCGCATGTACCCCAGCTTCAATATGGGATATGATCACCATGCACACGTGCACAGGCCGCATAAGGGGTTGGCATATTCTGGATCAGGTGGTCGAGCAGCTGCTGGGGTACAGCCTCCCATTCTTGCCCTAGTGCCTATCGGAGCTCCTGAAGTGTCCTAGGGGTTTGAAGACGTGCAGCGATACGTCGATCTGGAGAACAGGCAGGCCGCTCCATTCGCCTGATATCTTCTGTTTCAAGGTACTCCTCTACGATGGCAGCTCGGTGGGGCCGTACGTTATCATCCATCAGGAGGAAGGTGGGACCCACTGCACCCCTGAAAAGGTGGACATAATGGTACAAAATGACGCCCTGATGCATCTGACCTGTTAGAGTTCCTCTGTCAAAGACATGCAACAATCATAGTCCCACCCCTAACCATCAAACCATGACCTCCATACAGGACCCTTTCAAGGACATTAAGGGGTTGGTGTCGGGTTCCTGGTTCACGCCAGATGAAAACCCTGGACTCGTCCGTGAGCATAACCTGAGACCACTGTTTCAACGACCAAGTACTGTGTTCTTGACACCAGACGTTACGGGCTCTCCTGTGACCAGGTGTCAGTGGAATGCACCTTATAGGTCTCTGGACGAATAAACCATGTTTGTTCAGTCTTCTGTAGACTGTATGTCTGGAGACAACTGCTCGAGTGGCTGCGGTAAAGTCCCGAGCAAGGCTACCTGCAGTACTCCGTGGGAGTCTGCGGGCACTGATGGTGAGATATCGGTCTTCTTGCGGTGTTGTACACTGTGGATATCCAGTACTGTAGCGCCTGGACACGTTTCCTGTCTTTTGGAATCGTTGCCATAATCTTGAGATCATACTTTGTGGCACACAGAGGGCCCATGCTACGACCTGCTGTGTTTGACCATCCTCCAGTCGCCCTAGTATTTTACCCTTCATAACGCCATCAATATGTGTTCTCTGAGCCATTTTCAACACACAGTAACCATTAGCTCGTCTGAAAACGTCCGCACACTTACTCGCTGCACCGTACTCTGACATGCACCAACACACCTCTGCGTATGTGGACTGCTGCCAGCGCCACCGTTCGATGACTGCAGGTCAAATGCACTGCATGGTTATACACCGAGGTGATTTAAATCCGCAAACCGCCCACCAGAGCGTTGTTTCACCATGTACCAGCATTATCGTTAATTTATGAGCATGAGTGTAGTTTGGGACCGCTCTATCAGATGAACACATAAAATTCAGGATTAAAAATTATTTCGTCCGTGATGGGGAACAACCAGATGCTTTCTGTTGACACAAGACGTCGCATGGAACATGTTATGAGCAGTATTTGTTTGGATCGCCTCTATCTCCAAACTGCAATAACGAAATCGAAGATATCTGCCGAAACGCCACAGAAAATGAGTCTGAAGAATTTTAGGAGAAACACCCGGTTACGCAATGTAATCTACACCATTAGGCCAGGTGCCGAGACACAGGGCTGAAAAAACGGTATTCGCGTTCCAATGGTCTCGAGGTTTCCCGATATGCCACCGAATGCGATAGAGTACCGAATCTGCTTCAACAACCACGTCACATCTGGCTCGCGTGATGCAAGTGCATGGAATGGGCGAGTAACTACCAACTTGCCGCAACGACAAGCAACAAACTTTCTTAAAATCTGACTGTAAACGTGGGCGAAAATAACATTAAATCCTACCACTGTACAAACTCTTGTATTTGAAAAACATTGAAAAATTGTTCCCGTACAATAACGATATTTACGAATACATTTACACATTTACTCAGATATTTATGTAAAGTTAGCATTCAAAGGTGAAAAATTACTTGTTTGTGAAACCAATAAAATAGTTTATTTGTTTTTGAGAAATTGTAATGATTAACCAATTGGATTACCAATGACCATGTCGATATTTGTTCACATAATTATTAGAATAACAGGTAAAATCATTACCAGCCTTTCATCAGCTAGGAAACAAGATCATGACATTAAGATGGGACAAGGGGAAAAAAATTAATCAAGAATTATAGGGATAACTTACGAAATAAATCATACGAAATTTGCGGTATTTGCTATCGCGAGTATAAATTACAGCGGCAAGACCCGTTGGGAAGATAATACCAACAGACGCCAGTAAATCACGTAACTAGTGAAATATCGACAATCTGAGCGACTCGTGATTTCGATCTTCTATACACTTATTAGTTGCTGCTGTTACATATGACTTGCACTCTAGAAGAAATTACATCCGTGTCTTCCAGTTATTTTCATTTTTATAATCCACAGTCGTTGAAAAAAGCTAATACTCGTCGTCGTGATAGTACCAGAAGGAGTCGCTAGAGCGCAGATAAATCGGAAGATAGAGTAGTAAACAAGTTTTCTCGAGCTGCGTCGCAAGCTGATCATGCAGTACTAGGCGGGTTCACACGCAGCACTGCTGAGTCTGTATCACAATAACGAATGCAAGCTAGCAATGTAAGACGGCTTCAGAGGATACGTCTATCGTCATGCTGTACTCAGAAGCTCCACTCATCTTAAACGACAATGTGATGTCACTCTTGAATTTAATGGTCCAGACGCTGACAGTCCATGTTTTGCCAGACGGCGACGCACTGACCTTGTAGATAATAGTCTTGCTCCGAACTTGCCCATTTTCTGACTCTAGGTAGGTCATGTGGCTGGTAGATCCTGCACGATTCTAATCATTTGGAGATGCTCGGAACCTGCATGGCGTTCAGTATGGCCCTCCCGAATCAAAAATTGCTCTCAGCACTATCGTACTTTACATCTGAGGTCATCAGTCCCCTAGACTTAGAACTACTTAAATCTAAACCTAACATCACACACATCCCTTCACGACGCAGGATTCGAACCTGCGACCATAGCAGCCGCGTGGTTCCGGACTGAAGCACCTAGAACCGCTCGGCCACTCAAGCCGGCCCTCCCGAATCGGTTGCTTATTCGCAAGATAGTCGCGAGATTCCAACCGACGCGGGCAGGAATGTTGGAGAAAAAACTACAGCCTTAATAGGCCACATGTTGTTCGTTTCTTATACGGTCGTAAGACAGTAAACAACTTTCAAATGAAATTTCTAAGTGAGAAGCCCGCTACGTAAGCTTTTCATTTCCACAGTAGGCAGACTGCGTACATACTGTGCACATTCATGCCGATTCGACGTTTGTTGCATGTCATTTTCGTGATATTACAATAATATTAATGCCCAGTGGTGTAAGTTCTGTGCATGCAGTAACCGTTTCGAACACGCACCCTTCTTCAGCAACTTAGCCAGCCTCGCGCTAACGGCTTCGTGGTGGTGTGTGGCAGGTATGAAAGGCGGCCGGGGACGATCTAGAGCGGGGGCGGCGGCGGCGGACGGGAGGCGCTCGTGGGCGGCGGCGCTGCTGATGCGGCTGTGGCGTCGCGACGCCGCCTCCGGGGGCGGCGGTGGAGGCGGAGGGCGACGCGGAGGCGGAGCTACGTCGCGCCCGGCGGCGGTGCACGGCAAGCGCAACGCGTCGCTGTCCTCCAGCGAGAACTTCAGGTACCCCGGCGCCGCGCCACCCCCGGAGGCTGCTGCCGCCGCCCTGCTCGCCGCCCGCCCCACGTAACGCCCAGCAGACTAACTCTGCATGCTCTCGCTTCCTTTCTCGTGCTGTGCCTTGCTCTGCTTTCCGCTGCACGCTGCCTGCTCTCCACACTGACTGCACCTATCACTACAGTTCTTCAGTGGTGACGCACCCTACACCTTCTATCCAGCTCGAAGATACAGAACTGTGCTACTCTAGTAATTGGGTACCCTTACACCACAAATGTTGTGTTCACAACCTCCCACCCCATCTCCCGCCCACACACGCACACACACATACACATGTTGTTTTGACACACTTTAAACTAAATTTTAACGCATTGCGGGAAACCAAAGGTATATTTGGAAACGGAATTAATCTTCAGGAACAAGAAATAAAAATACGTATGACAATTGCCGATGATACTGTAATTATACCAGGGACGGCAAAAGACTCAGAAGAGCAGCTGAATTCAATGGACAGTGTCTCGAAGAAAGATTATAAGGAAGCATCGCACATGCTCTTTTCTCACATGAGATCCTGCGGACTTTACATGAAGTGCTATAGACAGTTTCCATATTCCTAGCTTTCCATAAAGCTTATGAAACGACGCCACACTGCCGATTATTAACGAAGGTAAAAGCATACAGAATAAGTTCCCAGGAATGTGACTGACTTGAAGACTTCTTAAGTACGTGTCCTGTCCTGAACGGCGATTGTTCATCAGAGGAAAAGATATCGTCAGGTGCGCTCTAGGGAAGTGTGATAGGACCGCTGTTATTTTCTACATACGTAAATGATCTGACGGAGAGAATAAGCAGCAGCTCGCGGCTGTTTGTTGATGATGATGCTATGTATGGGAGAGTGTCATCGTTGAGTGACTGTAAAAGACGACTTAGACCGTATTTATAGGTAGTGTGATGAATGGCAGCTACCTCTAAATATAGAAAAGTGGAAGTTGGTGCAGGCGAGTAGGAAAAACATACCCCTATTGTTGTGGTACGGCAATAGTAATATCCTGCTTGAAACATTCACGTCGATTAAATATCTAAGCGTAACGTTGCAAAGCGATATGAAAAGGAACGAGCATCTAAGTACTGTAGTAGGAAAGGCGAATTGTCGTCTTCGATTTATTGGGAGAATTTTAGGAAAGTGTGGTTCATCTGTAAAGGAGACCGCGTATATTGTTGAGTACTGTTCGAGCGTTTGGGATCTGCACCAGCTCGGATTAAAGGAACACATCGAAGTAGTTTAGAGGCGGGATGCTGTATTTGATACCGGTAGGTTCGGACACCATGCAAGAATTACGGAGATGCTTCGGGAACTCATATGGAAATCACTGGAGGGAAAACAACCTTCTTTTGGAGGACCACTATTGAGAAAACTAAAAGAAGGTGACTCCAGAACGATTCTACTGCCGCCAACGTACATTTCACGTAAGGGCCATGAAAATAAGATTGGAGAAAATAGGGCTCATAAGGAGGCGTATAGACAGTTGATTTTTCCTCAGTCTGTTTGCGAATGGAACAAGAAAAGAAATCGCTATTAGTGGTACAGGGTACTCACCGTCACGCACCATAGGGTGGCTTGCGTGTTCACTGTTGCAGTCCTCAAGCAACTGTAGCACGAGTTTTATCTCGCGACAATAACAAATATCCTGTTTTAAGAAGTCTTAATCATTGGGGAAGACATCGAGCGTGAAGATGGCGTGCAATAATGTTCATGTTTCCCACAGCCGTCACGGCGCTTTCGATGACTGCAACAGGTACCATGCATTGGTAAATATCCCTTATAGTATCGTAATGAAGCCACTACCCAGCGTCCATGCTGCATTGCGTGATTCGAGCAGACTTTGGGCTTTCTCACAGCTAATCGAGACATGGCTATCGAAATGGCGTAACAAGAAAAGTGATTCATTATACAAGGAGACAAGTTTCCATTCTTTCTCAGACAGGTTTATTATGATTCCGTGCCCACTGCAATCGCAACTGACGATAAAAACTGTGCGGTCAAATTAATCAGACCACATGTCAAAAGGTTTGAATAACCACCTTTTGTAGCATGGACTACCGCGAGACGTGAAGGAATAGTCGGTGAGGTTCTGTAAGGTACCGACAGGCAGATGGAGCCATACTGACAGCAGTTCTGTAGCCAGCTGCACTAGGTTTCTCGACTGAGGATCCGCGTGAAAAGCCTGATCGAGGTCGTCCCATACATTCTGGGTAGGGTTTAAATCCAGAGTGTGTGGTTGTCAGTGCAGTACAGGGGAAAAACAAAATGCATGTAGGAGTGGAGATTGTCGACATGGATAGGCACATACATGTGTTGATCCACAGTGCCTTGCAGGATGAGTAGATCATCCAGAGAATGTCACGAAAACATTCCCCGGTCTGTAACTCTCACACCTTAGGCCTGGAGACTTCTGACGGGTGTTGCACGGTAGTTCCTTCCAGACGCTTCGCATATTGCACACATAAAAAGTTATTCCTCTAAAAAGACCACTTGTCGCCACTCAGTGGACGTCAACATGCGATACTGGGGTGTAAATTCCAGCCTTCGTGACCGATGAGCGCCAGTCACCATGGGTGCACAAACCAGGCACCTCCTCTGGAGGCCCATATTCGGCGACATTCGTTGAATTCTCGTTGAGGAGACATTGTTGGTAGCCCGATGGTGCATCTCGATAGTCAGCTGCTCAACAGCTGCACGTTTATTGGCCCGTACGCATTTCCCCAGCCATTGTTCACTCCTGTCATCCATTGTCTGTAGTACATCCAGCCGATTTTGCCTCCAGTTTCGGAAAGCGCCATTTTTCCATGCACAGTATACTTTAACCACGGGGGCGCACGAACATTTTACAGACTTACCCGTTTCGGAAATGCTTCCACCTTTGGCCTGAAAGCCGATGATCATGCCCTTCTGGACATGAGACAAAACACGCTGTTTCCACTTGACGGCGAGGATGCGCTTTTTTCTACCCCCCCCCCCCCCCCCTCCACGACACACTTTATATCTCCTGCATTCACTGCTAGTGCTTCTACCTGCCATCTGTGAATAGTTACAGCACTTTCGTGTGGAACATAGGCAGTGGTCACATTACTGTGGGTCTACATGAGAATACATAGGACTCATCTGCCAAAGTTAAACAGTGCGTGCTGAACGTTATGCTCCAGAGCAGCACCCACATTGTATTTGATGTCAGATCTGTCACGGATTTCCACCTATCCTGCTTTACACAGCGATCAAGCTGCCGACGTTCACCTTCTGTGACGACCTACTCCTGGTTTCACTGTCTTTCGATAACTTTTGTAGATACTCACGACAGTAGCACGTGAACAGCCAACTAGTTTTACTGTTTTCTAGATGCTCGTTCCCAGACGCCGAGACATAACAATCTGTCCACAGTCCCCATCGCTCATGTTAGCGAATTTCCGCATCTGCGACATATACTGTCGGCAGACGGATTCCCCATTCGCGCCACGTTCCCGCAACACTATAAGGCGATATTCAGTCTCGAGTTGGTCGGTAGTAATAATGTTTTCGATCCACAGTCTGTTTTCCCTGTGTGATAATGCTGGCACATAAATCGTACACTTGTTAACGATTGGCACTAACTTCATGAAACACAATGTTTATATACACCCTACGAATGTGACTGCTGCCGTTTTTCATTGTTTTTCCCTACTCAAGAGCATCATTAAATGTATGTTTCTGTGTAGGTCTGTCAGTTACACTTCTCAGTTTTTCTGCCTGTACAATTTTTCTCTATTCTTTCAATATGTAATTACAGAATGCTTAATATCCACATAGAATGTGTTTTCCCTCTGCTACTGCTCACCACCTATGGAAGTTTACTTCATGGTATGTCTGTGATGTATGACTTGGTTTGATTTAGCTATTTTAAATGTGTTTCCTTGTGTTGTTTGTTTATTGTTGTGAGTATTTGAGTGTTCTGAGAAACTGTAATACTAACTGTTGATTTTTAGGCTTACCAGGTGTTACAAATACCTCGTATGAAAATTGCTAGATGTTTGACCTACTGAAATGGACAAACATTGCATGTTAGTTGATATTTGTGTGTGAGTCACTCAGATATGGTTTGTTGACTGCTTTTGTGTTGTATTATTTGTGTAACTCTGTGTCTGTAATATGCTGCTTACTATATTGTCTGTTTTGTTGTTGTATATGAGTACATGGAAGATTATTTTGTATTATGTGTGTTATTGATCCCAGTGAGCCGGGTCACTCTTGTGCTATATTTTAGTAGATTATGTATGTATTGCCAATTTATCTGTTACCTATCTGCCTGTTAAGTGTGGCATAGGGATGGAAGAAGCTGTCAGAAACCCCACTGTAAGCTTACTAAGGAAGCATATTTCATCTATGAAGGAGGTGTCTTACTAAACAGAGTTCAATCCATTTTATGGTACTTTGCGTCAGCATGAAGTCCTTAAATTGTGCCTGTGCTTTGTTTAGCCTCCTCCCCACTACGCATTCTATAATGGCTCATGGATTACAGGTATTACTTTTTTGAGACATCTGGCTTTTGACTGGTTTGATGCAGCCAACCACAACTAACTCTTCTGTGCCAACCTCTTGATCTCAGGTTATGACTGACACATAACGTCCACATTTACCTGTAGGATACATTTTATTGCAAATTGTTTGAAGAATATTTGCAACATTCTTCTGTAGCACCATATCTCAGAAGCTTACATTCTCTTCTCTCTTCTCATTCACTACCATACAATGGCGTGCTCAAGAAGTATGTTCTCAGTAATTTCTTCCTCTGATTAAGGCATATGTTTGATGTTTAAGAGACTTCTTTTAGGGAGGAATGCCATCTTAGCCTATGCTTGTCTGCTTCTTATAACCTCTTTGATATTGTGATGGGTATTTACTTACAAGGAAGCAGAAGTCTTTCATTTCCTCTATGAATGTTAAGCTTATTACTTTTAATGTTAAATTTATTTGCTAACCCCAATCCTGCTACTTCTCAATACTTTTTCCTTTATTTGGTTTAGTCTCACTTCATATTCTGTGCTCATTAAAATGTTCATCCCATTCAACAGGTCTTTTAATTCTTCTTTGTATTCATTAAGTGTAGCAATAATGTCAGTGAATCTTATCCTTGATATCCTTTCAACTAGAATTTCCTTTTGTTCCTGTAATTGCTTCTTCATTGTCCAGATAAATAGTCATAAATTGTCCCTAATTTGAGCACTTCATTCTTGGTCTTCCATTCCTATTCTTCCTTCTTGCTTAATGTACATATTATATATTACCTGTCTTTCCCTATAGCTGAATCAAACTTTTCTGAGAATTTAAAACATCTTGCACCATTTTACATGATCCATTGCTTTTTCTAAACTGGGATAATCCATGAAGGTATGCTGATTTTTCTGAAGTCTTGCTTCCATTATCAAGCACCATGTCCAGAACTTCTTCTTTGTTGTGTTACCCTTCCTAAACCTACACTGATTGTCCTCAATTTTCTTTCCAGTTTACTGTATGTAATTCTTGTCATAATCTTGGATGCAAGAACTGTTAAGCTGATGGGGCAATAGTTCTTGCATTTATCTACCTTTGCTGCTCCAGTATAGTGTGGATGATGTTTTTACAGAAATCAGATGGCATGTCTCCAGTCTCATAGATTCTGCACATCAACTTGAATTGTCATTTAGTTGCCATTGCCCCTGCCCCTCCCATTCAAAAGGTACAATATCTACCACTTATGCCTTATTTCATGGCAAGAGTTCCAAAGCTCTGTCAGATTTTGATGCTTAGACTGCATCTACTGTATCTGTTCTATCGCATAAGTGGAGGGTTCCTACTACTATTTTCAATATGTAATTACTTAAAAATTTCATGTAGGTCAGTGGTAGTATAGGAGAACTATAAGAGCAACACTCTGTCTTTTCTTTCTCTGGCGTTTATCCCACCTGGTGCGGGGTCTGTTTCTTCACGATTTCACAATTATTATTTAACTTTGTGATCAGATAGCTGATCCCACAGTTGTCAAATTAACCTAAGGGAAGTAGTGGATACCACTTATATGTGCCTCATGTAAACTGTTATCTTCTTTTGTTTGCATGTCATTCTGTTTAACTCATTATATGGGGACAAGTTCACTATTTACCTAAGCAAGCGTGGAAAACTGCCTGGAAACAACACATCTGACGCATGGATTCAACCTCAGTCTGGCTAGCATCCTTGACTCGCAACGTCACATGCTGTGCATTATGCTGCACAAGCAGATCATTACTTTCAAAGGCTCACCATGTTTAAAATGACGTATAATGTCAACAGTTGAGGTTCCTTGGAAATGCATAGGCAAGAACAGTGAATGAAATGGAGAGGCAAAGAAATGGAAGAATCTATTATCAAGGAAAATTTTAGCTAACGTGCAACAAGTTTAAACAGCAGAAATTCAAAAGTAAAATTGTTAATCAGGGAGGTGCAATTGTGGTCTCATTTTTAAGTGTAGGAAGAAGGATGACCAATAGTGGGAGGCATCTGATATCAAGTCCTTTTTACAGCAAATTCTCAAGTGTTACAGGAAATTTCACAAAGTGTCTTAACTGCTGTGAGGCCTTGCTCAGTTTTCTACCTTTAAGTAATTCAATTAGTTCCGTTTTAATAATGATTAATCTAACAGTATTGCTTCAATGGCATGTTTCAGTCCCACCTAAATCCTCTGTCATGTCTTTAGTATCTCATTAATATTTTGATGACTGACGACTGATGGTACAACTTCACTGCTTCGTACTTAAGCATCAGAAGCAATGCTAGGCGTTGCATGTACACGAGTGATAACATCCATTAACAGCACAAATGTGAACGAAGCACTGAAACATATACGAGAGTTTGTTGAAAAGTAATGCCTCTAAATTGTTTATGAGAAAACTGTTAAGGCTTTT
The DNA here is from genome assembly GCF_023864345.2 of Schistocerca serialis cubense. Classification (NCBI taxonomy): domain Eukaryota; kingdom Metazoa; phylum Arthropoda; class Insecta; order Orthoptera; family Acrididae; genus Schistocerca; species Schistocerca serialis. The sequence continues at coordinate 425,903,364 of NC_064644.1, read as the reverse complement.
TAAATAAATCAAACATTATTAACATTTGGCACCATTATTCTGTGAAATACTTGCAGCTTTGACGGAGCCGCAACCTCACTTCTGCTTGCATCACCACATCACTATCAAAGTGAAGTCCTCGAGGGTTTGTTTTAGTTTGGAAACAGATGAAAATCTGATGTAGCAAAGTCGGGACGGTATGGAGGATGATCGATGACAGCAAACCCAAGGAATAGTATTGTTGCAGATATCGAAGCGCTTGTGTGAGGTCTGGAATACTAATAATGAAGGAGAGTGTGCTCCATGTGTGGACGAACTCTGGGAATTCGAAACTCGATTACAGCATGCTGTTTATGATGCACCAACATAGTTACATTACATATCGCCGTGATACTCGCTACTGTTTGGAGTCCTCTAACGGCAGAGGGCTGCAAATAGGTAGACATGAAAAATTAACACGTAGAATGTTAATAAGAGTTGTTATATTTAAAAAGCTTAAGTCTTTCATATTTAAAAAATCGTAAGCATGTCTTTTCAGTACGCCCTCGTATTACGTCCATAAAATGATGTCGTATGCTGTCAGCACGCTATGCAAAAAGCACTTCAAGCAAGAAATTTTTGATTCCACGAAACAGAGTTCTCACGTGCTCGTCTTACTGCTTCAAGCGAAACTGTGTTGGCTGTGAAAACAGAGAGCGGACACTTTTATGACGAGCGTTTTGTACTAGCATATGTCCTCCCACATTTCCCATTCACTGACAATCAGCTATAAGTCAGTTATCTGAAACAAAAAGAGATTTTGGGATTGAGCATCCCGTCGACAAGAACGTTTTCAGAAACCGTAGCACAAGTATGGCGAGACTTGTTTCAAAAAAATCATCTCAACATTTTCTGTTGTCGTTTTAGGGAAATCACTGGAACCTAAAGTTCAATAGCTTCACGGGGATTCGAAGCAGACTCATCTAGAATCCTCCACCTTTATAGGTCAGCTGTACTATCACGTCAGGCGAATCGATATAAATCAGCACTTCTTACAACTCTCTCATGCTTCATAACTCATTATCCCATGATTAGTTACACCTACATCTACATGATGCAGTTTCCATTTAAGTATTTGGTCGATGGTTCGTAGAGCCGCTTTCAAACTATTTCTCGACCGTTCCACACTGTAAAAGTACGTAGGGAAAACAAGCACATAACTAAAAAATAGCACCGTAACGGAAAACGACTTTCTGTTAATGATTGCCGCCCCGACTAGCTTATCGTATCGGTGGTACCCTGTTCCTCATTTCGAGCTAACACAGGAGGGGTTGCCCTTCTTTCAACTTTTTCGATGTCCTTCGTCAATCATAGCTGAAAAGGACCTCATATTGCCCACTAATACTCCAGAGGAGTAGGCACAAATGTAGAATAGGCGGTCCGTTTAGTAAATTCGTTGCACCTCCTTTCTGCCTATGAAACGTAGCCTTTGGTTCATCTTCCCCACAACATTTTCTATTTGATGGGTTCAGTTTAAGTTATTCGTATACGTAATCCGTATATATTACCTATAAATGTGTGTGGTTTACCGTACACGGTAATTTAACTGACTTTTGTTACTGCCCTAGTGAAGGACCGCACACTTCTTATTGTTTAGTTGCTACTTTTCGCACCATGCAGGTATCTTGTCCAGATCATTATGCAGTTCGTTTTGATCTCCTGTTGACTTTACTAGACGGCAAACGACAACGTGATTTGCAAACAGTCCCATCTCTTACATATATTAAAAACAGAGGAAGGCCCTTGGGGAATTCCAGATGTCACTTCGGTTGCTCTAAGTGAGTTCCTGTAGTTACTACGAACTGCACCTTTCTGCAGGAAATCACGAATTCAGCCGCACGATTGAGACGATACTGCACAGGCACGCCGATTGACTGGAAGCCCCTTTTGAGGAATGACATCGAAAGCCTTCTGTAAAACTAGAAATATGGGATGAATTTGGATCCTCTGTCGATAGTACTCATTACTTAGTGTGAATAAAAAGCAATTTATACCTCACAAGAAAGAGATCTTCATAACACCTCCTGCTTACGTGTCAACATATGTTTATTTGGCAGGTTTCATTGTGTTCTAACGAACATAGTCTACGTTCCAATGTTGCAGTACAAATCGATGTCAGTGATATGAGTAATTTGGTGTCATGTCGTAGAATGGTTGCCCGAAAAGTAGAGCGTGTAAATAAGTCCCACTGTCGTTTCTGAATAATACTTTATTTGATGTTCTCACAATCAGTATGTCTTTCAACAGATCTGGTAAACATCCAGAGTTATGAGGCGGATCTCTGCGGAACTTGGAGCAGTAACTGAGGAATGGGGACGCGTTTAAGCTTTGAGTCAATCCGTGGGGAAGTATTCGTACAGCTGGGCTAGCACATATCGATGGAGACAGAGATCTGACTGCAAACACCGCTCTAGCGTAGAGATTAAAGTTTCTTTCAAAGTTCATTTCTACACACATTAGTTACAGAAAACGCAGTCTGATTTTCAAACTTTCTGGGTACAAATGTAAGAAGTATTTCCAGTTTGATGTGGGTTGGTTTCTTTCTTTCCTCCGTAATTTTAAGAAAATTAAAATTTGTGATTTGCCAATGTTTTACTTCAACGTCAGTAAAGGTAAATTTCGGAGTATTATACCTACCCCATCACGTGGGTTATATAAATATTTGTATTTAATAAATGCTTTTTAGTATATGAATTTGTAAGATATGTTAATGTCGGTCATTGATCAAAAATTACAAAATTAGTTTCACAAACCGATATTGCAGAGGTATTCCATTAGGAATGTCAGGGTTAGAAAATTTTTATTACAAGGATACTGCCCAATACTGTCCGATGGGAACCCAAGGCAGATTCTTAAGTTTTGAAAACGTTCTATTCCGATTACGTTTGAAGATAGTCATTAAAATTTGTTTTTGAACGTTGTTTTCTTCCTTGTGTTTCAAAATTATCTCAGTCCATGGTTTCACTTCTTCGTGGCAACTGGAGCACTGACATTGGTGCAGTGAAAAATACGGAAAGGTTAATATTCCCATTTACATACAGGGTGAACAAAAAAGAACTTTACACTTTCAAAAATTCATACAGATTAGTCGGTAGTACATATTCGCTTCAGACTTTAAGCTGTTAACAGAGTATCTTGGGAATTGTCTTCCTTTTCTATATATGGGAGTAATTCTTTTCTGCGGGCTGCTGTCACCAAAGATTATTCGCGTCCATTAGGGTGACTACATACAACAGAAAAGCTAGCGTGCTTCTCAGTTCGCAAAACGGAATCGGTAACCTCTGTTCAGAGGAAATTTCGCACGCTCTTGCACCGGGAGCCATCAAGCGGAATCTCCATTAACGCCTAATAAGCGATCTGCAAAGGCAAAAGCCTCATCCACATCTTGTGACGTAGTATAATGTTGATCGTGTTCGAAAAGCAGGCCAGGAAAGCCCACAGAAATCACCATGTAGTGCAAGTCGTAAGCTTCAAATCCGACAAATTACCGTAAAAAAAAAGAAACAATTTAAACACCTTCCTATTAAAGTGTACGTATTACAACTGGTTCAGGTGCTCACTCCAGGGGATTATGCGGCACGATCTGACTTCTTCACCGAGATGTTGGCAAGGATGGACAGTCACAACGACATGTCAAAGATGTTAATTCTAAGTGACGAAGCATCGTTTCCTACTGAAGGTCAAGTTATCTGACACAATGTTCATTTCCAACCAACAGAAAAACCCCATTTCCCCATCGAACATAAAAGAGGTTCTCCACATTTCAATGCGTTTTGCGTAGTGTTGAGGGAGAAGATTTAGGTCCCCTTCTTTTTCGTAGAGAAAAGAGTCGCAAGCTTTCGCTTACCTCAACATGCTGCATTTCTGACTTCTGCCTCAGTTGCAAGAAAATTCCATCGACATCTTCCAACGAGATAGTTCACCGGCTCACTTTCACTTGGCTGTATGGGACACTTAAGCACAAATCTGCCTTGATGATGTCTCGGCTGTGCAGGTGCTAATGATTAAGTGTGGTGCATATGACCAACGCGATCGCCAGACGTAGTGACTTATAATTTTGTTATGGGGCTATGTCAAAGTGTTTGCCTCACCCCTGCCATAATCTTTTCCTCAGCTATGTCATCGTATCGCGGTTACATCATCGCTGACATGCTGCGCAATGTTTGGGAAGAGTACGAATATCATCTCAATGCTTGCCTTGTAACTCAAGTATCACAGTAGCCCCTGTAATATATAATTATACAGGGTTTCTCACTCGAAATAGGCCCCACAAACAAACACCAGCCGAGGGTAAGTCCTTGATCGTCCATCTGATTGACAAATTCCCGAAATATATGGATGTAAACTGTACTTGTCGTAGTAGACTCGAAAAAATTGGTCTGTGATGCTGTGAAATTGCACAGAACATGTGAATCTTTTTGTGAATGCGGGGGTTGCTCGACCAGTGTATGTGGATTTTCATTACATCACGAACGTCTATTCTGAGAGTTTACATAGCCAGAGAGATAGAAATACGCATCACTAAATCTGTCCTCTGAGGAATAAACTGCTCAAACCAACGGCAAAATGTAATGCGTTTGTCTTTGTCATTGGCATTCAGGTCCCGAACAAATGTAAGCCTGCATGGATAGACGCCGGCTTTCTTCGCAGCTCTGTAACATGCGCTCTGTGACATACCACATTCTTGAAATAAGCGTCAAACAGAAGTTTCAGGAGAGACTAATAATCGTTGTTTCATGTCAGTCACTTTTTCTTCCGGTAATGACGGCCGTTCCCCGCCATAAACATCCAACACCGTTCCACTGTTGTCCATCGTTTTCACTTTTGTACGGAACACTTAGACAGTATATGCTGGTCACCAATCCATTCAACGAACATTTGCTGACACGTCTTAATGCAACCAGTAATTCATTGTTGTGGCCGAGCGGTTCTAGGCACTACAGTCTAGAACCGGGCGAACGCTACGGTCGGAGGTTCGAATCCTGCCTC